>NC_140473.1:3446516-4114016 GCF_051167445.1 Perissodus microlepis | reverse complement strand
CTTCAGCCAACGCTGACACCCTCCGGGGGCAGAGGAGCTAGGGAAGGGAGATCAAAACCAGAGAGAAGAGGCCAAGAGGTCGATGTGAAGCAAAAGATCCGGGGAGTATCTACAGTCCAAGGAAGTATCTGTGGTCTCTGCAGAATTTCTAGAAGGGTCAGCCCAGTGAGCAAAAAAGGCATCAAAACTGGGAAGAGTGTGCTGCTGTGAAATGTCGGCTTCTCCAGCAGAAGAATGGGTTGAAACATCGCCCTGAGGGGCTATGCCAGGTCCAATGGCATGCGATCCCTGTGATGGTGCGGCATAGATATCACACTTGAAAAGTCAGACGCCCGTCGAATTCCTGAATTCTGAACTTTGGATCGCCAGCAGAAACCAACTTCATGCTGGTTCATTCGCGCTTAAAAGGCCCGATGAGCGCTCACCCACATTTTGCTCCTGGGGTTCGTTAAAGTCTGTCATGGTCTCTATGAAAGGAGCAACAATGAGGTGAAGTACAGATGAAGCAATTTTCGGTCCCTCTCATTTCTCTTTGTCTCCTCTTAAAGCATCTTGTTAAAGCACAAACTGTTTCAAAGCCTCTTTCAATTGCCTCCCACTCGCTACTTTACAATTCAACAAGGAACAATTAAACAAGTGAGTAGCCCCAGCCATGACACTAAACAATGAAGCACTGTGATGGCAATCAATAACAAGTCTGCAATTCACCTCTCAAGGTCGGTGAACTCGGCAGCTCACTACATGGGCTCATGGACATCAACTGCTGGTCCAAATGAATCCTGGACTGAATCCTCTTGTAATAATCTTTAATTCCTATCCACAATTAGCCTGCCCTCTTCCTATCCATCACAGGCCAAAAAAAGGCACCTGGGGCAAACAAGAATAAAAAACAAAAAAGGAGTCGAAAGAGCATTTCTCATTTAATTATTCATCCATTATTTCAGTAAACAGACATACAGCTGGATGAATATTTTGGCTGTAATCAGCTGGACTCTCTTAGAATCTTTGGATTTTGCTCATATGCCTTTTTTTCCCCTCTCTCCTAACCTTCATCAGTCCAGTGTAGAGCAGCTGAAGACACATATGGGCATTGATTTTTGCCCAGAGCCATGTGGGCTGAACTCAAAGCGAGCTTGTCAGAAGAGTCGGCGAGAGGGGAGAGCGAGAGAGAGAGAAAGAAAGTACGAACGAAAGACAGAAGGGAGGACAGAAATCTCCCCAAACAAGCATCTGACAAAAAACAAGGTGCAGGCCTGACCGCCTGACCCTCACTACTTTGGACACCAGAAAAAAAAGAAGGGAAAAGAAATAAGAGGGAAACAAGAGGAAGGAGGCAAAAATAACAAAAGAGAGCTGCTTTCATTTCCCTAATTTGTGCTCGCCTTTTCTACATTTTCAACAAAGAAACTAATGCCCACTTCGAGTGTGTCCGTTGGGCCACAATCTGTCGGCATGCTTTGATGTGCTCATTGCAGCTTCCTCTGAAGTCCTGTACGCTGAGTTCCTCTAACAAAGGGAATAAAATAGGAGGATAAAGAAAAAGGAGAGAGCGAGAGAGACGCCTGTTTTGTATTTGGCAAGGCACTGCTTGTATTCCTAGTGGACATTCTGCCTTCAGCTCTTATTCCTCTTGCTCTCATTCCCCGTCTTCCTCCTCTCCAGCACTGGTCCTTGTTGGAAGGTAAAGACTTGGAGAAAGTTAATGATCAAACAGGTAAATCTCATTTTCGTTTGATGTTTATTTATGTCTTTTCTCCATCCCTGCAGCATTCTACCTGAGACCCCACATGGGTTTGTTCTTTTCTGCTGTTTTAAGTGCCAAAATGTACCTCAGTCAAACTCCCAAACAGGTGTGCATACTGATACAACAGAAACTAACTGTAAATTATGTCAAGGACAAAGCAGTTCCTCAAAAAACCCCTTTAAAAACACATTAACAGATGTTTTGGCCACTTGGCGGCAGTACATAAATTCATATAGCCTACACAACACTAAAATATTTGATAGAAATACATGCTACAAAGTTTTATGCCAACACTTGCCTGTTTACATACTCAGACAACTGTGTTATTTGTGCTTGTGGCCTACTGCTACACATACCACCACTATGTTCTTCAACTACGTGTTACTAATGACAGATTGTTGTACTATCAGAGCTATTCCACTGAAAATAGCAGTAACTGTCTGGGGCACAAGGTCATTTACCCGCGGACCCGAGTTCCATTTCGACATGACGTGAACAGTAAATTTAAACACTAGTGACTCAACAAACAGGAATGAGTTGATGAAACTTTCAGATTCCACACACAAACGCTACTCTCATGTTCTTGACCACAGTGTTTGTATGGACTCAAAGTCAGTTGCTATTGCTATTCCCCTTCAAACCCTTGAATTTCATGTAGTTCAGTACCATTCAACTCAGATTTACATGCATGCTGATGCTATTTTCAAATGTGTTACCATATAGATTAAAAAGTTATAACGAGCACAATATATAATTATAGAACATTTTAAAACATGCTCAAGACCTTTTTCCCAAACTGAAAATTAAGTTTGTTTTTTTAGAAATAAATGTTTGTCTGTTTTTAACCCTTTTTTTTTTTAACCTTTCTGGTTATCTGCTGTTTATGAATTTCCTAAAGCAATTGGATATTACATACTTCTGTCTTTTACATTTTATTACTGGCTATGGAAATAATTTACATCACTGTTGCTACTAAGCTACTAAGTGGTCATTTGAACCCTGATTGGTTTCATATATAAATCTCTTGGAGTGGAGTGCTTCTCAATCATCTGTGTACACACATGGTGACTTTTGTAGTTTTAATAAATCCAGTTAAAAGTTGTCAGCCTTTAATCAATGAAAAATCTGTGCTGTTTTCTTCCTCAAACTGAATCAACAGATTCAGTTTGAATGGATTAAAAGTTGGATTTGTTTTAACAAGTTTTATTTATCCCCTAAAGTAAACGGGTGATGCTCATGCATCTGTGCATGCTACAGCCACATGGGGTATGTGTACATAGATGTGCTCCACATGTACACACTCAAAAACACAGCAGTAACCTCACATCATCAAGTAAAATAGTTGCATTTCCTTAAATGTAATGAAAAAAAAAACTGACTTAATGAGAGCAGGATGGACATGGATCAAATGTCCAATTTTCTATTACTTTGGACAATATTTTATCTCATATTTTAGAATGAGTGTCTTGAGGGCATCGATAGACAGAATATGAATGAATACTCATATTAAAGATGGCAAAAGTTTCAAACAGTAAGATTAAAATATGTGGAAGTAGTCCCTATAAAACTAGAGTTCAGTTTTTCCACTGCTCTAACTGTCCACCCATCCATCCACCCATCCATCCACCCATCCACCCATCTTCTTTTTTTTTACAAATAAATAACTGAAAAGTGGGGTGTGCGTAATTATTCAGCCCCCTGAGTCAATACTTTGTAGAAACACCTTTTGCTGCAATTACAGCTGCCAGTCTTTTAGCGTATGTCTCTACCAGCTTTGCACATCTAGAGACTGAAATCTTTGCCCATTCTTCTTTGCAAAACAGCTCCAGCTCAGTCAGATTAGATGGACAGCGTTTGTGAACAGCAGTTTTCAGATCTTGCCACAGATTCTCGATTGGATTTAGATCTGGACTTTGACTGGGCCATTCTAACACATGGATATGTTGTGTTTGAAACCATTCCATTGTTGCCCTGGCTTTATGTTTAGGGTCGTTGTCCTGCTGGAAGGTGAACCTCCGCCCCAGTCTCAAGTCTTTTGCAGACTCCAAGAGGTTTTCTTCCAAGATTACCCTGTATTTGGCTCCATCCATCTTCCCATCAACTCTGACCAGCTTCCCTGTCCCTGCTGAAGAGAAGCACCCCCAGAGCATGATGCTGCCACCACCATATTTGACAGTGGGGATGGTGTGTTCAGAGTGATGTGCAGTGTTAGTTTTCCGCCACACATAGCGTTTTGCATTTTGGCCAAAAAGTTCCATTTTGGTCTCATCTGACCAGAGCACCTTCTTCCACATGTTTGCTGGGTCCCCCACATGGCTTGTGGCAAACTGCAAACGGGACTTATTATGGTTTTCTGTTAACTGCTTTCTTCTTGCCACTCTTCCATAAAGGCCAACTTTGTGCAGTGCACGACTAATAGGTGTCCTATGGACAGATTCCCCCACCTGAGCTGTAGATCTCTGCAGCTCGTCCAGAGTCACCATGGGCCTCTTGGCTGCATTTCTGATCAGCGCTCTCCTTGTTCGGCCTGTGAGTTCAGGTGGACGGCCTTGTCTTGGTAGGATTACAGTTGTGCCATACTCCTTCCATTTCTGAATGATCGCTTGAACAGTGCTCCGTGGGATGTTCGAGGCTTGGGAAATCTTTTTGTAGCCTAAGCCTGCTTTAAATTTCTCAATAACCTTATCCCTGTCTGGTGTGTTCTTTGGACTTCATGGTGTTGTTGCTCCCAATATTCTCTTAGACAACCTCTGAGGCTGTCACAGAGCAGCTGTATTTGTACTGACATTAGATTACACACAGGAGCACTCTATTTAGTCATTAGCACTCATCAGGCAACGTCTATGGGCAACTGACTGCACTTAGACCAAAGGGGGCTGAATAATTACGCACACCCCACTTTTCAGTTATTTATTTGTAAAAAATGTTTGGAATCATGTATGATTTTCGTTCCACTTCTCACGTGTACACCACGTTGTGTTGGTCTTTCACGTGGAATTCCAATAAAATTGATTCATGTTTGTGGCTGTAATGTGACAAAATGTGGGAAAGTTCAAGGGGCCGAATAGTTTTGCAAGCCACTGTATCTCTTTAGAGAACGTGTTTCTAAGATTTTTAAGTTTGAATACTATAATTGCAGTTTAACCGAATAGAAGCAGTAAATTTGAGGTCATCCAGGTCTTTCTCTTGAAGACATTCCTGCAGTTTAATTCACTGGTGTGTGTCATGCGGCTTCATGGATAGATAAAGTTGGGTATCATCTGCATAGCAATAAAAATGTGTCCTACCCCTTCTAATAATACTATACTAAGAAAGGCATGATTAATATAAATAGAATTGGTCTTAAACCATAACCCTGAAGAACTCCATAATTCCCCTTAATGTGTAAAGACTACCCACTTACAAGGTAAATAATAACACCATAAGACAAAGTGGCTGGTAGTGTAAAAGCACTTTGGTAAGTAAGACTAGAAAAATGTAACAGAAACACATGAACAGCAGCGCATTTACCTTTTAACAAAATGCACCATGCACCTTCATCATAAGATAAAGATGGCACTATGTGACACAGTAGCCTGAAACCCATCTCGTGCACAGTCCCACTAACACCCTGTTGTTCAAACCCTCTCTTTGCAAGGTGGAGCATTCAGCAACAGAGTCGTCTAATGGGAGGGGAGCTTGTTTTAGACAGAAAATTTACTTAGGAGCTGCAACACGGTCCAGTATGAAGCCAGAAATTAGCGCTTTTAGTCCCTTTTAATAGTCCCTTTAGAGTTTCTTCAGTGATCTGCTAGTGCTAAACTTTCTTACTTTCTTATTATTACTAAAATAATCTTTAAGACAACACTTGTTTAGAACCACATAAATATGTGGAAACTGCTTGCTGTTGAAATGGTACACTGCAGGTCCACTTCTACACAGCTAGATTTCTGTTGTCTGAAATCAATCACCGCCCTCCATCTGAGAGAAAGAGACACACACACATCCCTTTTTTCACATCAAAGGTGTGTCTGTGTTTTCTGTGTTGTGTAAGCCTGTTCTTATTCTGTACACTTGACCTTCTGGCACCAAGGCCCAGTTATGGCTGAGAGAGACAACAAACAAAGAGCAATCTCTATCTCCCAGATCATTACGCAACCGACGCCGGGGAAGGCACGGTACAGAAATAGCCAAAGGGCAAGGTGGACGGCCCATCGTCAGGGCTCATCTTTCACACAGCCTGTATACCTGCATGCTGACGCGCTCACACACACACATGCACACACACTGATCTATGATTACAAGCCCTCAGAGAGACATACATTTACAATACTCAAATGCGCATACAGTAGCCGTTGACGTGTGTGAAAACTTCATGGACAAGTTTCAACTTGCATGAAAGGGGACGGACAGAGAAAAGCCTACAACCCTTCAGGCTTATGAAAACCTTTCAAATTACATTGGATAAGCTCAAAATTACATGGAAGTTGAGTGGTGAACAGAGTCACTTCTGTTTGTTCTAAAAAGATGACCTTTTAGAGATACAAGGCTTGCTTCAGGAACCAGTGAAACGGAGTTGTGCACACAAATACCTGCGTGTCCAGAGTGACATCACCTTAGCGAAGTAGCCATGCCAGATAGGCAAACGAGCATGCAGTAATACTATTTAATATCCTGGTGTGGAAAAAAGTATTAAAAGAGCAACATAACTGATTTTGTATTTTGTCACTACAAGTGTTTTTGCTTTTCAATCCACAAACAACACACTCATTCCATACCTTAACCTTTGTGTGCATTATAATGGTGTAAAATTGCATGTGGGAAGAGGTTAAACCAACACTTCAAGCATAAAGAACAACTTTACTGTTACAATACCTAATACAAACAACATTTCAAATAGTGTACTGTACATTTTCTGTCTCCCTCCCCTCACCCACAACCAGTACCCCTACCCCTCCCTGAGCCTGGTTCTGCCAGAGGTTCCTTCCTGTTAAAAAGAAGTTTTTCCTTCCCTCTGTCACAAAGTGCTTGCTCATAGGGGGTCAGCTGATTGTTGGGGTTTTCTCATTATAATTGTAGGGTTTTTACCTTACAGTATAAAGTGCCATAAGGTAACTGTAACTTTGCACAATTTTAATAAAATTTAACGTAAAGAAACTGAATAAAACAAACCTCACTGAGACCCTGTGGAGGAGGTGGTCTCTGTATGGTTCCAAACAAACTCCAGAGCAGTTTTTTTATGTTCTGAAAGTGATCTGACCTGCAATTGAATCAAGCACCAAGCGTACATTACAAGTTTGATCTTAAAAAAAAGTCCCGTAGCCACGTATGCTTCATATTCGCAATATGGGAATTTACTATAGATGTGCAAAGGTCTTTCTAGCAACTAGGAGTGAACGTAAATTCTCTGTTTTCTCACACAGCACCTTCTTCCTGTATTTACTTACTTTTACTAAGTAGTGACTTTTAGTTACTCCCGGCCTAGCCTCCTGGCCAGTCAGTGGGGTGAACGTTTGCACGCTCAACTTGATATTAGTAGTTTGGTTAGATGCTGCAGTAAGACCTGGAGAAGGAACACACAGGTGGAAGATTTTTTTTATCCAAGTTCTGGTTAACAAAAGCAAACAGTGGGGATGGAGGCAGGTATATACTCAAACAGAGAAAGGAATACCTCTGACGCGCCTTTGTTAGAGGAAGTTTCTAGGAGAAAGGGAAAAGACTGGCCTGTTGCATGTCACTGGCAGTTCACCAACAGCTCAATAGTTCTGTGTTTTAGATGTCCTGATATGAGCGTGCAGGGTCTCGGGAGGTTAGGATACCAATAGTTCCTTACTTTGTAATAAATGTAATATAAAAAATGCACACTTGCTTCTTAAATATATTGTCCTTGTTGGGGGCACATGCTTGTTAAATCAATTTGTACTGCTGAATATTTCCACCTTTTCAGTCCAATGAAAAAAATACGTACAAGATTTGAATGCCTTTTAGTGAAAAGAGAGACTGCACTTTATCTCAGTTCAGCAAATTCAAAGCTGGGAATCCACAACAATAAGTGTCTTTCTATGTATGCTACTTTGAAAGGATATCAAAGGTAGTACTACAAAGTCATGCCAACTGTTAAATTATACTGGCATCTCCAACCTTGTGTATTTTCATTGTCGCATCAGAGACAATATAAAAAGTAGGTATGACACTCAAGTCCTGAATAGAAATAGAAATAAGAATCCTGTAATGACAAAGGTGGAGGGCTGTGCTAAAAACACCAATTTAACAGCCAATATAAAAAACACACATGTGAGTTGTGTTTTTGTAAATATGTATGCATGCAGTAGAGGTTCACAACAGTTTCAACTTTTTAATGGCAGGCATATCTATTTGTTATAGTAGTAAAGACAAGAATATAAGTTTTATATTAAATAAATTAAGTGCTGTTTAAAGTTTTTATTCTGCTTCCATAGCTTGAAGTATATTTCCCCTTTAGAGCTGTTTTAGGGTGAAAAGGCTCAACTTTTTAAGAGGTTTTAGCAGATTTGACCAATGATTTTACACACATGTTTTGAACATTGAAATCTCCTAACACAATGACTGTAGCACACGTGTATGTATGTATATATGTCTATATGTGGCCTATCACCTAATTTACAAAATGTGAATGAAACTCAACATCTAAGTTTTTAATGTTTCAACATTTTTGAATAACACTTATTGTAATTACAATACTGTTTTGTTTTTATATACGTCTGGTACGTTTACAGCAGTGTTGAATAATGTACATTTAAAAAATATATATATATATATTTTAAAAAAACATTTACAAAATGAGTCCCAATCTTTTAATCTTCAAAAAAATAATTATGTCCATTTCATAATCCCTCTACAAATGCAATGTTACGCGCTCCTTTTCCATTTCTTTCGCATGCTCCACGGATGTCACCTGTATGTAACTTCATGGTCATGGAATTTTGTTTGAGTCATCACTAAATATGGAATGAAGACTTGGAAAAGGACCACAGGCCTGGTAAGATTAATGACCTGTCCTCTTTTATTTAAATAGGGGTTTCAAAATGATGGTAAGATTTGATTGTAGGACGACTAGAAGGTTTTGCTTTCCCAACCTTATTAGCAGATCTCTGATCAGTTGCTTTGGTTCAGTGTTATCAGAAATAAAAGAAATGAGGCTAGGGCCAAGTAAATAAGACCAAATGGCAGAGAGTCAGGGCCTTACTTCTGAGACATCAGCTAGCAATACCATTCTGTTAGGGTTATTCATTTGTTTATTAGGCTGTGTTCATGGCTGGCCAGTAACCAACCATCAAAGGCTTTGCCCCAATACTACAGAGCCATCACTAAAATAAAGCAGTGTCTTATTTCTCCCTCTCTCTCACGCTGCCATCTCTCATTCATCCCCTTAGGGTTTCTCTATGAAATTAAAATAAAGTGAATGAAGTTCCCCCTTTGAAGAATGGACAGATATAGAAAAAGGGCTAAAACGACAGAATGGGAAAGAGACAAGGGGGAAGAGTGAGCAGTTGGGGGCCTTGTGAGGAAAGGGTGAGCAAGGGGCAGAAAGTGTGTATGTGAGAGAGAAAGAAAGATTTGAGGGGCTGGGGGGCAAGCAATGGGAGTGCAATTAAAAGTGCACACACCGGCAAAAATCTGGGTGCTTTCAAGGCAGAGTAGCCGCAGACCTCTTCGGGGAACTCATCACACTAAGGCTGTGTGTTTGAAGATGTGGTGGGCTCTGCTAACTGTCGGTTTATAAAAGTCCAGGAGGTACTGCAGCCCTCTATTAGGGCTCTCTCAGCCCCCTGCATTCTTTATTTTTCCTTTCATTCTTCTTTGCTCGACTTATTACATACAATTTGAAGCAATGGCCAAGTGTCGAGAGCACTGGGTCAATTAAGACCTGGTTTGGATTGATCTTGGACCTCTTTATGACTATGCAGGGTGACAGGAAGCACAAGGAGCCCTGGAACAGATGTTAACACTCTGACAGAGCCCTGATCCCAACAGTATTATGGAGTCAGTCTGGCATTACATGATGACAGAGAAGAGACAGCATAAAACCACAGTAGTGAGCTATAATATCTAGTCAGCTGTGGATAGTCTGTGCACATTAAAAATCAAAAGGTCAAGTTTCTTTTGTTCATAGGCCTGGATACAGGGCATGACTGCATCAGTTGTCAGGTGTCCTATCCCAGGCAGCTAGAGTTGATGTGCATCTGCTAGGCCTCATCCACTATTACAAGTTATCAAATGGGACGATGGCGCAGAGTGATACTTGTTAGAGGTACTGTGATTTTTCCAAGGGGGGGGGGGGGGGGATTTGAATCTGACTTCCCACTTACTCCTAAATCATGATATTTCTGAAGTATAAATCTCCTGTACAATTCAAACAGTAGATGTTTGAACTGTTGGTTGAACATATATTCATATAGTTTAATTTCTCATGTTGGACATAATGGTGCTTGGACTTAATGATTTTTCCCAACAGTATTATTTAAGTTTTTCCTCATATCCAAATTTTTGAGCAAACTCCCTCCTCAAACGGCGCCACATTAGCTAGTTGAGACTTTATGCTAGCCAAAAACGAGAGAGCTGGTTTCCCCAGTGTTGGATAGTTGGACAGTGTTGGTGAGTATAAGCAGACATGATTACTTGTTTTCCTGCCTGTAAGCACATCTGTGTTTTCATTTTCTGTCACAAAGCTGTCGGACACAGAGGACCACTTATGGCAGTGTGTGTGTGCGTGCTCCTTGCAGTATCTATGAGCCATTATCTCCTTTCCTCACCTTGCGGAGGCCATAATAGCCAGTGATGGATCGCAGAGCTGACGTGTCTAATTGCATTCCTTTCTACTCTGTTCTGTAATGACAGCTGTTTTAAGGGCAAACTGTACCCACTGTGACTGTCAAACACTGTACAGCATTCAAGACACACATTTTAGAAGACACATTATTTCTGTATGTGTGCATGTAATGCAATATCTCCATTTTGTAAAAAGCTAAAAGTTGAATAATGAATAATTTATGCAAAGCACCTTACAGTTGTATAATGATGGCTTCGGACTACATAATAGGTTTGGATTAGGTGATTATAAAGTCAAAATCCTGTATTTTCATTACTGAGGGACGTGACTGACTACGTGTTGCTGCCTGATCGATCATGCTTGCTGTCTTTCATAGCCTTTGCTGTGCCATCAGGAAAAAGGGAGAAGAACTACTGCAACAATTACACAAAGAGAAACTGGTGATCTGAAGCACCTCTCAACTGGTGACCATTTTGCTTTGTAAGCTCTCCTGCTGGAAACCACAGCTGGATTGGCCATCGGGCATACCAGGCATTTGCCCGGTGGGTCGCTCGTGATTTTTTGTTTTTATGGGCCGATGAGGTTTTATTTCTTTTTTTAACAGTACAGATGAATGGTGGTGAATTGGCCAGTTGGTCATGATTGACTCTGGGCTGCAGCCGAGGAGGTCGAACTTTAAAGTTGAGGTGAAAAGGAACGCGGTTTGTCCCGTACTTCCGCTAGAAAGTTGCTAATTCAATCATGAAACTGATCAATGATCAGCTGATCAGCTTTTCTCTTTGTGCCAGAAAGATGAAACCAGCAGAGGTCGCGCAAAATAACAGCAGCACGTTTAAGTTTGATTAGTTGTTGTTAGAATTGATTTAATATTACTTTCTAGTGTCAACTGATGTTTGCACAGCCGTAAAAGCTGCTGGTCATGATATCGGTTTGATTATCTGCTGAGAGGGAAACATGAAGATGAAACCAGGAGATGTCCTTACTGAATCATCAGAGCTGTGATGGAGAAACAGGTTTACCTTTTAGGTGGCATGAATGAGTTGAAGGGAAGTTATGAACTGTTTCTGAGAGACAAATAACACCAGGATCCTTTTCTAAGTAGCTGACAGCTGGTAACTGTGCAGGGGCGGGTCTAGCAAAGTTTTGCCAGGGGGGCAGGTAGGGCATTAACAGGGAGAGGGGGGCACAAAGAAATACTTATATTTCTTATTCTCATTTAAAATGTCTCGCTTTTAATAAATAATTATCTGAATCTTACAACCAAAGTTTTCATCTGATGTAAAATATATAGAAATCCATTATTGTATGTAGTAAATATTAAGTCTAGTATGTACCCTAGTAAGTTATAGTATTTTTTTTTCCTTTGGGAAGGTATCATCTGTGCAGTCTGCAATTCTGTTGAAGAAAGACGTTGAATCTATTTAATTACTGGAGAAAAATAATTGATTTCTCTGCATTTGTTTTACACATGCATTAAATTAAAGTCTGTTATGTCAATTAAGAATCTTGAAGCGGAAATGCTTTTTTTTCTTGCTTGGAGTTGGCAACCCTACTAGTTAGGTATATGTAATTATTGATTTGGTTGTTTTATATTTTTGCTAAGTACTGTTTAGAATACACCAGAATAGGGAGGATGGTGTAGGTTTAAGTTTATTATAAAGGCTTTATTGCTTTTCCTATAATACCTGGTGGGCCGGTCTCTAGTCAAAATGCCCGGGCCGATTTTTTGTCCCAGTCTAGCTAATATGCTTTATTAGCTGCGTCGGTAAAAAACAAATCAACAATGCAAAAAAAAACCCCCCAAACATTGCAAAACAACATACTGGAAAACAGTTATTCATGACTAGATTGCTTCAATACAACACTTGGGCACATATATGCGTGATGTTTCGTGGCTGTTTTGATATCGCTCTCTCCCTTAACCGATCAAATCTCGCTGTGGTAGCAGCTTTAAACTCGGTATGACCCAGGTTGATAGAGGGTGCCCAGTCTGGATCGCATTCCAGCATTTTGTAGGCTGGTTTTCCTACAAAACACAACAAACATTAGCCCGCAAAGCCACAGTGAACATAGCAGCATAGCGCAACAAATTCAATTCAAATCAGTATAAGACTATTTGTAACCTACATCAACAATTATGTTATGATAAATTACGTAATAACTACAACAGAAGACTTACCTTTGTGGAAATGCTTGGAGCAGACTAACATGTGAGCTGGAGTGTTCTGAGACGTTATTTGGTCTTCGAATGGCTGCAATCCAGGCCATCTGTCGGCTCTTTGTTACTTTGGAAACACGGCTTGAACAATTTCTCTTCCACGACTGAATCCGATAAAAAACAATCTCTTTACCCGTCGGCTTCCCGTGGCTGTCATGCGACCGGCTATTGCAGTTAATAATACAACAGCTTTTTGCCATTTTTTGTGTTTCTTTTTATCGCTGTGTGACTATTTTCATGTGAAAGCCTGCGTGCGCTAGTACCGCTTGCCACGCGTTCCCAGAATTCTTTGCGGTTTTATCCCGGAATGACGTCACATTTTCAATCTCTATAGGCTAGCTCACTCATGGCTGATGAACAACGGCGGCAAACCCCCCACGGCTTCTTAAAAATAAATTTATTTCGGGGGCGCCCGCTGCCATGTCATTTAATTTGTTCAAATCATATTTAGCCAATAAAATATATGGTTTAGTTTCTGTGTGAACGGGGTGGTGGAGTCCTCATGGCCAGCAAGCTCCACCAAACACACAAACAGGAGGGAGAGGAAGATCAGAGAAGCAGCTACAGAGCACAAGCAGCAGAGCAGTAAATATGGGGGTATTTTAAATACGAAGGCAGACTACAGTCTGCAAGAGTCATATCAAACAGACTTTAACCCTCTGGGGTCGACGGACGCGCCGGCACGTCAAAATCACATGACCAATTTAAGACGACACAGCTACAAGATGCAGCGGCTCAGTCTTGGGTCGAAAGTGCGGACTTCAAACTATACACCAGTTTTTGAATTGTGTCGATAGGCCACGTAAAACCAGAGTTATGATAAAATATACACGCAATATTTATTTATATTATTTTTTGAATAAAACACTGGTGTTTACAGCAGGAAGAACGGCAAAAACGACGTTTTCTATGGACCGTGCTAGCAAACACTCTCCACTTGAGTGTAAAAAAAAAAAAGAAAAACAAAAAACACCCCTTCCCTATTGGTGTTAGAGTTTACCATGTCAGCCAGTCAAAAAAATGATATGGCAACATGCGGCACTTGGTTGTTTAGGGAGAAGGGGCAGTTTTAGGAGTGACACCCGCGACGGAAAGCGGGAGAGCAAAAGAAAGAGAGCGCGAGTTGTCATATGTGAGACATTAGTGACGTTTAGCGTGTTTGGAGGGTAGAGTTAGTGTGTTGTGTAGTTATTGTTTTGTATTGTGTGTCAGTTATACTGCTGAATGTCACATTTGCTCCAAAAAAGCCATCAAAAGCAGATTCCAGTGTAAACGCTGTTCCCACATGGAAAACAGGACTGATACACCTCCTGTTGTCAGACCTGCAGGGTTTAGGCCTGTGCTGTTCTCTTCTGTCTTATACTGAACACAAACTATTTTTTTGGACTGGCACAAATAATTTGTGTGCCTTCTTATTTGATGCAGAACACCTGATTGTTCTGTAAATAGATTTAAATGGTTATATAAAAAACGCCTGAGGCCTTGGCTGCATTTTTAGGTAAAAAATACCATATAACTTTGTTTGCAAAACTTGTGCATGAACCTGAAGTTCCCAAATTGACATAAAAATTGTTAGTTTTCAAAAAGTGTGTCCTCTTGAATGGGATTATAAGCTAACGAGCAGCGCTGTGTGTTTGGCAGATGGCAGGTCATGACGGACAGTTCAACTCTCATCCCACTCATGCCACTTTTTGTTATAAATGTTGTCATAAGTGTGCTACATTGGTTTTGCATCAAAATTACTTAAAAAAAAAAACTGACAAAACCATGAGCGATTATCTGGAATAACTAATTTTAACATCTTATTTCTTAAGGCTGTATTTTTAGCAACAACACTTAATGTGTTTTTAAAACAAAATGGTAGGTTTATAAATGAGACTGAGTCTTATTTGATCTCCTTGTTTTAGGTCTCAAACATAGTCCAGCATTGACGAACCATCAGTTTGGAAGGGTTACTGATATTTGTTCGCGACGACGAGACCAAACTCTTCTTAACATGTCTGGTGAGCATGAAAATCTACTCAATCTTCAGTTTTGGTTTACAGAGACTTATATGTACTGTTGTTAATTTTGCATAGGATACAGATCCAGTTGAGAGGGCAACCCGAGGTGTTACGGTGGGCATCCTCACTGTTCTGGAGGACTGCGTGGGACCCAACTCGCAGTCCACAGGGGTCAACACTGCCATTGTTTTGGAAGAGGACATTATTCTTGATGATCTGCCAGACCTTCCCACTGCCTTTGCCTACCTGTTTGGCCTACTTTATGGGCTCAACATGGAGTTTCCCAAAGAACTCAAGTACACATTTGTTTGCTGTATGGAAACCAGATAGAAGAGTTCACATCCTGCCATCTGATGTTTTGAATCTGTTTGTTAGTGACTATCAATCAGGATAGGTTTGATATTCTGACTGACAATACCACACTTTTAAAATTGGATGACTTTTTTTTTGTTTTTGGAAAAGGACTTTATTGGCTGAATGTTGTCAGTATGTTAAAAATGGCTCATCTCAGTGGTGCAGTTGTGTTTGAACACAATAAAGTTATTTGAAAATCAACATTGTATAAACATTCATTAATACAACAGGGAGCACCTCATGAAAACTATAAAGGATACTTTTTCTGGACTTTAGGAAATTGATTGGCAAAACAAAAAAAAATATGTTGCGTAAACTTTAGGAAATATGTTGCCAAAATTAAAACTAATACCTTGTGTAAACTTTAGGAATTACATTGCTAAAACAATAAAATATGAGTTAAGAAAAAGCACATTTATTAATCTTGTAAACACAAAAACATTAGTTGAAGCAACTTTTCTCCTAAACTTGAAATTCTAAGTTATCCATCAGAACCTAAAAACGTAAATGCAGTTGGTTGCCTTGAGTTTTTAAGTTTTCGCAACATTTTTTTTTTTTTTACAGTGCACTAGTTTTAAATCCAGCCGAGTGCTTTCTTATGTGAGATTCACATCTGCAGTTAACAAATCAGCAGCATCTATGTGATCTTGTCATATTAACATGGACCAAACTCTGAGGAATATTTCCGACATCTTGTTGAATCAATGCCACAAAGAATCAAAACCTTCTGAAGCAAGGCATACCTAATAAAGTAGCTGCTGGGTGTAGTGTTTTGCAAGAAAGTAGGAAATAATGCACAAAGGGAAGTACAGGAAGGGAAAGGGGTGAAAGTAATTAAGGTAAATAACAGGAGTGTTTGGGAGGACAGGGAGTAAAAATTGATCTATAAAAATAGAGGAAAAGAAGAGTAAGACAGAGGCAGGAACACAGAGAAATAAATGGTCATCGTAGAAGGAGTTGGAAAAGCGGGACAGGGGGAAAACAGAAGAGAGGGAGGAAACAGATGGGGAAAAAAAGACAGCAGAAGAGAAAACGAGGAACGGGAAAGAGAAACCAGAGGGTACAAGAGGAGAGCTCGTGTTTCTTCATGTCATAGTTAGTGTTCCCGCCACGGAGATTACGCATAAAAGATGACCAGTCATGGCCGTGGAAGAGCTCACATCCGGAGTGGCAGAGTGAGGTCTGAGAGGACGACTCAACAGGCCATTAGTGCTCCATAAATGATAATTTATGCTTCCATGTTGAAATCCGGCCACGGGAGCTTCATCACCAGCTCCTTCAGAGTGTCTTCTGCCACTAATTACGGGGTCAAAAAAGCAATTTGTACCATCGAGAACAGCCCCCGTTCTTTCCCACGTTCTCCTCTCTGTGTCTCACACACAGACACACACACACACACACACACACACACACACACACACACACACACACACACACACACAGAAAGATGAAAAACACACATAAACACCTCACACATTATGCAAAAGCACCAGCTGCTGGTAACACCTCCCCAACAGGCTGGCAAGAGTGCGATGAGAGAAAGTGGTGGCAGTGGGGATCATAGATGGGTGGGTGGGTTGGATGGTGGGGGTTTAGGTGGGAGATGGAGAGAAGGAGTGAGCATGATGGGAGGACAGCGAGCATAGCAAGTGCCGTAATCAGTTGTGTTTAAAGGCCCTATCCCCACAAAAAAACATTGAAAAGTGTCACTGTTGCTATTCGTAATTTCATACGTATTCGTAATTTTTTTTATCTTCTTACAAGAAGGAAAAAAAAAATCACGAGTCACTTCCAAAAAGGGTGCAGGCACGGTGGAAGCTGCTCCCTCCCTGCAGCAGCTGAGGTTGCAAGCTAAATTTTGCTGGATGCACGATGTGGCAAGGGAAGTGGTTGACTGGGTAACACACACACACACGCACACACACGCACGCACACACACGCACGCACACACACGCAAATACACACCATGGGCGCACAAGAGTTGCATTTGCGTGCTCTCCCTAGCCTTGCTCACGGTGTAAGGGACAGGCCAGTGCTTTCAGAGGCGTGTCAACTGGACACATTAACTCATAAAATACCCCCCTTGCCATGAAATATGCAGTGGCGGGCCACAAGGATGGAAGTTGACTATCCATAATTGATGTAAATGAGGAGCTCTCCCACGGCAAACACTGTGTGAAACTGTCCTTCTGTGTATGTGTGTGTGTGTGTGTGTGTGTGTGTGTGTGGCAGGAGACATGGGGCTTTGTGGGTTGCATTTTAAGTTATCAGACTTAAGGTCATATCTCGTGCCATCGTGTACTCAGGAAAACTTGGAATGCAGTTAAGAACAAAACCGAGACAATGTAACATGCAGCGAGCCCCAGAGTTGGGAGTACATTAAGAGCTGTTACAGGGAGAGCCGGTGAGGAGGCAGAAGAAGAAGGGGAGAGAGAGAACGAGCCAAACAAGGTGAAATCTTTGTCTTGACACAGGCATAAATTGAAATCTTCCGTACTGACCTTGTATGAATTGATAACGTCCTGGCACTTCAATAATGGATACCCCCCCCTCACCACACACACACACACACACACACACACACACACACACACACACACACACACACACACACACACGCGCGCCAACCCTCTTCTTTTTTTTTTTCACTTTTCTCATGGGCCAAGTAGCTCGATGTTTCATTCGGCTGGCCTGCAAGCAGAATTAATATTTTACCGAGCATAACCACCATCTCTTTCTCCATCAGTGTCTCTGACATGCAAACGAACAAGACGATCGCATTCACGCAGGATAAGTGAGGTGAGGGTGATAGTATGCTTTGCTATCACCCCCACCCCACCCCCACTGTATCTGCCACCAGTAGTCAAGCTCTAATTTGCCTTTGTCTTTCCAACAGATGATGCAGGTACAGTAAATGTGCTGGTGTGGGGAAATTGGAGAATTTCTCCGTCACGCTAATTAAATTGCGGATTGCATTGTACACATGTTCATGTGTTCCAGATATAGTTGACACATGTAGAAAGAGTAAATGAGACATCTGGTTTAAGAATCTGTCAGTCTGTTGTTTGGAGCTACTTATTGTGAACAAATGCACCCACTAAAGCCAAAACACAGGAAGCACTTCTTTCATATAGGAGGACTGGAATCTTAATTTTTGACGACTTCTGAATAAGAAGTGTAATTTTAAAGGGGGAAACAGCATGAGGAAATCACAGGAACAAAAAAAGTGTGGTTTCGAAGAGTGAATGTGAAAACCGACCTGCAGAGATTGCACTCAGGTAGTTAAAGCTGGCTGTTAGGCTCAAGTCAGGGCTGCCAAATCTCACACACTGAGACTCACGCTATTGACGTTTTTCACAGGCTCTCACACCACATGTCCTTTTTCCTCATGCAGTGAAAAAAACCTCTAACTTGTAACATGCAACATGACAAGAGGACAGTAACGGCATAGAGATACAGGGAGTGCAGAATTATTAGGCAAGTTGTATTTTTGAGGAATAATTTTATTATTGAACAACAACCATGTTCTCAATGAACCCAAAAAACTCATTAATATCAAAGCTGAATGTTTTTGGAAGTAGTTTTTAGCTTGTTTGTAGTTTTAGCTATTTTAGGGGATATCTGTGTGTGCAGGTGACTATTACTGTGCATAATTATTAGGCAACTTAACAAAAAACAAATATATACCCATTCCAATTATTTATTTTTACCAGTGAAACCAATATAACATTTCCACATTCACAAATATACATTTCTGACATTCAAAAACAAAACAAAAACAAATCAGCGACCAATATAGCCACCTTTCTTTGCAAGGACACTCAAAAGCCTGCCATCCATGGATTCTGTCAGTGTTTTGATCTGTTCACCATCAACATTGCGTGCAGCAGCAACCACAGCCTCCCAGACACTGTTCAGAGAGGTGTACTGTTTTCCCTCCTTGTAAATCTCACATTTGATGATGGACCACAGGTTCTCAATGGGGTCCAGATCAGGTGAACAAGGAGGCCATGTCATTAGTTTTTCTTCTTTTATACCCTTTCTTGCCAGCCACGCTGTGGAGTACTTGGACGCGTGTGATGGAGCATTGTCCTGCATGAAAATCATGTTTTTCTTGAAGGATGCAGACTTCTTCCTGTACCACTGCTTGAAGAAGGTGTCTTCCAGAAACTGGCAGTAGGACTGGGAGTTGAGCTTGACTCCATCCTCAACCCGAAAAGGCCCCACAAGCTCATCTTTGACGATACCAGCCCAAACCAGTACTCCACCTCCACCTTGCTGGCGTCTGAGTCGGACTGGAGCTCTCTGCCCTTTACCAATCCAGCCACGGGCCCATCCATCTGGCCCATCAAGACTCACTCTCATTTCATCAGTCCATAAAACCTTAGAAAAATCAGTCTTGAGATATTTCTTGGCCCAGTCTTGATGTTTCAGCTTGTGTGTCTTGTTCAGTGGTGGTCGTCTTTCAGCCTTTCTTACCTTGGCCATGTCTCTGAGTATTGCACACCTTGTGCTTTTGGGCACTCCAGTGATGTTGCAGCTCTGAAATATGACCAAACTGGTGGCAAGTGGCATCTTGGCAGCTGCACGCTTGACTTTTCTCAGTTCATGGGCAGTTATTTTGCGCCTTGGTTTTTCCACACGCTTCTTGCGACCCTGTTGACTATTTTGAATGAAACGCTTGATTGTTCGATGATCACGCTTCAGAAGCTTTGCAATTTTGAGACTGCTGCATCCCTCTGCAAGATATCTCACTATTTTTGACTTTTCTGAGCCTGTCAAGTCCTTCTTTTGACCCATTTTGCCAAAGGAAAGGACGTTGCCTAATAATTATGCACACCTGATATAGGGTGTTGATGTCATTAGACCACACCCCTTCTCATTACAGAGATGCACATCACCTAATATGCTTAATTGGTAGTAGGCTTTCGAGCCTATACAGCTTGGAGTAAGACAACATGCATGCAGAGGATGATGTGGACAAAATACTCATTTGCCTAATAATTCTGCACTCCCTGTATACCAGACAGAACAGGCAGCACACTGCAGCAGAGCATTCACGGGAAAGGCAGAACATATCTCTAAATCCATCATAGTGTAACTTAATGTTATGCATGCCATTCAGCCAGTGGCTCTTGATACATCTCTTCTTGTCTTCTTGCATCCAAGCAGAAATCACTGTGCCTGACAGATGAAGCCAGAACAGTAAAAATAAAATGCAGTTCCTGGAATGGCCACTTGAGGCTGACTCACAAAAGAGAGTGAATCCATGCATGTGGCACAACTTTCTACAATCAGTGTTGGGAAGGTTACTTTTAAAATGTATTCCACTACAGATTACAGAATACATGCCCAAAATGTATTTCAGAATACGTTACTGTCAATGAGAGTAACGTATTCTGAATACTTTGGATTACTTAATATATTGTCATGCTTTTTACAACTCCATGAATGTACTATTTCTTTGTGATTTATTACTATTAAGGTTACTCGCCATACCAATACCAACTAGATGTTAAAATCTTAATATAAAATGAGTAACAGTAGGGTGGACATTAGGTAACGCTGCACTTTTTGCAGCGATCTCATATAGAAAACTATTCTGCGCGTATATAAAACAGGTCTGCTGCTCCGAACTGTAGTAAAGGGACCTCTGGCTAATACGTCGGGTCCGTGTCGGGCTCGTAGCTGAAAACTAGCTTTACTTTGTGTCTGGGTCAACTTTGCTAGCGAGAGACAGAGAGAGGCGTTAAAAGGCTGCTCCAACGGAACTTACTGTTTCGCACGAAAACAGAACACACTGTACAGTCGAGTGTTAATAGCTTACTGGGCTACACTGCCCATGAGACTACATTATTTAGGGCTATGCCTGTAACACTCTGCCTATTGCCTTCATATTAAATTGTTTTTTGAACAATAATTTTTAAAAATATTTCGTCACGTCATTATGTGGCCGCAAGTAGGGGTAACATGGGCCGCGAGATTGAGACACAGGCATTAGAGCCTCTTAATGCGTGTTTTCTTTGGGTTTCCACCAGCGTGGAATTACCAAAAATAGAGAGGAGACAGCCTAACATATGAAACAGGAAAAGACCGCCGTGTAATCCATTTATTTCAACAAAGTAACTGTATTCTGAATACCACCTTTTAAAACGGTAACTGTAACGGAATACAGTTACTCATATTTTGTATTTTAAATGCGAAATGCATAAAAAAATTACTAGAATGCAGGAAATGAGTCTATGAAAGAGAAAATACTAAAGTGTAGCTAAGATAAACACGCAAATTTAAAGGATTTGTTGTAATTATGGACCCTTTGAATCGAATGCCCAATTTATACCTTGAATTAAATCTTAAAAACTATGACATATTAAGCTAACTTATCAGTTATAATGAACAGTCTCAATGTTCAAACATCGATCACATAAGCTAAAGTCTGTTGTTTTTCCGATTGTATGCAAAGTCTATCACAACGACTAAACACTGTAAAACCTAAAAGGAAGGTTTTAATTTTTGTTGTCATTTTAAAGCCTTTAAATCAAAGATTCTTTTCCACTCATTTACATTACTTGTGTATACATCGTCTTTGCTTATTAATGTGGGATAGACAAATAAGCTACCTATTTCAAACTATATTCTCCAGTTTCATATGCTAATGGGAAAAGAAGGGTTGCTCCTTTATTTAGTCATGTAGCTAGCTGATGTGCTTTTATTGCATCTGGCAGTTGTGAAGAGGATTGATGGAAACATTTCTTAAATGAATAACCAGCTGAAGGGCCTAAGCAAAAGGAGATTCCAGTACTTATTATATAGCCAATTCTGAGTGTGCAGATAATTTGGAGACGTAAAATGGCAAGATAGGTCTGAAAGATCTGGCATCATAAGAAAGCACCTCACTCCTACACAGAATGTGCTTGACAGCCAGCGCCAGCTAAATAAGCATGATTATGTCCAACTTGGCAGCTGAATCACTGTTTAGTGACCTCTCAGACCACTCTGTGACTTCATTCCTGAAAAGGGATCCAACACTGCTGACAAATGTAGTGACTTTTTCAGGCCATCTAAGAAAATATTGAGTTGGGTCCCAGCACTTGGCAACAACTTAGGGTGGCTGATGATCACAGCTTTTCCCATCATGTGTTAAAGTATGTGTTGCAGTGTGTGAAGAAGGCACGATCGCTGTTACAAACATGCTCAAATAGCATATGAGATTAGATGATGAGTAACTTTTGAGCTCATAGCAAAGGCTACCTAGTATGATGAGGACTTAGCGAAGCAGATTAAAAAAAGTAGCAGCAGAAAAACAAGTTGCTCTCTAGGCGAGCTCTTAAATCTGAATATAGGTGAGGTCCAGTAAATAATTAAAAACCTACCTGCTTGTTTGTATGTTTTATAATTGCAGCAACGGATTTTTAAAGAAAAATAAATGACCTGGAGATAGGAAAGGTATAATTCAAAATGCACAACAATTACAGGCAGTAAGAGTTATCTAAGAGTCCTTGGGCAGCTACTTACTTGAAGTAGCAGATCCACATGTGTTTCTAATCTTACTACAATAGTTTTCATATTTCAAACACTAGAAAATATTATAGTGACTTCCAGTAAGAAGTACACCTTCATATTCTCTTCATGAGACAGGATGAATAGAATGTGTAAGTGCTTAACAAAGGGAGGAATGTCAATGTGGGATGTAGTCATCAGAACATGGATAGAAGACGAAATATATGGACATTTGCTTTAGCACTATATATACCCAATGTCTAGGGCTAACATAAAGTTCTCAGTCTATTCGCTTCTATGTGAATGAGGCATTAAAGATACCACATACAGCAATCATAAGTCCAAAAAGCAAAACCCCATTCTATATGTTTCCTATTATGATGGAAGTTGATAATGTGGTCACATATTAAAGCGAATATGTAAAACACACAGTGGAACCATGGATGTCTAACTTTCTATACACACCAAAAAGTCTTTTTTTGACTTCAAAAGTAACATTTTCTAGTTTCAGAAAAATAAATGCTTATTGATGTGGCTAAACCAAAGCAACAACCTAATCCTATCCCTACCCTCCAAGCAAGCTTGTTTCACAACAGAAAGAGAAAGGTGTGGGAATAACTAACTGGGCTTTTTGTTTCAAATGAACCAGGCAAGCAGTGGAAGGTCATTATACTGATAGAGGATTTTCCACATATTAATTTCTATAGATTACTCCAGAAATTAATTGTAGCTCTCTGTATGTATAGATCAGCCATGTTTTTCCTAATCATAGCAGCTAGCCACTCTGTCACCATTCACATACAAAGTGCTGAAAAATGGAATAGGAAGGAACTTTTAGTTGTAAAGTTTTTAGCAGCGTAATTTGCATTACTCCAACTTTTTAAAAAATTTATTTCACTTTACTTTCTTCCAAAGGGTTTGTATTCAGCTGTGGCACTCACTTCTAGACACTGGATGACTGATCCATGATCATTTTGAAAGCATTGTTGCTATATAAAAACCTTAATGCGTTAGAGTGTTTTTCAAGAATGTAATGTGACAATCACTCAGGCCTTTCCTCCCCGCCTCTTCAGGGCCAAATCAATGGCCATTGTTTCCCTCCTTTGACCTTGCCAATAAGCCAGGGGACAGAGCTTGGATGTAGTTACCGCTGCCTCTCTCCTACAAAGACTTCAAGGTCATTATCTGATTTATGCTGAGCAGAGGAAGGAACTCATAGCCTCTGGTTTTTCCTTTCTTCTGTCTAACCTTTTTCTTTCCCGTGCTCTCCCGCTCATTCTTTCTCTGCCATGCCTTCTGCTGAATGGCAACCCCTAATCAAGCCCTGACTGGAGTCTTGATTTTAATCACCCTTACACACTCCTTTGCCAAATTCCTACAGGCAAATAGCCATGAAAAATTTGCCAGCATTTCCTCACCTTGTGCTGTGCAGCTATTTGTTGTCCAGCTTTAAACCGTGTAAAATAATATATTATTGAATTCCGGGGGAGGAGAGTAGAGGGAATGCAGGGAGAGGGAGGGCAAGGCACAGAGGGAGACCAAGGTCGGCTTGTTTTGCCCGAGGAGCTGTCGATCAATATCATTTGGTCAATAACTTCTTTATTACTACCACTATCACTCCGAGCAATATAATTTTAGAGTTAAAACACTTTTTTTTCCCTCGATCTCTCTGCCTGTAAATACTGTTCAAATATTGAACCGTGTGCCAACTAAAATGCAAGGCACCATCACATAAAAGCCAATTGATGCTTTGCCATTCTAATGTTTGCTATTCAAACATATTCATCTGACGGAGGATGAAATGAGATGTGCTCCATCTCCATTATCATTTGTCCTTATTTTATATTTCACATATTGATTAGATGTGTTTGCATAATTATTGATTGAGGGCATGACTTGCCAATGTCTGATGATACTTTAATAGAAGTATAGAAGTGGCAGCTTTAGAGAAAACTTCACTCACAACCCCTGTTGCCTTGGGAAGGGTGCTGGGAGCCAAGAGAAAATTTACAGATGGAGCCAAAGTCAAGGATGTGCAAAAGAAGAAAAGGGCTAAGAACGTTAATGATTCCCACTCTTATAAGTTTTCCTATAGCTCATATATTTTTAATTCAGTTAAACACACTTTTATTCTGTCATGTTTGGTATCCAGTGGCATTAGCTGTGTTTGTCAGGTGATAGACACCACAAATCTTTTAAGCATTTTAGTTTCCATTAATCTGAAATCTGCTGAAATATCAGGGTTTCACAGTTACCACAAATTTCATCATCTTTATTGTAATTTCACAAACAGTCAAAAAAAACCTGAACCACTCCCCAAAGTTCCCAAAGTTCCCAAAGTTCCCAAAAGAAAAGTGTGAAGTCTCTGCTGTGTGGCAGGCAGGAATCAGAGTGCATGACTCAGAAGGCAAGGCGTAAAACTCAAAACAGCTTTGCTGCCGAAGCTTGCAAAAATAACAAACTTAACAAATCCAGGAGCTAATTATCTGGCAAGCGATAACCTACAGGAAATGCATGAGGAGGGATACACACACAGTTTGAGGGATAACAAAGGGAACCAAAATACACAATATCAGAAATACAAACTAGGAAACTCTTAATCATAACCCGAAACTCGAATACCTGGGGACCACAACAAAAAGGGGATTTTTTTGGTAATATCATTTCATTAGAGTGGCATTGTAATAGGTTTCTATTCTATACAAGTTGTCATCAGAAAGTTCAGGGAATGGGCCTTTAAAAATCCAATCCAAAACTCTTTACCCTAAGTGCATCAAAGTTTTCCTTCAACTCGATTTTCATTATAGGGAAGCAGTTGAAGATACTGAGTCAAATCTGAAGATCTGATTTGGCTAGCAAAGACTGTATAAGTGTTATCCAATCAAAACCTTGTGTGCCTAGGTGGTTTCTAGATCACTTCCAGCGGATCTTAAAAAGATGTTGGGAACGTTGTTGCGCTTGTTCAGCTGTTACCTGCCTTATAATTTAAAGCTCTGTGAGCTAACTCAAGTGCAAAAAAGACAACATTTAAAGCGCGGGGAGGTTGAAGCTGCTGGTCAACAAGTCTTTGTATTCTTTTTGCTATCACACTGACACTCCTCATACATAGAGATGGAAGCAGGTCCCCAGAATCAGCATACCAGCAATGCATTTCACAACTCAATCTCAGTGATTACTTATTTCCCACCACAATTTTAATACAAACTAACTACGTATTAAAGCTATCAAATAAATGTACGGTTAGGTTAGGGGTCAAGGTTGAGGTTAGGATTAAGTAAAGAGGACCATGAAAAATATCTTTATATTTGTTTGTATATTTTTACTAGTGTGTGTGTTTTTATATTGAACTACTTCACAATGGATATAAAAGACTGAGGCGGTCACTATGAAGTCACCCAGTGGAACTGAATTGTGCATTATGACGCTTCAGTGTTGTGGGCCCCACTATATTGGTTCTTTCAAGCCAGAAAATGTTTGATTGCTAAGTTAGCTAAGACTAAGACCTCAGCCAAGGCTACCTTAGTTGGCCAATCAGAAGTCTAGAAGCCTGAGATGGAAAGAGTAAACAAAGATGGCGCATAGAAGCAGTCTTTCTAAATGGAGGGACAGTAACTGTGTTTGTATATGTAAGCATGTAAAAGCTGGAGATAGTAGGATTAACAGCAACAGTATATTGTCTATATCTGCCATTGTAGAAATTCATCTCATACAAACAGTAACGTGGTGTAACATTTCGAAAATTAAAAACCCTGGCAGGAGTTTCTAAAAACCTCTGTTTTCAGTAATCCAAAACGCCATGTACGTGTGGACGTAGCCTGAGCCTTACCAGTATCCAGAGAATAATAGAAATAGTAAAATAATACTATCTTACCTGAGACACACAGCTAGATCAGCTCATCGTGGCTTAATGTCAACTTCATGTTTTTTTCCAAAGTGTCTTTTTTCAAGACAAATTTTTGTGTTCATTGCCTATATACGTAACACAGCAAGCTCGGATAAGACAGGAACAATTTGAATTTTGTGGCATTTTTTCACAAAGCGTTCAGTGTGTAACGACCGTAATACTTTAGCCTAACAATCCTATGAACCACTGCTCTCCTCAACAGGCGCCTCTCTAACCATTAGGTTTCTCCAATGCAAAGAAAAAAGAAAAAAAACTTTCAGATATTTCATACACTGTACACATTCACATTCATACTGATCATATCTCAGCTTTAAATACTCAAGTGCATTTTAATCCTGGAGTGTCACAAAATGCTGCTTTGAAACATGCCTGAGAGATAACAGTCTTGTTTTAAAGCCCTTCAAAACTTACATTAACAGTTTAAAAGGTTTAAAATCCCAGAGACCCTGATTGGTATCACTCTGTTTTTTCACGTTCTTGTGCTGATTTGTTGGGTTTTTCACTTGAGGTGAGCATATTTCTTTATGTAGTAAAAAGGCATCTTGGTGCTATGCAGATTGCAGTAGAATGATTATGACTGACTAATATATGCAGAGTAATAAAACTGAAACTGGTTTGTACTCAGATTTCATGGATTTCAACCATTTCCGTGCACGTATTAATAAATGAGACCCATTCTTATTTTCCTTCACTGATTGAAAACTTATGGGCAGTTTTAAGTGACAAATGGGAAAAAGTGCATAGCACCCTCAAGTATATAAGTCTGACTTGAAGATTCTACATTTGGAAAGGAAAAAAAACAGACTGAAGGGAGAGAAAAGCCATTTGAAAGAGAACACCGAGGTAGAAGAAGAAGTGGCAACAGCTGATTTCAGTTGCGCATATTAACAGGCGTGTTTATTTCTGTGGGCGCTTCCTTCTTCCTCTCTCATTACATGAATCCTTGTTACAATGAAACGTCAATTTAAAAAGAAAAACTGTAAAAGGAGAGGAGGGAAAAATTGAAGGATGGTGATCTGCTTGTGAATGCTGCTCTTTGTTTTTGAACCGCTAAAGAAACACACTTGTTCATTGCAGTGTGCAAACACTTACATGCATGTCAGCAAAGTGTTGTGCACAGACACACTGTACTACTTATGCAGAGTATGAAGATTCACACTATTAATATTTGATGAGCAAAGGCACACAAACACCAAAACACACATGCAACACATCTGATGCAGACAAATGCTGATCAAAAGAAGAGATCATACACACACACATGAACCCACACTTCTCACACCCTGTGGGGGACTGAAGGCCTTAACCTTGAAACTCTAACTCCGCGTCAAGCAAAATGCTTCCACATTTTCCAAAAAATGCACAAAGAAGCTGTGTATGTTTTCATAGCAGGCCTAACAGGACTGAGAGGGCTCTGACCTCAGAGTCTGTCTTTATCTGACTTAATCTTTAACACACCTCCTGGCAGTACAATACCCTGGGGTTGGTAAATTTTCGTGACACAAGGACATACATGAGCTAACCTCCACTAAAGCTGCACTTTGTTTTGGCCATTTGGTAACAGTTGCCTGTTAAAACATCTGAGATGCTCAGAACGACATTAGTACTCATTTCAAGTTGTTTTCTGGCTGTCTAATGATTATAAGTGGTGTTTCCTCTCTATTTATAGCTCTGTTTCGGTCCCAACCAGCTGAAATAATATATATGTATATATATATATATTTAAATTTATTAACGCTTTTCACATTGAAGGTCATTGTACTAGGACCCAGCCACATCCATTATGAATAAAAGAACCAGAAGCCATTTTTGAACCCTGCCATTTCTGGCGCATTTAGTAACAAGGCTATTTGATACAATAATGACTTAAACAGATGCAGCATTGCTGCAATCATTTCCTTTTCAACAAATTTGTTGGAGGTATAGTTAAGAGGTTTTAGAAAAGGTTTAATAACATCAGGTTTAATGACTCATTGTTATATGGATTTCATGTACTTTTCATTTATTCCAGATACCAATTCATTCTGGGCTCAATGTAGGCCACAAATCCAGAAACAAGAAGTTTCCTGTTTTGAACATTCTGGTCTAGGTGGAGTTTGCATGTTCTCTTTGTGCCTGCATGTGTTCTCTCCAGGTACTCAAGTCCAAAGACATGCACATTAGGTTAACTGGTGATTCTAAATTGGCTATGTGTGATGGTCTGACACTCTGTGACCTATACCATAAAGGGGTTTGTAGAAGATACTCAATGGTGATCCAACTCCTGGGTCAACTGACTCCAGGTTTCTAGCTCCAAGTTATCAAGCAGGTTGTCCACCAGTGCTGTAGCAACCACAGCAAGAGTTGCAATAGACATAGATCATTTAGTAAAGACAGCGATCATTCTGTTGCAGTTGCTTATTGAAGATGTAAATGAAAACATCCTTGGAGAAGACTATTTACACGATCTACCTTTACCACAGCCTAACACAACAAGCCTTAGAGACTATGTATGCGAAGCACTACAAATTAGGACTTGGTCAGAAATGAGATGGTCGGAGCTGTAGAACTTATGGGCATGGAAAACGTATTTTCAAGATGTCACACATGATCTTCACTTAACAGTCAGAGATGAGCTCGGCCTATTCACAAAGTGCCTATGCCCAGAGTCTGTATCCCAAGCCACGTGAATCAGGTCCACCCATGTACACAACCCAACAGCAGGTGTCGACATAGTCTGGCAATGATTAGAAGACACTTGTGGGTGTCTGGAGATGATTGAACATGTCCTGTTGAGAATGCTAGAAACTTTTCCAAGGACAGCCAAGGCTCCCTGCAGGCTGGAAGACCTACTTCTTGCAAATTCAGGTAGCACCAGCATGAGGAGTCAATCCTATTGTAAACAAATGTCCATGGTCTTCAGGAGTGCTGGATCTGGAAGATGGAAAACTATTGCATTTCCTTTCCACCTTTCAGTTTCTTTTTAAATTTTGTATGCAGTCAAGCTTTTGCCTTTGGCACAACAAGTAGCTCCAGCCATTTGAAATGAGAGAAACTTTTAAAGAACAGTAATTAGATAACAATGTCATTAAGGAAAACTGAAGTAGTAGCCATACCATGGCTTACCAGGATAGCACAGCAGAGAAAAAAATCAGATGAATCAAAGAGCCCTATTCATAATGAGCTGCATCTGCTAGGAAAGCGTCATGGATTTAGAGGCAAACATCTAGATAAGAGTAACGCTTATCTGAGTGTGGCTAAGCATATATCAGTGTGCCACACTGGTGCAGCTCCTTGGACAGTGGACACCTTAGTAATGAGGAGCATGGTGGGGACCAGGTTCATCACCAGAACTTACATCAAAATGCACAAAAAAGCTGAGAGGTTGTAAGCCATGTTGGACAATCATAGCAAATGGCTAATGTTGAAGTCAAGAGTTTTTAACCTATTTGGCATTAGTGGACATCCACCTCCCTATACTCTGAAAACAGGTTCAAGCAAAATAGAGACACGTGGAAGGAAGGCTAGAAATTGATGAGAGTTGGAAATCACTTGGAGGCAGCATAATCCTTATTCTTCTTTTCTTCTGGTCAACCACGTACTCTCCAAGGCTGTCAATTCACTGAAGGGTTTTCACAGATAAAGAAGAAACTGAAGAAATAGAGCTCCAACATTCAGGAAAGTGATATCGTCTCACTTAAGGACAGTCAAGTGGTCCAGCAAGTGGGGGTGTAGTGCCTGGTGATAATTCTCTTTGGGTGAGAGAATGATGGGTGTAGAGACACTGCATGTTTCAGTTTCATACAGACATAAACTTTATGACAGTTGTACTATCTAGCATGAATCTTGTGTGCTGCCTTGTCTGCACATGATTATATTTACCAGCTAAATATAGTATCACAGGGAATCATAGCTGCAAGACTAGTGGTTTAAAGAAACCCCCCCCATTTCTGTGCCACTTCTACTGATGCAGCCACTACTTAATAAAGATTATAGTTTGGAGTCCAGTCTTCACGCTACCGGTATAATTCAACATATATTTTAGCTAAAAAATATAGTTTGTTTTTGTCACGTTTAATGCAATGATTCCTATTTTCACCCTCAGTTTGCATCCTTGACGTTGCAAATGTACAATGTAGCCACAGTAATACTAATCCCTCTCTGACAGGGATAAAGATGCCAATTTCCATGTAAAAAGGCCTTCATTACAACATTAGGTCTCTGGTGGTGTGGATGTGAAGTTCCACATGGCTAATAACAGCCCCGAATCTCCTTAGGACCCTGATCTTTTATTCAAGTCAGCCCTTGCGCAGTCCAACAAACTTCATTTATATTGCATGTCCTAGTCAGCAGTATGGAGAGATGAATTAGCATACAGAGTCGCGGACACAGTGATTACAGGCTGACAGGCGACTTACACGCCCCCTGCAAAGAGCTGAACATGTCTTCATTTTATTTTTTTTTTCTCTGTCCTTCTATAGCCCGGAGCAGCTGATACAAGGGTTTCTAATAGAGCAGAACACAGGAGAGACGAGGCGAGGGGCGCTTTAATAATGAATGGATGACATTGGTGATGGAAAAAAGAGAAGCAGAGTATAAGAGAGGTAGAGAAAGCTTTAATTAAAGGAGCTTCGTGGAGTATTTTAACATCAATAAAACAGTGCAGAATTTATGTTAGACATTAGTAGCATTATCGTGAGCCGACCATCAGCATCAGCGTGGCTGATTGACCTCAACTAGATCCAAATCTGCAGTCCAGTGCAGGCATATATACAGCACATGCCACGTGCTATTTGCTACAAATCCACCACCAGTTTGTGTGCCCTTTATGACATTTAAAGATTCTAACATATATTAGGACTTTTATTTGTCAGGTAAACAATATGGCATCTGGATGCCTCGCAGATGAGGTGCTTCAGGCATGAAGGAGGAAGACCTGTGGGAGGCCCAGGAAGTACTGGAGAGATTATGTTTCTTGCCTGTCTTTTTGTTCCCCAGCATGAGTTGGATTAGGTGGCCTGGTAGAGGCATCTCTGCTGGGTATCTTTGCTTAGATCACTGCCCATATGACCCAAACCTGGTAAGCATCAAAAAAATGCATGGGATGAAAGAATGTATACCCTCGAAGGCCACTGAACTATTGCTGTGCTAACATAGAAAGACAGCCAATCATTCACACATACAGCCTATTTAGACTTAAAATATAGATACATTTTGGTCAAAATCATGAATACTAATACGAGACAAGGGGTTTGATGTTGCAGAATTGCACAACTGTTCATAAACATATAATTCCAGGAGCAACACAGGTCTTCAAACACATAAACTTTACACACAAACCAACCTTGATCTTAGCTCATGTCCTGGTGGTAGTGATGACATTACTACCAATGTACCGCTTTGGTTTTTTTGATAGTAAGTGGGCTTCTCTGCCCTGTTTTTAGAGGTAAAAGCTGATGACTTTGTAAGCTGCACTTTTGTGGGTTACAGTCCTCTCTTTTCATCTTACAATCCCACACATACGTCAGTTAGACAAACTAGGTAGCTTAGAACTACACACATAGATAATCTATGTATGTGTGTGCTGAGTTTTCTGTACTTTCCGTCTTCACAGAGCAAGGGAGCACATGAAAGAATGGGACTAAATTACACTCGTCAAGCTGAATTTATTTCTGATTTTTAAAATGGGACCATTGTAAAGTTATTTTCCTGACACTGTTTTGGGGTGCACCTTTTGCCCTATGGTAGTTGGAATAGGCTCCAGTCCCCTGCAACCCTGATAAGAATAAGCAGGAGAAAATGGATGGATTGATAATGTACCAAAAGACAGAGTAAGCTGGACTGTATTTCTACATGCTCTGTAAGAATTTCCCATGCTATTGCCTCTTTGAAAAGAGGCCTCTGAGGCGTGGCCTAAACATTCTTCACCAGAGTTGCCACAGTTATATCTTTGAGGAAATAACTCTCTCACGCCACCAGGGCTCATTAAAGAAGTAAGAGGGTGTAGCAGTGAGGCCTAGTCTATTTAACTATAGCCCAAAGTGTACAGAGTGGCTTCTGCTCTTGCGCTTGTTGAAAATATGACTGCCAGTTTAAGGCACAGTGTTTTTATCCTTTGGCATCAAATGCGACCCTTCTTTCAGATGCTTGTGTTGCAGTGATACTCTCATTATATCGGATCAGTGACTTGATACATGCAAATACTGGATGCTGAAAGATACATTTTCTATTTTAAACAGCAATATAGTGAAAATATATATAGTGAATAAGGTAAAGACCTTATATAAACAAACAATGAGATGACCCCCTATGAGCAAGCACTTGGCAACAGAGGGAAGGAAAAAACCCCTTTTAACAGGAAGAAACTGCAGACAGATCCAGGTTGAGGCTGACTGCGCAAAGTTACATCAGAGTGACGTCTGTTATACTTCTATTATACTTCTATTATACTTCTAGCATTGACGTCTGTAGGATCTCCATGTCCGAATGTGATCATTGTGGACGTCTTTTTTTGTCATGTCAAACTTAGACTCAATTTACATGTCATTCATATAATGCTTCTACATGTGTGGCTCTGTAGTCCCATGTTTCCTGAGGGTTGAGGCCATGTTTTCTGTCCTCAGTTATGTGTGAAGGAATTCAGAGAGATCAGCGGACATCTCTAAGATGGTGCAGGCTCTTGAGCTAAAATAAAAGTGACCCCAGCTGCAGCAAAATGTGCACATCGACAAAGACTGTTGAGCAGATAGTCCAGTTCATACATGCACATAACTTTCTGTCGCAACTTCTCTCAGTCCTTCTACTGATCACAAACACACTCACTTCCTCTCACACAACTCTTCACAATAAAACATGATCCCAACCTCACTTAAATAAAAACAAGCTATATATAATGCAAATGCTCTTTAAAACACATTGTACATATTCATATGTATCATGCTGATAACAACAATGTGGATATTTCTAAATAAAAACATATTACATTTAATAATCATGTGTATTTTCTGCACCTGTCAAAGACGTCCACATGATGACCCAAAAAATCACTCAGTCCAAATTTCAAATGTTGAACGCCATATTTACGTCCAGGTTGGATCATGGTTGGACGTCCAAATTGTGGACCAAGTTTGGATGGCGTACAGATGTCCAGCATTGGTCATGGACCGATGTGCCCAATATAGTCATGATCTGCACGTCTATCCGACATACAGTGTTTAGTGGGCCAGTTCGGGGTGATTTTACTGGCTTACTGGTCTGTTACTATATTGATGCCTGAGAAGTGAGAATGACGCGGTTAAGAGTGAGAGAAACACTTCACTGCATTTTTGAAACACATAGTTAGCATAAATGAAAATCTAAATGAAAACAAAACACAGGAAAGTAAAGCAAGACAAATGTAACATTTTAAGATAAATACATTTTTTGCATCCTAAAATATTCACTATGAGATAATTTAATAATTTTTCAGCAATCCCACAAATGGTTCCTATGTTTCTCCTGTAATGCACATGTTCATTCTCCCTGTAAAAAACACTTGATCAAAAGTTTTTTTTTAAATATTTCTTTAATAGAGGTAAACAAAGTTTCTTGTTCTTCTTCATTCCAGTTTATCTGGATGACCAAGGAGAAAAACACAGAGCAACGGCAAATTAAGAGATTCGGGTGAGAAAGTCAACTGGACTGCATGTGCATGTTAGTGTGAGATTTTGAAAACGGTCTGAATATGTGTGTGTGTGTGTGTGTGTGTGTGTGTGTGTGTGTGTGTAGAAAGGGAGCGGGGGGTAGTAATGTATTCAGGACAGGCCTGGCCAACCACTGCTATCAAAGGGACCTGCCTGGCGAACTGTAATAACTGGAAAATTATTTTGATAGCCTGAAACAATCTTGGATATCACAGAACTTTATTAAAATAATATCAAATCAAATTAGCCTGTATCCCCATAATGAATTAAGTAACAGGTTACGCCGATATTAATCTCCTGGCTGGCTCGCAGGCATGACGGCTCCTGCATTTAATCAGTACTGCCTTTCTCTCTCTCTCTCTCTCTCTCTCTCTCCCTGTCCACGGGAGGGTCTTTTAACACACACATCCAGGAGAAATCCTCGACAAGCCGACAGCCCCATAGCTGTGTGGCGGTTAAACTAGGAAGGCTTCAAAAGACATCCACACCCTCTCTCTTTTCCCCTCTGAATACGGAGGGTGATTTTCCCCATTTCCCCCCCATTCCCCTCCCTCTGTTCTGTCTGCGTCACTTGCCCCCGGTGAGGTTATTCAAGAGCAGAGGAATTGGTGTCTCTAATGTGTGTGTGTTGAGGGGGTGTTTGGAGGTATTCGGGTGAGGATGCGGGGGTCTCCAGAGAGTTGTGAGTAGCAGCTGACCCACTGGGAGAGAAATAGGAACCTCTCCCCAAACCTCCCCTTCCCTTCAACCCTCTCCATCCCCAACGCCACCACACCAACAACTTCATGCCAGATTAGTGTATATTCAAAGTAAGATTGCAAAGGATTTTTTTTCTTGCTAATACCTTTCACAATACCATCAAAATACACTTTTATGACTTAATGCAACGGATTTAAGCACAAAATAGTAAATTGTGTACTTTTTAATAAAGAAACCAGTAAAAATAGAGAAATAAAAAGCTTTTATTGTGAAAAACAAGGACATGGATCCCAATTAAGGTGTCTGTAGGTTACAGAGGAAGTGCCTTCAACCTGCATTCTTTCTAATGGCCAGTAGAGGGCAACTACTTTGGCTTCAAAAATAAATGTACTGATACTGGAGACAGCTCCTTTCATCTCAGTAAACTCTTTCATAAAAGGTTTGTGGTCTTAATCAGTAGTTTTACATCTTATTAAATATAACATTGCGTTTATTCTGTAAAGTTTGGTCCCTATAAGAGTCAAAAGAGAAGAAAAGGAAAGACCAATAAACCAGAAGCAGATGAGGCAAAAAAAGTAAGACTAACCAAAGATGATGCGAGTTGTCTCAAATACTTGTTATCTGGGTGTGGTGGAAATAGCAAAAGTCCTTATGTCATACCTCTGAAAAACGAAAGGCTAATGGCTTCTAGTCCGCACTGGTTAGTAACTGGACAACAATCCAAGTAAAGTGGTTACAGGATATTTGGGGATGTGCTTCAACAAAATGATCTGCACCAGATCCAACTTTCAACTTACTGGACTCAAAGGATCTGCAGCTAATGCTTTGTTGACAGATACCACAGGGCACTGAGATTGGTCTGATGGGGTTGATGCCTCGGCATGTTGAAACCATTCTGAAACACACAAAAGGCCCAACGGCATATTAGGCAGGGATGGTTTCACGGTTTTGGCTCATTACTATGGTAAAGAGTTGGTTTTAGATGTGACTGTAGCTTTAAAATATACATTTACAGTCATTAACTAGTATGATAAGTTTGAAGTACAGGTAAATAAATATAACGAAGTTATAATTACAATTTAAACCAAAACACATAACAGCATACTAAACACAAGAAGCCTGCGTGTGCTGTTAGTTGAAGCTGAACAGCTCAGTAATGTCTCTGGTTTATTGGCTCCTGTCTCAGTTATCTCAGCTCAGCTAAATAACACCTCTAAGAATGTTCAGATCAGGGGTGCTATCATATACTGCTATTGAAGATAACTGTGATATATAAAAATAAAAAAATTCATGGATCATGTCAGACACATTCACGTAATAATACTGTAAGTCAGCCAGTGCCAGTACAGTCATGGTCAGACTCCTATAAAGTGTCATGAGTACCGCCAAGAATCATAGGAGACTGCTGTATGCTATCACTGATGCTTCTCCGTTCTTCTCTGCTTTCTAGACACTGTGATCTAATGTAATCTAATGTAAGTTGCTCTGTTAAGATCCACTATGCCCTATACCTTGACTTGCAGGCACATCTGCATTTCATAGCTGACCTTTAATCATTAGTTACTATTAATCTGTCTTTTTTCCACAGTGTCTTCTACCCTCACCACCCTAAACCAGTCATGCCACAGATAGCCTCTCTGAACATGGATCTGTCAGAAGCTTCTTCCTGTCGAAAGGGTTTCTTTTCCCGTTACCCTGTCACTGAGTGCTTGCTCATAGGGGGTTACATGATTGTTGGGGGCTCTCTCTATTACTGTAGGGTCTTTACTTCACAATATAAAGCACCAAGCACTGTTGTTGGGATTTGGTACTGTGTAGCTAAAATAAGTTGAACTGAACCTCATAATTTATTGATGAAAAAAGGCTTGTAACTTAGAAACTATGGAATTTACATTTTCTTTTTTGTTTTTTTTTTTTTGGGGGGGGGTACATTTTTGTTTTTCGCTTAATATTTATTACTAAACATTTAAAAGCACTTTACTAAATAATGAAATAAATGCTACACATGTAGTATATCCACATGAATAAAATCAATATATTCATTGTTAAATAACTTTACCCAGAATTATAATTATAAAATAAGTATATTAAAATAACAAATATATAGAAATAGCAAAATCCTGCACTTTGAATTTGCTTCCACTGCTCTACAAACTTTTCAGAAGACTGAAATTAGACCACACTACAGACACTGTATTACCTTGATAGGTGTCAGAGTTACGGAAAACTCTTGTCACCACCATATATGGTAAGACCAGTACATGCTTCTGTTAAGTGTCATAAATTAAGATGTAAATTTGTCATTTGGGTTTTCTGAAAGGGGCTGTTCTCCAGCCGCTTCTCTTTTTTTTTGTACACTCATGAATAGGCATACGCACTAACACTGAGGTCAGTACACGCTAATTTGGGTTGGCAGCTTGTTCAAAGGCTCCATTTACACATACCATTAACATATGTTTCATACCTTGAGATGTGGCCTCATGTTCTTTACCTGAATTTGAATAAAAACTCAATGTTTTTTTTCCAAACCATATTTTTCAAATTGACTTTTCATGTGCAGATTTTTTTTAAATATTGAAAATGCCTTGTAATTCCATGTAGTTCGAATGATCAGCTCTATTATGAATGTGACTTTTAGAGCATCGTGCTTAACCCGGCCTTTTGAGTGCTGGAAGAGGTGAAAAAGGAGAGCCACTGTTCTTCTTTCTTTCTTTCTTTCTTTCTTTCTTTCTTTCTTTCTTTCTTTCTTTCTTTCATCTTCCTATTCCACTCCCCAACCTCCTCAACAGCCCCCCACCCGCCCCTGGCTGATATTGCTGTCGCCTTTCTCTTATCTGTCCCCCGCCTGCCGTCTTTCTTCTGCGTCTACCCCCGCCTCCTTCTTGTTGTGTTGCCCAGCGGACTGCGCCACACAGCCCACCTTAGGGGTTGGAGGGATGGCGGGGACACTAAATCTTTTGATGCAGCCGTTTGTGGCGATAGCATCTGAACTCGCCGCGCCTTTGCCAGGCAGGGCTGACAGATGTAGCAAGACCCTTCCACAGCTCTCGGCTATTGGATATCTATTACTGCTGGCGCTCAGTGTGTATGTGTGTGCTCTCCAAGCAAAGGTAGCACACAAATATCTTTATGAACACATCTGTCACATGCATCAGGCCACACATATCTATGTTTGCGCTCAAGCAAGTTCAAGCCCGCACAAACACGCACACACGGTAAAGGAAAACAAAGAAATGTCACTCATATTCTCATATTCATATCATATGAGTCCATCTTTCCTATTAGAATTCCAGTACTTAGAGAAGCAATTGTGAAATATGAAGCGTTTTATCTCGTGATCCAGGTACAGCCATTCCTTCACGTCAAGGCGTGTACGCCCTTGAACTTCTGCACTTGGCCAACACACATACGCAGGCAGCAACTCCAGCTCGGTGCAGATTCCCTTTTTATGGGCTCAAAGAGTGACACATTTGCTCTGGAAATGGAGCTAAGACAGCAAGCGACAAAAACGTCACAAAGTGATGCATTTCCCAAGTGTCCCTGCGTCCATATGGTGACACGTCTCAATGACAATATGAAGCCTGCTCATATCGAGGATGAAATAACCGGGCTTACGTTCTCGAAAGCATTCTGAAGGAGAATGTCATGGCAAGGAAGTTGTTTTAAAACACAAAGCAGGTGATTTGGAGCTGATTAGGTGGTTGAAAGTGGATTGGGACTGCTCTTCATCGAAATATGCTTTTGAGTGTTTGTGCACGTGCGCGTGTGACACTGACAAAGCCTATGTTGAAATATGGATGTGTGTGTTTGTGTGTGTGCTGCTTCCTCCACTGAGGGGTTTGAGTGTGTGCCATCTGGCAGCTCAGGAGGATGAAGAGGATGAGGAGGCTAGGGAGAGGGCCCCGTTATGATGACTCCTCCGCCCCCTGTGTCCTCCCCCTCTGTGGCCCCAATAAACACGTGTGTCTCTCATACAGCGCCCCCCAACACCACCATACAGAAAAGAAAGCACACAGATGTATCCGTGAACACATCAACATCCACTGTCTACAGCTGTCCTTCAGAGTCACAGGGGCTCAAGGCTGAACAATACTCCAAAACTTTTTGAGGTTTTGGGTTTCAATTCAACTGACAGCTTTATTTATCCCATGTGGTGGGATGTACCAAAACTATAATAACATTGTAAATAAATATTAAATACGAAATAAGAAAGGCCTCGACAGGTTTTATATAAATTATAGATGTAGCCACCATGACGTCACAAACTGGATTTGAAGCTTCTGCAGTATCACTTCATAACATTGAAGCTTCTTGTAGAAGGTGTACCTCATAATTAAGTCAAATTATTTCTCAAATAATCCGAAAACAACTATTTAAAAATACTGCCTTAAAAACGCATCAACACCACAGGCATGGTTGAGAGGTCCTCTTAAGTGATATAAATGAATGGAGGCTGCCTGCATTTAATTACCTGTGAAACTCAATCTGCCAACTTTACTACATCCAAGTTGTTATAAAAGATTTTGCCCCACCTTTAAGTGTTATGATGGTGTAAGTAACCATAAAGACCAAAACTGTTTTTTGTACCAGACTGTAAACATGTTATCTGCAGCACAGTTGTGATCTGCAAAAAGCAGGGATGCGATTCTGAGGCCACCATCCCTGTCCAGCCAAAACTTGTCCAGCCAATAACAGTTGGTTCATCTAGTGTTCACAATGAATGGGGAACGTGGTTCTTGGATTGGAAAGTGTCTGAGCAGCAAGGGTTTTATGTTCTGACTTGACAATGAACCCCAAAGCACCACCACAGTAAAAATATACCTGAATATAAAAACACATAATGGAAAACTATCACTTATGGATTGACCTCCCCAGAGGCCTGACTCCAATGCTATTGAAGCAGTGCTGGATCATACTGACAGAGAATGAAACAAAAGGCAACAACATCCAAAGAGCTTCAGAGTGTCCTTCAAGAAGCATGGAGAACTATTCCTGAGGACTACTTAAAGAAAATACAAGCCTAGGAGAGGGATGTGTTGAAGAACAAAGACATTCATACCAAATATTAACCTGCAAGCCTGCTAATTGTATGAACTGTGTTTTTTCCCCTTAAGTACTGTATTTCAAGGTATGTCTGCAAATGCTATAATAAATCGCTTCACTCATTTCCCACTTTTGAAGCAAAATATAAAGAAATGAGGTGTGGCTCAGGACTTTTGCACAGCACTGCATGAAATTTGTTTGGAAATGTAGCATCTTAATTTCTCAAAAAATGACTCACTGGTGACCAAGTGGATGTTAAAAGGAAATTTAGATAGCAAAAAAATGCTTAAGGTGGCAAACTAAAAATAAGAAAAAGATGGAAGGAAGCATCAGTATTAATATCTGCATTAGTGTCAAAGTGCTCTTTAGTTACAGGAAAAAAAAGATGTGCCAGGTCCAAATCACCATCTAGCCCACTTCAAGTAGCATCTCCTGCCCCTGTGCTTCACCCAGGCGGCATCATGCGAACAATAGGCTAATGAGATTTAAGGATAGGGGCCTGAGCGGCTGCCAAATTACTGCCAACCCAGAGAAAATCTTCCTCCAGTTCTCTCTCTCGCTCCCTCTCTCTCTTCCTCCACTTCTTCTCTTTATATTTTTTTTAACACCCACCCATATTTGTCATTCAAACCAGCTTTAATGGAGAAAGATCTATGCATATGTAAGTGACAGAGCTGGAAGCCCATTACCGGCATTCAGTGGAGCACTGTGGAGAGACCCTCTCCAGGCTTGGATTACTGACCATTAGGGCTTATTTCTGCACCATCTCCAGGCAATTATTCCCCAACATAACCCGCCCCTCTCCCCCCTCATACACACACACACACACACGCATATACACACACATCCCACCCCCCAAGCATACAGAGACACACACCTCATGGCCTAATCCACCCCCTCGCCCCTCACCCCGCCACGATTTAACCATTTCACATCTTGAAGAGTCATCTAGGGCAGGCTCTCTCGGTGTAATACCCGTTTGGGTGTTGACTTGTACATGCGTGTTGTTCAAAACCCCTCATCTGCTCCCAGTTTGACGGCCTTGTGGGGGTGGATGGTGGCGGCAGTGATGAAGATATTGATGATGATCATCATTAGGTGGAGTCGAAAGAAAATAGCTCCCAGTGTGTATGCACACACCTGTAATTAAAGTTGTCACCCAGGTTCGGCTTCCTCTCTAATGAAGTCATGAAAATAAAAAATAAAAAAATAATAAAATAAAAATCGGCGCACGGCGAGGAGTCGAGAAGCAGGCGTATTTGCATTTTGACAGTGGCAGCACACAATATGTTTTGGCATGTGTGTGTGACACATGTGGGGGTGGCAAAAAGAGAGGGGAAATTATGCAGGCTTGACTTTTAGTTGAATTATTTGTGTGTCACTGTAAGTTTGGAAGATAGAGAGAAGGCAAAAAAGAAATTAGAAAGAAAGATCAATTGAACTTACTTGAGAGAATGTAGTGAGAGAGACAGACAGACAGACAGACTGAGACAGAGACAGAAAGAGAGACAGAGAGATGATGATGATGTTGTGTTTTCTTGTGTGTGTGGAACCAGGTGAAGGCTTTGAGCAAGTGCTGAGCTTCGACCTGGTTAGTGTGGAAGCCAAACTAACCTAAAGGCTAGTTAAGATCCACATGACACTGGCCCATATCCAACAGCTGAGATGTAGCTGCTCCTTCCATCTACTCAAACACACACACACACGCACACAGGAAAGCAAGAAAAACAATCATGGTTGAGTAACACAATTTGTGCGCGCATGCACACACACACACACACGCACACACACACACACAAATGTGGGTGCATTGTAGTACATGTGCACCTTCAAATAAAAAATAAAGCCAGGACTATAGCAGCTATGCTGATCCAACGCTTCTACACATTTCTCAAGCAGCTGACTTTTTGTTTGTTTATTGTTTATTTTCTATTAATTTCATAGACTGTATATAAAAGATGAGCAAAGTCACTGTGGGGTCAACTATTGGTTTGAAGAATGCCATTTTTAAGCGTTGGGTTTTGCTGTTGCTGTTGACATCTTGGATTTGATGTGAAGCTGCATATTACTATGTTCCAACGAGTGCGTAGAGCGGAAGATTGATCTGCCAAAGCCAAGTGGCAATCGTGATGTCAACTTCGAAGCTTCAGTATAAGGAGTCCAAAACCAACTAGTGGCATCATAATGGTCATTACCATGGATTGTATACAACCCATGACTAAAGCTAGCCGTAGCTAGCAAGATGTTAGCTAGAACTATCGAGTCAAGACACATAAAGTGTAAAAAACACACACAATACTGCTTGCTTAGTTAGCAAGATGCAGCTGTACTTCACAGTGGTAATTTTGGCTAGCAAAAAGAGAAACAAAATGAGCTCACCTAAGAAATGTAAGGCCTTTAAGTCTCAAGCAAGTTATTGTGTATTGCCTGTGGCTGGGGGTTGGTAGAAATTAGAGGTAAGGCAAAGCTGGCTATGTCCTTCTAATACATTAATCATCCAACAACATGTGACTCAACAGAATCGATTTCATTCATTCTAGTCATTTCAGTTGGTTGACTCAAAGTTTGAGAAAAGTTTGACCGGCGACCCATCCAATACATATTGGAGCCTGATGTTGCTTGCGTCACTGCTGCTGATCTTTTCCTTTGTGGATACCCTTTCAGAGTGTCTTTTACAACAATCAAAACTGGAGCATGGCCAAACTCGTCATTCAAAATGATGTTGTAAATAATTATGTATAATTTTAAGGAGTGAAACTATCTAAATGAGCGAGGTATATTAAAATCTATCCCCTGTACAGCTGATATATAGGCTGTAAACACCATGTATTCAGATTGTCTTTGGTGCAGGTCCCCAGTCTCTAGTACTCATTTGAGGAACTGCAGTTTTTGACATTCTTGGATGACAAGATTTGCCACAAACTTAGATAAATGGCAATTTTTGCCACAGTTGTCAGGACATTTTAGTCTGAACCACAAATGTCAACCTGCTGAGCCAATTAATCAGTTTCATAGCATAGACATCTTTAAAGAATTTCATAGTTCATCAAAGAGCCAAGTAGGCTGATTAAGGGACCAAAAATTCCAGTTGCAATAAAACTACTAAAGATACTATTTCAACTGACAAATGAAAACATAGTAATGTATGTAGAAACATGTACTAGTACGTAAACACATACACAAACACACACAGAAAAACTCACATTCATCATACACTGAAGCCTATCTATTGCAGTTCAAGTCTGCATGATGAAGTTGCTATGGTATAAACACATCAAAGATGAGCACCTCAATTATTTAAAAGCACAGCGAGTGCATCATTAAGGACACAGTAATTATCCTCCATCTTAATGAAGTTTTCATTAAGACATCTGCATTATGTGATCTGTCTCCGCAGAGATTTAATATTTCCACTGTAGACAGGTAATGCCTATGCCAGTCATTTATAATAGAAAAGCATTACAAACTCCTTATAAGCTGTGCCTTCATTTAGAAGCTGAAAAAAGCGGTGTTTTAAGACCCAGGGTAGATTTTAAGTTCATACTCAAGTTTTTTATTTCTTGGTTGTTTTGTGGACAAATACTACAATAATAATAATGATGGATTGGATTTATATAGCGCTTTTCAAGGCACCCAAAGCGCTTTACAATGCATCTCTCGCATTCACACACTGGTGGAGGCAGCTACAGTTGTAGCCACAGCTGCCCTGGGGCAAACTGACAGAAGCGAGGCTGCCATATCGCGCCATCGGCCCCTCTGGCCAACACCAGTAGGGTAAAGTATCTTGCCCAAGGACACAACGACCAGGACAGAGAGCCCAGGAATTGAACCGGCGACCTTCCAGTTACAGATGCACTTTCCAACCCCCTGAGCCACGGTCACCCGACTTACATAATAGGAAAAGGAGAAACTCTTATAATAGAGCTCACAAAATCAGTTCCAGTTTTTATTTTTGATTAGTTATGCCTACTTTTAAGACTCTCTGGTGAATATAGCTGTGTAGGGGGGAGTGATCACCCCCCTGAAGTCTACAGGAGGATGCTTGGCCGTTGAAACAGCAGGGTTGTAGGGTAGCAGCAACACTGTCATGGCAGAGAGTTTAATCGGGTGATTTAAAGGACTGTTTAGGTGAAATCATGTAATCCATCAAACAACACGATGGTGTTCTTCCTGTTTCTAGGCAGTTTTGAGTCAGGCCTGTAAAACAGACTTGGGGTTCAATATCCCTGATTCATTTGGATTATCCTCCCCTCTTAACTCACCTTAGTTTTTTTCTGCAAAAGTTTCAGCTACGTATTCATGTTTCAACCTGAAGTTCTTTTGTTGTATATTAGTCTTAAGATTAAACGTTTTTGCATTTTCTTACATTTTCTTAAATGCAGAGGTGTTGGCTGAGTTCCCACAGCCATTTTGTCAACTCCAATTGTTCTAAACATTGTCAGCCAAAGCATTCCATCATCAAATTGACCAGGATCCAATTTTTTTTCCTATACTGATGATGATATATGGTTGTAGGTTCTGATCACTGTCATGGTTTTATGCATTTATTGCACCCACATTGGTCCTAATAACTGCATGGAAAAGGCAGGTGTTCAGTTTTTTTCTAATAAGTGATATGTGCCTTGACATTCTGACATTGGAAGATGAACAAGAAAGTCCCAGTTCATCGCTGAATCATTCTAATTTGGACTTCTTTTGGTGTCACCATACTCTAAGAGTTTAAAAGTTATAAGGCAGATAAAACATCTACCTGATCACCCAAGGACCCACTTAGGGTTAGGTGTAGGGTTAGAAAAAATGCAAAACCTGACCACCTGAAACTTGATAGAAATTAAAAAGTGAAACATGATTAGCAGGCTTCCATAAGGTCATGGTTTATTTTTTTTATTTTTATTTTTGCATTGTTGTTGGACAATGACAACTTTTTAAGGAAAAGTTTTTTGTAGTTTACTTTTTCTGACTCAGGAAGCCGCCATCCGGCTTTTAGAGATTCTTTGTTTCACTGTCAGTGTCAATCAGTTTAATGAACATTACTTTGTCAAACCCACAAAATGTAATCACAATGGCAGTGGTGGTGGGGGTGGATAGTGGTAAAATAAAGGACAACATCGTGAGTCAGTCTTAGTTATTGATATTGGTATGGTGAGTTATAAAACTCTGAGATGACTCGAAAATGTTTTCATTTTGAATTTGTGACAAATAAGAATATTAGCTAAAAATTGAAAAGTTGAAAACCAAATATTTTAAATAATTTTAAGAACTGTCTGCCAAGTTATTTTTTATTACAGGAGTACTACTCTTAATACTCTTAATAATACTCGTAATACTCTTAAAAGCTTCTCTCAGGAATGTTTGTCTTTCCAGGTTTTATGTACTCTTTTAAATGTTGTATGGTATTGTGGTGAAAGTTTATTGCATTCAGTACACATGGCCTTTTTTGAACTTGTGGTTGTTCTTGCAAAGCTTTGTGATGCAGTTGAGATCACGGATTCATTTGTGGGAAAGATAAATTGTCCTTAAGTTGGAGGTTATTCTTTGCAATCGTCTTAGTCAAGAGTCAGAAAAAACTTCCAGACTTGGATATTGAGTATGTTTCGCTGTAGGTTTGATTTATTGCCTAATTGTCTCCTCCTGTTTGCTTCCTTACATACCCACTGCTCTTAATTGCTGTCACACATCATGAATTGATCACATCCATGTGGATATGATACAATTTGAGGAAATATACAATTCAAGAAAGCCCAATCTTTTGCATTGTCATGGCCAGCTTTGTTTCCACTTCACTGCTGACCTTAAAACAGTGAAATATATATAAAATAATCAAAAACATTTTTGTTGTCAAAGTTTTCAATTCATTCTAAATCTTCAAATTTGATTGTTTCCAGGTCTACATGAAAAATACTGCAGAAATGTGGTCCCTGAAATATAGACTCTACAGGATATAAGAGTTGGCTTAGGGCAACTAAAACTGTTACATCGGTGTTGCGTTGGCCTGGGAGTACAAAAAATTAAACGTCTTCTAGTTTAGGTCTAGAAGATTATTAGTGTCCAAAATCTGGGGTTGAGCAGGTCTTCTGCCTCATCTGACTGTGAAAATTGGCTGTTTTTTCTGAATATGTTGGATTTTGAACAAGGAAACAAAATTAAAACTCTTGATTAATAGCATACCAATAAAATAGTATTTTCAGAACTCCTGATTTGCATGTTCACAATTTCTTTTCCATCACACATCTGCATTGTCAGGGAAAACTTGCTTCCTGTAAAGAAAGACTGTAAACACTTTTCTGTATTGCCCCAGTAGTACCAACCAGGCTTTTATATGTAAAATGAAAACACACAAAGTATATTTTAGGTAGCTATCGGTCAGAATGGGCCACCCCTTTTATCTGTGCCCTCAGTGGATCTTCCCCTTTTTGATGTCAAATGAGCCCTGGAATAGCTAATTCTCCCTCTCCTATAAATTTGGCACTAGTGCAAAAGTTGTGCTGCTGTAGTCCTGGGAGGCAAACAATGCTTGGAGGAGAAAAACTAGATGAGAGAAACCCAATGGAAGCCTTTGATCCTTGAAGATATTAGTGAGAACCAAAGAAAAAGGGTGGGGGAAAGGCAGGCATGTTGCATAAAATACAACTTGGAATCAAAATGCAAATCACATTGAAAATGCATGAGTGCTCTTTTTATTTTTTTTATTCAAACTGAGTTTCTCAATCTTCCATTGTAATTAGCAGCACCAGTAGTGCTTGTATTCCCACTAACATCATAAAAAAAAGCCTTTCTTTCTTTTTCTCAGGGCATAGGTGGGGGTGTCACTTAATATTTAGATCAAGAGAAAAAGAGAAATGAATTTTCAAAGTTTTTGTGTCTCAAAATTAATGACAAAAGGAAAAAAATATCAAATTAGGGATTATGCAAGGGCACAGAACAGAGCAGAGAAAATAAAAGAAGGGATTATATTGAAGTTTTTTTTCTTTAATTTCTTCTTGAAAGGGACATATTTTTTTTCTTTTGTACTTTGTTAATTTTTCTGTCTGTGGTATATTATGGAATTGTTTCCTCAGGGGTGACAGAAAAGTATGTGTGTCTTGCTGGGCTGAGGCTCTCTAATGATGTCTTTGTAGGGATGTTACCGCCGTGTTCAAAGGCAGAACTCCAGCCAGCTGACCCAGCCATTTACAACCTGACAATGAGCAGCTGTAATTGAAAAGTGTTGGAGGTAAGAAACACAGACACACACAATTCCTGAGATTTTATTAACTACCTAACACTGGTGGCCTGGTCCAGTGCTGTTAAAAGACTAGCATGCTACTCACACACTTTTACCTGTTTAGCATGCTAACAACCTACTAAGACTTCTTCAAGTGATTTCTTCTTTCTCTTGAATGAGTGGCAAAACATTTCTTCTGATGAAAAAGCTATGCCCAGATTCTGGGATTTCCTTACCTGGATGATTAAGCATGCTTCAGGACAAGCTAATAAAGTCTTTCCATTGTTGTAACACACGTTAATACACCCCCTTGTCCATCTAATAGGGGTTTATGCTAATAAGTTAACAAGTGTCATTGTGTTGTGGTAATGTAACATGGCCTAATGCCATATAGCTCCCATAGCATAAGTTTATGCTAACAAGCTAACGAGCTCAATCTGCTGTTGTGATAAAGGCCTAAAGGGGCACATTGTCACCTATTCAAACACTTGTTAAAATGTTAATGAGCCAGTGCCTCAGTACATTACAGGAACATGTGCTAATGCAAATCAAATCAACTGCATCACTGATATTAAAACTAGTGGGTAAAAAGGATTTTTTTAAAACCACCAGTTAAAATCAATACTTTTAACTCTGTTTTAATGAATTAAAAAGTAAATACATTTAAAGTGAATTTTGTCAGGATATATTTTAGAATTTCTAGAACTGTTCTTTTAATGTTTGACATAAAGGATACCGATGAAAGCAAACCTCAAAATAAAACATTAAAATTCAGAGATTTCTAATGGAGGTTCAGTTCTGTTTTAATATTACCTATAATTGTAAATTATATTAAAAAATATTAAAATGCGCTGTTTTCTTTTTGTTAAATAATAAAAGAATGTACAAACACACCTATAAAAAGTAAATGAACAATGAAAAGAGAAGATAGAACTACAAGTAGTCAAATATTGCACTAACCTGAGGGCAAAATCAATTCCACTAAAGAAAAAAAAATGGGATTGTCTTCTTTACAGTTTTTAAGATGTCAGTAGTTCATGAGCACAAATAAGTCATTTTCCCCAAATTTAAACTGGACAATAACCTCATCAAACAGCTGATCCAATACAAAACAAAGACATTTATGTCCTGATGTACTGAACTGTATGGCCACTGTACTGCTTTCAAATAACTGAAAGACAAATTTTAACAAAATCTTACAAAACTGTAAGGTTCTCAGTCAGGTTCCCAAGTGTTCTAGTTCCAGCATTATTCATTACATGCATACTGTGTGTAAGACTACTTAAATTAAGCCCCGTTTAAGACTATATTTGTTTATATATTTTTTTAAGAACTCAAAAAAATTATATGTTGGCAGCAGTCCTATTCAGGGGAAAATTGTCTCACGATAATTTGGGTGGTTTACATCATTTGAAAAAATTAGTCTGTTAAGTCCAGACAATTTGAAAACATTCTTTAAAATACAGCTGTTTGGAAAACTTGTGACATATCTGAGGTCAGACACGTCTTTTCATAAAGCTTCTTTAAGTTGCTGCCTGGCCAAATGAAGAAGGGCTATCACACAGCAAACTCCTTGCCCTGGGAATAAATAGATATGTGTTCTTGGCATCACGTCCACCCATCCTTTCATCCTCTCCTTACCCCACTCCTTTTTTTTTCTCTGCCCTCCGCCACCCCACACGGTCTGCTATCCAAATAGAGAGATCTGGAGAAGGTGGGGTGGTAAGGTGGCAGGCGCCCCAAATGTAAAGCGTATGCAATCACTCAGATACAAGTGGCACCGCTAAAAATTGCCTTCATATATCAGCTTATGGTTTACGGGCTGTGGCAGAAAGGACGGCAAAAGGTCAGGTGGAAAAACATATAGACGTGTCACAGCCACTGCTCGGGGCGCCGGAGCTCTGGGCTGATGGCTGAGGAGATGGGCTGGCTTGTGAGTTTATGTGGGTGTGCTTGTGTGGGTGTGTGTGTGAGAGAGAAAAAGAGAAAGGCAGGGTAGTGTTTGATAGGAGCCGAATCTGTATATATATATATATATATATATATATATATATATATATATATATATATATATTAGGGGTGCAACGATACATAAAATTCATGGTTCGGTTTGGTTCGATACTTTGGTGTCACGGTTCGATATTCTTTCGATACAAAAAAATGTTCATGCTTTTTTAATTTGTCATTTATTAAAATTATAAATATATATTTTAACTCAAATGTACAGTTTTTAAATTTAATGTTGCTGAAACAACAAAGGGATAAAATAATAAATCTATCTGATCGACAAATCACTCATCTTTGGAAAAGAGAGTTTATTACAGAGAAATGTCTCTTTCCAAAATAAAAGCTATACTATACGTTTCTTCTGGGCTATATTCTCAGCAGCATATTAAACATATCAGGTCCCCATGAGGAGAATCACGTGCTAACAGCTGTCTAAATGACTCGGGTAACGTTTATAGCATGCGTATTTGTTGTTTTTGTCTGCTTCCACTTGTCTTTGCACTACGATGATGTCACGTAAATGTGCAGTCATATTCATTTTGTTCCCACTACTGCTGTCAGCGTTAATCTGAAATGATGTTAACGCCACAACACGGCAAATTTCTGTTAACGAGCTACCGCGGATCGCCCCGTGCGTGGGGCTGGACGGCGTCAACACGTTAACGAGCAAACTGCGCTAACGCACTAGTTCCCACCCATGTAATTGAGCATTGCGTGGCACATCCGACATACTGTTTTACTTTTGTCCATGACGCGCTTACCTTCAGGGTCATACTTCACATGAAGACCAAAATAGTTCCAAAGGCCAGATCTGAATGAGGGTGGGGGAAGTTCAATTTGCCATGTTGCAACGAGCTTAGCTTCTGTCTTGCTAGCTTGCGCTGCGCTCAGTGGATCTGCGCTCGACAGTGCAGCCTAGGCGGAGTAGTCGAACGCAGATCCACTGAGCTCTCAACGCAGACTGCATCGTCAGAAGAAAAGTTGATCAAATAAATTAAAAATTTTGTGTATGTGTGTGTGTTTTGTGTGTGTGTGTAAGAGTATTTTTTAACCTCTAAGTCCTTTAACATTAATTGTCAATTGTCCAAGGCTATGTCTGAAACTCAATACTAAAGTATTATTCTATATCTATACCATATATATTATATATAAGTCTCAAAACCAGAAGTACTTCCAGTGGAATTTAAGAACATGAAAGAACTGGAAACTAAACTGGCATAAATAACTCCTTATACAACAGAGCAATGACACTCATAGCAGAATCAAGTGTTTAAATGAAAGGTTTTACTTTAAAAGGTGTAATATTGATTTTAAATTTATGAATAATTACTTAATCGATGTGAAATGAGGTCAGGCCATGGCAACACGTCTCTTCTAACCTGAACATAGATAGTCTGTCCAAGAAGGGACATTCTGCTCTTTATCAACACAAAAGTATGTTGAACAAGATATCAGTTCTGTCCATTTTGTTTAGGAGATATTAAGAAATCAGGAAAACCTGTACCCACTAAATTTCGAGTTGTGCTACAACTTTTTACATTTCCTACAGCACATTTCTCAATACCAAGTTTATCTATTTATTTCTTGCAACTTGCAAATCTACTGCCCAGACATGCTGATCTTTGAACAATCCACAAATAAGGAAGCTACCGTAGCATAACTGCAGTTTTGCACTGTTTCCTTTCATTTATTTGTTGCTAGACATTTATTTTTCAAATACACTGTGACCTTGTTCTTTTTCTAGTGACTGGTAAGTATTGTAAGTGACTCCATACAATCTTTGTAGCTCAAAGTACTACCCTCTTCAGTCCTGTTCATTCAATAACATAGTATGATCAAGTATGACCAATAATAGTTGGACAATTGGAGCACACCCCCGGGTCTCCCTTTTTAAAATGTTAAAGTTTCGGCAAGAAATTTTGACAGCAAAATACAAGGTATTAAATGTTACATCAACTTGCCATGCGTGTAGCTTTCTAGCACGCTTCATCACTGTTTGAGTGGGGTGGCCAGATTTTAGTCTGTGGTGACTGTGGCCTCCTTGGGCCACCCCTGAGTTCTGCCCCTTGGCTTTAATCTTTTAATTAAAAAAAAAAATCAAATTAATGTATTTTGCTTAAACGTGGTTAACTAAAACAATGTGAGTGCTGTGTCTTCATGTCTGTAGAGATGATGTTTGTCAAACTGTCCATTTGTATTAGATTGTGACAGACGAGGTGTCTGCTTAGATATGCAGCCTTTATGATTATATGGATGAGGTGACATTTTTTAGGTTTCAACAGATGAAATCAGATTAGGGTCAAGGGTAAAAGTACTAGGAATCACACGTAATGCATGGACATGTTCTTACTGCATGAGTATATACTTCATATGTGGTCATCAGTGTTTGTCCTTGTTTCACACATTGTGTGTGTCTGGTGCACTTCAGCTAGTTTCCGGAGTCAGCAAACAAACACACACAGGTATCTGCTGGATACTGTAACCTCTCGGTCGACCTCCGCTGACAAGACAGATCACTCCATTCATCTATGGGTGAGTGCACCGAGTGCTCCATTCATCTGCGGCTGAGTGGATCAGGCCGAACAGCATTTTTCACACTGCTGGCCTGTGATGCATCTGGGGCTCTGGAGGAATGTCACTGGCCTGAATGCCCTGATATGTCATGAGACCCAGGCTGCCACACCACTTTATACACACAATGACGTGCGCACATGCACGTGAACCCGCATGTGTACACACAAACACGCACACAAATTCTATACAAGGTGGTCTATTGACTTACAGGCGATGTACTCTAAATACTGATTTTTAGATTTTATGCATATAGTGTAGACAGATCAGATAGAGCAGCGGTCCCCAGCCTTTTTTGCGCCACGGACCGGTTTATGCCCGACAATATTTTCACGGACTGGTCTTTAAGGTGTCGCGGAAAAATACAACAACATAAAACTAGTACCGCTACTGAAAAATAGAAGAGTTATTCATAACACACGTGAAAAGACCCAGGAAAACCGAGTTAACGATAAAAACGATAACAAAATAACGCTGAAAACCGATAAAAACCCTGAAAACCATACATTTCACACCTGAGCGTCAACTCTCGCGGCCCGGTACCAAACGACTCACGGACCGGTACCGGTCCGAGGCCCGGGGGTTGGGGACCGCTGAGATAGAGAATAAGGGCCACTGGAAAAAAACAAGTGGGCACGTCATTTTTTTTTCTTATTTTCCAGAATTCTGAGATTAAACTCAAAAAAATTATTTTTTCTCAGAATTCTGACTTTTTTCTCAGAATTATGACATTAAAGTCAGAATTCTGACTTTACTCTCAGAATTCTGACTTTACTGACTTTAATGTCAGAATTCCGAGATTAAAGACAGAATTCTGACTTTAATCTCAGCATTCTGACCTTTTTCTCAGAGTTTTTACTTTAACATCAGATTCCTGACTTTAATGTCAGAATTCTGACTTTTTTCTCAGAATTCTGACATTAAAGTCAGCATTCTGAGATTAAAGTCAGAATTCTTACAGTTAACTCTCAGAATTCTGACTTTACTCTCGGAATTCTGACATTAAAGTCAGTAAAGTCAGAATTCTGACTTTTCTGACTTTAATGTCAGAATTCTGAGATTAAAGTAAAAAAAAATCTTTTTTTCTCAGAATTCTGACTTTTTTTCTCAGAATTCCGAGATTAAAGACAGAATTCTGTCTTTACTCTCAGAATTCTGACTTTACTCTCAGAATGCTGACTTTAATGTCAGAATTCTGAGATTAAAAAAAAAAAAAAAAAATCTTTTTCCTCAGAAAAAAAGATTTTTTTCACTGGGTCACTGGGTCCATATTGGACACAGTGGTAGGACATTAAAAACTCAGTTATTTACCACAAACATTCACACCTTATGACACCCACAGTTTGGTCCTGAGAGGAGTAAAAGCTGATAACAAAGACTAAATGACCAACAGACTAAATGCACAGGGAACATAATGAAGATCATCAACATGGAGTCAATAGGTAGCTGGAGAAAGATTAAGAACGCCATGTGTATTTGATACATTACAGTTAGTTACTGCTTCCTCCACACATACACGTTAGTTAAGCCAAAGTTTCATACATACACAGATTCAGTCCTCAGAGGATTTTTATAGGGTTTCACCAAAATGGGGTGAAAGGTTGAGGTACGGACCCATTCTCCGTACTTCCTTTAGAGGGCACGACAGCAGTAACTTTAAGATTACCACCCCAGTAACAAACTGTTTTACAACGTACTTACTACTTATTTTGAGACTTCATGGATGAATGTGTCTGCTATGATATGCAGTATTTACGTGTCACGTAGTCCAACAAAAAAATCCAAGACTACCAATGTCAGAGCTGTCAAGTGTAATTGTAAGAATATGTTTTTGCCTTTGTGAGGACACGTGATCCCTAAAAGGTATCGGGAAAAATTCACATTTTCTGTAATCCAGACTGAGATGGATGGGTGGAGGTGGAGTGATGATGTGGCTAGTCTGGGTAGAGTGTGTGAAGCTGAAATAATTATGATGCTGATAAAGTGCAGAGTGGGCATCCAGTGGCACAGCTGGCAGCGGCTGGCAGAGGTGGCCCACATAGCCCAGTTAGCCGGCTGGCTTCCACTGGACCACGCACAGATGCCCATTTACTGCCCCACTGATGACACCCTAGGGGCATAACGCCCACACTCATACACATTTACAGATATATATATATATATATATATATATATATATATATATATATATATAGACACATATTTCTCACAAAGACACAGATATGACCACATGTGCCAAAGACACACACCTGAACAATGTTTTGATATAAAGCACATGCAAACACATTTGCAGTCACACACACGCACACGCACACATACTCACATTAAAGGAATGACTCACTCAAGTATAAACATCACTAAACGCATAATTTCCACAAAAATATATCCCCACGTACACAAACACACACACACATACACACAAACAAAAATCTTATGCTGCTCAGCCACTACGTTCCAGCAATCACCACACAGACCCTGTGACTGCCCCACACCACACACACACACACACAGTCAAACACACACACACACAGTCAAACACACACACACACACACACAAACAGTCAAACACACACATGCACATGCACAAACTGCTATTCTCACCTCGGGGCAGAGATGTGCTCTGATGTTTCCGGGGCAGTGGGCAGTCATGAGTGTGTGCCTGACAGCTGTTTGTGTGCATGTCCATGTGTCCGTGTGTGTGTGTGTGTTGGCGCGGTGCCCTAATTTGACAGAGCTGGAGCAGTGGTTGATCCCAAGTGCAGTTGATTTGGCTTGATGTTGACCCTACAGGCCTTGTCAGCTCCAACATGCTCCCTGTCTCCTCATGTAGCCCAGCATGACACTGACTGGACACACACACATAAACACGTACACACACTAGCATTATGCCCAGAGAAAAAAACATGCATTAACACAGAATTATTGCAGTATATCCAGAGTTTTGTGTGTTACTGTGCCACCTTCAGTGTATTTTGTTCAAAACTTTTGTACCTATTTTTTTCACTTGAGTGCAATTAAATAACATATGGGAGTTTCTGTCATTTTATCAATACGAATATTAGTAAAGAAGCTCTACAATATATTTTTAAATGATGCGTGTTGAATTCCAGATGACACATTTGTTTGTCTGCTGCGTAATGAGTCACTTTCTGAAACTGACCTCAGTAATTTCCTCTGGTATGAAAGTGAATCATTTCTCAAAACATTATAGGCTAGCAAGTGTCATTACGCTGATGAGTAAAAGAAAATAAAGTGAAACAAGAGAGGTTAATGTTAAAAAGTGTTTCTAGAGTAGTTTAGGACAAGATTTTCTGGTACCTAGTGCAGGTCTAAAAAATCAACCCAATACAGAATTGCCTTAAACCTTTCAGCTCACCATCTATCACCTTTTAAAGGGCCATTTAAGCTGAGTATATTTTAACATGTGAATTATCAATCACATAGTAAAATTATATGGTAAGGGTCATTTGGTTACTTGTTCAGAAGTCTGGTTTAAAAAATCCAAGATTTTGACAGTGAATAGCCCTAAGCGTGGTGCAAACCAATACTTACTTATTCTGCTAACAACTCTTGTTTTGGTGTCGTTTATTAGATTGGATGATTTAAGTCTGAAGCAATAAGACATATTGGCAATTTAAACAATTATTAATTTAACAAACAGGGGCATCAACAGCATGTGGAAGAACCATACACACCCACAACAGCATGGCACCTCCTCATGCTGGTCACCTGCTTGGTCACACACTGCCATATGATGTTATTCCATTCTACAACCAGCATTTGTCGCAAGTCAGCCAGTGTGGTTATGTTGGTCAGTCTGGCTCGAACAGCACTCCAAGCTGATCCCACAAGTGTTCAATGGGGTTGAGGTCAGGACTGCAGGCAGGCCATTGCATCCTCTCTACTCCTAAATTCTGGATAAATCTTGCTCTGTGAGGGCGAGCGTGTTCATCTTAGAAGAGAGAGTTCAATCTCAGACTGTGGAAATATGGGATTACCTCTGGTTGCAGAATTTCGTCTTGATAACTCTCCCTTAGTGATGACAAGCCTTACTTTTCCAGTGAGGGTTATGTCGGCCCACACCATCATATTGTTTACACCAAAAGCTCTTACCCTATCAGTACAGCAATCAGCATAGTGTTCTCCATGTCTTCTCCACACTCTGACTCTATGATCCAGCTGCCGTAGGCAGAATCTTGACTCATCTTTGAACATAATATTCCTCCACATTCAGCTGAGTGTGAAGGGCAGTCATGGCAGGCCTACGAGGCCGGCCTAGAAGATTGGTTATGTGAAATCTGTTCTGGACTGTCTGAATATAGAGCCATTGGCCATATTGTTCTGCAACCTGCAACTGCAACTTGGGTTTGTGGAACACCAGCTTGAGGTTGCGTTTGGCACGGGCCCTGTCCAGATGAGTCAAACGTGGCATGCTTGGAGCATATACCAACTGGCCTCTGTAGCAGGGTCCATGCTCACAAGCACTGCTGATCAAGTACCAAGCAGGCACCCAGGGTACCAGGATTTTAGGGTCCTCATCAGTAAAAAAAAAAAAAAAAAACCCAGCCAGGGTTAACTTTCTAGAAGTCTTTGAAAAGAAAAAAACCCTTTCTGTTGCTATGCCACCATATATGTGTGCCTTTCTTTTTTCCTCTCATTCCATTATTTCTACACTTCCATCTGTCTTTCATTCTCTCCTTCCCATTAGAAATACTTCTGTGCTTTCTCTGTATTTTTTTCCAGACTGAATCCACACATCTCTATTTTTTAAGACATTTGGAGTGTTGTGCACTCATGTGTGGGTGGGTGATTGTGTGTCCATCAGGATGTCCCTGCTGGAACGAATCCTCTGAGGTAAAGGCCTGATTTTAATCCCTGGGTCCATCTAATCTCCTCATATTCACATCTCAGATTAACACAGCCACGCACACACAGACAAAGCGGTCTGATGCCTGTCATCATCAGCGTCTCTCTTTTAGTGTGTGTATGTCTGCGTGAGTTTTTGGACTCATTCTGTGTTTCCTGGCTGAAGATTAATTGTTAAAAAATTAAGCCTGTCTCGGGCCGGTGACCTGTGGGTCAGCTGTTTCATTGTATTGTTGAAGTGCATTCACACATGCAAGGACACACACAGACACACACAGATACACATACATGTAGATCCCGGTGCCATCTGCCCCAGGGTGGTTGGCCGGCGATGTCGGCGCGGTAAGAAGGGTGGGATCACAAATGAGAACAGCATGTACTATGTGTTTTAACATCAAAGGTGACCGGGTGCACTCACACACGGACACGCACACACAAGCTGTCCACACATAAAACAAGGAATGGTGAATGTGGTCACTCTCTCTCTCTCTCTCTCTTTCGCTGTCTCTCTTTCTCTGCTCCGACAGAGGCAACCAAAGAGGGCAGTGAAACGGGGAGATTTCTCCGCCAGGCCACATGAACGCAGACATAAACACACTTACTAATGAAAGTCAGGCCTGGAAAGTGTGTGTGCGTGTGTGTGTGTATGTGTGTGTTCTCTAAGTAGCTCCATCTGGGTAGAGGTGGCACCAGAGATGTTTACTGGAGGCTTTAGCCCATCAACTTATTGTCAACAGTTCATGGGACTGTCAGCGCCCACGTTGTGTATATATGTGCGTGTGTGTGTACGAGGTGGAGAGCGTGTCTAGAAGGGGTTAGCGGTGAGGGGCATGGGCCGGGCGAGAAAAGGCGAGCGGAAAATAGAAGAGATATCAGGGATATAAAGGTTATAAAATCTGACGTCAGCAGTGCAGACTCTGGCTGCAAGAATGAACTGTGTTCTGGCTCATAACGACGGGTCTGATGATAGAGCGACCTGAGGATTAAGTGAAGAAATGTTTCTTTGGTCATTTAAAATATCAATAAATAGTAAGTTCTCTATTTATCATGGATTGCATTGTCATCCCGTCAGGTGACTCCTGAGTTTCTCCATTACACACAAGGTGTCCTTTGGTGTCAGTGCTGTGATGCAGTAGCTCTAGCAAAATCAGCCACCGAGAGATGACAACCACTTTAGAGACCTGCAAAGTCGACATAAGACAGCCTGAGGGCTGCTGGTATAAGGCAAAGGGTCCTCAGTCAGAATACCCTGGTTTGTGTCCTGTTGGAACCCTTTTGTTTTCCGCTGTGGTTTATTTCACTTGCTGTTCTGTTTCATTTCGCTGTTGCTTCTTATTTTTACCTTTGACTCTCTGGTAAGGTTTACTTACTGAAGTCTACTTGGCTATAGTTACAAAAACAGCCTCGTAGTAAACCCACACCCTCATCCCCACCCCCGCTCATTGAAAAATAATGAGTTGGCTGTGACAAAGCCATAATCCAGTGCATTAGAGCACAGACACCAAAGGACATCTTGTGTGTAAATCACCAGCGGCATTGATAAAATGGCACTGGGTGACACCAGGAGAATGGAAATGAGTTGGAATCACTTAAAAAGTTACGGACAGGGTGTGGCTCGACTAAGTCATTGATTTCCGGAGTTGATCTGGAGCTAGATCCAGGAATTATTTTGTAAGATTCATTATAAGTTTGAAAGTGTGAACTAAACTGAGGCAACAACACAGTCGCTGGCTAACAACTTGTAAGTTACAAGTGAGTAGCAAGTCCAGTTTAACAACTGAGCCCATAAAATAATCAGGAAAGTATTTGTAAGGTCAGGGTTCAAGGCCATTTTATCAGCGACTCCTGTCCAAACGAAGGTCTTTTACAATCACGTGAAAGTGATTGTGTTCAAAAATTTAAGGTACTAATGCAATGGCTTCAGTCCATTTTTTATAATGTCTATGCTTGACATTCTCTCTGTAATTTACAAAATGAAGATCATGTTTTATTCTGCATACTACAAGAAAATAAAATCTGAAATTCTGATTTTTTTGGAGGGAAATTTGTTGGGTAACATATATTCACACAGAAAGCATTGATCCACAAAGAGCGCAATGAAAAATAATGAAGTCCACGTCAAGTGATGAGGAGCTGGACCTGATGCTCCGAACAAGGAAATAAAGAAACTGAGTTTCTGGTTTCATCCAATTCTCACGAGAAAGCAGCAACAGCGAGATTTTCATGGTTTGATCCAGGAGTTGAAGCTTTATCACGGCTGCTTTCGTACATATTTCAGGATGTCAGCGTGAAAGTTTGAGCTCTTTTTGCCAGAGTTGGGACGGCATCTGAGGAAGAGAGCAATCATTTCAGAGAGCCGATTGACCCAGAGCAGTGTCTAGCTGTGTGTCTGAGATAAACGTAGTATTATTTTGTATTTCTATCTCACTGTTTATTCAGTGCCTGTGTGTGACTTGACTTATGAGTGAACTTGTTGCCAAATGCAGTGGCCTGATTGGTCGGATCTGTTTGTTCACATGCAGAAAATTAGAGATTACTATGGCATGCTTTTATGGAGTACTGAGTTTTAACTATCATAGTTCATCATCCCACCTACCAGTGCAGTATAGCAGTGAAATGTATAAACTTTACTTTATTATCTTTTTTTTATTTTCTACATTTCCATCATTATCCTTTACAGTCTCCTGAGGAATTGAGAATTAGTGTACTGGTATCAGTTTTCAAGAACAAGGATAGTGTGCAGAGAGATAAAGTATATGAACCGTACCATGAAAGTATGGTAAAGATTTGTAGCTAGGCTGAGAAGAGACGTGATGATCAGGGAGCATCAGTATGGCTTCATACGGAGAAAAATAACTAGAGATGTAATGTTTGCTTTGAAACGGTTGATGGAGAAGTAAGGAGGAGATCAGAAGGAGGTACACTGTGTCTTCATGGATGTAGAGGAAATGTGATACTGCATGAAGGCTTCATGAAGAATGGCAGAGAAGTATGCGAGGATGGTGCAGGATGAATTTGATGAATTTATGGTTTCAGTCACTAAATGATCTGCCCCCTGGTGCGGGGTCCATCTGAAAACACCAACATGATGACAGCATGAAAATGCTCATGTTGAGGCATCACAACAGGACCTGACTAAGAAACCGTTTACACCACAGTGGATGCATCCGTCTTTTTTATACAGTGTATGATAGATATTCATGGGATACACAAGAGACAGACAAAGACAATACTGAAGTTTAACAGCTGTTTAAATTTAAAAATGTTGGCTTTTTTTGATCATGCGCTTTCTCTGTGTTAAAGCCATTCACCTCTACTCTGTGTATCTGAGGGGGCCGCAGCTGTAGTGCCCTTCACACGCACGCACCCTCCCCTGTGTCCCCTGCCCTGGGTATTAACTTCTGTCTCTGCAGCAGCTGTAGTCACATTGTGGTGAAACCTCTCTTTACCTGAAGGCATCACACACACACACACACACACACGGACACACACACAAACAGGCGCAGAGGTGCACACGTAGACCATATATAGTGTAAATTTATCTTGAATTTCGGTCATGTAAGAAGGGTAGTATTCTGCAAAACCAGGAATGATTTGGAACCAGTATGAGTCAGCTCACTAGAAACCATTTAAAAATACAGCAGCCTTTTCTGTACTAAATGTGTCAGAAATCAAAACAGGCTTCCTTGCTGTTAACACAGAGGTTGTTCATGTCCATTACAGCCTGAGGCCAATCACAAGGGCTCCGCTGGTTTGTTCACATTCTGTTTCTGCTGTTTGTCTGCCTGCTGCATTTGGATAAATCCAACAGTGTGTCCTTTTAACATTTGGTGCACTCTTGCTGCATATGGGTGCTCCGTCTTTTTGACTCTGCATGTTGATTCTTGAAGGCAAATTTTTGCATTATGTACTTTATGCATATGTTTGAACTATATAAGTAAAGTTTATTACAATAATAAACTTTTATTCGGCTTATTTGTGCAACATTTTTTAACATAGCAACAGTTTAGTAAAGCAGGCAAAGTGGTAAAGCAGTGGTGCTTAGAGTATGAAGAGCTTTTTACTGCAAGCCACATTCACCTGTTCACACACACAACATTCGTTCAATCACAAAGCTTCTTTGCATTTAAACACGTTCTTACTCTGGTGTGATACACTCACCCTCCAATGAGAGTATATGCAAGGGAAACTGGGGATTCAGTATCTTGGCAATGTGGACTGGGGATCAAACTACCCCTCTTCTGATTTGTAGAGGACTCACGGTATCGCCACAGCCACCCCTAATTTGTGTTTGCAATACAAAAGCATTAAATATTTCAGTGCTCATGCAACTGTTCATTTTTTTAATTGTCATTTTTTTCCCAGTTATTTTCCACATCAGGTCTTTTTAGTGGATGTATGTAAGTTTTTGTACAGATGTAGGAATCATCCTGGTAATTACAATATTGACATAGTTGCAGAAGGTAAAGAGAATATGTAAAATAATGGTATTAAGCCATGGCTGTCACAAAGGGAAACATAATGTAAAACAGAAAAGAGTCACTCAAATGAGAATTAGGTGACTCAACATTTGATCTGTAAAAAGAAAGAGAACATTAAACATTTAGCATACATTTTTATTCTATTTTGTTTCCAAATAAATAAATAAAACATTAAATTAAAAGCTACTGGCCAACCCATGAAAACGCCTGCCTGTAATCATCTAAGAGTAATTTTGTTATTTGTTAATTCATCCACACGGTTTCCCTTTGAAATACACAGAATGAGAGACAATGGTTTTACTTACCATACATACCAAACATACGTATGAATTCATCATGTGTGTCTGCTTTTAAAGTATTTCACTGCATGCATTTAGCAGTCTTTTTGGCTGAATCTTCCTGGTCCAAGTGTGTGCACATGTGCTCATACATGTGCTCGGAAAGTTCACAGCAGCAGGAACTGAACAGACCCAGGCCTGTGTGTGTTGTGCACCAGTTTTAGCCACTGAAATAAAGACGTCTGCATTCCATCCCCTCCTCTCACACTCCTATCCTCTCCTCTTCTCTCTCTCCTCCTCGGATATTGATCGAGCCGAGCGCTTTGAGTACAAAGAGTTAAGGCCTGAAAGGCGAAACAGCCGCGATTTCAGAGAAGTCATGAAAGTTTAAAATGCCTTCTCTTTCAGGCAGGTCCGGGGAGACATGTTCGCTGTGCGAGTGACCCCCGGGCGCATTTGGAGATCCAATGGTTGAACCTTGCTCATCCCACGTTGAACCAGTCAATACCTATTATTAGCTACTGCCTGCCCTCTGCTACAGGGCCTGATGAGGCAGAGAGAGAGAGAGAAAATACCTTCTGAAGGCCTAGAAGTGGAGAGCGCTGTGACTCTTTGAGTGAGTGTGTGTATATGTGTGTGTGTGTTTCGCCCAATGAGGGCGAAAGTGTGAGCTTGTAACTCCGGTAATAGCGCCGGTTTGGAAGCATTTCCTGTGTTTTTGTAATGTGTATGCTTATATCTTTTTGTATGCATGCATTTATGTGCAAGTACATGTACAATCACATGTGTGCATGTAGGCCAAAGTGTGTGTATATTTGTGCATTAGTGGGCATCAATTTTATTCTCATAGCACTACATCACAAATCACAAATTTGCCTCAAGGGGTTCACAGTCTGTACGGCATATAATATACTCTGTCCTCAGACTCTGTGTGTGTGTGTGTGTGTGTGTGTGTGTGCGTGCGTGCGTGCGTGTGTGTGTGTGTGCATTTGTGCATAAATCCTCTGTATTTACTTTTTCCAGCACGGAAGGAAAACTATGGCCGTTTTGCCAATATTTCATGTTGTAGGCAGATACACTCATGTGTGTATTGCATAACTGCAGGTGTCCCTAGATGCAAGCAGCATCTGTGTGTGTATTAAGCACTACTGGTTAAGAGATATGTCTATTAGTGTGTTAACTAATGAAAGAGAAACCCTCTTTGTGACAGATATGGGCCACAAAGGGCTACTTTATTACTAATGGGAAACACACAAGCTTATTCCTTTGAATTACTGACCTAATTATATAAACATGTAATTACTACATTTCCTTTACAAGGCCGCAACTATAAAAAGACACCCACACGCCCAGAAAGATGCACAAACACACACACACACATACACAGACAAATTGCACTTTTATAACGCAGATTATGTAAATTGTATCCTTAAATTATTAAAATTAACAGTTAACATGTTGTGGAGCATATATTGCACGTTTAAACAGTACCTGGATGGCTCTAACCCTGCTTCCTTTCATCCGTGGGGCCTTATATGTTTAAGGCGTTCCTCATAAATGACTCTGAATAACGCTAAATGTAAAAAAAAAAAAAAATCCTACACGTCTGTCTGACCGAACAGTATGGATGAATCGCTGATGGTGTATATTTTACATTCTTATCATTGTTTCGTCCTGAGCTATGTACTGCTAACTGGGCTTATGGCATAAATAACTAAAATATGAAATACCCCAGAACTCGTGCTTGTACTCATTTTTGCTGGTTACGTGTTTGCACTGACTTCTGCATATCATTTTAAAATGATGACTTAATATTATCTTAATGCATCATTAAGTCAAGGACAAATGGTAGAATGAGAGGCAGAACAGTTAGCTTTCAGGCCCCTCTTCTGTGAAATCAGCTCCCAGTTTGGATTCTTCAGCAGACACCTTTTCTACCTTTAAGATTAGGTTTTAAACTTTAATTTTTGATAAAGCATATGGTTAGGTCTGGATCAGGTGACCCTGATTCCTTTCTTAGTTAGGCTGCAATAGGTCTAGGCTGCTGGGGGCTTCCCATAATGCACTTTGTGTTTCTTCTTCACTCACCTTTATCACTCACTATGTGTTAATACACCACTCTGCATTTAATCCTTACTTATTATTAATCTCTGGACCGCAGTCTGGTTGCTTGGGTGGGGTTGGCATAGTAGGCTTTAGCATCACTCTGGGTTTTTTGCTAGCCTTTTTGCTAGCCTTGTCTTAGCATGCTAGTAGTATAAGTTCTTTCTGTTCTGGACACAATCTGCACTTTACCGTTGTGCTCCTGTTTTTTCATACTGTAAAATTAAATATAATGTCCATATCTCCACTCCTCAAAAGTTGTAGACCACGCCACCATTTTCCTCCTCCCTGGAGGACTAACTTCAGCTAGTCCAAGTGCAGTGTAGTGCAATTGCATTGAAAGAAAGATGCCTATTTAATATTTTTCCCTCAATCCGCCCATCATGCAGATAACTGTAAATCCTTTGTAACACAAGTAACAACATTACTCTGACTATAATATGATTATACATCATTGCGTTACTGAAAAATGTAATTTTATAGTAACGTGTTACCAAGGGCGTAGATTTGGTTTTGGCATTGGTGGGGACGGATGAGTCAACCACTGAACTCTGCCCTGTTTCTTTTTTTTTTCCTTTTTGTTTTTGCTTCTTAATAAAAAGAGGAGAAATATACTTGCCTACATATGCTATTCTACGTGCTTTTAAACCATTTAAAATCACAATTCATAGTTTTATATGTGACTTATATAATGTTAAATTACTATTTAACAAATGACTGACTAAGTATTTTAGGCTTTAGTTTACTTCAGCCATAATCCATATAAATCAGGTATCATACAAAAATAAAAATAGCTTCAAATACAGTCATGACAATAAAAGAATATGACTTGAAGGACTTAACATCATTACTTCAGTTATAGTACACCAACATCGGTTATATTTTGGCACTAAGGGAACACTGAATGACCTGGTGGTTTTTGTCCATAAAACTACTCATCTAAGATTACCACAAAGTAAAAGATCTTTCAGCAAAATTATGCAACAGTTTAGGCACACAATTGCCCCTATCAAATCAGTGAGCTGAGATTTTCTATTCTAAACATGAACTACTGTTATCTATCCTGGCTTGCTCAAAGCTGCCGTTTTCTCTGACAGTTTCAATCAAAATTAGAAATGCTACTCTGGGAGACTGAGAGAACTGATAGTGCTGCCTGTTGTGCAGTTAGTTTCCAAAACACGTTATTCGTGGTTACATACAATTTTAGACTGATGTGGGCCAAAGCCTAGCATAGCCTGTAACGTTATTATGACGGACACATTTTATGAGTTAATTTGGCTTTAAGTGACTTGCAGGTTTCTTTGAAAAATACTTTCTTATATCCAGGTTCTTCCTTTTTGCTGCCGTCCTCCTCTCCTCCTGGCAGCGCAGGCTTGCCGCTGCTAAAACTAAACAGAGCTCCCTGAAAGGCACAGCCAATCACATTGGCCATATTTGTCACATGAGGTAGGACTCCAGTAGAGGACGTAATTTAACTCTTTCTGCACCGCTGGGTGAATGAGACGTTGACAGATCGTTTTTTTTTCTTTCTATCGGGTTTGATTTTCTTTACTCGAATAGATCAAATTATTGGTGGGGACAATTCAATAATCGCTGAATATTGGTGGGGACATGTTAACAAGTTTACGTGCTTTTGGTGGATGCTAACAAAAATATGCTGTAAGCTCTGAACAGTTGCGTCACCACTGACAGTAGAGACTGCAAACATTTTAACTGCTAGCAATTCCGTAAGAGGCGACCATGGAAGAAACGATTCTCAGCAAATAAAAAGTCAATGACATTTGTTAACTTCAGGCTGGATACAATAACCAATGACAACACAAAGTGGGTGGGTCCCAAAGTGGGCTTGCGACCAATTAAGGCGGCTATCACTGAGAGTGAAGGATATTATTGATTGAGATTAGATGGGGTTGTTATTAGTTTGGGAAGTTACCTAGGCAATTAGAACATAACATGTTAGCTAGCCAGCAACTGTAAGTGATACACAATGAGCAAATTTCATCTGTGATATCTGTAACTTCGAGTATATTGTCACCATTATTCAACACACTGCTTAAAAGAGAAACTGTCACAGGTTATTTGTCTTCATGCTGAAACAGCCAAAATGTCCTAAAATATGCTCTGCTGTCACGAAATGTACATGTGGCAATACATTTGCAATTCTCCAGGTCTTTGAAAAACTTCTCAGGGCTTGTCGCACAATACATGTCAAAATCTGTTCATGCAACCTCTGAAGTATTTCCTGCAAGTAACTGACTACTGAAAATATATTTCCCTTGGGAATTCACTAAAAATGCAGCCAGTGTATTAGAGGCCAAGGTATGATAACTGTGTCTGATGTGCCAACAGATCTGGCACATTTAACTCTGTGATGTCTACATTGTCACTGACTTTAACCCCGATTCTATCTCTACACTATCAGAAAATGGAGTTCTTGTTTTAACTGTTCTCCAAAGATGTTGGTTGCATGACTTATTAACTAACTGTGTGGCAATTATTTTAAAAAACGAAACAAAAAAACAGATTGTGATTAATTTGGCTTTGATATGTTGGCACAAAAAAATACCACACATAGCACCTTTAAGGGGAGAATAGCTCTGCATGCCACAGCTTTTAATGGAGATGAGTACCTGGTGCAAAAGTGTCAATTACAGAAACACAACAGCGATTGTGCTCTCTGCAGGAAGTCAGACAATTCAGAAATAAATGCTGCACAGCATGCTATAGCATGTCAGAGTGCCAAACACAAAGCAGGAATGTTTGCTTTCCTCTGAACTACCACTTTGTTCTCGAGTCTGGAGAAGTTAAGCTTAGCAGCGGCAGACACAAAGTGTGGGCTGACTGAACCAAGTTTCCCCTCTCACGACAATCTGTAATAGTTAACTGAAAGGGCAGCAATTACTGCACATCAGATGCATCTGTGGGCAACTCTCGAACACACATGTATGCAGAAACACAGAGCGCACACACCCGATATGTCGACACGCTACACCTCGAGTGTGCCGTGATGTGACAGAACTCCACCTAGAGCTAGGCCCGCTGATAATAGATTCCGAAAATCCAACTCACACAATGCCCACCCCCACCCCCCAGGATTCAAGCACATGTGCAACACAACCACCTCAACCACCCCCCCTTTCCCTTCTCTCTAGACTGTCCCCAGCTTCGGAGGCCCATCCATCAGCCCTGTCCAGTTGGCTCTGGTCATAAAATAGGCAGACGAGGCAGGCGGGCAGGGACCTAAGTCCCATGGGCCTCCGAGGACACAAAGACAGCACCCAGCATATGCTCCCTAAGTACTGAGCTGGAGGGTGGGTGGGTGAGTGAGTGGTTTGGGGAGTGTTCAAACAGGGCACTCATGGGAATGTGTGTGTTTAAATGTGTGTGCCTACTTGTGCTGCTATCCCTATGAGGGCCAGAAGGCAACACAAGGATAAAAAGCAAGAGGGGGGTGTTTTATGCAGGTCATGAAGGTAGTTTAGGATTTGGGGATAGAATATTGACTGACTTATGAAAAAGAAAGAGAATTTAGGAACAAATGAAAGCTCATAATATGTAAGAGAACCCATCTTGAACATGTGATGGTTTAAAACAGCTAATTTACAGGTCATCCTGCACCTATTGTGCATTTGTCTTGTTTTGCACTGTTAAATGGATTGTACATTAATTTAAGGGAAATGTATCACAGGGTTGAAAGTTTTTATTGCATGGGAGGATTCTTCCCCCCCCCTAGAGGATATGGAACAATAAACGCTTAGCTGTAAAGTGAGTTTCCAAGGCAACCCACATCTATCTATCTATCTATCTATCTATCTATCTATCTATCTATCTATCTATCTATCTATCTATCTATCTATCTATCTATCTATCTATCTATCTATCTCTAAACCCAACCAAGCACTTTTGTATTGAAACGTAACAAAATAGTTCTATGTCCTTTGCTCAACCAATTACTTTAATTACGAAGCAGTAATAAAAATTATGACTTGCTTGTCAATTTGTGGACAGTTTTTTTTTTCACTTATAAATGAGCATTCTTCACTTTGCACACATGGACACAGATGAAAAGATAAGATTCCCAGAAGGTTTGTGTCCAGAAACAAGACAGAATAGAAGAAGTCCTGTGATTATGTCACAAACAGAAGTTTCTTCCAAAAAGCTAAAGCTGAATTAATAGCTTAAAAAGGACTGCAACAACAACCTGAAAGTGGTAACCTGAAAGTAAGGACAACACTATGTTTTAGAGTGTCTCTACTGTTTGACTGACAACATTCTATCCTATGAATGTACAATGTACAGCTCAATGTCAAATCTGTTTTGACTAAGGCTTCAGAATGGGACTTCACCAATCAGTGGGTGACATCATGATGGCTATGTCTAACTTTGACTTATATTTAAGTCAGGAAATTCCTCTTCACACAAGTACACTTAAAGCAGTTCTGCACTGAAAAGTGTGCTTTAGTGTGTCTATACAAAAATAGCTATATTAGACACAAAACAAAAAGAAGACCTATGATTTAGATTAAAGAAGTGGTCACAACACATATTTGCACTGCGCAATTATTATATGTATTTTGTATTTGATAACCTTAAGTAAATTGGTTATTTGTTCAACTTAGGCAAGAAGGTAAGCAGGAAGGTTCAGGAACAGTTCCACCTCCATTTATGATAAATTATAGACAGAGACCTTAAAGTGTGGTAATAGAAATGTGCGCGAGTGTGTGAGAAAGGAAAGAGTGTTGTTGCAGGCTATGTACAGTTCTGGCTCTCTGTTGGCTGAAATGTTTTGGACAGAGCCGTGAAGAGGCTCCCAGGCAGTGCTCTGTGTCACCATCACTCGCCATCACACACAGACATTTCTTTCTCCTCTTTCCCTCTGGTATAAGGAGGGCGAAAACAACTAGAGTGAGGGATTTGCATGTATGATTCTGTTGTTGTCACATAGTCATAAAGTTGATAAGTTAGAGACAAAAGTATAACACCAAAGACACTGATAAAACTAGAAAATAGTATTGAAAAATACACACAAGATATGGGAACAGTTCCCTAACGGAATGGTCACATTGGTTGTTCCCGAACCAGCTCTAACCCTAGGCCATCAGAATATTGTTTGTCTATTTATTGTTTGTCATTAAATTGTTTACCCAAATCTCAAACCAAAGAAAAGATCATTTTGAAACACATTATAAACTATTTAACCCCCCACCCCAATTCCACCTTCAGGCCAGGGTCTTTCTGTGTGGAGTTTGCATGTTCTTCCCGTGTTTGTGTGGTTCTCTCCGGGTACTCTGGCTTCCTCCCACTGTCCAAAGACATGCACTCAGTGGGGATAGGCTGATTGGAAACTCTAAATTGTCCATTGGTGTGGGAGTGAATGTGAGTGTGAATGGTTATCTGGTGACCTGTCCAGGGTGTACCCTGCCTCTCGCCCTAAGACAGCTGGGATAGGCTCCAGTGGCCCCCCCCCACCCGGAAAAGGATAAGCGGAATCAAATGGATGGATGGATGGATATTTTGGATAGAAAATATTAACAGTTCACTGAAATGTTCTTCTAGAAAGACATGGTTCAATTGAAGGCATTAGTCACATTTACTCTTTGTCAGCGTCCAAACATACATGGGTATAATGGTAAACATAATTTTTTCTATGCGTTTGACCTTTCGTAAACGCATAAATGTCCTGCCAGGAGGAAGATTTCCATAAAAAAGTATTTTCTGCATTAACATGTGGACAAAGAAAACACTGGGCGCCTTTATTTCCTTTTTTGACATCAGACTGTATGCCATGTTATTGCTTGTTTGCTTGTCATTGCTCAAAATTTCTTCAAAGATAGGGTTGTATCGCCACCTGTTGCTTTGGCATTCTCTGGACAGTGCTTGAGAGAGGGATGCTTTTTAAAACTAACTTTGAGAACGGCCCACTTGATGTCTTGATGTTGACACTGAGTTTAAAAGCCTTGAACTACGCTAAATTCAGCTAACCTTTGGTGTGAGTTAAAGTGTAAACACACAGAGGCTCCTATAGCCAGACCAATGTTCTGACTCAGAGTTTTCTTCATCGTTGTATCCTTGAGAGGACATTCTATCTTCAGTGAAGTAAAACATGCACGCGTGCACACACACACACACTTAAACCAAGTCCTGCGGGTGTATTGCCAGGCGAGGCAGAGATGTCGCTCCTTCTATCTCTCTCTGGTGTGAGTGTGTCCAGTCCTCCAGGGGGAATCCCATCCTTCTTAATCCTATTAGTGGTGGAACACACGGCTTGGCGGTCTGCTCCTCTGGACCTGTCCACAGTCATTATCCTGACCTCCACTCTATAGCATCTCCATCCCTCTGCATTTCTAACTTAATTTCTGCCTCCCACTTTACATCCTATTTCCTTTTTACTTCTTTTACACTCTTGCCTATTTAATCCTGTCTATATGTGCTGTGTTCCTAATGATTATAATATCCAAAACATGAGTAAAGTTTGAGTAACCTCCTTTTTTTTCCATGTTTGAAGGCTAATACACTGAGGGAAAAAAATAAAAACAGTGTTTGATGGGCATGTTTTTCCTGGGTAATTTTGTCCGGTGGGTGAGCTCACTGTGAGAAAACAATGAACAGATGTTTGTTTAACAGAAAACACTCACTTGTGGAATGGCCTAAATCCCCAGGTCCCTCAGCCACTGCCACACATGGAACTGCACTGAACCTGTGAATTAGCTAGAAAACTAATTGTGCCTGCACTTTGAATCTTCTGCTCATTCTGAATCTTTTAATCTCTACCAATTATTTTTAAAAGTTGATACCGTTAACTAGCTAATCTAAAAATCAGCAGATTAGAAAGTCAAGAAAAGTTCACTATAGTCGTATGTAAAGTATATGTAGAATTTAGATGCAGCGAAAGTATTTATGTAAATTGATTTTATTTTTTGCATATTTGTCACACAAATTTCAAAAAACACATTTTAATATTCGTTAACATCAATGTGGATGAATTTTGGCTCACTTAGAACTGTTGTTCAATCCCCATTTGAGGGTTTTCAAGCTTTGACCGGCTTGTTTATTGTCATGCCAAAGCATCTCAATCAGACTAAAGTCTAGACTTTGATATAGTCTAGACTTTATCTAGACACATGAGCACTTTATCTTCAGGGCATGAAATAATAGCTGGACCTTCTCCTTCAGGACTTTCTGTTAAGTAGAGTCCATGGTTCCATGAATTACAGACAAGTCACCCAGTCTTGAAGCAGCAAAACAACCCAGACCATCACACTACCACCGCCATGTTTGACTGCTGGTATGATGAAACCCTTTCAAAAAGTTCAACTTTTGTCTTGTTAGACCACACAGTATTTTCCCCAAAGTCTTGGTAATCATTGAGATGTTTTTAGGCAAACGTGAGATGAGACTTTGTGTTATTTTTGGTTAGCAGGGGTTTTTGCCTTGGAACTCCACTGATGCCATTTTTGCCCAGTCTCTTTCTTACTGTTGAAATAGTTCTTTAGATGCTGTTCTGGGTTCTTTTGTGACCTCCTGGGTGAGTTGTTAATGCACTCTTGAGCCGCTTACCTACTTGGATCAACTCACTGTGGCTTGCCTGACCCGACTTAGATCAGTGGTTTTCCATTACAATCGAGTACCATCTAATGTGTGTGGTTGTTGTTGTTACAGCAATGCATGCAAGCGCCCTGCAATGTAATTAGTATGCAACACAAATGCTACAACAAAGTTGAACGTCGAATATACCTGCTGCTCGGTTTGTGGCTTTTTATCAGGGACTTACTCAGGGACTACAGCATTGTGTTATTTAGTCATTTTCCAAAATGGCAGTTTTGATTTTTGTGAACGAGACGCTTTCATGATTTCTCGAGTGATGCCACTGACCAGCCAATTGGTGGCATGCAGTCTGATGATGTCACATTTCACCTGCTTGTCTGGGGTTCCAAGAGATCTACCTGGTACCAGATACTATGACTTAATGACTTAAGGACTGTGGTGAGTTAATCTGAGCAGGTACTAATGGCGTTGGAGCAGTTTTTGTAGGCTGCAGGTTCTCTGCAGGTTCAACACTGTTCCATGTTTTCTCTGTTCGAGGATAATGACCATGGTTTGCTGGAGGCCCAAAACCTTAGAAATGGCTTTGCAACCCTTTCCAGAGGGACGCATGTCAGTGACTTTGTTTCTAAGCTGTTTCTTTAGATCCTGGCATGTGTTGCTTTGTGAGATGTTTTAGCCTGCTTCACTTTATCAGACAGTTTCTATTTAAGTGATTTCTTGATTCAACAGGTCTGGCAGTAATCAGGCTTGGGTGTGGCAAGTGAAAATGAACTCAGCTTTCCAAAAAATGTGGTTAATCACAGTTAATTCATCATTTAACAATGGTGGGGAAATTACTTTTTCACACAGGGCCAGTTAGGTTTGGATAGCTGTTTCTCTTTAATAAATGAAAATGTCATTTAAAAAATGCATTTTGTAGTTACTGAGATTTACTTTTGTCCCTACACTTGAAGCTTTAGGTGGCACTGAGACTGGCCAACAGTTTGAGTGTTTTTTTCTTCCTTCAAGTGTAAGTGTGTGCATGTGGTGTGTGGTTGGAGGTCCTTTCCTGTCACTTCAATGTTCTTTACCTGCTGGAGGAGATGATGATCAGTCCCCAGTGCTGCGCTCTGAGCTTGGTGGATGACAGGATCTAACAGAGCTGATAAACACAGACGCCCCACAACCCAGCTGGCCTCAGCCCTGACAGTGACTGAACTGGCCTCAAATCGCCTTTGACAGGAAGCAGTGTCAACACACACACACACACACACACACACACAGACACACACACACACACACACACACACACACAAGAGTAGAGTGAGTACACAAATACACACATAACACCATATGTGCTCAAAAATATACAATTCTTGCTACAGCATACTCAATGACAAGCATGGGGTAAGTATGACGCAAGTTTACAATGAAAAGCACATTTGGACACAAGCAAACTGCACCTGCCTGTTTTCACACACTTACACACACAAACATGTCCAAACATATTCTGGCAGAGGTGAGCTGACATCACCTGAAAGACGTGTCTGTCACTTCACCTGCAGATACAGGAGGATGATCTGTAGCAAACAGCAATGTGTAGTATAATGTGCTCATGGCGTCAGGTCTCTAACTGGCTGCCGTCACCTCCACAGAGACTCTAATACAGCCCTGAGGAGAGACGGTGGGTGATTCCACAGCAACAGGGCACGACTACACTGCCCTGGGTGAAAGGTGTAGAGGACCTGTCACTGTTTGACAGTGGAAAGGTGAAATGACAGCATCTGAAACAACGTGTAAACTAATATTCATGGGCTTACAGCAAAAATAGTAACTGTTATACACAATTATTAGCTCAGGTCAAATCTGGTCTTTAAGTGATATATATGTATAAATCCTGCTTCCGGGTCCAAACTACGCTGTGTTTATTAAGGCTGTTGTGTTTTTAACATGTTTTAATGCTTTGTATCTTATTCAATTTAATCTGAACAAGCCTCTAATAAAGGCAGCGATCACTGTTGGCCTCTCTCGGTTTTTATTACCACTATTCATCTGCAGCACATTTTAAAGCTCAGTTTTTAAAACCTTACAATGTCACTACAGCCCAGCCCATGCAGCAGTATATTAATGACTAACCTCGTATTGTGGATGAATTATCAAGTTTGGTCCGTTTACAGCATCCTGCCATGCAATTGCATTTTGCACGTTAGCTTTTATCGAGTGTAAAAAACTTAGCTTTCATCCTTAGTTAATGTGTTTATATTATGCTACATTATGCTGTTTTCATGGATGACTTTGACTTTGGGACCTTAAGCGGACTTTGGACCCGGAAACGGCTAATGACGTCAGAGTTAAAGACCGGATTGTGCTATTGATTCTGTTAGAGAATTAAAGGAATTTTATAGAGATGTGTGTTCCAAATACTTCATGGCTATTCAAAGTGGAGAACTCCAAAAGACATACAGGATACAGTACGCTGTAAAAATAATCTACCTTTTAATGCTGCTTTACTGCATATTTTTAAAATAGGAGTTTGATGATTGAATAAGTTAAATGTGTTTAGCAATTGATTAATTGCCAGTTTATACCTTTTGCCTGGTTGCTGGATGCAGTATATATATGTCATGAATCTGACTATATCTGTGTTAGATGATTGGGCACAAGCCCAAGCAAAAACACACAAAAAACATCATTTTTATTTTTATTCTTCACTGTTTTCACTTGCCATGTAATTTAGTAGCAGTAGATTTTTTTGTAAACATGACTAACTGACAAACCTTTGCCTCTTTTCTCCAAGATCAGTTGGTTTGGATGCTAAGCTCCAGCAGATCTCAGCAACATCGGAGATCTCTGTCCAGAAGAGCGCAGTCCAAGTTAGGACCCGAGCTTGAAGGATAGACCGCCCGCAGGGGCGAGCGGGGGATTTATATATATACATATATATATATATATACATATATATATATATATATATATATATATATATATATATATATATATATATATATATATATACATATATACAGAAATACAGCAAACTGTCCATACCTGAGGCCTTGGAAACTGCCAAGCAAAGACTCACAGCCTTGGCCAGCCGCTTGAGGAGGTACACCAGAGAGATAGAAGGCAGGAGAATAAACCAGCTGTTCTCCACAGAACCAGCAAAGGTGTACTCTCAGTGGCAAGGGAACAATAAGAGAACAGCACCACCAAGGCTGGAGACGGAGCAATACTGGAAGAGCATATGGGAGAAGGACGCAACCCATAACGGCAATGCTCAGTGGCTAGTGGATCTGAGGGCAGACCATAGCGACCTCCCTGAACAGGGACCAGTAACCATCACAGTGGCAGATATCAGAGAAAGGGTCTCCAGTATGAAGAGTTGGACAGCACCAGGGCCCGACATGGTTCACGCCTACTGGCTGAAGAAGCTGACTGCACTCCACGAGCGTCTGGCAGCACAAATGAACCAGCTGCTAGTTAACGAGAGACACCCGGAATGGCTAACCGAAGGTCGAACGGTCCTGATCCCCAAGGACCCCAAGAAGGGACCGGTCCCATCCAACTACCGACCAATAACCTGCCTCAGTACTACATGGAAGCTCCTGTCAGGCATCATATCGGCTAAGATGAACAGGCACATGGGTCATTACATGAGTGGGGCACAGAAAGGGATTGGCAAGAATACCAGAGGTGCAAAACACCAGCTACTGGTAGACAGAACAGTCAGCCGAGACTGCAAGACCAGACTGACCAACCTGTGCACTGCCTGGATTGATTACAAGAAGGCCTATGACTCAATGCCCCACAGCTGGATCCTGGAATGCTTAGAATTGTACAAGATCAACAGGACCCTAAGAGCCTTCATCAGGAACTCAATGGGGATGTGGCGTACAACACTAGAGGCCAACTCCAAGCCCATAGCACAAGCTGTATGCCAAGAGTGAACGAGACATCGATTCACTGATCCACACTACCAGGCTATACAGCAATGACATTGGAATGTCGTTCGGACTGGAGAAGTGTAGTCGAATGGTAACGAAGAGAGGGAAGGTAGTCAGAACTGAGGGGATTAAACTACCAGAAGGCAACATTGCAGACATAGAGGACAGTTACAAGTACCTGGGGATCCCGCAGGCGAATGGGAACCATGAAGAGGCCGCTAGAAAGGCTGCAACCACCAAGTACCTGCAGAGGGTCAGGCAAGTCCTGAGGAGTCAGCTGAACGGTAAGAACAAGATCCGGGCCATCAACACCTACGCCCTGCCCGTGATCAGGTACCCTGCTGGGGTAATAGGCTGGCCAAAGGAGGAGATAGAAGCCACTGACATAAAGACAAGAAAGCTCCTTACCATGCATGGAGGGTTTCACCCCAAGTCCAGCACCCTGAGGCTGTACGCTAAGCGGAAGGAAGGGGGCCGGGGACTGGTGAGTGTCAGCACCACAGTCCAGGATGAGACAACGAACATCCAAGAATACATTGGGAAGATGGCCCCAACTGACCGAGTGCTCAGTGAATACCTCAGGCAGCAGAAACCCAAGAAAGAGGAGGGAGACGAGGAACCATCATGGAAGGACAGGGCCCTGCACGGTATGTACCACCGGCAGATAGAGGAGGTGGCTGACATCCAGAAATCCTACCAGTGGCTGGACAAAGCTGGACTGAAAGACAGCACAGAGGCACTAATCATGGCAGCACAAGAACAAGCTCTGAGTACAAGATCCATAGAGGCTGGGGTCTATCACACCAGGCAAGACCCCAGGTGCAGGCTGTGTAAAGATGCTCCAGAGACAATCCAGCACATAACAGCAGGGTGCAAGATGTTAGCAGGCAAGGCATACATGGAACGCCATAACCAAGTGGCCGGCATAGTGTACAGGAACATCTGTGCCGAGTATAACCTGGAAGTCCCGAGGTCAAAATGGGAGATGCCCCCAAGGGTGGTGGAGAATGACCGAGCTAAGATCCTGTGGGACTTCCAGATACAGACGGACAAAATGGTGGTGGCTAACCAACCGGACATAGAGGTGGTAGACAAACAGAAGAAGACGGCCGTAGTGATCGATGTAGCGGTTCCGAATGACAGCAATATCAGGAAGAAGGAACACGAGAAGCTGGAGAAATACCAAGGGCTCAGAGAAGAGCTCGAGAGGATGTGGAGGGTGAAGGTGACGGTGGTCCCCGTGGTAATCGGAGCACTAGGTGCGGTGACTCCCAAGCTAGGCGAGTGGCTCCAGCAGATCCCGGGAACAACATCGGAGATCTCTGTCCAGAAGAGCGCAGTCCTAGGAACAGCTAAGATACTGCGCAGGACCCTCAAGCTCCCAGGCCTCTGGTAGAGGACCCGAGCTTGAAGGATAAACCGCCCGCAGGGGCGAGATGGGTGTTTTTGTTTTTTTTTACATACACATATATATATATATATATATATATATATATATATATATATATATATATATATATATATATATATATATATATATATACATACATACACACACACACACATATATATATATATATATATATATATATATATATATATATATATTTTAGGGGTGCAACGATACTCGTATCGATATTGAACCGTTCCATACAGTGCTTTCGGTTCGGTACGCATATGTATCGAACAATACAAAATTTTTAATTTATTTTATCAACTTTTCTTCTGACGATGCTGTCTGTGTTGAGAGCTCAGCGGATCTACTTTCGACTACTCCGCCTAGGCTGCACTGTCGAGCACAGATCCGCTGAGCGCAGCGCAAGCTAGCAAGACAGAAGCTAAGCTCGTTGCAACATGGCAAATTGAACCTCCCCCACCCTCATTCAGATCTGGCCTTTGGAACTATTTTGGTCTTCATGTGAAGTATGACCCTGAAGGTAAGCGCGTCATGGACAAAAGTAAAACAGTATGTTGGATGTGCCACGCAATGCTCAATTACATGGGTGGGAACTACTGCATTAGCGCAGTTTGCTTGTTAACGTGTTGATGCCGTCCAGCCCCACGCACGGGGCGATCCGCGGTAGCTTGTTAATGGAGATTTGCCGTGTTGTGGCGTTAACGTCATTTCAGATTAACGCTGACAGCACTAGTGGGAACACAATGAATATGACTGCACATTTACGCCGACATCACCCTAGTGCAAAGACAAGTGGAAGCAGACAAAAACAACAAGCACGCATGCTACAAACTTTACCCGAGTCATTTAGACAGCCGTTAGCACATGATTCTCCTTATGGGACCTGATATGTTTAATATGCTGCTGAGAATATAGCCCAGAAGAAGCGTATAGTATAGCTTTTATTTTGGAAAGAGACATTTCTCTGTAATAAACTCTCTTTTCCAAAGATGAGTGATTTGTCGATCAGATAGATTTATTATTTTATCCCTTTGTTGTTTCAGCAACATTAAATTTAAAAACTGTACGTTTGAGTTAAAATATATATTCATAACTTTAATAAATGACAAATTAAAAAAGCATGAACATTTTTTTGTATCGAAAAAATATCGGACCGTGACACCAAAGTATCGAACCGAACCGAACCGTGAATTTTGTGTATCGTTGCACCCCTAGTATATATATATATATATATATATATATATAACTATAAACATTTTATACACTATACGGTGAGAATTGCTTATCAGCACTTTGAAATATCATGATTGTAACAAGCAGATGCTGCCACAGGTGAGCTACATGTCACAGGCAACAGACCTCCAACTTCTCTAGTAATCTAGCTCCTCTCACTCTGCCCTGCTGTTGGCAGTGTAATGTGAAGTGGTGATGAACTACTCAACATCTGGACCAGATACTAGTGATCTTGATGAAAAACATCAAAGCATCATGGACAAACTACTCAAATCAGTTCTTGGTTGTCCTGTGTTTACTCTGTCAGGTGTCAGCAGCAGTGCTTTTCTTTTTAATTCTGGAGAAGTGCGGTCCGTTGAGTTGACAAAATTGCAAAGCTCAGATGACAATGCTTTACTCTAGTATGCATGGTTTAACACTTTTATCGGTCTTATGCTAACATAACTAGATTAGTATTGTTTTTCAACTCCCCACTACATGTGTGATGTGGGTGTGAAAAGATGCATTCATAGGATGCATTATGCAGTATGAGTAGGAGTAGAGTAAGATTAGAAGATGGAGGAATTGGGGTGATCATAAGCAACAGCAGTATCCAGTAAAGACTGTCTCTATGAGCTAAAATTAAATTAAATTAAGTTTTATATACAATATACAATAATATATATTGTAATAATATATACAATAATACCTAAAGTAATACAGAGAATAATAATACAGAGAACCCCCAACAATCACACGACCTCCTATGAGCAAGCACTTTGGTGAGAGCGCGAAGGAAAAACTCTCATTTAACAGGAAGAAACCTCCGGTAGAACCAGGCTCAGGGAGGGGCAGTTATTTGTGCTGTTGTTTACACAAAAAACATTTTATTTTCAGGAAATGTATTTTCTTGCATGTTCTTTCACCCACTAATAATGGATCAGTAATTTGAACAGTAATTTCAAACTGTATAACATCACGTCACAATTCTTTATAATTTTTAAAAATTATTCCCTGAATTTCTTCTTAAAACAACTTTTTGTGCTATCCTTACAAATCTGTGACCTGTGGATTTCAGCGTTACTGCTTGCTTTCCAATCAGTCAGAACAAGTGATGCCAACTCAACAGAATGTATACATCTGAGTTTTCTTCAAATGATACAACCATAACAAACAGGTTTCGTGGTTTTAAAATGAAGCCAGTTGGCTTCATTGGGTGGCGGTCTCCAGCTCGCACTGGAACAGTTCGCTTCACACTCGCAGTTCGAGTGTGAAGCGGTGGGAATGAGAATCAGCACCTCCAAATCTGAGGCCATGGTCCTCAGCCGGAAAAGGGTGTAATGCCCACACTGGGTCAGGGATGAGTTCCTGCCCCAAGTGGAAGAGTTTAAGTATCTCGGGGTCTTGTTCATGAGTGACAGGAGAAGGGAGCGGGAGGTCGACAGATGGATTGTTGTACTGGTCTGTTGTGGTGAAGAGAGAGCGAAGTATAAAAGCGAAGCTCTCAATTCACCAGTCGATCTACATCCTACCCTCACCTATGGTCATGTGCTGTGGGTAGTGACCAAAAGAACGAGATCACAGATACAAGCGGCAGAAATGGGCTTCCTCCGAAGGGTAGCTGTCCTCTCCCTTGGAGATAGGGTGAGAGGTTCGGCCATCTGGGAGGGGTTCAGAGTAGAGCTGCTGCTCCTCCACATCGAAAGGAGCCAGTTGAGGTGGTTCGGCCGCCTGGCCGCCTCCTGGGTGAGGTGTTCTGGGCATGTCCCACTGGCAGGAGGCCCCAGGGCAGACCCAGGACACGCTGGAGAAATTATATCTCTCGGCTGGCCTGGGAACACCTTGGTCTTCCCCGGACAAGCTGGAGGAGGTGGCTAGGGAGAGGGAGGTCTGGGCTTCCCGCGACCTGGCCCTGGATAAGTGGAAAAAGATGGATGGATGGATGGATGGATTTTAAAATGTGAAAAAGCACCTTTGACTTGATCTGACCTGATGAATATAAAGTAATCAAGTCTTTGTAATACCTTGGCCAACAACTATTTAAACACACCTGACTAAAGTTTCCTCTTTATATACCTCACACTCTCATTTAAAACAAAACTTCACATTTTCTTCTTTTTTTTATCATTGCTCTTCTTCCACACTTTAAAAAAGTCTCCCCTCTGAAGTTTGCAGCCTGGGGAGTCTGTGTTTTATTTATTTCTTTTTTTACCTAGTCATCTCCATGTGCTCTGTAGGCTGTGAGGACTCAGGCCGTTCATTTAATGCGCCGTGAGTTTTCATCGTGCGGTGAGATCAAGAGCCAAGCGAGCACAGAGTGAACAGGATCCCCATGAAAACCTCTCGCCAACTTTAATGGAACGGTTCCCTGCTGAGAACTGAGGACATCTCTGTCATACACACACAGACACTGGAAATCAAGACATTTATCTTCAATGAAGAGAGGGGAGAATTAAAGAAAAAAGATGTGGATGCAGGCACATCCACACCCTGCTTTGGGCCTCCTCGAGAGCCACTTAGAGTAATTGTATCAAAGTTATCATCGGATGAATGACGCATGGAGTAACGCACATTAAGTTTTCCTTTTCCCCACTATTATACAGAGGCCAGATGCTTAAGAGCTTAAATAAGATTTGAACGATGAACTGGACAGCAGTGAATATCTGGAGATGCTAAACAACTTGATGAGAAGTTAAGAATTTGGTAAAAGACAAGAGCTGCACACATTCTCTGTTAGCTTCATTCCTTACATTCCATTTCTATAATATGATAATGAAAATGTTTCCCGGGCATCAACATAACTAATGCGTTCAGAAAAGTTTACCCACTTGCAGTGTGTAAGGTTTTCTGGTTTTGCCCATAGAAACCACTGCGGTCAGGAGCAGCAAGGACTCCACTCTGCATAAACTGGAACTTGCTCAAAACGTCATCATAAGCAGTTTTGAATGGAAGCTCAGTGTACACACAATTGTGACACTTTAATTGTAAACACTTGTAAGCAATATCTCCTGGGGCATTAGCCAGTATCACAGCAAATAAAGGATGACATTTTCACCTCTCAGATCTTCATAATTCCTAAGTTGGAAATGTATCCCGGAGAACGACCTTTATACCCTCAGTCCTGACTTCGGTCTCACTCTGTCGCTCTCCTTTAAAAAAAAAAGTAGAAATCTACTGATTAGATATATTTTCATGCTCCAGTTTTGCTTTTTAAAGACTGGATCATAACTGACCTCACCGACAACAACCTTAGTATCAATAAATTTTTTTGATGTCAGCTGAAATGCTGTGTTTTAAAAATAAACACTCCTTGATTTGTGGAAACTATACTGTGTACCCTGCACAGTCCAAGCCTGAAGATCCTGAGTATCCTTGCCCTGCAAATCCCGTGTATTCAGGGCCAGCCTCCCTCCGCCTGCCTCATTGAACGCTGAACTCCTTGACCTAACCACAAAAGCTGATCCCACACTGGCAATGCAGGAGACTGCTTCCTCACCTGCATCTCACGCCAGGACTCTACCTGCCTATGTCCTGGCAATGTCCCACTCGATGGCCCATGGGTAAAAAAATATATATTTATATATTGAAAATATATATGAAACATCTTATGATAGAACTATAAGGGAAAAAGGTAAAGTTAAAGACTTGATTTGAAAGGTAACATCTAGTGTCTTAAATATATATTTGCTTATTATCAGGTTAAAAATTAATTGCAGTCTGCTACAAACAATTGTTTACACTTGTGTTAATAGTCCATTTGGATTTTGTTAAGACTTAACTTGATTCTATGCACAATATATATTTTTTGTTCTTTTGAATTTTTTTTATCTTGAATATCAAGGGACAAAAAAAATAATTAGTCTGACACGCATGAAAAGTAATTATTTGTCCCCAAACTTAAGGTCAGGGTTAAGGCACTGAAGCGAGGGCTGGGATCGTCACTGATGATAGCTTGGACCTCATAAAGTTAAAAAGAACATTTTGAATTATCAAAACGAAGAAAGCACAGATGGAATTAATGGTAGCTCAGTTTCATTAGCTGAGTGTCAGCCAGCATGAACAAAAGCGGGACCTTACCTAAGTGGAATGCAGCCATTTTTAATACACCTGCTTTTTCCCACTGCAACAAGGCGAAATTTCTGCCTAGAAAAAGGTCTATTAAAGACAAAGAGTGGGAAGAATACCAGAGAGTGCTTTTAAATATCCTAAAATGTTGTGGCAGTCTTCTGGTGACTGATACATTCAAAACATTCAAAATGTCATCTTATTCCCTCTTAAAGCCCAACCTTGTCTAGTTTTCATTGCTGAGGAAGAGCTGGATGGTTTCCCAGCTTGGCTCCACTGGGAGGCTTTCTGTCGTGTCCACACCTCCTTATGGTGACAGTTTTTTCCAAAAGCATTGCTTCCTGCTTTCGCACACCTCCTACTATATCACACAGCTACACATGCATCCTCCACTATGCCACGCAAATTAGACTGAAGTCATTAAATCTTTATTAAGATGGTTAAATGTGTGTGACTTATGATTGTTTACAGTGTTCTCCTTTATGTCGAGATATTCTATGTTCAGATTCGGTCTTACAGAAGAAATATCTTATTAGAGAGGGATAATGACACTAAGTAATACTTTTTTTCAGGGTACTTCACAGTCTCAGGCCTGCTGCTACCAATTACCAGTCAAGTAATTTGACACAGTCCACACACACACACACACACACACACACACACGCAAACACACATTCACATGGAATTAAAGCACAGGCACACATGCACTATCCATACACTTGTGTGTAAAGTTGAAAGCAGCACTTATGGCACGATAATTAACTTGGACTCCATCTTCGGTGCTGTAGCCCCTCCTGTCTCCCATTAATCATTAACACTGTTTGTCTTTCTAACTCTTGGATGAACCACTCTCTGAAAATATGGTCTGAAGTCTCCAACAACTTTTATGCTTTCCCAGACTGGCAGATGCTGACCATTTGGAGCAACAAAAACAGAAAAACAAACATGAAATCCCTCTTCATTACAGCTCCTGCTTTAAATCCAAATACTCCTGAACTTTTGCGATAAAAAAGCTTATTCTTTGCTTTGGTATAAAAACATTTATATTCTAGGCTGAAGTTCGAATCAGCTGTCCTTTGCGTGGCAGCGATCCTCATGGCCAGTGAGGCGAGAGGTGAAAGTTGAAGGCGATGGCATTAATGCCTCTCTGTGCCACAGGGTTCAAATCCCTTCGTGTCACCGGGGTAGCTCCTAACCCACGCTTCTTTTGGTGTCAGAACATGTTAGTCCCCCTTTTCCTGCTTCGCATGCTGAAGTTTTATGCCCTCTAACACCAGTGGCCAAATATTTCCGAGTTCTCCACAACGGCAGCTCACATATGGCTGCACTTTTAGGGGTTTGAACATTTGTCCACAGTGACAGAAGTGACTCAAGGCTATAGAAATATGTCTAAGCTTTAGTTCAGATTTTTAAAGAACTTCAATGCAATTATGTTTTTTTATATGGCATCACGTTACAACAACAGTTACCTCGAGGCATTTTGTAAGGTAAAGACGCTACAATAATACAGAGAAAAGCCCAACAATCAGACAGCCCCGTATGAGAAAGCACTTGGCGACAGTGTAAAGAAAAAGAATCCCTTTTAACAGAAAGAAACATGTGGAGGTCTTTTTTTTAGTAGTATATACTTTTGTTATACTTCATGCAATGAGTGGAAATAAATAAGTCTCCAGCCTGACTAGCAAATGGTCAAACATTTTTTAGCACTTGCTATCACATGATTCATCCCTTCTATCATAGTATTCCAGGCTTGCGAGAAAACTGAAAAAAGGGAATCTTACAAACATTTTAAACACCTAAATAGCTGAAAAACTGTTGAAAAATATTTTAAATGGTTATTTATATAGTTATTAGTTACTAGTTTGTTATTAGATCACAATTGCCATTTCAAACTATGTGTGAGTATTTAGGGATATGCACTTTTAGATTTTCACCATCTCCTTCTCATCATCTCTTCATCCTCCTCTTCTTCATCTACTGCCTCCACGACTGCTGCGAACTTCCTCATCTCCATCCCATCCCAACTGAAGTCAGTGCTCAAACATAAGACAATGTGTTTTAATATGCCTTTGAAAATTATCTACATTGTTAATGTTAGCTCATTATCTGTAGATTAAATATGTAACCCTCCTGTTTCCAGTTAGCTAACAAGGAGCTGACAACAGCTAGTTGTAAGCTAAAATTATCAGCTAATGCTCAATAAGCTCAATAATTTTTCTAATAATCAAGCTTTCCTTCTGATAAACAGTTTGATCACATTGTCACTTTCAAAAAGTTTATTGACAGAAAAATTCAGGAAATCCTCAACAACTCACATCAGTGTCAATCTTATTGGTCAGAGCTAAGCTTCATTGACACGTCAACCCATATTAGACCAACAGCCCACACCTACAGCAGATGAAGGCTGGACTCAAACATAAAATATTACTAAATATTTAAATGACACACCTGTTTTTGGATTCGTCGTTAAATACTTATCAAAATGTGTAAAAACATAGTGTGTGCAATAAAATGCCATCCATCCATTCATTTTCTTTCACTTATCCCCAGCATGAGTAGAGAAACCCAGACCTCCCTCTCCCTAGCCACCTCCTCTTGCTTGTCTGGGGGACCACCAAGGCATTCCTAAAGCCAGCCAAGAGATGCAGTCTCTCCAGCGCTTCCAGGGTCTGCCCCAGGGCTTCCTCCCGGTAGGACATTTCCGAACCCCCTCAACTGAATCCTTTCGATGTTAAGGCGACTCTACTCTGATCTGCTCCCGGATGGCCAAACTCCTCACCCCTTATCTGAGGGAGAAACCAGCAACCCTTTGGAGAAAGCTCATTTCCTCCACTTGTATCCACATTCTTGTTCTTTCAGTCACTACCCAGAACTCTTGACCATAGATGCGCTTGACCGGTAAATCAAGAGCTTCATTTTTATGTTCGGCAAATCGGGTAATTCTTTTTGATACACCCTGTATGTGTTTTAACATGTCTTGTAATGAGTTTTTTATTCCGATGTGCAAAATCATCTGAAATAACCATCATAAGTCACTGCAGGGCATTTAACTCCAACTGACAACATCCAGCGGTCATCAGGAATGGGCCTATCCTGAGATGACAGATCAGAGGAAAGTGAGTCCCATTTCATTTGAGATTATACTTTCTATTCTTTTCCTTTTCCTCTCAGTAGCTTTATTCTTGCCTCCCCCTTCCTTTCCTCTCTCCATGCTGCGCAGTTTTAGCTTTCTTTTTCCCCTCTCTATCTGTCTCCAGTCATCCCTGATAGCCCTCTGTCATCTATTGGCCAAGCTGGGAGTGACGCCAGACTAGATGAGCCTGGTGTCTTGCATGGCCCGCCAGGCTGGGCTTGAATGGAGAGGCAGAAAAGACCTTGGCTAAACTGGCACACACATCACAGGGTGTGGGTAATGGCTCCCTTATGCCAAACACTATATCCCTCTAATATAACTAATTCATCTGAGAGAAAGGGTGGTCAGATGGGGCAGTGCAGAAGAAAGGGAGGCAATCATAGAAAGTTAGCCTAACAGATCAACGATCTTTAGGCCATGGTGGTTGTGCCACCTTGTTCCATGGATGAAGAGCAGGCTCAGTGTAGGGCATGTTCCTGGATTATTTATGATGTCTCATATCCATTCGTTTTTATGCCTCCAAAAATTGGCCATTACAGCATGTATTCCCTTCAAAGACCAAGAGTCTGTTCTTCCTTCTCTCATCAGAGAGCCAAATGCCCAATGTCTACATTCTACAAAGAGCAAGTCAGCTTTTCTATCATTTTCCTGCTCAGCTAGTTTAGTATTAGAGACTGGCCATTATTTCGAAGGAAATTGAATTCAGAGGAGATGATATAAGAGCTTTAATGCAATATTGAACCTTGTAAGGGATAAAAAAAAAATAGTCAGATTCAAGACACTGAGATATCCTGACTTTGACAGGTCCCTGGCCTATGAACTGTCACACCATACGAATGTGAACACGGCATAAGACTAGCACATAATAGGCAGGGCGACCCACCAGGATATATACAACTTACTGATTAGATCAACTTCATAATTTTCTGACAGATGAATGTGATAATGTGACTTACTTGAGCCTTCAGAATCCAACCCCTCAACCATTTTCTTAAGAACAATAAGCTTTATGTGGCACATGGATCCTTTTGTTTTGGGGTTAATGACACTTGAAATAGTTTACACCAGTTGAAACATAAGGTGTGTGCTTTCAAACCAAAAACATGCTGAAACCATTTGAAACAAGAATCACTCCAAGAGTGCAAACTTCCAGAGACAGCTCACTCTGAGAAGTATTTACTTTTAAGAGAACAGCATTGCATTTACTGTATATTCATTTAGGCTTTTTGGTTTCTTTTAAATGTAGTTTAAGAAGTTTGTAGAGCTGTAAAAACAAGTTAAAGGGCAGGCTTTCGGTATTTGCTCTGACATAATGTTGAGTATAATTATTTTTTATTTATGTGTGTTGCATTCTTTTCCCTTTTTTTACATTAATTTAAGCCTTTAGCAGTAAATATCAACTGGAGTATTTATTCAGGAACATTGTACATGCATTTAAACTGTTATATATTTAAACGGTTAAAACATGTTACTGTAATGTACATAATGAAGTCATAATAAATGTATGTTTGTGTTACACAAAAATATGTTTAGAATTCCCATTTCCCTATATATCTGTATGGCATATGGCAGCAAGGCAGCAAGAATCACAATGTGGCATTATATTTAAAATCCTTATACAGTACTTTATATTATATTCTAATGGACTGTTAAGCTGACCACTTATCCCAACAAAGCTCCATCAGAATTTATTCAAAACCTTTTTAAGTTATTGTGTTTACACACAGAGTGATGACATGGGTGGTCCATGCAACCAAAACCATAACCTCCTTGATGGAGATAATAAAGAAATGTAGAATTTTCACTTGAACAATATTTTTTAGCTGTGTAGGTATTTTGAGTGTATCCAATGTTGACAATCAGAAAACAATATTTCTATGACTAATTTCCATTTCATAGATGATGCTGAAGTTGAATAAAGCTTCAGCTGAGCTGGACGATAATCAGACTTCCCATTAACCCACTGGGTTTGCTCAGAATGCTTAATTCTTGTTTAATTCCAAAAAAATTTGAAACCTAAAGCTACCCGTATTGCAACTCAGTACCATAAATAATTTACCTTGAATGAATTTTTTTTCAAATTATCCATTTTTTACTCCTTAGTGCAGTTTGGATCTTTGGATTTTTGGAAAGCTTTACCATAGAGAAAATTGGGAAACTTGTCAAGAAAATGCCACAGACTATTGTTCAGCTCTTCTCCTGGACCCAGGCATTTAACTTGTGCCGGGAATTGGACTCTTTCACATATCAAAGTCCATACATCTAGTTATTTTCAAGGTCTGAAGCTCAAACCCAGATAACCTTAATGACATCAATGACTTAGTTTCTCACAGTTTCAAAATTCCCTCGAGTGCCTTGGAACCACTGTTTTCACAGACTGTGTAGTACTCTCCATTACCAGTAAACCCAATTTTCCTGTCTGAAAGCAGTGGAGTTCCCCTTTACTTGTAGAGGCCCGACATTAACCAAGCATTAACCACATTGGTTAAAGCTCAGAAACCATCCATGTATATTATTCCTCTGGGAAAACTCACATAGCCGCCATGCTGATGTTTGTAGGCTGCAATTAAATGTAATATATTTGGATACATATAGGAAAGTGGGATAGTGACATTTTAGAGTACATTAGACACACATACTTGCTTGTTATAGTATATTAAAATCTGTAAGCTTATTAGAGGATAACTTATAATCCACTGCTTCCTTCTGAACAGCGCATTCTTCGACCACATTTTTCTATTTCTTGTTAACATTTTTATACATCATGTAATTCACTTATTAGGAGTAGCATCAAGCAGTCTGCGGACAGAGATGATTACACAGCTCACAGACAGAACAACAGTCAGAAAAAGAGAGAATAGAGTGCACTATGTCACGTCTGGTAGTGTGTCAGCCCAGCCAACGCCTCCCCACTTACCCCAGACCACATACCAGTCTGGTTAGCAGTCTGTGCCAAGGAGCCTGTGCTACTGCATTAAGACTTATCCCTCAAAACTCTGCATGTGTGTCTGCGTGTGCATGAGTGACATTTAGACTCCTCCATTGCCATTTATGTTGGCATCGCAGCATACACCACAGAGGCACGTTGCCTGAGCCAAGTGTTGCTGATGACTCTCTTTATCCATTGCAGTAGGGTTGGTAATATCGCACAAACACACACACACACACACACATACGTACACACGCATTCACACACAGTGCAGCGATTAAGAATAGCCAACTGGCGCAGATGGCTGTAAAAATATATTTGGAGCCATAAGCCTTGAGGACACTGTAATGAACACTACCCAAGTAAGAAACTCAGAATGGCAGAGAACACGGCGCAGTAATACAGCAATTAATAGCCGGTGTATTATTGCAGGAGTTTTCTTCACTTTATGAGCCGTTTATTAAAAGTACACTACCATATTGCAATATTTAGTTCTGGGAAGGAGAAGGATTTATTTATCAGTCACTCAGTCAACATTAATGCCTAATGAAGTACAGTATTTAAGACTGGAAATGAGAAAATAATTGTAACAGTTATACACATTCTGTCATATTTCCAGTCAACTCACTGAACATTGCTTTGGGAGCGACATACAAATGCTGATCGGGGCCTTCCTTTACTCATAAACAACCTCAGTTCTTAAACACAAGGTGTTGGAAATGTTCCTGTCTCTGCTACCTTTCTGCTTCATGTTGAAACGATTGTATCACGGCATTTTTTTCTTTCACAAATTTGCCAGCTTCATGCCTCCAATCTACCACAGTCCTGTGGATTCAAATCCGGTGATGGTGGATGTTACAAAAGCCTAACTTTGCTCAGTACAAGTAGCCTTTAAAAGACAGTAAACTGTGACCTAAAGGTGAAGCACGTGGTCTGAATGACTGTTGACAAAAGGCAGGTTTCCCCCCTTAGATTAATGCTAAACTCTGAGTAATAGGGGTACATTTAAAGTACTTTTGACCCCTAAAGATACACATGATTCTACCTGTGTTTCATATTGGAATCTATTTTGGAGCGCTATACTTTTTTGGAGGACCAAAAGTTTACAGGTACAGGTTTGGGTTCGATTAAAGTCTATGTCTTTAATCAAACCCAACCAAACTGAAAACTGCAACACCACAATGTATGGAATTTCATTTAAAACACAATATTTTATGGGTTCTGAAAATGTCTTCTGTGGCATGTGGCTAAAATAAGACCCAACCCTAACCATAACCATATACAGGTTGCCAGTGACCAGGAGGATATTAAGAGGTTAAAATGTCCACTTTTATACTTAATGGTACAAAATTATAATCAGATATTCACCAATGGTCTCTGTAAGAAACCACATAAGTACTCTCACCTCTGTACAGAGAAAATGCTTTGATGCCAAATGTTGGCAGAATTGTAGATTCATCAGAACATGATTCCCACCACAGCCTCAGACTGTGTAACCTGATGAGGTCTTCCTGAAGCCCATTAACCTCAACGTTGGACTTGAGATGCTCGTTTGGTCAGTACAGTTGTAAAAAGGGGTTATCGGACTTACTAGAGCCTTAAAAAGCGGTATAGTGGTGCAGTGGTTAGCACTTTCACCTCACAGTAAGAACATCTTTGGTTTGAATCTGTGTGGGTTTCCTACTCCTCTCACTATCCACATATTTATGTTAGGTTATTATTTTTTTTCAACTCAAAATGTAAAATATCCTGTTGATGTACATGTGACTGTGTGATGGAAAGGCAGCATAGCAGGGCTCTATAATGCTGTGCTATGAGGCACCTTAACACCCAAACCACTGCACTCTGTTTCTTTTCTTTCATGTTGAGAAATGTAATTTAAGGCCAGTGAATTCTGACCCCAAGGCTCTACTGTACACAACACTTCCTTCATGAGCTGCGTGTGCGGATGTGTGTGTGTAATGGCCTGGCAGACCCCAGGTTATTCTCTGTCCCAGCAGTGATTTTAGACAGCTGTGTCCCTCTCTTCCTCTGCCCTGGAGGCACACAGAAAAAAACACACACACACACACACGTAAACATGTGCAGTTTAAAGCCTAAAATCTCAGGGATGAATTCTCACCTGCGTGACATGTCTGAATCGTAATCTCTGAGGATTTCCCACAATCATTTTTTTTTAAAAATTAAATTAACAAAAGTAAATTTTCTATTTGCCAAAAGGGGGAAGCTTAAAACAGATCCTTGTTGGGGGGGGATACCTTTTGGGACTGATGTGTCATCCGCTACATGGGAGATTGCTTTGGATGCTTCAAATGCTAAAATCCAAACTTGGATAAGCCACAAAACAGAAAGATTTACAGTTTGCAATAACTTCCTGATCTCTGATAAAAAAAAAAAGCGGCTCAGAGCGGCTTTAATAAGCTTTTCACTGTCGAGTCTCATTGACATTTCTCCCATAAAATTGTTCCAAATGCGCCAGCTTAATGCAGAAATTTTGATTAAAAAAAAATCAGGAATACTGAAAAAGAGGAATTACCGAGACTTTTTTTCCCCTTTGTTTTTCCAATTCAATACTATATTAAAAAAAATCATAGAGAGTGCACTTAATATTTCACTCATATATATTGTGTTGCTGTATATAATATATAAAAATTCTTCACTCACCCTGTGGCTGGTCTTTATCCTTCAAGCTCTGGCCCCTACTGGAAGAGCTTGAGGGTCCTGCGCAGCATCCTTGCTGTCGCTAGGACTGCGCTCTTCTGGCCAGAGATCTTGGATGTCACTCCTGGGATCTGCTGGAGCCCCTCACTGCCCCGATTACCACAGGAACCACTGCTATCTTCACCTTTCACATCTTCTTTAGCGCCTCTCTCAGCCCTTAGTATTTCTTGAGCCTCTCTTATTCCTCCTGATGTTGCTGTTATCTGGTATAGCTACACCTATCACTACAGCTTTCTTCTTCTGCTTTTCCAACACTAATATGTCCAGTTGGTTAGCCATCAAAAAGTTGTCCATCTGTATCTGGAAGTTCAACATGATCTTAGCTCAGTCCTTCTTAACCACCCTGAGGTGAAAAAAGTGAAGACCCTTCAAAGAAATATGTGCATTTGACTTGAGGCTTCACAAAGGAATTCGCTACCCAGTGGGTGAAGCAACAACAGGTACTTCCACCTTTTGAATACAGTCTATGATGCAGATGATGATGATGAGATATCTGGATATATGAAAGTGTTACGTCAACGTGCGGATGGCTAAAAGATTTTTATGTTTTATGCAGCCAATGTAACGCAGGACTTGTATATAAAAAAGTGAGAGAGGTGCTGGTTGGTGGACTGTGAATGATTTTTGAGTTTTTCTGCATGTGTTCTTGTTTCCTATATTGTATTTTAAGGGTTAAAAGGGGCATGGGAAGATAATGAAACAAAAACCAAGCAAACAATAGCTGATAAAGTTCTCTCTCAATCACTATTTATCGTTCGTTCATCTTTACATCTTTATGTAAGTGTTTAAACCCATTTCACTGTCTCTCTCTGCCTGCCTGACTCTGTGTGTTGTTTGTCCAGACAGGGGACCCTCTGTGTGATCTGGGCCTAGGCAGGGTCTCGCTATGGTTAGCAAGGTCATGGCAAGCCAAGTTACAGCTTAATTAGATTACTGCACACATCCTGCTTAGAGGCTATTTACACACACACACACACACACACACACACACACACACACATTTTCTCCTTTATCTAGCCTTGTATATGTGTGTTGTTGTGTGTCTGTGTGGACAGGAAGTGAGTGGACCCAGACTGCAGCTGACCCTTTAAGGACTCTGACCAGTGCATAGCTCAGAAACATCTGCAGGTCAAACACACACACACACACACACACACACACACACAGTTTCAGAATGGCACTTCCTGATCATGTAGAAGCTTCTTTTTAGAGCAATACCTTCCTTTTCTCTGCTTCTCCTCCACACAGAGCAATGCTTTCCTGTAATATTTGCCAATCACTCCTCAGCAAAATGCAGATTAGCAACAAAGAATAAATAAGTAAGATATAAGTGTTATGTCTTTGTATCCCCTGGTGTTTGAATCTAAATGGCAACACAAAAAGATGAAAAAGTGAAAATAAATTAACATGAGGCAGACGACACCTGCTCGAGAACGCAGTGGCAACCAGTGTTGCTTTTCACATGGACACCATCTGGAAGGGCTGAAATGGCTGAGAAGTGACACCAAACTGCTTCTCTAATGTTTGAGAATTAGAGGATACTAAACAGTTACAGGGAGATTCTTCAAGCCTAGAACCTTATTTCAGACTTCCTTGCCATTACTATAATTTTATTTTACTTAAATTTACCACCCGAGCAATTAGGTGGAGCAAAATGAGCAGACAGACCAACTAAGTGCTGTTTTTGGCAATTAGGTGGAAATAAAAGCAAAAGGGAATGGCATTTTAGTTAATGTGCTATAAATATAATGGCCAAACAATAACAGCAGTAATAATAATTACAGTTTTTGATGCATAGAGCATTGTCTTTAGTAAAATTAGCTTGATTGTAACTCAGTTATTATTACAACAGAGCAGTAAAACTTCCCATAACCAAGTTAAGCTTTGAAAACTAGGGCCAAACTGTTAAAGCTAACATGAAGCTTAGACACTCAGAATGGAGGTTTCTTCCTGTAAAAAGGAGTTTTTGCTCCCTACTCTCACCAAGTGCTTGCTCATAGGGAGTCGTCTGATTGTTGAGGTTTTTTCTGTATGCCTTGAGGCAACTGTTGTTGTGATGCAGTGCGAAATAAATAGAATTGACTTGAACTAATTAAACCAAAACCCTAACCTTCGAATGCCAATCATCAGATGGATGTTAAACCTGTGAGTTTTAAGTAATCATAGATGATAACCCTAACCCTGCTTTAGGCATAAACAGCAAATACATAAGAAATTGCATAGAGTTAGAGGTAAGGTCATCACTGACCAATAGCACCCACAGATCATTCTCAATGGTGTCAATTAATGCCAGTTTGTCAAATCTGCTGATGTGGCTGGTTTACACCGAAGGCAACCTTTGGCCTCTGTGTGGTCAGTGAGCAGAGTAACTGGTCTGAAGTGGCACCCCACCATGAATAGTTTGTATTGCAAGTAAAAGTAGCTGTATTTATTATGACACGATTTCTTTTGTGAGCATTCTGTTGTGATGTGGTTGCAATTGTCTTCTCTATTCCAAGCAACTGAAGAAGTGGATATGATGCGGCTTGAAGATGAAGGTTTCACCATGAGCCACCAGGATGTCTTGCCTTCAACTTTGGAGCCCAGTAAGTGAGATAAGAAGGTTATCTAAAATTTCCTGTTATTGGACGAAAGAGGATGACTTCTGCTCACATAAAGATTTTTCCACTGAGTTTGTAGAAGATGTTTTAACCATTTTAGAGAAGCTAGTTTTTTCAATGATTGTATTGAGGGAAAATGCTTTAAGGGTCAGCGTGAATCATGAACACAGAATTTGTGCTAACATGATTTGGCCACAATTGGCCAAAATTGCTCCAAAGCTGACAGCACTTGAATGGAGACTATTGGTTTAAAAAAAAAACATAAAAAAAACAACAACAACAAAAAACCAAATCCTGTCCCCCCCCCCAAACAAAATCAGTTTCCATCCACTCCAACACACAGTCCTTTGTCTGACAAGCTCCTGTCTCACTTTGCCCTCTTCCTTCATCCCTCCTTCTGCCACATGCTGCAAGGCGACCAGTCCTTAATTGTTGCTGTAATCAGTGTGATTCATATTGCCTCATTAATATGCGTGTTGTTCACACAATCTTCCCACATGTCTCCTCACTAATGCATTCCTTCCGTCCTGTGCCACTCCTCTCTCCATCTCCTTACTTCCCTTTTTATCTCTCAATCCACTGTCACTTTCCCCTCTTTTCTCACATTTCCATCTTATTATTTCATCCACTTACGTGACCCCCCCCCCCCTTCTTGTTCGCTGATCACACATAAATTAACATTGAAGCCTTCCATAATTGCTTACGTAAAAACTCACACTAATGCACACAGTGCTGCGTATTTAACAGCCCTAATTTTATTCCCCTGCCCCGTATCACCCACCCCACTAATACACATAGTTTTTATGCTAAATGATTGATGTCTCACCATACCACATTTTCCACTTCATTAATAAAAAATGGTGTCTTTATTTATTAATGGGTAATATACATATACTTGTATTTATGATTCAATTAGGGCGACGATGGAATGGCAGTCAGGACATATAAGAGGGAATTTAATGTTTTAAGTTTGAAGATCTAAGTGGTTGGTTATATGCTGAGGTACGGTTCCACACAAGATGGAAAAACATTGTGTAGTAAAGGTAAAGACTTTAACGTGACAGAACAAATGCAATAATATTGGACTGAATCTGAGCATAACATGAATATCCTCAGAATAATAAGAAATACAGAAGTTAGGCAGATGCTTTTCAGGAAATCAGTGAGCGATTGAAGGCCATAAAAATCCAAAACTTTACCAACCTTAATTTTAAGGTCATCTTCTCAGGCTTGCCCAGAAAGCTTTTATGTTTTTAGAAGCAAATAACAAATAAATATTGAACAGTTACCCCAAGCACATCAGCAAATCTACAAAAAATGGCTCAAAAAACTATGTCAGAGACTATGAAAGAGACTTATGTATAAAATAATTGGCAATTACTTAATTCAAGTTGTTGCTGCTAAAGGTAGGTCTATGAGCCACTGAATCAAGTGGTGTACTTACTAATTCACAGAACTGTGAGGAACAAAATAAAATAATTATTTACATTTAAAAACACACTATCCCTGCCTTAAAAATGACAGTCACAACACTATATATCTGACACAGATTTGTTTTATCCGTTATTTAGTTTTAAACTAAGCCAATATTACCCATAATATTTTAATATAAACATTTTACCAATCTAATTGTAATAGTGCTAATTGGTTATTTAAAGATTTACAATTAGGAAAGAACAGAAACATCTTCTGCATTTAAAAACTCCACGTACTGTCTCCATCCTTTATATAGAAAATGTAAGAAAAACTGCCAGGATATACATTGTTAATGTCAAGTTGTTATTGTCAACTTGTATATTTAGGACAAGGGTTTGAACATGTATGGCTGTGACTGAGAAAATAACACTGTTTAAAGAAGCTCTGGTCTGACTACTAGTGTTTGTTGTCGCAGCCTGCAAGAGTTGGCTATGATGAAGTCTCGTGACCAATCAGATGACTGTTAGTAGGTGGCAGTAAGAGGAAGTGATGGCATTTTACTCAGCAGTAAAAGTTTTGACATAACTTTATTACATGTAACGCTGGATGGTATAATATTATTTGAAGAAACTTAGATAATGCTATGAGAAGCAACAGAAAACTTGAAGAGGGGACGGTGCCATGATGTAGTTGTTCAAGACATAGAATCAACTAGCTAAATAATGGAAAAATGTAAACAGTTAAACAGTCTTAAATGTTCTGATGAATTGATTGAATATGAATTGAATAATTTTTAATTCCTATTATATATAAATAATAATTTAAATATAACCTCCTGAGTTCTATGTAATCAGCGGTGATGACCCTAAGCATTACACGTATCCTAACTCTAACTCTAGGGTCACCATCTGTTATGGCTCAGAGGGCTCAGTGTGGCTAAATATGTCTTTAGCAAACTGAGATAACTTCACTTTAGAGGGATAAAACTTAGTGGTCTCTACCTTGTGTTTATTACCTCAAGGCCTCAATGATGCAAATAACAAGGCACTGCACACACAGTTAAGTGGTGGGGGTGTACTACATAATACAAGAAAAAAAAAATAAAGGATCCTTTATACTTATCTCAGCAAAATAATACATGAATATTAGTCAGGGAGTAGATAAATGGAAACACTATGAGTTACTACATGTTCATATATCAGGAATGTGGCATTTTTCTTGTTATATCTTACAGCCTTGTCTTTAATGCAAAATACATACACACACACTAACACATTTACTAACCTCGTAAATCAAGTCCCAAAGAGGACACTCATTTGCTTGAACCATTACTGTTGGGCAGTATTGGCTACTAAATTAGCCTTTATTAGCAGTTTTTTTTTTTCTTTTTTGCAAATGTGTGCGTAACAGTGTGTGTATCTGGCCGCTAACCTAATAGAAGTCAGTATAACCCTGCTGGCAGACACAGGGCTAATAGAAAGATAATGAGTCCGTCCATACTCACGCCTCTATTAAATCTCCCCTTAATACTCTCTCCCTGGAACAGCGGGTGTATTAGCCTGCTCCTCCTTTATGACTGCAGCGTTATGAGAAAAGTGAGCCATCAATGAATATTCATGGTCCAACTCAGCTAAATAGCGAACTACCATTTGTGTTTATGGTGAGAAGTATATCCAAGGCCAAGCTTTTATAAAGGGTGATGGGGGGTGGTGGGGTTGGTAGCAATGCCTGAGCAAGAGTTAGTGAAAATACAATTACCCTGTGTCGATTTATTTGGGTAGGCATATAATTTGGAGAGATAACAGTTGTCCATACACCCTTTGGTGCCATTATGAGGGAAAGACTTACATTTAACCCCATAAGATCTAAACCCAGTCCATGGTGATCACCCTATATGATGTTCCTCTAAGTCCCAGGGGGTTGTGCATGCAATTTCTCTTCTACCAATGTTCTTTTCCTTTAAAAAGAAAAAAATGATGGTTTAGAAAAAAAAGGCCAAAATATATACAATTAGAGAATCTACAAGGAAGTATATTTTTTATTTCAAAGAAATACTAGAAAATATAGGGGGGGAAAACAACAAAAAACACCCACCCCAACAGATGAGTATATAAAACATTCTTGACAAAATACAGATTAAGAGGTAACATTTAAGTTATTTTTGACAGCATCCACTACAGCTCATTCATAGGTTCATCAGTTTATTTTTAGGCTCCAACAGGTTAATTGTTAAATGTAAACTATTAAATGAATTGTTTAATGTTAATAACATACTTCCTGCAGCTCATTTTTCTCACTTGTGAAAGGTTACATTTTTACATTAGTGTTAACAAAATCCTACCTTACGTGTTACATGCAGACAGAAATGATGCAGAATTGACTATGTTTTGACATTTTTAAACAGCATCGAGAGTCTCAAATAGAAAACGAAACCTTAATGGTATAATATGGAAAATAGCTAGGGTGTTTGTATTTAAAGGCTACTGCTTAGATTCTGTCAGATTGAATCTGGCTATCAGGTTTCTTTCCTCTATTAAAAGTGATGGCGAAGCCTAATTTGTAAATGCCGACCACGGTAGTCTGAAAAAAAGTATACAACATTGTGTCACTGTAGCAACAACCAACAAATGACCTTGGACTGACCCAGTGGCTTGAGCTGAGGATGTTTTCTTGCATTGACTTGGCTCGCTCTTATTTTGTAATGGATCTTTTTTTTTTTTTAAACCCGAGGGTTTTAGAATGCTAAAATACCCAGATACATGAATTCTAGTTAATGGATTTGTCCCTCTGTCGTTCAAAACACCTTGGAGCAACCATGTGGCTTTTGTCTGACATTACCCATGCTTTAGCACTGAATTAACAGCACAAAACATGCATGCTCACATTCACACAATCTGCACAGCACTGTCTGTCTCTTTCTAAATTCACACATACGGATGCATGAATACAAACCCCACTGAGAAAAGCGCACAAAAATCCAAGAAGTTGGTTATTTAGATACGCGTTGGCGATGAGGATAATGTGATGTCACCTCTAATACCCAGATAGAGACACAATGTCCCTGCCGGTGCCTTCCCTTTACATGCAAGAACAGCAGAGGAGGTACATATGAATGACAATGTGGCTTGTGACAGTGGAGGCTGACTTATTGGGGATGTATAGTGCAGGCCGGGCCAGCTTCATTCACTCTGTTGTGTTATTTACCCTTATTTTTCTATTACCGGTGCATTTTTATTACAGAGGGAAACGGGAAGATGTAATTGCCTACCAGGTATCTGCTTGCATTATCAGGCCTAGGATGGCATTAACTATAAAAAGATAAAGGACATTATGCTGCCATATTGTGTACTGTGTGGGGTGTGGGTGTGTTGGCAGGTGATACGTCGAGTGAGTGTTTCTGAAAGTGTGTTTTCAAGCATTTGTGTGTGCGTTATTTGATTTATTCATACTACACAGCCTATGGTTTATGACAGATAGGATATACAAATCTATTCTGAGGTTAGAATCAGATATTTGACCAGACAATGGAATAAGCTGCATCTCCAGAAGTGACCTGCATAAACCCTATGTGTGTGTGTGTGTGCATATTTGTGTGTGTGTGTGCGCGTGCCATTGGAAGTACTTTAGAAAATAATTCACAGTGCAATTTAAGTTCCTTTGCATTAAAAGGAGATGTGTGCCATGTGCAGAACTGCATCTTTCAAGCAAACTCGGTAGGGAGTGTAACAACGGAAAGCCAATGTTTTATTCTTTCTCCATTTCTTTCTTTCTTTCTCTCTGTCTGCTTCAGTCTGGCTATGTGGGCACAGACAAAGTCAAACTGCTGCTCACACATATTTGGGCGGCTATTTAATTAAAAGTGGATTACAAGAGTGTTGGGTAAACAAAGATCAGATTAACAAATAGGCCGTTGCTGCTTTCCCATTTGCTAATGCAAATTTGACTTGACGATGGGATTGGTCGTGCAGAAGAACAGCTCTGCCACTCCGGCAGAATATTAAGACCCGGTCTGGAGCTCAAGTTAAGTCGGGACGACTCGCAGAAGTTGGCTAAGCCCCCATCCTTATGCCCAGTGTGTTCGTCTCTGTGTGTGTTGTCTTTCAAAACACCATTCCTCATTTCTTATCTGAGAGGTGTGGCTTTTGATTTTGAATGATGCAGTTTTCACAACAGATGATGAACTACATAGAGCGGTTTTGTAAATGTTTTTTTGTTCTTATGAAACCCCCCAAAATATTTAAAAATTGGGAAGACAAATGAGACAGCAAAGACCACATTTAAAGTTTCCCCACAATCCTAAAAAATGTGTTCGGTGCTAAACTGTTCTGCTGCATATTTTGACTGCCTGTGGTTAATAAGAATAAACTCAAACGCTTTGTAGACATGGACAGGAAGGGGAAGGGTCAGCAACAGCATAGTTTGATGCCACATTGGGAGTCCTGGGTGGTAGGAAAGGGTTGAGACCTCATTGTGAATACACCTTTCTACCATAAGGAAAGACCTTTGCAAACATCTTATGGCCAGAGGTCTTTTATACGTTGCAGTATAACGTTTTGGGGTCACTGCAATGACTTAAATGTAAATTAGAATTAAGTTCATAGTTTGCTACCATGATGCCAGGTCTCTCTTGGAAATGAGATTTTAATCTCATTCAGATTTTTACCTGGATTAATAAAGGACTAATAAAAAAAACCCCTTACCACCCTTAAGGAACCCTTGAACCACCTTGAGGACTGTCAGGAGTCCTCAGCTGTGCAGTTTTACTTATCTTATGATAGTCCACTTTACAGCCTTTACTTTAGAGTTGGGTTTGGGGTAAAAGTTTAAAATCATGTTGAGAAAGCTACTTTTACTAACTGCCTATTATAATCCAGAAAATGTGTTGAATTGACAGAATCCAACTGTCCCTTCACACTGGAAAGCTTCGCTGGGGACATTTTTGCCCTCACATATCCCTCTTGGGCTGAATTCCCCCTCTTTCTATCGTACTGGCTGTCCCACACATGGCTGTCAGCTTAAATTAACAAAGAGTTGTATTTAGGCTTAGGTTAGATGGTTAAATGTAGCTTGATGTGGGCCAAATGCAGTCTGGGAGAAAATCCTTTGTTCTTCACTGCAGCTCTAGCATACACTAATAAAGTCATACATGTGCATCATACGTACTTATTTGACAGTCAGCTGAGGAGGTTATAATATTTTATTTTATACTACCCTTTGGGGCAAAACACACAGTAGAGTAGAAAGATGTTGTAAAAGTATTGCAGTTTCATAAGCACTTCAAAATATAATTGATGTGATCACACATACATAAAACAAGAAGTTAGCCACGTTCTTCGCCATGGTTTCTGTGTGAAACTAATTATTGCACTTTGTGTCTGCAGCTAATTAGTAAAAGCAAAAAATAACTAAATACATTATATATAAATGCAATTAGACAAAAAACAAGAAAATAGAACTCAGTTTTAGACCTTAATAGCATCCAAATGGGGTTAAAAACAAAGAAAAAGCTTATACAATTTTTATAAAGTAGATGACAACAATTTTTTGTAGCAGCCTGTAAATATGTTTTTATAATGGCTGAAACTTGACATAATGTTGCTTAACAGCTTTGTCTTTCAGCTCTAAAGGCGGCTGTGTGATAGTGATACCAAATGAAAAGTCAACAGATTACCAAAAATATACAACAGCCATCTGTTTTTTATGTTGATGAATGCATACTTAAAGCTCAAAGACCTCAAAGTTTAAGATAGCACTGGATGAAAAGTTGTAGACTCATAGTCTACATTAGTATCACTAATCAGCTGTAGACATTTTTATATGCAGAAATGATAGCCTACTTGCTTCTATAAAGATGTTAAAGGACTCCCAAAGCCAGCAGAAGGCATCCTCTGGGTTCTGTATATATCTCTAACAAATTTCATGACAGTGTGCACACCCATCCCTCCAACAGTGGCTGAGATGTTTCATCAGAAAACCAAAAAAAAGAGAAGAAAAGTCACGGGATGAAACACCACTGGGTTCATCATGTAGCAATAATGCAAAAAAACATACACAGTGTTTCATCTAACATTTGATGATACCTGTCATTCTGGACAAAGCACTGATGCCAATGGAGCATCAGTGCTTTGTCTCCCGTGGCCAAATAACTTATTTTTCCGCATGACAGTATAAGATGACACCTCTAAAACCCACTACTGGACCTGATTTAAAGATAAGACTCTATGGCCTTCCTTGTAAACCTCTCTATCTATCTAGACTGTCAGCATCTTTGTCTTTATTTCTTACTTCCTATCTCTTCCCATTTTTTCTCTCATCCTCCACATCCCTCACACCTCCCTGCCCCCTGTGTCCCAGAGTTTTGGACATCATTCGACCTTGCCATGATAGACTGTTGCTGTGTTCATTCCTCTTTTTCAAGACACCTCTCACCTCCTCGGTCACTGGAGAGCGAGGGAAAAAGAAGAATGAAGTGAAGTCAGAGGAGGAAGGATGGATTTATTGACTTGAGGCTCAGGCTCAGGTCGATGCATCAGAGTCTAGATCATGGTGGATGATGAGGCCTCAGGGTGTCAGGGACAACTTCATACAGGCCAGGAGCCTAGCATTGATCTATTCAGGGCTTCCACCAATCTATGCACGTCATTCTTTTTAGGTATGCTTTTTCCTTACTGCTGTTGTCAGATGATAAATCTATGAATTTGATACGATTGTGTCCATTTTGACATTCAGCAGAACTGTCCAGGGTTCAGATTAGAGTTTCTTTTAGTCTCATTTCATTCATTCTGTTAGACGGTGTTATATTTGGGTGTTCTAAATTAGCAGAAATTCTATCTGTAGGGGTTGATGTTACCTAACCCAACCCTTCCTTCACCCAAAATGGCTCACTGTGTGTTAAGAGGTTAAAGAAACTTTGACCTTGTTTTCTCTACATTCTCCATCAATGATATTTGGTATATTTGAATGGAACATATTCACTGCTACCAGCTGCCAAGTTCATAAACATAAACACTTACTGTGTTAGAGGAGATGTCCAGTAGAAACACCTGATGGCTGCTGGGTCTTTAAAATTGGTCTCATGAGAAAAACAGCGGCGTGTTTCATTTTTGCAAGGCCACTGTGTACATTTTGTCTCAAAAGTTCCTACAGTGCAATGACTTTCTTATGTTGTTATGTTTTAGAATATTAACAATATTTATAACTGGAATACACATTCCACTTTAATGTATTTAGGAAAGTGATCTAGCTGTATACAAAGCTACAACAAAAATCATATCAATAACCACTAATGACAATAATATATATATATATATATATATATATATATATATATATATATATATATATATGAACATATACATATATTCAAATTGTTCTTCAAAGACATGTAATATCTCTGACATTGTGTGCAGAGTTTATTTTGGCTGAAAGAGGCTCATATGAAAAGGTCAGGGACCAGTGTTGCACAGAAGGAGGGCTCATTGTGTTGAATAATACAGGAGATGATGTTACGGGGGGTGGGGGCATATGACGCCTCCTCCCATAATGCTAACATCTTTCTGTGGTATTTTAGTCTCTGGTAGAACAGGGATAGTCCATCTGGGTTTGCTGTATAGTCCCAGTTCTACAAGGACAGGACAAGACACAAAGTTGAGGATCAGCAGATTGACGCGATGTGCTGGGGGAGAAAGGATGATGGTTAGAGGGAGAGGAAGCAAGAGGAGAAGTGGAAAGGAAAAACAAAAAGGAAAAAATAAGATACATATTAAAGTGAGTAACTGTGTGCAAAAAGAACTTTGAAGAAATAAAATTAGAGAAAAAAGAAAACTAATACTGCAAGCGTGACAGGAAAGTTTGGAAAAGTGAGAAGGAAGGGGTCAGACTAAATGTGATGAGAAGGGACTAAAGAGGAAGAAAAGGAGAGATGAGGCTGAAAGAGGAGATGGATGTGATACTGAGCTGAGTTTCATATTTAAGACCATGACTCAGGAGTAAAGAATAGAAGGGCTACAGTTAAGATTTCCAAGCAGAACATTTTCATAGAGTTGTTAAAAATCCCCAAAAGTGCAGTGGATGAAACAGTGTTGGTCATCATTAGCAGGCTAAACTGTGTGCATGACAATGCTTAGACATGTATAACTGGAAATTGGTGCTAATTAGAAGTCTAATAAACTAGAATTTCACTCATCACAACTGAACGTCTTGGATAGTGTCTAGCACACAGCAAACAATCCCACAAAAACAGCCAAGTGTCTTCAGTTTGGGGAAGTGAAGCATAGCAAAAAACCTAATGGCTACAGCTACCTGTATGGGACACCTGTCAATCAAAAAGCCCAAAGTTTAAGCCTTAAAACATGTCTAAATAGGTGAATTATAGAAGAAAAAAAAGATTTATAGCTCTGAATACTGGAGTCAGGGGTGCGGCTGCTTAGACTGACAGTTGAGACAGACAGTTAAAGCCAATCACTGTTTCTCACAAGTGTCACCTCCTCTGTTAATTAAAGGCAATGAACTGGCTAACATGCTTCTGCTGTTGTTTCCTTTTAGAGAATTTTTAATGTGAATCATGTGTAAAATAAGTTCTGCTGTGTCATACAGGTAGCCCACGAAGTTTCAGATTTGTTGAATGAAATTCTATCATTTTTGTTATTCTGTTTGCATAATCAATTGGTTCGACAATCGGTGCTAACATGTACAGTACACCATTGCAACTTTATTTGAACTTCATCCTCAGGACTCCATCCTCTGAGCTGCAGCAGATCATCTTCTTTCATCTCACCCTGTACCTAGCATCCTTCTCTGTCATATCAACCCTTGGATATACCTCAGTAATGAAGTTTAACAAATCCAGACACTCATCCTCTCCCAGTGAGGATCATCTATCCGCTGCCGATTGCATTCCCACCTCAGATATCGAACTGGACTTACATGCACTTGTTCAACCCAAAAGACGAGATTTCTCTCACTGAACAAAAAACCCAGAAAATTATTTAGAAAAACTGGAGTAAAGTAAATGAACTGAGTTTAAAGTCTTTGAAATTTAGCTAAAAAAATGTCCATTTTCTTAACTAATTGTAACACTGACTGTTACCAGTAGCGGTTTAGAAAGAGGGAAAATTAATATTGAGCAGAATTGAGTTCAGCTCATTGGTGCAGCCCTTCACAACAGCCCTAGTTTCTCATGTGGCCCCTTCGTAAAATGAATTGGCCATTCACGCTATCATTAATATTATGTGTGTCTAATGTTGAATACTGAGAGGAGAAAATCTGTTTTCTCTTAGCATTTGGATTCATCTGATGACTGGCCTTTACAAATATTGGGAAGGACATGTTTCCATTTTTCATATGTGTGCTGTTGCCAACAGCAATTATGCACTTAATTTAGAGAGTCGCATAAAATGAAGTAAAGTCAAGCAGTTAGGAATGTTAAGCGAAGGCGGAGAGGATGATGACGGGAGTAAAAACGCTGTTGATGGAAGAAGAGAAGGGAGAGTTAGAGGGGACAGCGGGCCATGCTAGGCAACTCCTGCCTGTCATACTGCGTCATAGTCACGGGCAGTGTGTGCGTGTGAGAGAGACTGCCCAACATAAAATGTTTCTTGCAGTGGTGTTTCATTCCTCCCAAGTGTGCGTCTGTGTGTGTTTGCATGTGGTTTGGACTGAGGGCACCAGACGGGCAGGAGGGTAATTTGGTTTGGCACTAATGCAGGGCCGAGGATCTATGCTCTGGGTGAGAAAAATGTCTCTCGCGAACACTTACCCACTTTTCCCAATGTAATCAAAGTGGACGGTTCAAAGAAGCTCTGCAGCTTCCCGTCTTACTTCACAGCTTGTTCCCAACTGTACATGTGTAGCTCCACGTACTGTCTTTCATCTACCACCTAACTGTATTTTTTTAAAAGTGTGTGTCATATGCTTAATTATGACAATGCGTGTGTATTTTTATATAGAACAATTATGCCTGCGGCCGAGCCCAGGCGTTTCTTACCTATAGCTGTGTGTTTTGCGTGTGAATGTGTTGTTCTGCGTGTGGCCACACACGTTAATTGCGCAGGTGGCTGTGTGAGGGTCTCGCACCCTGTCAGAGCTGCTCTTCATCCTCCTCTCCCTTCCTTCCGCTCACACCGCAAGCAGGGCGATTATAGCCTTGCCACCGTCACCCTGTTTACACCTTACGCCGCCACCAATTACCAAGTTTGACACCCGAGCTGTCACCCAGGGTTGGGGTGTTGGTTCGTGGATGAGGTGGGGTGAGGTGGTACTTTGGGTGGCAGATTCACACCCTTGGCGAAACTGTCACAGCTTTACCTGTGAACGGATACACAGGAAGCGGAGGGGGGGGGGGGCAATTAGCTGGACAACAACTGAACGTACTTCATCTAAATGCAAACAGATAAACTGATATATTTTTTTATTATGCAGTGCAGTCAATTGAACAATTCAAAAGATAAATCACAATACATTATTATTAATAATACTAAACAACCATATTCATCGCAGCTAGCTCCAACATGGATTGATGGATGGAAAGACTAGTACAGCCTAACTGGCAAAGCTCAACAGATAAGCACTGCCTGGGACCTCTGACTCTTATGAATACCATCTGAGTTCATTTATTTATGCCGTTTAATGATAAGCCACTTTATTTAGTTAAATATGAGTTTGTTTAAAAGAAGGAGAGAAACCCCAGTGAGAACATGGATGAATTTTTCTGTGACTTTTTAATCAAAGTAGTTTTAAGAACTTCATTCAATCAGGAAGTGAAACTTCTAACCTTGCATGCTTCCTAATTTGCCACACATCTGAACTCCTGGAGAAAACCCACACAAGCGCAGGAAGAACAGACAAACTCCACACAGAAGTTGTAGTTTCTCTGTCTGCTAGGGCAAGGCTTGAATGTCAGTTGGTTTGTGGGTACTCCACATAATATATCCTATTCCTTGAAATCCCCCACTTATCAGACCTGAAATTCCTGCATACAATTACAGCGATCTAATAATGTTCAGACCAGCTTTTGATAGGCCAGAAGTGCTTCAGAGGTGGACTTACGTCTGACCTGGACAACACCTGGTACCCTTTATCTCTCCCTCTTTCTGTGAGATTAAGAGCTCCCTCTCTTGTTTCAGGAAGCGTTGCTAGCACTCACGGACAGGCTATAAAGATGTGAATTTTAAGGTAGGCAGACATGGACTACTTGCTCTAAATAAATCTATCTTAACTTATAAGACACTTGCTCAGAAGTCCAAGTGAAAAGAATGTTAATGATGTTAACCCTTGGGGTGCTCAGACACTTAATGCTAGCGTTATTAACGCGATGCAACCATCCATCCATTTTTTCATTATCCAATTCAGGGGTGGAGCCTATCCCAGGAACGGCTGGGAACGTTTTTACAAATCAAAGAAGCATGGGGTCATTATCCCATGGACTTAACACCGGGCTTCAGATTAGCTGTGAATACTATGCAAGAACAAAATGTTGTTGTTTTTTTGTTTTTTTTGAGAAATAACAGAACAAAAACTAGCACGCACACGAATGCACAAGTTAGGGAATTTTTTTTAGTCACAGGAAAATAAGATAATATCAGAAAATAAATGTGTGCATTTCTTTTTACCTCCCCAAAATGATTCGATGTAGCTCCAAACTCTCGGTCTCTCTCTGTACTGTGTGTGTAAATGTGTGTGAGGCGCTTCACAGAGAGGTGAGTGTGGTCCATTGTGTGAAAAGGTGGGACAGAGGGCTTGGCCTGGAGCACAGCTATGATTAATGGAGAAACACACACAAACCTGCTCCACCATCTCTCTTCGCTGTCCCACTCTTGGGTCATGTCTTTTTAACCCCTGTAACACAATGACACACACCTGGCCCAGTTTGCGTGAAAGAGTCAAGCTTTTTCTTTTTTTTTTTTTCTTTACACATGGGAGAGGAGTGGCAACCTGGCGGCCGCAGTAATGGCGCACTCAAACATTAGCTAAAAGAGGACAATAGTGAGTGTGTGTGCTTTAATGAGCTGACCTGTTTGGTCCACCTGCTCTCCCCAGCTGGCCAGGCTGCGCTGAAGCTGGATGCCGTAAATATCTTTAGGAGACTCTGCTGGGCTTTTGCTTCAGCTGCTTCATCCCTCTTTTCTCCAGTCTCCATTTCTGCCCTGCTTGCCTCTGTCCCGTCTTGCTGCACCTTCCTCTCTCCATCATGTCATGTCTTCTTTCTTCCTCTTTCGACCCTCTTTCTTCTTCTCATCTCTCCATCTCACATCTTCTTCATCTTATCCTTGAGGTTTTCGGCTTTTGTTTTCTCCAGTTTAACTCACCGAGTTCTTTTCCTTCTCTCTACTACTTTGCTTAATTTTCTTTTCTCCTCCCTCAGATTGTTGTCTAATCCCTTATCTAATGCTAGTTAGTATCAACATCAACTCTTCCAGGATTGAAGATACCCATGTTTCTTTAGTCAATTCAATTCAATTTTATTTATATAGCGCCAAATCACAACAAAAGTTGCCTCAAGGCGCTTTAGTCCAGTTCCTGAAAAGGTATTGATGGACAATATTCCTTCCCCCCTCCTGACACACTGTTGGGAGAGCTATAAGGCTATGGATACCATTCTAGGAGATGGGAATGTGCTACATCTAGATCCTTCTGTTGGGATGATGCTCTGTATTTGATTGTTACATGTTTGCAGTGTCACAAACTGAAAGGGCTGTTAATATATCGTGGTGAATAGTTCCCATTAGACTTGGTAATGATGTGAAATACAAGAACGGATTGTATCAAGGGTCAGCTGCCCTGATATGGAAAGGATGCCACATTGTTTGATAGCAATGTACATGATCAACTTACAGGGGGCTCAATTAAAAGATACCCCAAAAACCAAGGTGAAAAACTGATGCACTCCACTTCCAGGTGTAGGGTCTGACAATGGATCCAATGATTTCATCCTGATACTGTCATGCTGAACAAGCAGATCTCCGTGGCTTCTCCAAACCTTTTCACATCCATCACACACTGAAAGTGAAGCTGCTCTCATCTGTGAAAAGCACAGGACACTAATGGTGGACCTGCTGATTCTGGTATTCTGTGGCAAATGTCGTTCAGGTTCCACGGTGCTGGACAGTGAGCTCAGGCCTCACTAGAGGACGTCGACCGTCAGGCCACCCTCATGAAATCTGTTTCTGTGTATGGTCAGACACACCCACACCAGTGGCCTGGTGGAGATCATGTTGTAGTCCTGACAGTGCTCATCCTTTCCCTCCTTGCACAAAGAAGCAGATACTGGTCCTTCTATGGCCCTGTCCAGCTCTCCTAGAGTAACTGTCTTTCTCCTCCACACTCTTGAGACTGTGCTGGGAGACACAGAAAACCTTCTAGCAATGGCATGTATTGATGTATGATCCTGGAGGATTTAGACTACCTGTGCAAACTCTGTAGGGTGCAGGTATCGCCTCATGCTATCAGTGGTGACAGTGACCCTAGCCAAATACAACACTAGTCACAAAAAACTGTCAAACAAGATGAGGAGGGAAATAAAAGTCTGTCCACCTGTAAAAGGATTCATGTTTTAAGGGTTGTCTCATTTTTGCCCCTCTGGTGCCCCTGTTGTTCATTTCATTAACACCAAATCAGCTACTTTACTGACCACATCAGTATCCCAGAAGTTTAACTTGATGTTTTGTCTGATAAAAGTCATTCTGGATTATTTTGCTTTGCATTTTGGCAAATTAAACTTTGCGAAATTTGCTCTTAGGTGAACTAAAATCTACCAAAATCCTATCAACGATATCATCGGTTGCGATCACAATGAAGCAAAAATTGTCTTTAAAAAAATGTAACAGTGAGTCTCCAAGGTTTTAAATGAACTTACCTTAACTACCACTGCTGCTGCTGCTGCTGCTCGTGTCGACGAGTTGACAAAATGAAAACAAGTAACTTCTTGCTATATTTAAAGCACCTGCTTATATCTTCACACGGTGTCACCATGTCTACACAGACGGCGTAGTGTGAGGAGCGTTAGCAGGAGCTCCAGTGCTCTTTTTGAGATGTCGGTTGCATTTTGTAACTACTCAGTGCTCAATACACAATCGCTGTATGCAGAACACAGATACATGATTTCACTCAAAGTTTCCTGACTTCTATTTCAGTTCTGAACATCTGGAATATAGCCTTAACTTCTGATAAGTAGAAGGCTTATCAGGGAAAAAGTTGTACAAATTAGAACATTGCGGCAATCCATTGTTTGTTTTTAGCTGATTCCATCTGTTGAAAACCACCCCTAAGTTTGTACAGTCGCTTTACCCTGCTAGAAGATCCCAGTCCTACTACTGGTGTTCAGCACCAACTTTTTGTTCTTTGCTCTTGTCTTCTTCAGAAGGTGAAGTCGAAAGGAAATCAAAATTCATGTTTTTTGTCTATCCTAACTTTAGTGAGTAAACATTAGATTTAATTAAACACTGTAGTCACTGTACTGTAGCATGGACATAATCCATTTGGAAAAGTAGCTCATTAAATCACATACCATTTTATTTTAGCATAAAATTAAATGCACCGTGGTGTGAATAGAGGAAACTCATAAAGCAGTATTTATTTCATGTGAACATTACAACAGTAACATTCGCTGAGCCTTTTATATCTACAAATTCAGTAGTGAATGAGCCTCCAATCAGAGACAAATTCATTTCAACCAGAGATTGAACTTTTTTTTCTTTTTTTAACCACTTAACACTGATGAATTTATATAACTCACTACGTGTAATAAAGGCACTTATTACTCGGCATACTTTTATATTGTCGTTAATAAAAGATGGACATAAAGATTACTTTTTTTACTTAAAACTATTCATTTTTGATGAGAAGCAGTAAAGCAAGTCAGCCAATCCATATTCACACAGGGCTTCAACAACAGAAATTATTTTATTCCCTAAAGACAATTTTGGAGCAAATACTCAGGGAAAAACGTCCAGTTAAGGAGGTGCAAGTGAACCACAACCCAAATAGGTCACTGATGACTCTGTCTGACCAAATATGAAAGAAATTTGGTGAAATATTAACTTGTTCTTTTAACTTGCTTATTTAAGTTCAAAGAAAAGTACTTTCTAAGAGGCTTAAGGTTAATTTTGCACCTTTTTGTAAAATTTGCATTTTTGTAACTTTGCATGAAGGTACAAGATGGGTACAACAGCACTACCTGTGAATGCACAATCTAGTACTTAGACAATACTTTTCTTAGACTGCAGAACTTAATTAAACCATCAGCAAAAACTTAAAGTTGGTATCTGATGAGGCCTGACAAATACACTTGGGAATCTTTTTTTTTTAATTCACTAATTAAGATGTCTTCTCATCATTTAATCAAAATTTCATGATACTGCATTGACCAAAGCTTACAGCAGATTGACTAGAAAATTTAAAAAAAAAAAAAGATTTTTCTGATGGGAAAATCTGGCTTGTCAGGTGATGCATATCAGGCTGCAATTTTAAGCTTAAACTGTCATTTTAAGAACATCTTAGCAGTGACATTTGATTATTGTATTAATCATTCAACATGAAATATCACGTTGAAAGGCTGACATTCTTCAGTCATTGTAAAGTTGCCAGAAATATTAATGAAGTAAAAATGTGAATAAACTTTTATTGTTGAAACTTAATTTCACTTTATTTTTTAAAGTTTTCCTTCAGCAGGGTTTAGATTGAGCTGAGTGTTGATTTGGAAAATCTTTTTCATTACCTAACATGGACTGTATGATCATGACTCTTATGGTACATACACATTTATAAAACTTTTTATAATTAAAATTCTTTTCAATGTGTGAAACAAAAAACAAGTAGACAAAAGAAGCCTTCTCATTTCAAACTGCTGACCAGTGATGTTTCTGCAGTGAGATCTGTTGCTGCAGGTCAGCAAGTTATCTCAAAAGGCTGTAGGTAAGCAGTAAAAAATGGAATGTGACCACTCGACTGGCCCAATGTGTAACCACGTTCTGCACACGTGTGGAGATGAACCTTACTAAGTAATCTTACATTTTGTGTGCCCATTGTTGCTCAAAGTGCCACACATTTCAAGCAGCATTTAAAAAACGATTTGGTTATATGATTAACACACGCTCAGCTGCTTAAAGAAAGTACAGTAAAGCTGGATTTTAATCTACTTTCAGGCGCTTTTCATGTAATGCATTTGTGCAGGAATCCACATGAGCATGAACATATATCCAGCGTTTTCTACAGTAATTGACACCTTTCACTTTCATATCAAATACTCAGATTTTCAGATTTCTCTAAAAGATTTAGGATTATAACACTCACACACAGATACACACACTGTAGATGTGCTTTTATTCATTTTACTGTAGGTCTGCCAATGTTGACGTGATGAGTAATAACATAAATCATAAATACTGGCTTGGCCAAAGCTTCAGGAAAGCTGTAGCTAATTTTGCCAAACCACAGTGTAACAAAGATTAAAAATAAATATTAGTAAAAGTAATGCTGATACAGATTCATACTTAAAGGAAAAACTGAGGATCAAACATCCATCAGTCTCGATCAATAAATCTAAATATGGCCGTAATTATTTCCATTTTATATTTGATTAATTATAAAACACTGAGTATTTAAAATATATTTCATATATATAAATACAGCCTTTGCAGTGTATTGTCAAGATGAACCCTGTGTGCTTTGGAGCTACAGTCATAGAAAGACAGCAAAAGAGATACAGAGAGCGAGAGAGGAAGAGCCCTCACTTGGTAATGAATTCAGTTTTGACTCAGTATCAACTGACACAGTTAGGATACTGTGTGGGAGTCCTGTGTGTGTGTGTGTGTGAGAGAGTACAGTAGGTGCGTGTGTGTCATATGCTGCACTTCCAATGGCCTTATATAGCTTAAGTACACACTTTCATACACATTTTGCAAATAAACAGCAGTGTGTGTGTGTGTGTGTGTGTGTGTGTGTGCCCGCTTCCACGTGTGATCCTCCACACACCTTGCGATCTATCCTCCAATCTCTATTCCACTTGGTGTGTATATGTATGTGTGTGTGTGTGTCGTACAGTACTGCAAGGTGTGTGCTCAGTGTGCCTTTATGCAAGGCAGGTGAAAGAGGTAAATTGGGCCGTTCCATCATGCGATGCGGGGAGGCCAGGCTGACATGCTGATCAGGTGTGCATGCATAATGGCCACCAAAAATAAGCTCTGTTTTGAATAATGCCCCCCCTATCCAAAGAAAAAAAGAAAGAAAGAAAGAGATGAAGAAGAAGAAATGCGGCAGTCTGCTCCCAGTCCGGCTGGGATCTCATCCATCTTAACAATGAATGGAAATCAGAGACAGACTGCCACCGACCAGGGTCTCCGCAGAGCCCACTTACATCTCTTTCTCTCCCTCTCTTCTTCTCTATCTCCCTATCATCCCTTTATTCTTTGACCCTTTCCTCTCCTCCTCCACTATTTTCTGTTTTTCCTCCTTTTTCTTCACTGCTGTGAGGTTTGTTTGTTTTTTTTCCCAACTGTCACAAACTCAGTTTTTTCAGTGTTTCTCCCTGTGGTGCAGTGTTGAAAAACAGTGTATTTTGTTTATTGACTACATATGCAGACACTACCATAGGTAGAAGAATCTGTTAAGCCTGATTGGGGGGGGGGGTTGATGACTGTTATATTCCTGTAACGTACATGTTACCCCAGCCGAATAAACAATAACTGGTCTTTTTTTCCGTGAGCAAATGTAAAGCAAAGCTGCTTGGTAATTTAAGAGGTGTCCTGTGGCAGTACAGTGGTAACAGTTTCACAGGTCTTTCACTCCTAACTAACTTTTAAATAGTGAATTAATATTGTGAAGGGGTGTGTTTTATCTGAAACCATGGCTTTTTGTGGCTCCACTGCAGCTAGTCTCGCTAGCTTCAGTGACTGCAAATTTTAATTATAATTACAAAAGTTGCTACTGACCAACAGCCGTGTTTCAAAAAGCGACATGTTGGTGAATCATGTACATTTAGGGGCCCTTAGGGATCAGGAGCTACAGACGCTGTTTCTTAGTTTTGCCTTTGATGATATATCTTCATACTTTTTAGCTCTATTTTTATGGCTGGTCTAACTAACAGTTCTTATAAAAGCCAACTTACTGCTTCAGCAATGTTCTTCCAACTTTGTGTCAACCGTTTGCAAAACCAGTAAATGTGACTACATCCTTCTCTCTCACCAACCGGTCATGGCAGATGGTTCCCCCTCCCTGAGCCTGGTTCTGCCAGAGTTTTTCCTTCCCACTGTCGCCAAAGTGCTTACTCATAGGGGGTCATATGATTGTTGGGTTTTTCTCTGTATGTATTATTGTAGGGTCTACCTTATAAAGCGCCTTGAGGTGACTGTTGTTGTGATTTGTTGCTGTATAAATAAATTGAATTGAACTGACAAACACATGCACATCTTTATTGTCTGTGTGTTAATCCAAGAAAACAGCTGTCTCTGCCCTTCAAGAACAATACTGTAACAACATAATAATAGTTTAATGTTTAACAATACTTCTTTTTTTTTTTTTACTTTATTAAAATTGGAAAGGTATGATGGTGAAAAAAGTTGGGTCTTTGTTAAGCAGAGGGATCATAGTGGAACCAAAAAAGTTTGCAGACAGATATTTGTCTTTTCCAGTGTAGGGTCTAACGCGTTATTAAGTAACGCGTTACAGTAACTACATTATTATTGTGGTAACGAGCACGGTAACTAGTTATTATGGAAAAATCAGGAACGCGTTAATCGTTACTGGGATTTAGATAGTTATTCGTTACTTCGTGTGGTGGCTATCGTGGAGCTTCCACAGATTCAGTAACATTAGCAAGTGGTGGAGGTCAGCAGGTGGATGAGAGAAAGGGGAGGCAGGAGGGGAAGAGACCCGAGGCGGCCGCTGGTCCGAGAGTATCAGGTGAACTGAACTTCAGGTAAGAAGTTATGACCTGCAGTCCATCTGGGTCAGATATGAACCAAGTTTAGGTGGAGATTATTTTCGTTATGCTGACTTTTTCGTACTGCGTACTAGCTAGCATGACGGAGTTTCTATACAGCTGGGTGGGTGCTATGATGTTGATGTTGAACTTTATTTTGTTCATAAGGTTAGTTAGTAGAGTTGCCAACCGTCCCTTAAAAAACGGAATCGTCTCGTATTCAGAGAAAATTCAGAGCATTAACAGGGAGAGGGGGGCACAAGGAAATACTTTTCTTTCTTATTCTCATTTAAAATATCTAGCTTTTAAAAAATAATTATCTGAATCTTACAACAAACGGTTGATAGATTGATGCATATATACCATCAAAACAGTGTACATCACTGTCACAACAGCGTTTGTTTTCAATGAAAGGCTTTAAGATTTTTCCTATAATGGTGGGCTGGTCTCTAGTCAAAATCTAGTCGATTTCTTGTCCCAGTCCAGCCCTGTATGTAGCTCATCTGCAGTCTGGTGTTGCCTACATCTTCCTATTCGGAAGGCAGAATTTCCGAGTTCTGAGTACAGTCGAAAGCACCACGCCTGCAATTTTCGTGTTGGATGTAAAAAGCACACATGACGCTGTGACGTAGGCTAGAATCATGGCGGCGGTCAACGGCGGTCAACGGCGGTCCAGGCGTGGGATTTCTCTCGTGGAAATATGCACATTATTTTTTCCTTTCTATTGGTAGGTGGCACAGTGCACTTGTGGCAAGTAAGCAAGCTAGAAGACTGGCAATCTTGCTGGTAGTGATGTGTCGGTCGCGAACGAAATGGCTCTTAGATCCGGGTCTTTGACGTGAACGACGCGAGCCGGATCCTTATCGCGAGCCGTGGGTTTTTTTTTCTTTCTCTCACCCTCTCTCTCTCTCGCACTTTTTTTCCGCTTCACTCAGCATGCGAGCCTTGTACTTTTGATAGAAGTAACTAGTAATGGCCTACTTGTTGTTCCTAGAGTATTTAAAAGTAGAATGGGAGGCAGAGCCTTCAGTTTTCAGGCCCCTCTTCTGTGGAACCAGCTTCCAGTTTGGATTCGGGAGACAGAAACTATCTCTACTTTTAAGATTAGGCTTAAAACTTTCCTTTTTGCTAAAGCATATAGTTAGGGCTGGACCAGGTGACCCTGAATCCTCCCTTAGTTATGCTGCAATAGACGTAGGCTGCCGGGGGATTCCCATGATGCATTGAGTTTTTCCTTTCCAGTCACCTTTCTCACTCACTATGTATTAATAGACCTCTCTGCATTGAATCATATCTGTTATTAACCTCTGTCTCTCTTCCACAGCATGTCTTTTATCCTGTCTTCCTTCTCTCACCCCAACCGGTCGCAGCAGATGGCCGCCCCTCCCTGAGCCTGGTTCTGCTGGAGGTTTCTTCCTGTTAAAAGGGAGTTTTTCCTTCCCACTGTCGCCAAAGTGCTTGCTCATAGGGGGTCATATGATTGTTGGGTTTTTCTCTGTATCTATGAAGCGCCTTGAGGCGACTTTTGTTGTGATTTGGCGCTATATAAATAAAATTGAATTGAATTGAATTGAATTGAATAGTAACTAAGTTACTAATTTAAAGTAACTTACCCAACACTGGTCTTTTCTAGTTGGGACCAGATGAACCTGCTCAGAGAACCCAGGGAATAATTACGATGTAAATTATTTCCAAGTGTATAGAATAAAGTTCTGTATGGATGCTGGCTTTATTACAAAGTGCTCTGAGTTGTCAGTAAGACTAGGGAAGTGCTTTGTAAATGCCAGGCCTGCAAGCTCAGTCTCACAAGATGAAGGATTGAAGATGTGTCACAGTTTACATTCATTTCAGTCCCAAATTTTAGTTTACTATATATAGTACTGATGTTACCTGTTAGTGGCAAAATCAGCCAAGGTTGTGCTAAGTTTTACTCACTATACAGGTGGTTTCTGTAAGACCCCCTCACTGTTACTGTTTTACTCCTGTTATAGTGAGCTCTTTACATTATGTTATTATTAATTAAGTGTTTTGAAGTGAGTGTTGTCATATATGCAATTAGATCTGGCCTCTGTACACCAGCACAGTAGATTTGAAAACAAACATGGCACGAGTGAAGTGCAGACTAACTTAATTCAAGGTGTATAAAAGGTATTTCCAAATCTATACACATTACAGATGCGAGTACAGGTGACCAGACCTGTGATGCTTTTTCAAATTATTCTTCTTTTGGCAATCGTTAGGTTACAGATGGGTGATATATATTAATGTGACACAGGAAACAAATGTAAATGGATAATATAACGTTGCATTTCACGAGAATAATGACTATGAAAATGAAAAGATTTGCAATTTATAATGAATCTTTTTTAAAATGATATAAATGTAAATAAATGCTATAAGTGCAACAATTTTTTGTCCTCTCTCAACCAGATGGGCGTTTCTCCATCCCACTGTCGCCAAGTGCTCCAGTATTTCACAAGGGGTCCTCTGATTGTTGAGGTCTTTGCTCAGTTATTATATATATTTATTATTGTAGGGTCTTACAGACATTGACCACCATTTTCAGAGGATCAAAAGTAATTCAAAATTGACTGATAAACAGTTTCATGGTCAAGTTGTATTGCCTCATTATTCGAGGAAAAGTTAAGCAGGAGTTGAACTTTTGGTACCTGGGCAGCTGTTCACTGGAATTCTTAATATGGAATCCAAAGAGATATCAATGCATGAAAACTAGTTCGTCATTAGGCTGAAAAAATAAACCTGTCAGGGTAAATAAAGGGAACCTTAAATCCAGTTCTTTGTGAAAAAGAAAAGAATATACAACATGACAATGCACGTGGGCCCTGAATGTGATAAGTAGAAGAAAATGGATGGATGGAAGAACATAACACAGCATTTTTTGGTCCTAATATCAGTTTTTTTCACATTTCAGCAGCCAACACTGGTCCATAAACATCGAAGAATGTACAAGTGAATATAACATAATCTTGTTTTGACAGAACATTAAAAGGCGCTGCAGTTGTATTTTATTGCTTCAAGCTTTTTAAGTTTATTAAATACCTGCAGATTCCACAGGTGTGTCTCCCATCTCTCTATTTATGCACACGGCACAGCAACAGTAACTTCATCATTTATTCATAACTGTCAGGGAATTTCCAACATAGAGAGAGGATAGTAAAGCAGAATCTACTTATCTACAACTGAGACAGGTGAGCTGCCACATAAAGAGTTGCAGTTTTACTGTCAAATTATTTAATGGTCGACCTTAGATTCAAAGAGTCCTAAGCTCTATCAGAGCTTTCAAACATGTATTTTTCAAAAATAACAGTATAATAGTTTATTGTTTTTGTCTTTGAAGTCAGGATTTGCAGAGGTGGTTACTGTAGCAACACTGTGTCCATGTGACCTCCCCAATCATTACTATTTAATACAGTAGGTCTTTACTGGTCTGAACATTTAAATTGCCCAAACTGATTAATATGACAGTGAGATGGATGCATATTAAGTTTGAGCAGTATGTATTTTTTGTTATAGAATAAAAATATATATTTTCTTCAGGAAACTTAAAAATACAAATATTCTGATGTATTTCTAGAGAAATGTTTGCTTACTGACATTTTTTCTAACCTTCTTCCAAGTATGGTTCAGTTACAAACATGCTTTTTGTTTGGTCCATAAACCTGGTCATTGTCAAGTGGATAAAATCCATATAACTCTGTTATATTCACTAAGAAATATCACTTTACACTTGTGAGACTAAAATTAGTTCAGTGCTGAACAGAAGTCACACTTTGCATGAAAAGCAAACTACAAAAGTGGACTGTACAACTGCACAGTCTCTTTCTGTTTTTCTTTTACGTGTGTCAACATGTAATTTTTCTTAATTTCTTCGCCACCTCTCCCCTCTAATCCCTCCTCCCTCCGTCTCCCGGGCAAAGAAACGAGCTGGCAGTATAAGTGTTATTCATGGGTTGGACAGAGGGTGAGTTTTACTGCAGGTAGATAAAAAGATACTGTCCTTCTGCTGCTGTCTACATGCACTATGTACACTGTCGTTAATATGGGATGTGCTTCTCTGCAAAAAATAATGGTGCAATTAAGATACTGCAACAGTGTCACTTTAACGTGAAGAAAAAGAGTAAAATATAAATAGTGTACTTTACATAGTAGTGTTGGGATTGGCTGTAAGCTGCTGAGTGTGTGTGAATGCATGGAAACCAATATAAGCGTATCAGTTTGGTGTTTATAAGAAAGGCTGAATCGTGCATAAGTGGATTTTTTTTATGATCTGTAGTTGAAAATACATACAAAACTTTATAAATACAAACCTTGTAAAACTTTCATCACTGGTTAAAAGATTTCTTCAATTTAATGTTTTGCCTCAATTAAAATAAGTGGGTGATTTTTACACTTGTGAATTTTAAAACAGGTGAAATCTAGACTATGATAGGCTGGCTGTGTCATTGAAACCAGTCATCCCATGATAAAATCAAAGCAGATGAGTCATAAAAAATGTCACCTAATCTAAAATGGCAAATTACACAAAAAGACCAAAACTGTTTTTGTTTATTTACTCTCCAAAGTATGGATTTTTGTCATGGGACTCTATGAAAAAAGAGTCACTGTCAGTTGGCCATTAGTGGAAATGCAGTTTTTGGCACTTCCACTTTGGCGTTGTTATTTCAACCCCCAATCCATAGTCAGTACATAGTAATCCCATGTAGTCCCATCACTTTTCCTGTAATAGATTAAAGAAAGGTGACATAAAAAATGTAACAACAATGATAATGCTCTCTGCTCTAAGTTCTTTAAACAATTTAATTTGTTTTTTATACACCAATATCATATTTAAACTACACTCATTATGCCAACAGATTACCAAGCTCGTGCAGGGCTTTGTATAAAAGGGAAACTCAATGCAGAAGCTCTAAAAATAAAAACATTTTCACCACTACACTGCACCCCATATCATGATCCTGTACAAACAGTACACTGAATTTTTAAATGAGATGATAAGTGCTTGCAGGAAAGCAATATTTTCTGCCACCTAGCTCTCTCTTCTTTAACCTATTTCTCATAATTAAAAAAAATCCATTGTTGCTGATGAAAGGCTGATAAAGGAGAGGATGGAAATGACCTAAACCAGTGGCGGTTTCAACTAAATCACTGGATCTGGATTCAAGTGAACTTTAAGAATTATATTTTGTGAAAAATGACACTGAGTGTTTAAATAGTAGTAAAAAAACAACAACAACACACCTAAAACTCGATTTAGTTATCTAATGCCAACATGTAACTGTAAAATTAAACAGAGGAGGAAAAATTATAGCAGGTGGAAAAAAAATTGAAAGCACTATCAAGAGAAGCATATGGGTGGCCCCAGAAAGTGAAAGCAGAGGAGAAAACACAGTGAGGAATGAAATAGAAGAAGAGAAGAGTAAAGGAGAAATACAGACAGAATGAAGCAAGGAGTAAGGACAATGGTTACAAGGGGAGGTGGAGGAGGAAGTATGGGAGATGGAGTGGTTAAGGATGGAGCGTAGACGGAGAACGGAGAGGAGGACAGGAGGGTGGAAGAGGAGGAGGAGGTGGTGGTGGCAGGGCGTGTTTTTATGTGTAAGCGTTTCCTTCAGCTGGGGTGATTGAGCACCTCTGCCCTGAACTCTGGGTAATGAGCGGAGAGGAAAAGGAAAACTTCTGCCCTGGAAACTTCCCAAATTATTTAGAGGCTGGGAAAAAAAATTACAATATGCACAATCCACCTTCTCGATACTGGATGAAAAATAATGAAATTCTTTGTGACAGCCCTTCCAACCTCTAGCTCTATAATGATTTTTTTTTTTTGCCCCCCCCCCCCACACACACACACACACACACACACACTCCACCCACCACCCTCCGCCCCTTCCATCCTGGCTGGATCTTTGTTTCCCTCTCTTTCTTTCTCTCTGGGCCTGTAGTATCCGGGTACATCTGTTTTGCATGAGATGCATAAAATGACAGGACTTAGACAGCCACTGCATCTAGTGACAAAGATTACTGTCAGCCACCTTCGCCAGTTAATACATCATTGCCACTGGTCCGTTCCCTGCCTCTGTCTCCTAGCGACAGCCTATCCCTTGGTGAGGCCTGGGCCATGTGATGAACCCCCCCACCGACTCGACTTGAACCCCCCCCCACCCCCACGTGCCTCCCTCACTCCCAGCACACCTCCCTCTGCTAGTCTTCAGCTTACCTTTTACATTAAAAAGAAGGAAAGAAGAAGAGGAACTGCTATTTTCAACTTTACATTTTTATCCTATTACCATAAAATATTGGTGAGAGCACAGCATCGGCATTCATATCGGAGGAATTTGATTCCGCTGGTGATTATACCGTGTTTAGACTTGTTAATGTGCAGCTGCATGAGAGAGAAGAAAGTGGGGGCAGAGAATAATATTTGCTTTTGGATATTAGTTTTTTCTCCCCTTATTAGATACAGGACACAGAAACTTCTAAATGGTGCCAGAAAGAAGGGCAGGAAATATCTCTTAAGATGCAAATGATACACTGTTATCAGATAGTCCACTGGTTAGAAAACAGTTGCTTTGATTTGGTAGGTTTTTAGTGAAGCCATTGCAGTAGTTCTCCTGTTTTCTGAATGCACATGCAGCGTTTCGGGCATGGCGAAAGCGGCCTAAGAGATGGCTTTACATTTGGTGTGTGCCAGCAAACCAATATGGGAAATCTGTTTCTTTAATGAATGTTGGTTTTTAGCATCATGTTAATTGTGAATGTAAATGTTGATTTTCCTGTATGGACTGTGTTGGGGCTACAGGTGGGTGCAACGATCCAAATATCGATAGTATCAATGCCAATGCAAGTATTGGCATTGGATCAATACTTGGTCTATCTGCTAAGTTTAGTATATTGGGTCAATTTATACTACATTTGGTAAATGATCCAATATAATGCATCAATACCAAAATTTACCAAAATACAAAGTACTAGCACTGGCACATAAAGCCATAGATAATTGTACTTTTTGACTTTTTTTTGCATCCATAAAGAACTCAGTAACAAGGAGTTTGTTCAGCCGGCATTTTTGACCAATATTTTGAGGAAACTTTTGAAGTGGTTTTCCTGTGTTTGACCAATGACTTTCATACACCTTGTCCCAATAACCTTGGAAAATAAGTCATTGTTCTCTTCCCATTTATTTAGACATTTGTCCCAAAATGATGTGATCACGTTGATATAGCAGAAGGAAACTAAGAATAGCTTAGCAACATTTTGAAGAAACTCTTTTCTCATCAGTGTTTTTTACAACTGGACAAAAAGGCAGGCCTTTCAAAGAAAGATTTTTGCAAGTGAATTAAACTGAAAGCTGGAAGAGGAGAAAAATAAGATTTGACAGTTTTCATTCTTAACCATTACTTTGATCATTAGTGTGATGGCCTCTTAGAGTGAGATGTAAGATACTGTAGAATGTGAGTTAAATGTCACATAAGAAAAATTTTCGAGTTTTAAATATTTCTAGTTTTTTCTAGAAATATCCAGTTTGACACTGAATTCATGCCCATGAAACATACCAAATGACTTTACCTTCATTTTCAAAGGAGGTTGACATAAAATGCTAAAGATTTTCAATGACTACAATATATAGAGTATTCAAGTTGCTACTATTTTTATCATGTGCATGTTCAAGCTACAGGCAGAAATTCAACTTTTAGACAGTTTAACACCTCTCTGTGTGATGACATCTAGTTGACTCCTATCTAATTGATGTAAGTTATTCTACTTCTACTCACTTTTTTGCGTTTTAAGTTTCACGTGATAAATAAATATGGCGTGGCACAATCTGCAGATACATTTTTAAACCAGTGCTGACACTTACCTCGACTCCTGGTTGGTCTGCATGCCTTCCACAGAATTTGCATCTCTAATATTTCCGCTCCTTTTGAACCACATTACAGTAGAAGAAGAAGTAAGCAAGAAAATCCTCTAGTACTCTACCATCAAAATCCATCACACACTGACTAATAAGTTTGAGGCGTCATCTTGGCAGTTTGATATGACAGCAAGAGGTGCTTCTGACTGTGAAAGCACACGGTTGGTCTTTGGCTAACAACTTGAGTTTGAAAAGTCACCAACCAATCCAATCGGTATATCCTGGACCATAACAGTTGTGTTTCTTACAACGACTATAATTTACAAACTAAAATTAAGAAAGGCTTCATGTTTTGTTAAATATAACATGAAACCAGCAACTGAGCCAATAAACTCATCAGAAACTGTTTACTGCAACCACAGCAATCTACCCTGGTGGTCACTAAATACAATGCAAATTAAATCAAATTTCTCACTAATCATTGTACGTCAGATAGACGTGCAGATATTGGGTCTGTTGGTCCACAACCAGTTCTGGACATCTACCCAACATTCAATCTAGGGCCACAATTTGGATGTCTGACCATGACCCAACTTGGATGTCAGTACAAAGTTCAACCTTTGAACTTCAAACTGGGTAATTTTTTAGTGGCGTCATGTGGACATCTATGCCATGTGCATAGATGTCCACATGACGCCCACATGTCCACATAAATATCAACATTTTTGTTATCAACATGATGCATATGAATCAGATTAATTAAAAAACAACAATTACGATTTATCATCTGTTAGCCTATTGATTTATTCAGTACATTTTTATTTTATTTTACATTTTCCTGGTTTATTCATGTCAGATAATCAACTTTCAACACATTCTTTTATTGAAATCTGTTGAAATATCAAAAACTTTATTTATTATTTATTTATTTATTAAACACATTGTATTCCTTTTAAAAGGAATTCCAAAATTTGTCTAAGTTTAAAAGAGCATTTGCATTATATCGTTCATTTTTCAACAGTTTTATTGTGAAAAGCTTTGTAAGAGGAAGTGAATGTGGTTGTAGACATGGAAAAAAGTGGATCCAACATGCGAAAATGAGATATAACGTTATTTTGGAAAGAGGGTTACTAGAATTCCAAACATTGGGTGATAATTTTTTTTAAATATGAGTAAGATTTTTGACAAAATAAGTGTTAATATTTAAATTCACAAAAGGTTTTATTAGTTTTAAATAAAGCTAATAGATGATTAGCTTTATTCGCATCAGAACGCCTCATAGTTAATGTGACAGTGGCTATGTCCATATTTTATATATACTTCGTGCTCTAAAGATTTTTCAACTACCATCAATAAAAAATAACCAAACTGACACACTAGACATGCTATAGCTATTTTTATCTCAGTTGTACTGTGCGACGTCTTCAATGAAAAATAACTGAGTAGAGGCTTTGATTTAAATTTGCAAGTTTTTCTAGTAAAGAAGATTTTTTTTTCAGCGTTCACAGTGGAGGAATTTAACAGTGTAGTAGAAAGAAAAAGGACTGGCACTTTCTATTGCTCTGTGTTTTTTTTAGAGTCAATAAAAAAAAACCCAAAACCCTAAAATCAACATTTTATATTATTGAAATATGGAAGATTGTGAAGCCTTGGAAGCATGTGCTCCTTTAGTCCTTATTTCTGCTTTCCTCACTTATTAATTGGGCTAACCTGTAATCACACAGCTGTAGACACACACATACAAACACCGATCCCTGCTGTGTGATGCTTAGAAAGACGTGGAACAAGACAACAGCGAGAGAGAGAGCGGCTTTTCATTCCACCATCCTTGTTCCTTGCTCCTTTGTCTTCTGCTTCTCTGTTCTCACTCTGATTTTCATCGACTGCTTCTCTCTTGTCATTATTTCTACCTTTTTTCCTCCTCTCATCCCTCTCTTTTCTCATCCCCCGCCTTCCTCCCCTCCACTGACATTGTAACGTTACTGCACACGACTTTATCTTGCCTGAAAAGGTGAAGCCATGAATGATCTCTCCAATTTAAAAGCACTCAACCCTCACGCCGCCTGAAATGAATATTTTGCATATATTCATGCAACAATGATTCAATTTGAGGATATTATTTGCAAACAGTGGCTGAATTCTCCGCAGCATTAATAACCTAGTGGCAGGGCTGATATCACCGGGATGAAAAATGTATTTATTCTGACATGTTTAGAATGAACCAGCGCGATTAATTAAAAAGTAAACAATAAAGAGAAGAGTCGGATGGAAAAAGAGAGAGATGGGTTGAGTCGGTGAGGGGACAAACACCTCGCTGGAGGTTGTTCGACTGTGGAACATGACTTTGTTACCATCTGAAGTTGTTTTCTTGTGAACTTTTTGGCCAGAAGGTGAGACAAGTGAGATTGTTGGAGTGACTTGTCTGTATTACTGAAATGTAGCAGAAGAAAATCTAATTTTAGGGTTGCAAACATATAATTTCATCAGGAACAGGCATGGGAAAAATGGAAAAACCTTGTATTTCTTGCATTTCTTGTGAGAAAAAAAATCCCAAAGCATTTCTTTAAACAATTCTCATCCAGTCCGTGACTGCGCACATTCATACCACGGCACAATTAGTCTCTAAGTTAATTCACAAGTCTTGCAGTTACGTGACAGGCTGCAGTTGAGGGAGATGGGGATTAGAGCCGTTCCACAAGTGAGCTTTTTTTTCCTGTTAAAACAAACATCTGTTCGGTGTTTTCTCCTGGTAAACTCCCATCAGTTTGGGATATACAGTGAAATACAGTGCAGCAACAGAAAAAAAGAAGTTTTTGAACAACAAGGCTTAGTTCTTTGTAAAATCTCAGTTTGTGTGCGTGTGCAATCACTGGACAGTGGTGTCAAAAACACAACCCTTTGTCAAATCAAATCAAACTTTAAGCCTGATAGTGATCACATCTGCGCACAGCAGATTGTCTGTCATTCCCTCCTAAGTAGACTTAAATCAGAGCAAGCGTGTAAAAGTTATGAAATTGAACAAATACAACATACTTGGTGTTACAGTGATGGGTGAAGCATGAAGATTTCAGACTCTTTTCATCTCAACCTTGTCTTATATCTTATGTCTCTTATATGCATTTGAACTTCTACATATGAATTTGGTTTTAGTCGCATAAGTCGTGCTGATCAGACATCCTCTATCAGAAAATACATGGCGATGGCAGGTAGGAAGAACTTGATTTTAACAGGAAGAGACCTCTGACACAGCCAGGCTCAGGGAGGGGCGTCCATTTGCTGTGACCATTTGGGGGTGAGGGGAATGAGCAGAGAAAAATCAGATCATAGAGAAAAGAAAAACAGCAAATAGGAAAAATACAAACCAAAGGAGTGACCAGAGAAACATTAATGACATGCAGAAGTGGCATTTATGTGCCACTGCATGCAAAAAGTGCTCAATGCATCATGGGAAGTTCCCCAGTAGTCTGAGTGTATAGTAGCATAACTAAGTAGCATAACTGGTTCAGGGGCCTGTGATCTAACCCTAACTAAGCTTTATCCTAAAGGAAAAATTGAAGACTTATCTTAAAAGTGGAGAGTGTGTCTGTCTAATGAATCCAAAGAGAGGAACCCAATAGGTTAAAAAAGAGTGAGGAGCATGATAGCTTAAAGCTCTGTTTCCCATTGTACTTCAGGAAACTCAAGGAACCAGAAATAAACCTTCATTCTGAGAGTCAAGTGCTCTGTTGGTATAATGTGATTCTATGAGGTCTTTAAGATATGATGGGGCCTGATTGTTCAGGACTTTCTGTGTGAGAAGGATTTTATATTGAATTAGGTGAAATAGGTGGCTTTCAGAACAATCTGATAAGAAGGAATTATAGTAGGTCTAAATAAAAGTGCATAAACTAATATTTCACCATCCAGTTTTCAGCAGGGGTAAAGAGTTTGCTTTTCATTGGTTCAGCACCACTGTGCTTTGTGAGTGTCTACTGTAGCTTCCTGAAATGACTGTTTTTTTGACACACCGACACATTCTTTAGTAATTATGTATCCTTTGTATGCTGCCCTGAAACTTTGTCGACCACCTGAAAATTAAAGGCAAATCAAAAGGGTCACTGTTCAAGCACACCGGAGAAGCTCCATTGCCCATTACAGATACAGGCGCAAAATTAAATAACGGAACCCATACAGAAAAATTAGTTATTAGCACCCACAGAGGAAAACAGTCCATGGGTGTATGGGAAGATGCTCTTAAGTGGGAGATCTGCCAAATGAAAATGAGGTAAAGTTCCAGATTTATAGAGGTTAGTTCCAAAACAATTTGATGTACATATGGCAATGACTGATTTAGCCTACCTTAATTTTATAAACATATATAATACATTAATACATTACAGCAGCTTTTGTCTACAGCTGTGCAAAACTGGTGCAGAGAACTGACAGCAAGTCGGCTAAGGCCTAGTAGGCCAGAAACACTGGAGAGGCCTCTGAACAGAAACGGTGACACTGAAATGGTAAAAGTTTTCAGAAGGTTTGGAGCAGCTACTGCCCACAATTCAATTATTAAATTTCTATAATATAAAATCAGATTTTAGAGTTTCTTTTACTGATCAAAACCAAAGGAAAAACCTCTTCTTTAAATAAATGAAAATCTTTACATTGTGTGTGACAGACATATATAACATATATATATATATATATATATATATATATATATATATATGAATGCACTCTCTGATGTTCTAATGTTTTTCCTGTGTAATTATTTACTTTTGTGTGAGTGTGTGAGACCACAAAGGTTTCTGCTGTGATCGTCAGCAGGATTATATAAAGAGGATTACTGATCAGTTAAATTAGTAAATAATTTAGTTTTAACATTTTGCAGTGGAAAGATCTAATCCTACTTTTCCTCTACTGAAACAGGAGCGTAGTAAGCTGTGTGTGTGTGTGTGTGTGTGTGTGTGTGTGTGTGTGTGTGTGTGTGTGGGCTCTACAGAAGTTCTCTCTGTGTGAATCAGTTTCCTGTGTCATTAGTCTACATCCACTCTAATGATGGTCCCACTGGAGCGCCACTTCACACACACACACACACACACACACACACACACACACACACACACACACGCACACACACACACACACACACACACACAATCTGAAATCCAGCCTGCGTCGAGTGCGACAGATATGAGAGGCTGCAGTTGCATATGCGAGCATATGTATGTAAATTCCCTCATTTATGGCATTATCTGGAGGAGGTATTGTCTCTCCAACGTAATGTATGACTGCCAGGGAAACATGAAAGAGACGGAGTAAAAGAGAGAGTCTCATATGCATGCAGAGAACCGATACGCCATAACATATAATGACAGTTCCCGCATGTGGAAGAAGAAACACGGAGGCAAATGAGAAAGAGAATTAGAGAGAGAGAAAGTAGTTAGAGAAAGAGAGAGATGAGACAAAGAGGGGAGAGAATTGAAGAGCCGTGGAGGAAGAGTGGAAAAGAATAAGGCCCGACTGATTTGGGACTTCTCAAGGTGAAGAGAGATCTTTTTGGATTTAAGATATTTAATAATAGTGTAACCAATTTCAAGCTTGTAACGGTGTAATAGCCTGTGCTGCATTACAACAGAGGTGAAATGCAGAGGTAGGACGAGAACTTGTTTTAATAAAAGGCCAATATCAGACACCTAAAACAGCAAGTTGAAAGAATGGCCTAAACCCAAGATTAAATTGTGGAAACAAAAGGAGTAAGAGAAAGAGGTGGCTGAAAACCTGGGGAGGGTGTGACAGAAGCAAAAAAAGGAAAATGTGTATGTGTAAATGAGTTCAGGCATGTATTATGTTCACAATGGTGCATGTGGTGTGCGTATTCGGGGCCTGAATAAAGAGAAAGATACGGTTTGGCTTTGAAAAATGGCCAGGTGGGATAATATGACTAGCTCAGCCGTTTTGGAAGACCTTAAATAGTGTGGGAGAGAAGACCTGTTTTTTTTATGTATGGTCATATAAATAGACACACACTGAAAAGCTGAATGTGGTGCAACTTTAAGCTTATTGTGAGAAAATCAGTTAACCTCTTTACATTCACCCAGCCATTGGTGGCTCATCTCGGGTTAATTTAGGATTAAGGTTTGGGTTCGGTTAACATCCATCTCTGTTTGGAACATCCAAATGTAAAATCCTTTATACAAAGACTGTAGAGCTAAAACCTTAGATAAAGGAGATATCCAATAGGAAGCATGCACTTATGACTCCAAGTTTAGCTCAAGTTGAGATATTCTGGAGAATTGCTTCCCTTTTCTTAGTAAAACGAAAAGTTGGGTACTGCCTTCATATTTGGGTATTAAAGCTGGGGTAGGCAGGGTTGGCCCTGTCTTTGGCCCAGCTTAGCAATCCATACAATAATCTATAAAGTATAAATCAGAATAAAAAAGAAAAAGAAAGACATGGACGTGTTAAATAGCAGACTAGTTTTAAATGAAGCTGGAAGGTGAATTTGACTTTTCAATATTGTTGAATTACGGAGCATTTGAAGGGAGGGATTGTGCAGGTGACTTCACTATGTTCAAATTTTGATTAGGGTAAGTGTTAAGGCTACGTTGTGATAGTCACCAGTGATGACTTGGACCTCGTTTCAGAATTTAGCTGCAACTCAGTTGGGGTAATAGGGAAGCTGTTTTGTTGTTAAAACATTAGCATTCTCCTACTGCATGGTGATTTGTCTACATGTGTATAAAAAGGAGTTGATTATTTTGGTTAAGGGTGAATGCTAGCAGAAGGCTGCTGCTAGGCATTTCTTGCCGTTGCTAGTTTCTTTCTTGAAATAAAAATGGTGGATACCATAGAGTAACTCATGCTGCTGTGACATAAATTATCCTTACAGAAAGATATGTGACTACAATTGATATAAAGATATATAAATAAATGATGGGACCTCTTGATAATCCAACAAATGCTCTTGATTAGCTGAGGCTAACATAGCATAATGACGGTAACCATACAAAATTGCTAATTAGGTTTATCCCAACGTAAAATATGCTTAATCTTTATCCTCTCCAAATTTATATAAAAATGGCAAGTGCGTACACATAACGTGCACTCCACAAGACAAATCAGAACATGGGAAAGGAAGTAGGAAATGACCAGCAATTACCTGGAAGGAACTAGGATATGCTTTACTTTAAAAATGAATGCTAATTTTGTCTATGCCAGGAATAAAAATCTGTTTTAATTCGTGATAGCAGGAAAAGCACACGTGTAATCGAAAATGCTACTGATGACTACATTCCACTTAACTGTCTCTGTAAACCATGTCTATGTCAGAAGGCTGTATAGTGGAGTCCTGGAGTGAGGAAATCTGAATGGAATGTAGCATTAATAAATGTTATTAAATACACATGTGCTACTTCTGCTATGGTGTGTTAAGTCAGCTATGTGAAAGAGAAAAAAAAGCTCTTTGAGAGTTGAACTGAGTGACTTTGCAGTGAAGATCTGATATACCTGCTGCACTCCTTTTGCTGCTGTTGTTGCAGTCGTCCAATGATCTTTGTGCCTGTGTTCTTTAAACCAATCCCTAGTTCTTTAAATGTCACTTTAAATCTGCCATTTCACCTTTCAGATCTTTGAACCTTGATAACTAACTTAAAGTTTTCATAACACACATCTGGTAATCTTCACCAGTATCTAAAGTCCACGGGGCTTCTGCCCTATCCCCTGCCTACAATTGGGTTAAACCTATTATCAGTCACCCAAACATATTAACCATATTATTTAACGTTTTTACTTTTACATCATCTCTCCATTCAGACCTCACTGATGGTGTGAGTTGAATAAGGATATCCTGTCATTGTGATTCGGACATTTTGACCTCTACTGTTTGCACAGAAGATTATCTAACCAAGCAAATATGTGAAACCTTGGTGTCATATCCACATTTGATTGGTTCACTGGATAATACAAGAAGATGACACTGAGCAGAACTGGCTGAAAGGGATTTTTGCACTATAGAAACTTTTTGTTATAGGTCATGCTATGTTCCCTTTGAAGACAATCCTTATTCAAGCCAACTATCTGAGCAATGTAGAAACTGAGTGCTTCCACCTGTTAATGTGGTTAATTAAAATCAATCCAAACTGCATTACAGCAGACACTAATCGTTCATTTCCTGATTTCAGATATGAATATGGCCTTGTTAGACCAGCAGAGTTTCTCTCAGCAGTCCCAAACAGTACTGACCTTTGAAGGATCGAAGCTCAAAATACAGGAGGATTCCTTATTTGGGACTGTCTTTGATGCATGAGTCTAAAACCATAAGCAAAAAGATATGGAGGGCAGTTGCCACACGGTTTAATGACTTCTTGATTTGTTTAAGTCAACGGGCAGTTCATTCACATACTTTGTCTGTAGCTCCAGGTTCTCACTCGCTCAACAGAGTGCCTCACACTATGCCAGTCTGATGTGTTTGGCAGTGTTTACCGTTGTGTATGGTGCAATGTGCAGTTCGGACTGTCATTCATACTTACACTGTAAATATGGGAAGCAGTGTAGTGGAAGGGATCTGAAAATTACTCCGCCGCGTGCCTCGGTGACGAAATTAATAAACGGAGGCATGGGAGCGTAACGGGTTTTGACAATGCAAGTCTCTCTCTCTCGTCCCATCTCTTTCTTCTCAGCCCCGCTGTCCTATTTTCCTCTCCCTCTGTCTCGACTGTGGCCTAATAAGGCTCAATTACACAGAGGTTCTTTCATTCATTATAGGCATGGGCCCCAGCATCTCTTTGTGGACTCCCTAATAAATACTAACGCAGAGGAATAGCCAGGGCCTGGGCTTACTTATGAACCCGTTAATAACCGGGTGCTGTTGCCGTGATGGAAACAGCTTTCTCAGCAGCCTGTCTGGCCACCGTGCGAACACAAACACAATGGACAGGGTTAAAAGAAACCAAAAAAGCGAGCTAGCGTTCTAGTTAGCCTCTGAGAAAATGCTTTGGCGAATGACAAGTGCCGGCAATTAGCGCATCCACAACGCAGGGGTAACCCTATACATCTTTGTCTGTTTCAATCACAGCGAGACGCCACTCATGGCAAGAATTAGTGCCGAGGATGCCATCAATTTCCCTTAACCTGTTTTATATTGCTCTGTGTAGGTGAATGCATGATAGATTGTTTTTGTCAGCCTATTAAAAGTGATGTTGGATGCGTTAAAGGCTGGAATGCACCCGTTGGGTCTAGAAGCGGCTGTGGAGGTTTTTTTTGCATCTGTGTGTGTGTTTGAAATCTTTTTAAAAAAAAAGCCAATTCACACAATTTATGTCCCTCTCACTCTCTTCCGCTCCCATGACTAACCTTGATATCTAATGCAAATCACACTCCATACCACAAAAGACTTTCAGCTTGCTACTGTCCATAACATTATCGGCTGATACACACCCCCTCCTCTCTACACAACAGCTCAATCTGCCGTCCCAGAGCCTGTACACTGTCATTGGGAATCAGACAGACAGGCTCTTTATGGCGGTCTTTACGACTCCGACTGAAATAACTGTATTCCCCGGTGGGAGATAGAGTGGTGGTGGGAAATGTAACTGTATACATTTACTATGGTGAGCGAAGGAGTGGAAGAGAGAGAGAGAGAATACGTAAGATGAGAGATGTCCCACACTGGTCAATCAGAAGGACTATATTCATTCAAAACGCCATCTCATCTTTCCTCGCCCCTCTCTCGCTCCCTCTCATAAAGCGGGGACACGTTTCATCTGTCCGTCTCCTTCGTTCCCTCCTCGTCTTTGTCCAGCCTCTCTTAAACCAGCAGCCGTGGCAGAGATTGCCGTCCGGGGTTGTCTTGCGAGATGAAAGATGGCACGGCTGTGGCGCTCGGGGACGATCGCACCCTCCGTGACGCGCACACACACACACAGTCACACACACACCTTCTCCCTTTCTCTTGCACCCACGTATGTCCCGCTCTTTCATTCGCCGCCGAAATGGTCCCTGCCTGGGCTAATTTACATAATACACTTCTGACACCTTTACTTTATTCATCAATCACACCCAGGCAGCTTCTCCAGGTCCGGGCTTTTGTCTGAGCATGTCTGTGGCTGTGTAAGGCTCGGCACAAAAGATTAATTTCACAGCTTTTTTCCCCCTCTCTTCTTCTTCTAATTCTTCTTTACCCTGTCCCTCTGCCTCCAACCCCCCCACCCTCCCCACATCATACTCCTTCCTCGTTCATCCCTCGCTTTCATTTCACAGATGCAAAGCCCACAGAATGACAGCAGCCAGATAATGAAAACAACAATGCAAGCATTTTCCCCCCCTCTCCTTTAACTCTGCCATGTCATATTCTGAGATTCTCTCAACACTGTATTATTCTTCTCTTTCACAGCTTCCTCCTCCACCCCACCCACCCCCCCCAATGTTTCTCTGTCTTGTTCATCCTCTTCCTCGTCTGCACCTCCACCATCTGTTTGCTGTATTTTTTTCATCTTCGTCATCCCTCCATACTGTACTCGGGCCGACCAGAAACAGATTCCCTGTCAGTCCTCATCCTGCTCTCCTCCACCTGTCCAACTTCCTCTCCGTTTCTGCGTTTGAATTTAAAACCTCGCACGCCGGCGGCGAGAGTTTGAAGTTGTTCAACTCTTGTAAAAAAAAAACAAAAAAACAACAGTAACCAAAAAAAAAGAAAGCGTGAGGAATATCATAAATCATCATATGTGATTAAAACAATGAACACAGCGTGTTGTTTATTGGTTCCCTCCGTCATTATCGACCAGCAAGTGTGCCTCACATTTCAATTACCTGAAATAAATGAAATAGGGCTTGGAAATCTCACGCTTGTTCGTCGATGGAGATGAGAGGGCAACTGTCGCTCAGATATCAATTTTTGAACAGATGGGTTACCATGAGGGGCCATATCTCCCTTTCAATTAAAAATCTGAAACAGTCATTGTCTTAACTGTTGTTCAAAAAACCCCACAGATGGGTTTTGTTTATGTCCACGTCGGACTGAGCCTTTTGTTTTATTTTATATATATATTTATATATTTCTTTTCTGGCCACCAGGGGACATCTGTGGTTGTAGTGGGTGGCTCCCAGCTTGAAATGGGCCCCAAAAGAGCATTCAGGCAAGTGAAGGAACAAATAACAATAATTTTTTTAAAAAGAGCAGCTGGGTAAATCCAGGTGAGGACAAGTCTCTGCTCTGTAGAAGCTCTGACCCTGAGGTCAAAGCGAAACGAGCGTGGAGACTGCACACCTGGGTGACACTGCCTCATCACCCCCTCCCCCCAACCGCACACCATTTTTGCCCTTGCCCCATGCCCCTTCAGCCCCTCCCACACCTCTCACACTGTGTGGCATCTGAACCCAGCCAACGGGATAATTAGCCCCAGAGGCCAGTTTAGCAGGATGGAAAACAGCATTTCACTGAGTCTTCTGCACCAAATAGCAGTGGAACTCTGTTGGCATCAACATTGCTTGTTGACCCCTTACTGACTTTCGCTGCTGTTATTAGCGTCTGTGAGTCCATAGCACTTATCATTTTCATGGAGAGCAAAGGTCAAAACCCAAAATAAATCGGATTCCTTTGGAGGATAGAGCTGGAATGTGCAGCTTGACCTGGGGCATCTGAGCACAATTACACAGATAAGTAGATGTATTGATTGTTGATCAGTACGGAGAAAAAGCAAAGAATGTATGAGGATGTCTCACTTTTCAGTTATGGTTGGCCTTTGGTTTCTTAACTGCTGGCAGGGCTTTAATCATTTAGATGAACTGGCCCTTTAAATAGTAGAGAATTGCCAGTGTGTTTAAGATAATCCCCAAATTATTAATTTGTGAGTATCAACACAAATCTACTGTGTGCGTCGCTCACAAAACTGTTTCATCAGTTTATTCATGATTTCCAAAATACTGAAAGTTCTGTTTATGTAATGATTTTGTAATTTTGTAATTTCCCTGACTTTAGAAGCTAAATGTATCTGTTATGATTACTAAAGACCAATCTTGGTTTCATATTAATCAGTTTGACTTTTATTTGAGTTAAGCTTTTATGCCAAAGACCATCCGTCTACCCATAAAGACTGAATTTAAATAGTAATAATAAAAAAGGTCAAGTTGGTTACATGTAATGTAATAATGTCCAATAATGTCCAGTAATACTGACTTTATTTTTCATTAAAAAATGAATTTCAAAACGGTAAATACACACAACTTTATTGCTCTAGAGAAGAGCCTGTGGTTTCCTCTATAGCTGCTTGTATTTTATCAACTCATTGAAGCTGGAAGAAACAAAACCAGCTCCTGTTAACAATTTAACATTAGTTTTTTTTCTACTATTGTAATTGATCAAACTTTCAGGTCCAAATTACTCAAAAAAAGCAGATTGTGATTTACTGTTAGGTCCTCATTAAAACGCTCTGTGACGAGAGTAACTGATTAAGTCACACCAGTTTTAGGCTACATTCAGTCTCATTAAAAACTCACTGTTACATTATTGTTTGTTCATTAGAGGCAGAGGCTGTGGCAGTATATATTCTGACTTGTTTATAATAGCCATGTCTTGCAGTACTGAATTTTATATGCTTGCCCTCTGGCTAAAACTAGTGCATCAGCCCACTATACAGAAATTGACAGATTTTGGTATTTGGTGTTCTCGCCATAACCGTGCAAAAATATCTACTCATCACTGGTTTTTATTTCACATAGATGCTCTGATTTTCCATAAAGTACACAAGGATGAAAACTGTTCCTTTTCAACACCAGTTTAGCTCCCACTCACCAGTTAAAAACTTAAATAAGGTGTACATAACCTTTGTTAAAAACTTAATTATTAGGATGTTATAGCTATAGCTAATAATTCAGGAAAACTAAGGCCTACAAACAATGCTTGAATAGATTGAGCATCATTTGTTAAATCTGTTAAACTGCGCAATAAGTGAGATGAACATGTGAAAGACCTCTCTCCCAATATACAAAACCCATTCAGTAACACTAAAAATCATTAACAATGGCATATTGCAAGTGATTTTGATCATGAATATGCTTATGCATCAGCACAGATAACAGCATTTAAGTAGAATGAAGCCTGGAGAGACAGCTGTAATATATGTAAGAGTAGATGCTGATTGTCAGACAGACACTGATGCTGATTAGTAGTTCGGCCAGCGGCTTGCAGCCAGTCAGTCTGGAGTGCTCGCTTCAGTTCAGTGGGCTTGACAGATGTTGATTGTGCTTGGTTCTGGACTTTGACAGAATATCCACATTATCAGTCCACCCTTGTGGAAGTGTCTTCTACCAAACGCTTCGGGACAGCTTGCAGGACCAGTCGTTCCTGAGGAGAGATGATTTGATAACCTTTGTTTTGTAATTCATACCACTGGCTAAATAATGTTTAGAGATTGTTCAGAAATATAGCCAACAGAAAAAAGACCGGAGAATCCAGAGTGACTTGAGTGGATATATTAGGGTTGGAGTAAAGAGGTTCAAGATCTGCTATAATGATTCCTGTATTTGGATTGTACACCACAACTAGAAAAAGGAGCTTTCTACTGACACAGCTAGCCTGTTCTTTTACCCTTTGAGAAACCATCCATATTTTAATGACTTTGAAAAACAAAGGTTATGGTGTGTGATGCAGCCAGTTTCCCTGGAAGAAGTTTACTTTGAGTTTATGCCAATAAACCGAACACATTCAATGTACACCCATTGAGTACATTTACAGATTCCATTATATTGCCAACTTCATTTGACTAGATTTCATTAAGTTTTACATTTAACATTGTACTTAACAAAATTTCATAGAAATTTACATGTGAATGAATTACTTAAAGTTAGTATTTTGAGTGTAAATACTTTTTGGATCTACCAACACCTGGTTTACACTGGTGAGATGCTGGTTTCTATCCCTTTAAGGAACCTGTCCACATTTCCAAAGGTTTGACAAGATTCTTCTTATGGACGAAAATTTGTGGGAGGAAAATCAGAGTAAAGAGGAGCTATAATATTAGCAAATTATGGTTGAATTTTTACATTTGAACACTGAAATTTTGTGGTGCTGGACATCTGCTCACCATCTGGTGGCAACATCTTTTTTCACTGGGCAATAGGAAAGTAGCAGAAGTAATAGAACTGTCCCACAGGACTATCTTAAGATGCTTTTACTTTTATTTTTCTTGAGCTAGAACATTTAGAGAAAGACAGCTGCAGGTTTTTTTTTGTCATGTATGGTATGTGAGGCAAAGACAAATGGAGTTCCACCTTCTTTAGCATAAAAAATTATTTGGCATATATATAAGCTTTACATGTCACGACTCTAATAGCATCTCTTTACGACATTGGAGATAAATGACATTGGAATTCTATCTTGTTTATTTTGTTTTTGATTTGGTAATGCATGACAGTCAGAGTCTGCTGATTGGCCCATTTACTCCTGCATGGACAGCAAAGTTGATCCTTCGTCGGGAGTCAGGGTCATTATTAAGGAGAAAACTCACTGTCACATCATGAGATCCTCGTGCTTTTCATCCCAAGGACTTTCCACTTCTCCAAGCAGGTGTTTAGAAGTCTGGATTAACACCCCACCATCGCTACACACTCTTTTTTTCGCCATTGTTCCTTCCCTCCCCTCCATTTCTCCCTGAAGAAAATTAACACTCTCCTCCCACCCCAGGTGGCTAGGGGAGGGGCGGCCGGGATGGAGAGGCGGGGAGGGCGGAGGAGTGTCGAGAGCTGATTTATCTGAGCCTGTCAGGCCCTGGGAGGCCTCGGTAGGTGTTTGTGTGTGTTGGGTGAGGGTGGTGGTGGTGGGGTTCTGTGTGTTTACAATAGGTGCAGGGAGAGAAGTGTCTCTCCCACCTTGGCCCCTGGGTTGGCACAGCGGAAGCCCCTCTCTGTCTCATTAGGATGTGTGTATGTGTGTGTGTATTATACAGGGGTGCAACAGTGTGACAGTTCAAAGTGACATTCACACTTTTTCTCCTGTCCTCTTTCTCACTTTTACACACACAGCAAAACCACACACACACACACACATAAACACAAAGGAGTGGGAAAAGGTGTCAATATGTGACGTTAGTCTCGATGCCTATATGATACCTTGATTCGGTTGCAAAGCCAGCAAGTAAAGATTGGTCATCCACCAGCTCTTCTAAATGGGCCACTTATATATACACACATAATACGTCTGTTAGGTGTTTTATTATTTACTCATTTCACACTGAAAAAGAAAACTGTTATGTTTGTACTGCTTTTCATCACTAAGGGGGAATCCCCGTCTTTTCATATTAACAGTGTGGTAAATAACCTCCACTTTTAGCACATTCTTAGGCTTAACTCTAAACTATTAATTCCCCAGGGATACCACATGACCCTCTTACAACATACCAATTACCCACTGCTTCTCAAATTCAATTTTTAACCTTGCAAAAATTAGGCCAAACTCCTGCTAGATTTAGTAAGTGCCTATCTATAGCTGTATGTGACTTTTTTCAGTATCTGCCAAGCCACCGTCCCCCTTTTTTGATGGAAACTATATCACTGGTAGCTTTATTTCTCCTTCTTGTGAAGCAGGATAGACAACAAGAATGCATGCGATGGTATTTGTATGGTGGAGTCGGAGGTTTAACATCATGAGTCATGAGTCATGAGGTATTTCTGGACAATGATACCCCCAATGATTGTTGGTATACCATCTGAAATACTTGTATATTAAGCACCACTGCTTTGTGATTGGGCAGAAAAAAGTGGTGTGGCTTTGTTTGGTTTCACTATATTGTGAAATGCAGAATTATTCCATGTCAGCCCAACTGGACATACCTGTGTGACAGCACCTGCAGGGTTACTGCACATTCTGGCACCCAAAACTGAATCCTGGACAGAAAACACCTGTCCCATGACCACGACCAACTTCACACCTGATAAATGGTAACATGAAGACTGATGTTAAACATAATTGTTACCCTCTTTTTCTTTTTAAAAAAATATTTCCTCTTCCATCTTGCTTTTGTAAATCACTATGATGTGGACGGGTTTGTTTTTTGGCAGCCAGTCAGAGGCAATTTCTCTTTCCAAGATTGGGTTTTTGAGCAGATTCCCTCTTGAAGCAGATTTTCTCATCTCTCTTTCCTCTTCTTTTATGTGCTCTGGCAATATAGAGGTACCTCTCTGGCGCCACCTTGCCAGATCGCACTTTCTTCCTGGTAAAAGTGAGTTTTTATTCTCCCCACTGTTGCCAGGTGCACATACTATATTTGGCTTGCTGGGGTTAGTCTCTATTTTTGCACAGTACTTACCTTACTGTATGAAATGGCTCGAGATAACAGTTGTAAAGAAGCAGTATATAAAAATAAATGACAGTAAATTAAAATTGAGTAAGCTTTAATTACTCAATATTTGCATTAAGAAGAACACATTTGTACATGTGGAAATTTACTTTATAGTTCTTGGACATACAAAAGGTTTATACTGAACAAAATGTGCATTAAAATCCATCATATGTGTCAATAACTATCAGTCCTAAAATCAGTTTATACACTATTGTTTTTTGCAGGTGTGGTAAATGGTAATGATAAGTTAACTAGTAGTAACTAGAACTTTTCAACTCTAACTGAGCAATGATATTAATTGTAAAGTGTGTTGGTGTTTTTCTGACACAGTCTACTACCAGGTGATGTGGGACTGGTGGTGCAAAACACTGCAACATAGATAGGCACTGATACAGAGACCTGTAGATAGGGATACATGCCTTTAATACCTGTTCTAGAAACTTGGAGATTTCTTTGTTATTATTCAGAAATACGATGAGCAGATGTCCTACATTATGTCAGCATTTTAAAAATCACACACCGTGAGTGATCTGAGTGTGAAATACTGAATGCTCGTACTGTAGCAACCTGTCAACTACAAAGTGGGCCCACCCTAAAACATATTCTGTTTTATTATACTTTATCTGTTATTATGTTTCTGGACACTAATGAGAACCATAATTTACACTTTGAATGTCATGTTGTATGCAGTAGGGCTTGAAACTAGAGTGTGAGACCATGAACTCATCATGCTTACATTAAAGATAAAGTGGTGGGGTTGTTTTCCCATAGACATCTCTAAAATAGGACTTGTGGTCATTAGAAAGAATGCAGGTTTCAACACTGTCCATATTCTGTTTATATTATAGTCTCTGTATAAACACAACTGCTGTTTTCAAAGTCATACAAATAGTTCAACATAACCAGGTAAGGTAAAAATGTACAAATATTTGACTCAGTCAAAATAGCGTCTTATTACAAATATTTGTAGATATTTGAAATCGATCAGTGTCGCTTTCTAAATCAACCCTTTTTTTCCCATTTCCATTTCCTTTTTTTTTTTTTTTTTTACACTTGAATTGTGCAGCGGTGTTTATTTAACTGCTGCTTCATTGTCAGCAGTGCAGTTATTAACCCAACACCTCCTGTTTGGGCCTTCCTCGCATTAGCATACAGGATTTATTTCACTAAACCCATTAAAACTAATAAGCACACAATTACCAAGCACGTAGCAGAGAAATATGCATATCAAAAACGCCAGAACTGTCATATTGTCCTGAACGTGTGCCAGGCTCTCCATCCTGACCATGTGGTCCGGGATTATAATAAAACTGTTCTCTGAAGAAGGCGAGTACTTTCACAGTTAGGACTGCTTACTAATTGGACAAACATAATTACTGAGTTCCGAGAAAATGAGCATTGTCTTCATTCATCATGTTAGAAAATCTTCATCTTTTCTTTTTCTTTTTTTAAACAGCTAGCTTGCGTGTGTGCAGGCACTTAAAGGTAAAGGTCGTAGCATATGGTTGCCACAGATGAAAATGAGGTTTAAAAAAAGATATCAACCAGGGAGCTGTGAGAAAGCCTTTTTTTAACTGACAGGGAGCAACAATGAAAAGATGAGGGCTAGCGATAGCATAAATTAGTGAGGAGCAACTCTTTTCTTTTCTGATTTCTTCTTCCAGATGCCCTCTCCCGCTCACCCCCCCTCACTGTCACTTGCAATCTCCCTCCCCTTCCAAACCCGGCTTCCACTCTTGATCTATCTTTCTCTCTTTAAAGATGGGCAGAGTGTCACAGAAGAGAAGGAAGGAAGCGAGGAGGAGGAGAAGGAGGGGAAGGAAGGGAAGAGGGGGGTATGCACTATGCAAAGCAGGGCCTCAGTAGCCAAAGTCGGCAGGCTGAGATGAGGTGTCAGCATTGCACGGGCGCACTGATGTATGAATGCGGCGAAATCAAACGCGTCACTCAGCAGACAGGAGGGGGCTGGAAAGGTGAAACCGCGTGCCGAGAGAGAGCAGCTGTACATCGGCGTCAAGGTGCTACCGTCCCTCCCTCCCTCTCCTCCGCTATCACTCTCCTCTTTTCTTCTCTTGTTTTCTTCTTCTTGTTGTTGTATTCCACTTATTTATTTATTTGCCTGCTCTTCTTCATCTCCAACTCTGTGCCGCTGAAGAGGCCACAGCCCTAACAAGGTACAGCGGTCACAAAGAGGGAGCGACAGAAATAAAGAGACACAGCTACTCAGAAAATATTAGCATATCCCCTAAGGAATACCAACTAAATTGATACCAAATGAACCCAACCCCTCCTCGTCTTCATTTTCACTCCTCTCCCCCTCCTCTCCCCCGCTCCCTCTTCTGTCTCCCAGACCTCTCCCAAGGTGTCACGGTGTCTTATTCATTAATATGTGTAAATCCTTGTTTTCATCAACACGGCAGACGGCGGGCGACATCGGGTGGGCCAGTGTCACCGCCTATCTCCGCAACTCCGGTTCATCGGCTGAGGCTCATCGCTAGGATGAGTGAGAAGAAGCTGGGAGCAGGAAAATAGGGAAGGCACAGAAAAGGGTAAACAGAGTGGGGGGGGGGGCAGGTAGACTGACAGACACAGACAGCTTGTTTGATTAGATGGTGACTTCATTTCAATTGCAACATATTTGTTTTTTGTTTGCTTTCTTTTTGCTATCTGTTGTGATGTTTGTGGTTTAAGGTGTCGCTTAACTGCTTCCTAAATAGGTGTTTAGATTTTGCCGTGTCTGTAATCGTTATGTAATGTGGCATATGTTTCTGTTGCAGTGTGGATGTATGTGGTGAACAAAAGAATATTTACAGCACTAGCAAACAAATACTGTGGGAGGCTTAAAATCCAGCTGTAGAAATAGAATGAGCAATTTAACAGTCATTCACCAAAAAAACTTCTAGGAGTAAAATTCTTTTGGGAATTTTAGACAGTCATTGAATTGATACTTACATAGCACCTTCCTACTCAATTTGGCCACTCAAACTGCTTTCTACTACAAGTCTTATTCATCCAGTTACATAGTATTCATACTCTGCTTTTATCTATACCTAAGCAATTTTATCTAACATTCAAATACTGTGATGGATGCAACTTGTGTTTCAGAATCCTTCGATGCTTCTATACATGGGCAGGTGGAGCCAAAGATTGATCCACCAACCTTCAACTGATAAACCTTCAACTGGTAAACAACCCACTTTACCACCTGAGCTATCATCACCCCCAAGATGGATGCAGTCACACTGACATCATTGGTTTGCAAAATTCTAGAAACTAATTGAGGCCTTAATTTACAAAAGCCAGGTCTCATGGTTGATATTCAGTCACTGGGAGACTCTTTAGTCTCTTAACATCTAGTGTACCATACAGAATCAGCTTGATTTTTTTCCACAATATACTTTTAAGCAATATATTGTGAAAAATATGCTGGATGTACAAATATGATACAAATTAAACTACTACTTCAGTAGACTCAACTTTAAAAAATTCTTGCCATTATTTTAATTGGCTCAGGCTATAAAGAGCTAATGTGTATACCCACCCCTGTATACCAGTCAACAGGATCATTTACTCTCAATGGTAGCTGCTTTTCGGTTTCAATCTGGTCGCCACAACATTGATAATCTCTTCCCGTGTATGTAGCCTGTTGCAGCTTAGTTAAAGTGTGGACTGGGGTCTTAGATCAAGGGCTGAGGGTTGTTTTCCTGTACACTTTCATACGACTGTAAAACTGTATCGCCTTTGCTGACTGTTTGAAAGAATGCATGTTCAAGTGCTGGGCTATAGTTCATACTGGGAAACGAGGTGCAAAAAGGGGGAAAAATGGACAGTGTCAGCACACAAAATGACTCTGTATATTATTCATATTCTACTTTCTGATTCCAATCTGGTGTCCAGGTACCTGAATTGGACTTTTGGCACCAATTTGTTAAGGTTTCTGAGTGTGGCACACTCAGTGGAGAGATTAAAATGCAGCGCTGTGTTTTTATTCCTGTTGGATCAAATTTGAGTGGAGTTGCAGGTGAGGATTTTAGAACAGGTTAAAAAGTATCACCATTTAATGACTAATTGTTAAAATGTTGTTATTCACTCTAATTTACATGTTTGAGCAAAAGTAAACATGACAAGTTTTGCTGGAGTTTTTCAGATATTAGTAGTTTTTTAATCGGTCCAAGAAAAGTGTCCATTATATTTAACCATTACTTAACCCTCTACAAGGCTACAATAAACAGACATGGAACAAAAATACAACAAGTACAAATACAAACTTAGGCATAGCTGCAGCAATTCTCAATGTATTACTTGTTACAACTTGAAGTAGCATTCGTGTATGTTACTTAATTATTCCCTGCAAAAAGTAATTAATTACACTTCTAGTCCTAACGAGAACACACACAAGATCATTCTTGATCATTCTACATCTCAGTGTAGATGAAGTCCAAGTCTGACTGCGTATCAGAAGAGCAGGCTCTGGCTGCTTGGCTGACCTACACTCAGTGTTAACATCAGTGTGAGTTATTCACTAGCTTTTTGTAAGAATGCTGTCCGAGCAGATGCTTGCAAAGACCTGATTCTGTGTTACAGCCTGTTTGCACTTGGCAGCCATGTTCTTGCCCATTTGTTCAATAAAAATAAAAGCAATGTCCATATCTCCAGTCCTCAAGAGATCCACTGTTTTCCTTCACCCTGCACACAAACTGAAGTCAGCTGATTGCAGCAGAAAAATACACGTTTGATCATTTTATTTTTATCCACCGATTGTGCATGAAATTGAACCTTTGTAATGCAAGTAAATACATAATTGCAATGTGAATACTGAAATTAGTAGAGCACTTTGTTGTGTTTCATTTCTGTTGGATCATTATATTACTTTGTATTACTTTGTAATGTATCACGGCCAACAGCCATCTGGAGGAGTGATAGTTTATGGCTCTGTCATACTATACTACAAATAGAAAGGCAATCTGTTTGTAACTAGGAAAAATCAGTGGTTGCCTATTAATTGCACTGTGTTTTTTTTTTAGTCAGAGACTGTAGTAGTTGCACCCGACATGCACACACTTTTCATTGTAGAGGTGATTGTATAAGTCACCTGGTGGGAGGGAATCAAAAATCTCTGGGATCATCAACATGTTTTTTTGGCAAATGTGAGACGAGCCTTTGTTTCTCAACTCTTTTTTTATATTGTGGCTTGAGCTGCTGCTTTTTGAGATCTGTTAGCTTACTTTGTCTCTCAGGTTCTATAGTATAGTACATGCAGATAGCAACAGATTTACAACAAGCAGCAAGAGATTTGTGATCTTTTTCCCAATTTCTTACAGTTTATCTTCACATTATCACAAACAAATTGCATATAATTGCCAACTTGACCATAATCGATCAATTGTTGGCAGGCTGATCCCATCTTATTGCGGTTTTACTTGTATCACTGTCTTCGAAGCGCAGCGGCACGATGGTTAGCACTGAAAAGGTCCCGAGTTTGACTCCACCAGGTGGTCTTTTTGTGTGGAGTTTGCATTTTCTCTGCGTGTTTGCGTGGGTTCTCTCCGGATACTCCAGCTTCCTCCCACAGTCCAAAGACATGCAGTTAGTGAGGTTACATTAATTGGTGATTCTAAATTGCCCATAAATGTGAATGTAAGTCCAACTGGTTTTTTGTGTCTCTGTGTTAGCCTTGCGACAGACTCGAGACGGTGTATCCATGCTTTATCCCGCCTCTTGTCTAATGGTAGCTGTGATAGGCTCCAGCCCCCCACGACCAAAACCAAAAGAGAATAGATGGATGGGTGTCTTCAAGGGAACAATTTCATAGGCAACAACACTGCAAGTTCATTGCACATGTCACATGTTTCAATAATTATGGTCATGCTATGGTCTACAGCCGCTGTCTTCGGGGAAGACTATAGCATGTGTTTAGCAGTGTGACTACAGAATGTCGAAGGGAAACCAAGAAACCAGATTATAAAGAACACAATAATAATAACAACATGGTGTTTAATATAAAATTAATTTGATATAAAATATAAACACAGTTGAGAGGAGGCAATATGCATGTAAATACTCCTATATTGAATGGGAGAATGTAGCATTAATCCTCCAAAAAGTTTTTAAAAGTTAAGACATTATATGGGCATCAGCAATTCTACTTTCGGTCGTAGATTATAAATTCTCTTGTGTTGCTAAAATTCACAAATTTACATAAAAATATCTCAAAGGTCCTTAAAAGTGAACCATGACCCTGGCGTGTACTGTGAAAACAAAATGTTAAATCGTGGACTCTCCTCTACATCAGCGCTACGATACGGAAACACTGACGCTAAGCGCTAAATGTGACGCAAAATCGTCTGTCACTTTTTGCCCTGAATCACATGTATTAGCACATTTAAAAGCAAATCAAGTTGTTTTGCCCCTAAGTGCACTCATGAAGGTATTTAAGATGAGTCATCCCTTTTAAGAGCACATAAGTGGAAACAGTCACAGCCACATTTGAAACCACTTAGTTGAAACAATAGAAAAAGAATGCAATTTGCACTGCTGGAATTAGGTTGTCTGACTAAATGTGGTGATCTGGCTTCTTGAAAAAAAAAATGTTTCCCATACAAGCAGAGCCTGTTTGCTCCTGACATATGCTGGACATATTAAATTATACAACATAGAGGAAAAAATCAATTAATGGCTTAGGCAACAAGTAATAAACTGTAGCTGCTCTGACATGTCGGGATGGAACTCTTGTGACACTAATACATGCTGCGTTATTTGAAAAGGGCTGAAGGCTTACTCCATTGATTTTATTACAGAAACAGCAAATTGATTTAAATAACACTGCTAATGGGAGAGTGAAATGTAAAGGTTGGATGATGTAGTGGAAGCACTGCAGGGTTCCTATCCATAAAGGCTTAAAGTAGGGACACAGTTTTATTGCTACACCTACTTGATAATTGCAGCTAAGCATCAGTCTCCCATTCCTGAGAATAAGCAATTCAACCTGTTAACATCCACCAGGTCAACGGGAACTAGTAGTATGGAATACTGTAAATTTTTGTATTGATCCAATACCAAGTAAATATTGCTGATACCAATGCTGATACTGATCCTTTTAACCTAGAGAGCAGTATGTCGTGACTCATGGAATCAGTCGTCATCCGTTTGCAAATTCTGAACACATTTTAATGATTACTGGGATTTACACTTTCCACAATAATTAGTTAACGCAATAAAACACACCTTTCAGCTTTTCATGTATTTTGAAACTGGGATTTTTGGAGCAATGGAATGTAATAAATGACTTTGGGTCAACTTCTGTCGGTAAATGTTTTATGAGCTCTCAGTTTCAACGATACCCCACCTCCAAATTTACACAAGTCACTAGAAACCTGGTTAGTGTTGAGGTGTTAATAAAAAGAGTATAATCCTGAAATCAATATTTTAAAAAACATCTTTTAAATTCTGAAACAAAATCCAACCCTGACCCCACACAGGGTGCGTGTGTCCTAATGGATCTTAAGAAGCAAAGTCCCTTTGCTCATCAGCGCCAGTAATACGGCGATGGCCTCCCCACGCAGTTCTACCAATATCCCAGCAAGGGACAAAAGGCAGATGTCTATGTATCAAGAGTTTGCTACCATTCACATTAATCCCATGTTGCATTGCAAACAGCTCCTCTATTACCAATGCTGCCCCGCCATGAACTCGCCACTGAGCGCACGCAATCCACACGGGGCATGAGGGATGCGTCGTGCAGCGCTAGTATGTTAAGATTTCATTTAGATTTCATTCATGCTTTAAAATATTTCTTGTGTGGGAGCTGTACAGGAATATATATTCCATGAATGGGAAATACCCAGGCATGGATGTGTGTTTGTGCGCATCCTGCACTAGAGGGCCATTCGTCGACGAACAAGGCCCTTGCCGTTTTCAATTTCCAGAGGTGTCAGCCGGACCCGAGGAATGCTGGAAGCTGATACATCAGCTGAGCCGCCAGCCCTATTGTGTGTCTTCACTTCATACACAGATAGCCTGAAATGTGTGGGCGTAAATTCTGAGCCATTGTCAAAGACTAATGCTGCCAGGTGGCAATAGCGGTGGCTGATGCCTTGATTATATTCATAAACAACAGGTTAACTTGTTATGCAGGACATAGATAGAGTCAGGATGGCATTCAAAGCACTTTTCATTGATGCTCACAAAGATAAGAAGGAGTGCATTTGAATGGGTGCATTATTTGACAGGAAAGATGCATTCATTTTTCTCAGTGTGTCTGTCTGTTTGGCTACAGCTTGCTCCACTCTGTCCGACATCGTGTGCTTCTTTGTCCCGATACAACAGCAACATCTGCGTGAAGTGTGGCGCACACTGGCTGCACATACAAGCATGTAAACACACAAACATTTTGCTACACATCACTGGAGGTGTCGTGTTATTTGACACTCGCTGGCTACTTATCTCCACTTTCCTGTCACTACAAACCTGACAGCATCTAGTATATGGTCAGCTTTGGCAAATGAACCGGCCTTTTGAATAACATAAAGGGAAACATAATGCTGCGTCTTTGAGGGAAACGTCACATCTGTAAAGCTGGAAGTCCAGCAACACAAAAATAAAACCACAACTAATGAATTCATAAATAGCCTGCCTGTCTCCACTAATGTTTTGAATGCTACACTTCTATGCACGTAATAATAGAATCATAATAAGTACTGCAGATTTCATGTAAGAAAAGAAAAATGAAAGAAAAAGAAATACTAACAGCTGTGCTGAAGCTTATAGTTAATCGGGAGATGTAAGCAGTGATGTTTAGATGGTCCTTTAAGAAAAAAAGAAAGAAAAGATAAACAAAATGTTGTGTATTACTACATGTAAAATGCAGTGTCAGTACTGTTTTATGGTTGTTTATTGGGTACAGTGGATTTATACTGGGCTGAGACAGATCACAGACCTGTCCATGGTTCACACCCGTATGACAGCTGGGATAGACTTCAGCCCAGCCACCCGCTGCCCTGAACTGATTAAGCAAAAAATGTTTAAAAAATGCATGGATTCATACTTTTTGTTAAAGAAGGAACATTAGAACTGTAAATTCTTCTGACTCCATCCTGACATGCACCCTCCTAGAGTGTAACTACACGTCACCATCATTGTAGCAATACAGGTATAATGCTCTACGTAGCTTCACCACAGCCAGTAAGGTGGATGTACTCACCTGGAATACATCTTGGACAATAACAGACTAGCATGAAGAGAAGTGACTAGCAATAACACAAGGTCTCTCCTTGACCGCAAAGACTGCTTATTCCCTCTTTGCCTGCAGATTTCACTGTGGAGAGATTTTATTTGAATTTCATTTTTCAAATGCTATAGATATGTGCTAATGATTATTTAATCTTACATAGCTAGGTAGATAGATTGCTTCTTGTCAAGTCGTCGAGTTCTAGTGTGATGCACAAAAGGATTCAACAGCTAAGAAACGAAGAAGCTAAAATAAAATCAGTGATATGGTTATAACAATATTACCGACAAAAGATAGTCAGCAGATACAGCTCTTTGTTTTTGACACATACACCCTGTTTCTCAACACAACTACCTAGTAGATGATAGCAGATAGATGGCAGTCATTGCGACTCTATGTGGGGATGTGACTCTAAAGCAGGTGTCATTTTAATAACATGTGTTAGAATGCATGCAAAAAGACACGGCAGTGCTAAAGCGGCTGTGATCAGATGTGAGTCCTAGTGGCTAATGGCTAATGCTTCTTTATGAAGTAGAGGTGTCTGAGGAGGATGCTTGCCTTATGAAGCTCTCTTATATGAAGACCACACCATCTTTGTTCTGTGTGGCTCAGACGACCGGGCCATAGACCTCACTAGGTGTTAGCAGCCTGGATTTCTGTTTATTATATTTGGAAATAAGAGCTTCATTTTGATTTAATGTGATTCCCCATATATTTCATAAAGCCTGATGTGCTGGTGGAGTTTTGTTGGACGTGGAGAAATACACAGGACTGATATGCAGGGAATCATTTTCAAAAGTAGATATTGCCAGGTCAGTTGATGTTGTCGAAATTTGTTCCAGAAGCTTGTTCTCCAGGAGATTTGGTAGCTTTAATGCGTTCAATGATATATGATTTACAGAGGTTTTAAGAAGCCTATGTCAAAAAATCTCTAGAATACTGTGAGAATGACTATGCCACTTCTCATAAGCGCTATATGATTCTTCCCCTGCATATAATATGTTAATCTTTTATTCATAAAGTTTTGTTTTTTGAATAAGGAGAGCAATGCACATCATATTTTAACATGAATATCTTTATTAATTTCTTACATACCATGTACTGTTTGATTCTGTCAGATCAAAATAATTTACAAAACTGAAAAAAAGCAAATACCTGTAAATACAAGACTGTTAGATTTTTGTTAAGTAAGATACTGAGTTTCATTAACATTTGCGAATTTGTATTTTTTAAGCCTTTAGTCCATTTAGTATAGATTTCTGGTCAATTTTAAATAACATTTTAACTTCGAACGTAAAATGAACTTGGATTCTCAGACTATTCACCATATTAGTACGAGTTGCATACAGTCATTTTTCAGTCATTTACTGAGAATTTTTCTTATTTGTAGTGTACAGTCAGTGATCAGGATGTAAGCGGATGTCTGTCTGGGAGGGTAGTGACTGATATTCTGTAAGAAAAAAAAAATCTTCTTAGTCATTGAATTATTATGCTTCACTTCTTTAGCCAACACAAAAGAAAAGGAATCTGTTCAAGCCTGTTGGCAGAACTAAAGCTTAAACTTGGCGTCTGCTCTTTCTGGGGCAAGAGTTGACATCATGTTAGGCTATGGCTAGGCTAGCTTAGCTTAAACATATTTAAGCTAGGCTAACAACGATCTTCTAGTTCAAGCGTCATGAAAAAACATGTTTTCAGTATGCAGATTGTTTTTTTCAATTAAACATATTTCCCAAAGTGAAACATTAAATAACCTGTAATTCTTATATAAATGAATGAGGACTTTATATATGTAGTGAGTTTCACAAACAAGCGGAAAACACTTTCAGAAATGGAAACGTAACATTGTTAGTTACAGCTCCTCATGATGGCAGCTAGCAAGAAAAAAAGTAATTATGCCCTATATAAGTTAGTTTTTATTTAATTTATTTATACCAACATGTGCATGAGATATAACAAAAAACAAACAAAACAGTATTTTCAAGTGGGCAAAACAAAATAAAAATTGGATTTCTAAAGCACTGTAACACAACAAAAACAATTTCTGTTCAATAAAAAGAGTTGCCATTTTATCTCAAGGGAAATGGTGCCTGTGCACCTGCAAGGTTATTTGTGATGAGTGTCTTAAGGTTTTAGCTGTTTTATTTTCTTTTACTCTTAATCTAAGACTAGTTGAAGTAATAGCCTTTTAAAAAAAAAAAAAAAAAAAAAAGTATAAAGGCCAGAAATAAAACACTGGCTAAAAGCGTGTTTGTCATATGTGAAGAAATCAGGTCCTACTTTAAAGTACCTGCATAAAAATATTTACTCTCAACCACCATCTCTGTGTTTTATTAGAAAAATAAATACCATCTCAAAATGCAGACATAAAGCATTCCATCTATACTAGGCTTTCCTAGCTGAGCGTTGCATGCCCTTCTAATTTAGCAGGCCGCAGCTTAAGGGCCCAGTTACAGTGGGAAAGGATTTTATGAGTTTACGGGATGCTGTTTTTATGAGTGGCTGAGGAGAAATAATGGGGTCGAGTGTCTCCCTCCGTTGTCCTTCCCTCACTTGATCCCTCTCCCTCTCCCCAGGCCTCTCCTATTACCTGCCGGCAGGAGGACTCAGGAGTATCGCTTAATAAAAGTTAATCATGAGAAACTTGTTCATTAATTACAGTTCAGGCCGACTGCCTGCCTGGTTGCCTTTCCTTTCCTTCCTGATGCTAAGATATGTCTTCCTTCACTATGGGATTAGACTCTTTGTTTTTATCTTTACCCCCCACTCTTGATCATCATAATTTTTTATTGAGAAAATATCCTATCAGTTAAGTATTTCCTGGCACATATTAGTGGGCGATATAAGTGATTCACAGGTTATGGAGGCCAGTAAAAAGGGCGAAAGGGACATGATGTAATATTGATGTAATTCCAAATTGTTGCAGCTTTAAGAATGTCTGGTTAAAATCTGAGGCCGTCGTTACACAAAATTCCTGTGAGTTGATCAGGGAATTTCATATCTGTGTGGTCTGGTGGAGATTTCTCACAAGTCTGAATGTCTTTTAATGTTCAACTTGGGTACATCGGTCTAAAAGGCAAAAAGAAAAGGTTTACGTAGTAATATTAATGTTTTGGTTTAGTTGACTAAGTGGAAGGAGCAGGTAGATCATGTGTTTATTGTTAAATTTGATTGGAACACCTGTGTCTGAAGAAGCAACCGTGATATGTGTGAACACCTTACTACAGGTTTGGCTATGGCTCAGAAGATGTAATCAGTTATCTACCTATTGGAAGGTTGGTGGTTAGATCGCTGGCTCCACCAGTGCCTTCATGTCAATGCATCCACTGGACTGGAGTGTTAAGAACATACTATTTAAATCCCAGTCCATTTAACACTAACATCGGTGACAGCAATTATGTGCTGGCACCATGGGACACACACTGACCTCATTATTTGAAACTGGACTTTTTACACAAACACCACTGTAACCGTATCTCTGGCAGAAAAAGTGCAGTAAGTCTACTTTAATTTAGGAAAAGATCATAGCTTGTGCAGCCAGACCTCACCAGAAAAAGGTCAGTTTTAAAGGGGTTTAGAAAACTGATGTTGACATCGGCCACCATTTAAAGTTGTGTGAATAAGTGCATGTAAAATCTCTGACCTTTTCAGAACGGCTGTGTCGTCACAACTGCCTCGGGCGGGCCTAGTCACCCCGGTAACCAAGATACATTGAAGTATGTTTCCTTTTGCTATGAAAACCATGCAATTCAGTGTTACAATATTGTAGCCTTTTTACATAGTTTTACATAGTTTAGACTGTGTGTTTTCCAGCTGATTCCCTGGATTCTGGAAAATATTAATTACCTAAAACTTAGCTGGATGCCTAAGCTGGCACTTGTTTTAGTTATTCTTCTTACTTATTATATTTGGGTTAATTACATTATCTGGTTTTTTTTTTGTTATTTCAACAACAGATATCTTTAAGTGCAAAATATAAATTTTAGATTCTCCTGCATTTATCCTAAATTACACTTAAGTCATGATCAATTGATAGTATAACCTCTGCACCATTTCATGTGCACACACTAAAAGCAGGGAGAGCAGGCACCAATGAGAGAAGATACAATAACACCCAAGTCAGAAGCAGTATGAAAAGCAGCAGTTAGGATGGAGGTGGGTTGCAAAGCAGCCTGTAGTGTCAACAGCAAGTGTAGGCAGGTTAGAGAAGCTTTAAAAAGTACACCCTAAATGATTTACCAACTGGATGTGCAGAAGGGCATCAGCCAAGCAGTCAGCTCATACTGACGGGAAGCAAATTTAAATATGTCGTAGAAGCACACAAAGCACTAAAAAGAGCCACCTAAAAATTCTGAGGAAGGTTTTGTTAAATTTTAGGGATCCTTAAAATAACATTTGTATACTTTGGAACATTATACAAAGTTTAAAACCAGTTGGAAAACTCACTAAATGCCTGAAAACTTCAAATTAAGGTACATGTAAAAAATAACCATAAAATGACATTATAGTGTTGATGGAACATTATTCTTCTTGCTGCTTCCCTTTAGTCTTTACGTTTATGTTGAGCAGTTCTGTGCAATTAAAAGCCACATTGTTCATCTTCACATCTGAATGTATACATTTCTTTATGTATCTGAAATAGCTGAAAGGATGGACAGTAAGCTCTAATCCGCTTAACCATGTGTCTGGTTTTGATGGGGTCCCGCTGGATCTAGACTGGATCGTAGCCCTTTCAGCCATATGCTGCATCCTCCTGACTGCAGAAGAGCATAATAAAAAGTCAAATGCTGTAGATAAACACGTCCTTCAGTCAAAACCAGCAGGGTTTGGACTTTGCTTTCTCAGGACAATGACGGAAAAATAGTCTCTCCCGGTGCTTCACTGTGAGGTCAAGAGGCTCTCTCTCTCTCACACACACACCCAAACACACACACACACTCTCCCTCAAAAATAATCAAGCTTGGCAAATGTTTTCATTGACATCTTTCAATGTAAGGCTTATTTCAAGATATGTTGAGTAAAATGAGCTTGGCGTCCTCCTGGATGTTTTCTGTTCTTGTTCCATAAGTTCCATTTGTTTCAATGAAAGACTAAAATGTTTGCTTTACTTAGTGAAATGATTTTTCCCCCACTCTCCCAAGAGATTAAATTGTAATTTGTTCATTTTTTTTTGTTTGCATAATTTATTTAATTTACTTTGTTCATTTGTCTTTTAAATGAGCCTCCAAACATCACAAAACAAAGGCATTAATCCAGGAATGCAATATTGTTGGGCTTTGTAGATGTCTCTCAATGCAAAACGCTGCTCACAGTTGTTGTCTATGCTTTTTGCAGTTGGTAGTTTTTCCTACTAATTCTTCCAGATGTCATGAAGCGTTCTTCACTTTGTTTAAAAAAAATCAAAAACACTACATAATGACTGAGATACCATGAAAATAATATCTCAGATCTAGGATGTACTTTTATATCTGTATATGTGTTTGTGCTTACTTGTTGGTGACCTTTGACCTTTTTTAGACCAAGCACCACAATATAAAAAGGAAGCAGTCAAAGAGAACAAAATATTTACTTTCACTGGAATATTATTGTACATATATATTAATATTTTCTTTCCTTTAAAGTTTGTAGTGTAGTAAAAACAAATTATTTGCCCTGTGGAAACCCATTTTAGTATACTAGATCATTTTGAATATAAATATTTGTTATTACTTTTTAATCATGTGCATTTATTACATTTCTAACATTCATGTCATTGTTTAGTAAAATTTGTTTGAATGTTTTGGAAAAAAATCCTGTGAAAGGGTTTTTGGTCACTGCTTTATTTTTGTTTTGATTTTTAAATAAATCTATTGACCTGGAAAGAGAGGCCAGAGGTCAAATGGGACACATTTTAAATCTTTATATGTTACTTTCTATATATTGACCATAAACACCACACTTGTAAGAATCATACTTTCTTAGTTAGGAGGCTGTTTGTCAATTTTCAATCAATAATTCACTGAGTTGACCTTGAAGACCTTGGTGGACTTAAAACAAATTTGAATGGATTGTTAACACGACCCCACTCTACACTCCTACAAAGCTTTATTGGAATTCATACATCTACTAGATACACTTTCTCTGAAAAATAATAAAAGTGAAGGAAATTAAACTGCATTTCCCACAGAATGGAACACCTTGAAGGCAAATATGCTCCATGTAAATATTCTCTAAAGCTTATATGTTTTATTGGTGATCAAACTTGAAACTTAGTTGAATCCATATTGATCTGCCCTCAGCTTTGCAAAATCAAGATGAACTGAGAGCCCACCAGGTGGCACAAAGTGCTGTGCTGGGAATCTTAAGAAACTGAATTGAAGTATCCAATACGAGGTGCACATCTCTCCCAAATGCGGCTAAAATGACTTTAACCTTGAGACGTCTGTGCGATCGTCTATGAGAACCCAACCCTTTACTCCAAATCTAACCCTAAGTTTTGAAGACAAAGCGTTTTTTTTTTTTTTCAGGAAAAGAAAAGGAAATTCTACCTGATGGAAACTGATCTTAAAGATGCAAGGCAATAATTTGAAAAATAATTGTAAAAAAATAGCAGAGGGTTGGGTTTAGAACATTTTTTAAACCTCACAGGCCTAAAACTACATCATGCTCGTTGACTCTAATTCAGAACTGCAGATTTGAACGCAGTGCCACCAACAATACAATTGAGCATATGTTTACATCGACATGTTTCACATATGCACACTAGAACTTTGTAACATCAATTTCCTGATACCAAGAACAAGAGCTGCTTTGTCTGTTGTGTTTGTCTGGGCATTATGAAAAAGAATGTGTAAAATTGTGGAACAAAGAATACTGCTTAATAAGGCGTCCAACTATACATCCATTTTCTTCCACTTATTCAGTTCAGGGTAATTGTCGAGCTGGAACATATCCCAGATGTCAGGAAGGGTGCACCCTAGACAGCCCCCCCGACTGTTGGACAACCATTTACGGCCAACTTGGCATGTGACATGCATGGTTTGGACTATAGAGGAAGCTGGAGTACACAGAGAGAACCCACATAGAGGAAGAACATGCAAACTCCACATAGGCCCAGGACTCAGGACCATTGTTTTGAGACAACAACACTAACCATTGCACACTGTGCCACCAGTCAGCCAATGACATATGCCTGGTCTGGTGTACTGTTCTACCAACCAGGGGCTGGTGCTTTGGTCCACTGGTGTTAGGCAGTGTAAATCTTTGGAAGGTTACTGCTGGATTAACGAAGATTAAAACATTCTAGTCAATGTTTCTAATTTTTCATGCGTCTGAGCGAATACACAAACTCCCTGAGCGGTCCCTTGGACCACTGTGAGCAACAGCAGACGTGTGCACGCCAGCATCGAATCCATCCAAGTTACATGGTTTATTAAAATAATCAAATTACAGCATTTGCATTTATGTTAGACTACTTTTAATTAACTGCTTTAGCCCACTTACAATGAAAATGTAAAAAAATCTTTTTGCTCACAGGCGGAGAGTGCTTTCGAGCGTTTTCCTTATAAAACGCAGTTTTTACCGTTTCTTCCCGCAGTAAATATAAACAACGACAGTATTCAGGAAGAAAACCAAACATTGCATATATTTTTATCATAACTCTGGTTTTTACGTGGCCTGTCAACACAATTTAAAAACCGGTATAAAGTTCACACTTTTTCCGTCAATTGTTCCGTCTGTCCTGCTCACATCTCCAATGGTTGTACGCGTTGTCATTAATGTGGCTTCACTCCACATCAGCCACGCCGCTTTGCTAGCTAAAACACCGGTGTCGGCGCATAAGGACGCTGTCATAGCCTGTCAACGACGTTGATCTGCTGTGTATATACGAATGTGAATCGCATTATTGGCTGGACTATGGGGTAAGGTGGCATCGTTCTAATCCCATAGCAGCCAGTCACTTACTGACTAACACTGCAAAACAGAATTGTTAAAGTTTTTATGTTTTTTAATGTCAGTTCAGGTTAGATTTTTGTCTGTGCGCAGAGACGGTGCCAGCAGTGTGCAATTGCGCACACGCGCAGCTTAGAGGGAACATTGATTCTAGTCTTTATTACCCAATAACAGAGAAAAGGATTATTTACCGAAACCTTTTTGGAGGATTGGATGAAATATTGGGAAAGAACTATGAAACATCTTATGAAAATTTGCCTTTGATAGTGGCCTTTATTAGTACATCTGTGTGCACATGCAGGCTGAATTAGGTTGCCAGATTTGAGGCAGAACAATAAAGAAAATAGTTTCATAATAAATACACAGGACAAGAGAATAGCGGTGCTTTGTGCCTCCAGTACGAGGACACATGATCAACAGTTGTATACCTGGCTTGCTATTTTGATCAAACTTCAAATCCAGAGTCATAAATTCTTTTAGTGTTAAACAAGTTAAACTTCTAATAAATTAATGTACATTTTATATGAGGTTTATTCTCTCCTTTACATAACCAGTGCCGCTGCATTATGTATTGTGAAAATGCCTGCTGGGTCAAAGTCAGTGTTAAAATATGCAAAAATCTTTTGTTGGTACTGTGACTGTAAAGATGTGATTGTGTTCCACTGGAAGAGTCAAATCATTAATGCAGGGCAGCTATATTGTGTTATTAGATGCAATGCACTTAATTAGTGTATGCAAATAAGTGCAAGATCACACCTTGCTCAAGTATGAGACAGTGCAGTTGTGTGTTGCATATGTGTGTTAATTAGTGAGCCCACTGTCTTCTAAAGTGTGAAGAGGAGGTAGTGGGGCTGATTCAGGTTGAAAAGTGTTGTCTGACAGCAAACATTTGCACAGAAATTGCTCAGACTGTCCCTGGATTTAAATACTAGTTTTTTTGTTTTTGGTAATGCACCTCGATGCTGTACGTCTGCATCAGCATAAACAAACACATGCATATGATCCCGGCTTTCAGGGTGACACACCACAGGTAGGAAGCTGGTAGGACATTGTGGGGGGAATCTAAAAAGCTAATTTTCCCAGTGGCCTTCTCGCACCTCTGCCCTTCATATACAGCCATTTCCATAAAGTGCTCCCCCTGGGGAACCAACAATAATAAACAGTTATTAGTAAATGCATTATACCAGCACGTCCCTTTTGCCCTCTTGCCTCTCCTTAATAGTCAACCTACAAACATTCACAGCGCCACCGCAGCACCCAACTGGACCTGACACGGGGATGCATTTGTGTGTGTGAGTGTTTGTATTTCTGACCCAGCTCACCACAGAGTACTGAATTCGTGAGGGAATTGGGCTAATGCTCATAATAGCGGTGGCCATTACAGCAAAAAGCTTTGGACGCTGTATGCCTGCCAAACTCATAACTGTCATGATTTCATCTGATTGCCTAGTGCTTTTAGTTATGAAATCCATTCCTATCACTTTTTTCTTTTATTTATCCGGTTATTTTGCACTTTCCATTAAAGTGGGCTAAATTGCTCTGAATTAAAATTCAGATGATATTATCCCTGATGTTTAGTGATTCAACCTCTTCAATTAGTGATCTGAGACTGGTCACCTGTGTAATTGGAGATGATACTACACCTGGGTTTGTACGCAGCCATATTGTGCCTAAAATACAGATGGATTGGGGTTTATTTTAATAAGCTAGCTAAGCTAGGCTAGGGTCCAAATTTTGGTCCAATTTTTTCAGTCTTGTTTTGTGTTTAAAGGTGACTGGTGACACATGTTTACAAGGCTAAATGTGCAGGGTTTTTTTGCATGTGTGTGTTTTTGTTGTTATCATCAGTGCTCATGGGAGCAGGCATGCACACAAACACACTGGTGCACATGCAGCATCTCATCTCCATATGGTGAAATACAAGCGTCCTTTCAAAAACATCTGAACTAGCCCTTCGTCCACATGGAAGGATGGGAGCCGGGGTGAGAGAGGGGAGACAAAGGACAAGCACTTGGCCAGGCCTCTCTAGTGTGAGTGCCCTAAACAAAGGTCCCTAAATGCATGAACTTATTTACATCTCTATTGATTCTGGGAAATATAGGGAGGCTGGGGTGGTGGGAGGTGGGTGGATGTGAGGGCACACAGCATGCCTACCTGAATGAAGCTGGCCTGTTGTGGGTTAGTGGTAAAATATTGGTCATCAGGGCAGCTGGAGATGCACTCAACGCTCAAAGATTCTGGTTTGTCTATGAGTGTCTGTGGACATGTGCCTTTGTATGTGGGCCTATTCACCACATCCTCTACCTTAATCTGCTCTGCCCCCATCAGGCCTGTGTGGCACTTGTGTGCAGATATTGTAGTATAAAAACAGTTGTATTTTTTAGGACAATCATGGCCTATCCACTCTTTATCCTAGTCTGAGGTTAATTGTGTCATCTGTACATGTCCTTAAATATATCTCTTTTAGCACTTAGCATTACATTAGTTTTATAAATATTTTTTTCAGAAACGTCATTATTTGTTTTGCATGTGGTAGCTCACCAGTTCTACAGATGAGCACTTTTAGCATTAATGTTTGATTCATGTGCTCAGAATTGAGCGAATTATGTTTTTTGACTGCCTTTAAAAATGCCTTTATATGCCTTTGGGACAGTTGATTGTCTCCCGACTGTATGTGAAATCTAAATGTTTGCCCAGTCTTGCTTGATATAGGACTTTAGCCATCCAAGGTCTTCTTTTACTTGGTAGGAACATGTGCAGAATGGGGTTTTGCTTTGCCTTTCTGAAATATAAAAGGCCTTCCTAAGAAAAAGACATCAAGTTACCCACCTGTTACAGCAACAAAAACAGGAACCAAAAAGTGGTATTTGTTTTTTTTTCCTCTTTTTTTTAGTCTGACCTACTCATTGAATTGGTCTGATTCTTCAAAATAATACATACATATATATATATATATATATATATATATATATATATATATATATATATATATATATATATATTAGGGGTGCAACGATACACAAAATTCACGGTTCGGTTCGGTTCGATACTTTGGTGTCACGGTTTGATATTTTTTCGATACAAAAAAATGTTCATACTTTTTTAATTTGTCATTTATTAAAATTATAAATAGATATTTTAACTCAAAAGTACAGTTTTTATATTTAATGTTGCTGAAACAACAAAGTAATAAAAAAATAAATCTATCTGATCGAGAAATCACTCATCTTTGGAAAAGAGAGTTTATTACAGAGAAATGGCTCTTTCCAAAATAAAAGCTATACTATACGCTTCTTCTGGGCTATATTCTCAGCAGCATATTAAAAACATCAGGTCCCCATAAGGAGAATCATGTGCTAACGGCTGTCTAAATGACTCGGGTAAAGTTTGTAGCATGCGTGCTTGTTGTTTTTGTCTGCTTCCACTTGTCTTTGCACTAGGATGATGTCGGCGTAAATGTGCAGTCATATTCGTTGTGTTCCCACTAGTGCTGTCAGCGTTAATCTGAAATGACGTTAACGCCACAACATGGCAAATCTCCGTTAACGAGCTACCGCGGATCGCCCCGTGCGTGGGGCTGGACGGCGTCAACACGTTAACGAGCAAACTAACGCAGTAGTTCCCACACATGTAATTGAGCATTGCGTGGCACATCCAACATACTGTTTTACTTTTGTCCATGACGCGCTTACCTTCAGGGTCATACGTCACATGAAGACCAAAATAGTTCCAAAGGCCAGATCTGAATGAGGGTGGGGGAGGTTCAATTTGCCATGTTGCAACGAGCTTAACTTCTGTCTTGCTAGCTTGCGCTGCGCTCAGTGGATCTGCGCTCGACAGTGCAGCCTAGGCGGAGTAGTCGAACCCTGATCCACTGAGCGCTCAACACAGACAGCATCGTCAGAAGAAAAGTTGATAAAATAAATTAAAAATTTTGTATTTTTCGATACCGAACCGAAAGCCTACCGAACCGAAAGCACTGTATCGAACGGTTCAATATCGATACAAGTATCGTTGCACCCCTAATATATATATATATCTATATCTATATAGATATAGATATAGATATATATTTTATTTTATTTATTTTTCTTCACATAAAAAGGATCCACCAGGTCAACAGTCCACCAGTGAGATTTATGTTTTTTCAAATGAGGCTGGAAATGCCTTACTAAAACATATTAAGACCAGTTACCTTGAGACCAATCTAAGAACTGAATCCATTCATGTTGAAACTGATTAATCCTAAAATAAGATATTATGACTTTGTTGGCCTTTCCAAGTCAGATTTAATAAAAGGTATGAGTAGAAGTCTAACACGTGAAGTTCGATTTTTAGTCCAAAGGTACACACACACACACACACACACACACAAAACACTTGGATACTGAATTTAGTGTGGACTAGAAGTATTCTATATGTTAGCAAAGATTTAACTGAACTCATCTTTAACACATCTCATCATAAGAAAAAATAACAAAGACAAACCTCTAAAGACATTAAAACAAATGATACACAGAAGGAGAGAGCGAGAGTAAGATGGAGCAGTGTGGTACAAGCAGTACTCATAAACCAATGAAGGTCAGGGAGGGAGAGACGGACAGAGAGAGAGAGGCGGAGTGGTCTAATTTGTACACGGCTGCTAAGTAAGGAGAGGAGGCTAATTACTGGCTGAACAGGGCAGGCACGGGCTGCTCATGTCAAAAAGGACAGAGCCACTTATTAGGCATCAAAGTGCATTCATATCACAGCACAAAGGAGATGGGGGCCGAGGGGGCACGAAAGAGGTGCAGCATTTGTAAATGGAAACATGTTGGGGAGTGGCTGGGGGGGGGGGTTAATGAATGTCATTGAGAGGTGCATTATGGGACCCTCTCCTTAGGCCCGTCGCTGTTTTAGGGCAGCAGGAGGGTGCAGAGGGTTGTGTTGCTTTGATTGTGTCCAAAAAAGAAGCAGAGGAAATGACGGCGGGATAGAGGGAAGAACAGACATATAAAGAGGCCTCATGGGAGGCATTTACAGGAAGTGAAAGGGCCAAAACACAAAAGAACTTGGCTCTCAGGTGAGCAGGTGAATATGATCTCGGCACAGTCTCAGAGGCCCAACGAGTCAGGGGTTTGTAAAAAAGCAAAATGACCACAAAGAGAAGCGAAGCATCCAGCAGCACATTATTTAATAATCCTTTCAGAACTTGAGTTGTAGAGGAGTCAGCCTTTGAGAGTTAAATATATAGCTCAGTTACCTAAAAGCAGTGTAAAATATTATTTAAACTTTTATTTAACTAAATTGGTTAAAGGAGTAAAACTCTGCAGATTCACATTGTTGACCAACTCATTACTTCCTTAACTTTAACTGTATTGTTGTTGGCAACATGTACAAATCCTGTCTTCCTTCTGTCACCCCAACCAGTCGCAGCAGATGGCCCCGCCCCTCCCTGAGCCTGGTTCTGCTGGAGGTTTCTTCCTGTTAAAAGAGAGTTTTTGCTTCCCACTGTCGCCAAAGTGCTTGCTCATAGGCCCATTGTTGGATTTTTTTCTCTGTATGTATTATTGTAGGGTCTACCTTACAATATAAAGTGCCTTGAGGTGACTGTTGTTGTGATTTGGTGCTGTATAAATAAAATTGAATTGAATTGAATTACAAATTAAAGAAATCAACAAGAGGTTCGAATCAGAAACGGAAAGAAGAAAAGGTGATCGTGATCTATGGTTCTGCAGAACTTTCTAACATCATTGTTCTTGACTGGTTTGAATTGAAGGGATCAAAAGGTGATTTAATGATCAAGCAACCAATTTAAGTTCATTTTTATGAATGTGTGATTCTTAATAGCATGCTGTTCCTTCTAAAATGATGAATAGCTTCACCTCATATGAATGAAATGAACAGAAACACTTTTTAATCTCATGCACACATTACTGCCAAAGGTTTTTAAAAGGAGCCACAAGGCATTCTTCAATACATTTTCATATTAAAGTTAAAACCATTAAAACATAAGTGTTAAAATACATAGGCTTAGACAAATTGAGGTAAATATTTTTAAATACAGCGTTTCTAGAATTGTCTAAGAATCATATGTCTTTTGTCCTGTTTCCCTCGCCTCACCACCAAATGTTCTGTCTGAGTTTTATAGCCTGTTAGAGGGGACTTTTTCTTTCCCACTGTTGCCAAGTGGTTGCTTATAAGGGGTTGTCTGTTGTTGAAGTTTTCTCTCTATTATTGTAGAGCTTTTACCTGATAGTATAAAGTGTCTTGAAGTGACTGTTGTTATTATTTGGCACTATATAAATAAAATTGAGCTGAATTTAAGTTAGTATCTCTGTTGCTGTTTGTATATTAAGGCAAATTGAATATTGGTGTTTTTCCAAGCCCAGTCGTATAGCCAGTGGATTAGGAATTGTGGACTTTAAAACCCTCTGCTATAGGCAGGGCTGGACTGGGACAAAAAATCGGCCCGGGCATTTTGACTAGAGACCGGCCCACCAGGTATTATAGGAAAAACCATAAAGCCTTTGAATGAAAACAAACGCTGTTGTCACAGTGATGTACACTGTCTTGTTGGTACATATGCATCAGTCTAATAAACTTAAACCTACACCATCCTCCCTATTCTGGTATTCTAAACAGTACCCAAAAGTAGACTGCTTGGTCGAGTTAACCTCCTGAACTATCTAGAACACATGGTGAAAACCTGAAATTAAGACAGAGAAGACTAGAGGTGAGACATGATCATTACGGATTACTGATGACAGATTTAGATATATTTTCATAAACCATTCATTTGCCACATCAATTAACAGCATGGCAGGGCAAAATATTTTTTCTAACATGTCAACCTTTAAAAAGTGAAAGGAGACAGAAAGACAGGTGAGAAAGAATAAAACTTAATTGACTTTTTGATGGCATTTTACACACAGTACTCGTACAGAATCTAGAAAATGTGGGAAAATACTGGCATCAAATACAGTACTTACTTTTGGAGAAATTATGATGGGACCATGAAAAAAATTACTATGTACAATAATGGATTTCTATACATTTTACATCAGATTAAAACGTTTGTTGTAAGATTCAGATAATTATTTGTTAAAAGCAAGACAAGTATTTCGTGTGCCCCCCTTTCCCTGTTAATGCCCTACCTGGGCCCCTGGCAAAACTTTGCTAGATCCACCCCTGCACAGTTACCAGCTGTCAGCTACATAAAAAAAGGATCCTGGCCGGTATGCCCGATGGCCAGTCCAGCTTCATACGTGTATGTTGCTGAATTGGAGCTACTGGCTATGGCAGGATCATCTGTATCAGAGATGCCCCAGTGGATATTCCCCAGCACTGAAAGAGATGAGAAACCGACTGCAAGGAAGGAAATGTGCCGATTTCATGTCACCGCTATAGTTGAAAAGCAGTTGTTTTATTTTTCTTGCCAGTGTCGACTTAAAGCTGCTATTACTTGACAAATCTTTAATGTGTATGGCTGTAACAATTCTGGTGTTGCAATATATAATAATACTTTAGCTTGTTTTTGAAAACAGGGTTTTATAACCTTAAAGCCTGAAGTCAATTTCATGTTTATAATGAAAAATACATCTCTATAAATACACAATGATAATATATGTAACTTTAAAATAAAACTTAGATATAAACATTTTCATATTTTTTTTAATAAATAAATGTAAATTTTTTGATCGTGAGATTGAACGCCAACATTTTAAAGTTTACAGTTTTGTTCTCGGATGACAAACATAACACAGATATTCTTTAACAAAACAGGAACAGGAGTCATTATTTGATAAGAACTGTATTCTTTTTGATTAGTGCCATGTATTAAAGGTACCACCCCTAAAAAAAGGAAAAGGTAAAGTATAGGAGAAAAACATATCTTCTATTTCATTACTTGTAAAACCAAAGATAGCATTTTATTAAATCCTAGAGTCAGCTGTAAATTGCTCCAGCATTCTTCTGTAATCTAATTTATTCGTAGAACTCTCTCTGCAATAGTGTGTAAATATTTGGTGGTTTTTTTTTTGAATGGATCATAGCTGAATTCAGCCCAGTCAAAACAGCTTTCTTTTTATTTTATACTGTGTTTTCTTTCTTTCTTTGAACCTCTCAACATCAGGAGGTTATTGGGGAACTATCTCGGGGTAGTGACAGGGTTAGAGATAGGGGTGGAGTTCGGTTTTGGCCACTTGAAAAAAAAGTTCCAAACAGGTAAAAAATGTGTATATTTGTGTTTCCAGAGAGAAACTAAAAAGAAGTTCAAATGACAACAAACTGTTGCAAAACAACTAGAAACTGATAGAAAATTATGCACGACATCTGTGATATACAGAGCTGGAGACAGAAAATACTTGAAATGACATGGATCGCCCAGGCTGCTGCAACTTTTACACCACTGTATCTTGGAGCTCGTTATTTCATAATCCGTCCAGATCTTGAGTTGTGGAGGAGTCAGCCTTGGAGGGTCAGATAATTCATCCAAATGTATTACACCTGGGTAAGTGTAATGCCAAAATGTATGTGATTTGTAAAATTATAATGGTCTCCAGCTCCTGCATGAACCTGAATTTGATAGGCGAAAGAATGGACGGATATCCTAAAATTAAAAATTTTGTATGTTTAGCTTGTAGCTACATGAAAACCAGCCCTAATTTGCCCATGACCTGTTGAATGTTGAAACGCTAAATAGAAATGTAACACTCAAATGAAATGAAAACTGATGTTCTCTATGCCACAGATTTTATCCATGAATCCATATTATAATCGATAAACATTCCATTATGTCTTTGCATTGCAGAGTTCCTGCACAGCTGTATTCCCAGGCAGCGAGTGATTTCATCAAATCTGATGTTGCATTTACAGTCTCAGTCAAAAGACACTAAAGACAGACAGAAAGGGAGGTAATGGGACCCACATCCGCTGGTGGTAAAGCAGGGAAGTAGATCGTAAACTGTTGCTTCCATCCCAGAATCCTGGGTTTGCTGGATATGAAGCAGGGAACCAAAGGAACCAATAAATCCTGGAGTTCAACCCCTAGCTGCTCACACCCGGCCTGGGCTGGCATGGGATGAAAGGCCAGCTACAAACCCCAGGCCCAACCGCACACACACACACATCTAACCATGACTCACCCCCCACCAGCCCCCTGCCTGGACCCTGGCCCGCAGCCCAGCGCCTATGGAGCGTTTATTAGAGAGAAGACTGAGCACCATGTGCTGTGGCCGGGGCTCGAGGAATGTGCCTGGTCAACAGCAGATTACAGTGTGGAGCTATCTGCAAAGAAGGTACTTATTTGTGCTTCTTTGTGCGTGTGTTTGCGTACAATATTTACATGTTTCTTGCCTTTATGGTAGCAATAAAAATGTGTGCATATGTTGGTGTGTCCACATTAGTGCACGTGGTTGCAGGAAAAAAAGCTTTACATCCATTTGTATATAATTGAGTATGGCCCATATGTATGCTATTACTGTGTGTTTGTGTTCGTCAGTGGGGAGGTAACGTATTAGAGACGTCCACAAAAATAAAGCCTTCATGTTACCATGAGTGCTTTCATTCATGTACGTGTTAAAGACAAATCTGTGCTTGTTTTTGTGCCAATCTTGGAGTGCATAATGCAGATTTTCCATGTATGTCTACTGAATGTTTCACCAAACAGCTGTATTCTGATTTACCCTGGAAGTGGGTTGGACACTGGAAAGTTCTTGAAGTCTGCACTTCACATTTTAAAAGATTCCCACTGCTGTTATTCTATATTTTATGTGATTCCTGTCAATTTTAACCATGCATGAGTGGGAATTAAACATTTAACCATTATGAAGTAAATGTCGATTGCACCGATCAGTTTATAGTGGTTGGTCTATAGAAGGATGCATGGCTGATGATTTTTGTAGGCCAACCTGCAGAATAATTCTCTTGGCTTTTGTCAACCCTGTGGGACATTTCCATAAGCACAGTTTATGTTCTCTGATATTCCAAGAGTTTTGTTAAATAAGATCATCTCCACTAAGTGATGACACTTATGATTAAAAATTTAAAATTATGACAACACAGCAGTTGTCTATTGCTAGTTCATACCAGAGTTTAGTTTTCTGTTTACACCCATTTTCATCACATAATCATACAAAGAAAACTTGCAGATGGCTGGAAGTCAGCATGTGTTATTTTTCTGGGTGTCCATGGCTCCTGATGTAGACCAGGTCATCTACTAAGGATGAGGTTAGTGGTCTGATTCCTGGCTGCTCCAGTCTGCAGGCCAAAGTTTCCTTGGGCAGGAAACCGTGTGGGAATACTTGATAGAAAAGCACTTGAGTGTAAAACAAAAAGCAGTCTCAGATTAACACAGTATATTAGATCCCTGCAAGGATCAAAAGCTGGAATAAACAAATACCAGACAATTGAATTCATTAGAATTCTGCGGCAGAGAGGTTCAGAACTTTTAGTACGAGGTTAGAGAGTTGTGTGAAAATTATTGGGAAGCCTATAAAAGCTGATTGGATGTGGACTGTCATGTAAAACATTAGAAGTGGATTGCAGTTGGGTTTTTGTTGCTGATTTCAGATGACTGCTACTCCCTGAGATCTGCTGGAAGTTTTTTAAAGGTAACAAGGAGTTCTTTCCCCCCCACTGTCACCACGTGCTGTTCAGCAGAGGTCGTCTTGAGGATTGTTGGGGGTTCTCGCTTTGGTATTATTTGATCTGGCTTATCAGCCTAACTTGGGCAGATGTCACAACGACACATGGGCGAAAAGTGTCAGCAGGAGGTTTTCTTTTGCTACTGTATCTTGTAAGTCTTAGTCTCTATCATGTTACTTCCTGCTTTATTTTTATGGTTATTTTTCCCTTGTCATATGTTCTGATTCAGTTCAGCTGTGTTTTGGCCAGTCTTCATTTTCAGACTGTTTAATTTTTGTCCTTTTTCCAGACAGAGCAGGGAAGAGTTGACAGGAAAGCAGAGGGGGAGAGAAAGGGGAATACATGCAGCAAAGGGCTGCAGGGTGGACTCGAACCCAGGATGGTTTACCTCTGCCATGAGGCTCATCGCAGTGACCTAAACTGGCGCCCAAGTTTCGGATTTGTCTCATCAGTGTTCCCAGTTTTCATGGGGTATGGTTTCTGGCTTGGCTGGATGAGGAGAAACAGGGCAGGATGGTGCACCAGTTGGAGAGAGTGACATACGCACCTGTGCTATTCTCTCTCCACATATAGTAGGTGCGGGGCCGGAAGAGGACCAAGATGACTATAATGAAGCACAGCACTATTGGAAGTTGATTTTAAGAGGTGAAACATAATGTTTGGGATATCCACATCATGAAAGGTCCTGCAGGTCCCGCTCACTTAATGGGAAAAAAATGTTAGTATGTGGAAACTTCACTGATTTCTCCTAATTTTTCCACCACACTTTCTGTTGTTTTATAACAAATAATTATAATACATATATCCTAAAGTTTTCTGTTTTTGTCTAATGTTTCCCAAGTTACCATGTGTTTATGACACACATTCTACACACTGGATGTCATTTCAACACATCTGTCAGCTCAACCTGGCAACCCACCACAAAATGATTCAAGGATGGTGTGCACAGCTGCTCTTGGGACAGGCAGACAGGCAATTTAGGATGCTTCACCACTTCAACTGTCTTTACTTAGCTATTAACATCAGTAACAATGGTTTAGAAGACCGTGGTCATGTTTTCTAAAATGTAAAAAGATAAGAAATTACAATGAGTGAAAATTTATTGCAATTTCAAAATTTAAATCAGTCCTTGATAGAAAATCGAAATCGAAAAAATTACATCAGGAGATCTCTTTTTCAATTTAGCCCTGAAAAAAAAAAACGTGCTGTTGGGTTTGTTGCTAATTGCAGCAGGTAAAAGGCAAATCCTGATATGAAACAAATCCACACATCTGTTCAGAGCACTTAATTTGTTCGTGTAAAATAATGCAATTGTTTATTTCCCCGCTTTATACAAGTGTGTAAAACAACAGACAACTCAGCAGCAGCTGGTTAAGAGATTACAATGTTCATGTTTGCAGTTAATTAATGAGACATCACTAACAAACAGCTTTAAGGCACATACTAAAACTGTCTCGCTCTCTCACACACACAGAGATCTATATGTATACATAGAGAGAAATTTAGTTCTGATATGTGTGTGTAATACACACAAAACACATCTGTATCAGTAAATTACCAGAACAAAATTTAAATGCATAATTTGTGTGTATGTATATGCACATGTGTGTGTGTGCGTGCATGTGTGTGTGTGTGTGTGTGTGTGTGTGTATTAGTAAATTAGCATCCTGGCACTCTCACTCTGGAATTTTCAGCCATCAGGGTCAAAACCATATTAGCAAGAGGTGAGGCTAAACAAATGAGATTATAGCTGAATTAGCTAATTATCATTATTTCCATCCCCTAACAACCTGTAATATTGTCGGCATAATGGTGCTTGTCAGATTTATTGTTGTGTTTGTCTGGGAAGCCTTTGCCCTCTGGTCTCACCTGCTGAAACACATCGTCCATCCATTAGAATGCATTATGGAAATGAAATCTTTGTTGTTGTTGTTATTGTTGTTGTTTTTTCTTTTATTACCAGCATTGATATGACAAGTTGGGTTTTTTCATTTCCATTGTTTTCTTTTTCAACAAAGAGAGTTGAGAAAGAGCGGGGATAGAGTAGGTGTAGAGAAAGAAAGACTACAAGTATATGGGCCTTCTCTCAAGGTTAGAGCAAGCTGGAATTGGTGAAGTAGTACCTATTACAGACAGACCTTTCAGAGGAAAATTGGACCCGTCTACCTTTTAAGGACGACATGCTAATTCATGTCAAAAAGGCTTTTAGTCAGGAGGACAGGGCCGGAGGAAAGGCTGTTGTGTTACATTCATATGGGCTGATGTGCACTCACTTCCCGGATAACGAAAGCAAAATATTGATGTCAAGATTTGCCTTACAAGACTAAAGAAAAAAAAAGAAAGGATAAAAAAGAGACATATTGTGTTTTCATTGCATTTAAATTGCATTTTATTAAACTTCTTATTCAAAAACACATCCAAGGTTCACTGGAAATAAAATCGAAAATGATTGCTTTTCCAGTGAAAATCATTTATTTCTGCAGTTAGTGATTTTTTTATTTTATTTTTTTTAAAGATCAATCAACATCTATGTACTTTACAAATGCAGAATATGCTGAGAGGGAAACAGGCACATTAGTTACATCATAATTAAACCTTTTTAAAAAATTATTATTTTAAAAGGTTAGACCTTTGTACCCTTAAAAGCAAAATAAATATTATTATGGTATTGTGGTACATCAGGCATTCATTTCTCATGACTAAATCAAGATCACCCAGGAGCTCTGATTGGGTAAATCACAGATTAGTTGTCATAGATACTACTGTTACTTTTAACCATTTTAGATCCTGCTGTGTGCTGTGTGAGACAGGTGCAGCTGACAGTATGAAGCTGCTTCAAGTAATTGAGTAACACACATGCAACTAATCAATCACAAAATATTTAGAACTGGATATGAAGTTAACCATAATACTTAAAATACAGCCACTTTGAAGAAGCCAACAGGTCTCTGCTAGGCATCCTTTTCTTTAATTCCAGTCACTGTATCACAATCATTGAGCCTTCAAAATGAGGACTCCAGTGGGTAATGTCACAAAGGGCACATCCATCAGTATGTTTAGTCTCCACTTCTATGGCAATTTCAAATGGTATCGTCTGCTGTGTTGAAAAAGTCCTATGGAATACCTAACACTCTATTCCAAATTCACAAGAAGCAGTAGCATTGACTTTTCCACACCGAAACTATTACATATGTATTCTCATAAAGTTGTGTAAACTATCTGAACAAGGTAACTTTAATAGCACATTACATCGTTACCCACCTGTGTTATCCATATTCAGCTCTACTGATGTTTATATGCTAAGTAACGTGGAAAGAAAATTATTTTAGGCTCAGCCATTTGGATTCTTTGAGTCTGTGTCATGGGACACATCAGCGTTATAATTCAGAACTTTTCTGACAGAACAGGCCAGGTCACGTTGTGCGACCTAAAGGTTGATTCGGTCCTAGTGGCCCTGCTCAGTGTGAGCCCTGGACCTCCTGGGATCCTGCAGCTGTGAGAACTCAAACAAAGAGCTGAAGATAGGTGGGGGAAGACACTTTACCACGGCTGATAACCTCTTCACCTGGCTGGCACTGGCAGCTCACACAGAGTATACTACTCATGCACATACTCTGTAGCAGTCCATACTTCTACAACATTCAATTAAAGGTAGCACGATATATTTGCTTTATTTTTTAATTTTAATTAGTTTCTCTCTGCTCTTGTCTCCACCTATGCCCCTCTTCTTTCTTTTCTTCCACTGAGATAGAAAGCAAAGGGTCCTTCATTTTTTTCTGACACTCTTGTCCTTCAGCCTATTGATTGGCCACCGAGACGGCAAGCCCCCGTCAGCTGCTAATAGAAAGTGAAGTTCATCAGCCTTTCCCTTCCCCAGACACACACACACACACACACACATGCACGCACACACACACACACACACACACTAACTGAGCCTTTCACCACTGAGGGACCCTCCCATCAGCAGACAGCCGATGATCTACTGTAGAAAGGCCAGCAAACTAACCTTTGTAACACTAGCCTTATTTCGTGCCAAACCTTGCTCTTCCAAGTCTGTATATTTATTTTGGATGGTTTTGTCCCTGAGTTCCTGTCTCCTTGTATTATATCAGTATTGGGACCACTTATTAGTATTTTTCACTTGAATTCAAGGACAAATAGAAATTCTTGTCCTTATGTTAAATGTCCAGGAATTTAAAAATAATGTGTTATGGGGAATGCTGGACTCAGAAGTGTGCCTCAGTTTGGATACTGAGTTTCCAAACTGAAGCGATTTCTGTACACTTTTATATAGTACACTACCTTTTCTTTCTTTGCTTGCAACTACAATTTTTGAGCGTTTGCAATTTGTCTGCTTCTTCATCAAAATGCTCTGTCTTCATGAGATAACTTCTAACTTTCTCAACTGCTGTTGAGTGCAGTCCAGAAAAATGTGTTTACAGCTGCTCAGTGAGCTTAAACGTGCTACTTTCATTACTTTCTTTGTGTTTGGAAACTTTTTGATTCTATTCTAAGGAGTACTGAAACTTTCCAGAAACACCTTGCCGAGATGTATGTTGTTTTTTTTTCACCACTCTGTTGTTTCTCATCTGTACATCATTTTTATGTGGGACATAAACAATGACACTTTAGGGAACCCATTGTGTTCGAAACCGAAAGTCTCTCAAAAAGTGTCCATGTGCCATAATTTGGGGGAAGAGACTGTTGATAGAGACACCAACGGCTGTGAAAAAATGGTAGCATTAAATGGTGTGGGTAGACTGAGCTCATTATGTCATTATTGACATGAGATGGTGATGTTAGCTCAAACTGTACAGGCATTACTTGCTTTCCACCAGTTTAAGATGAATTATCCAGTCAAAGGCTAGCATCTGTTTTGCTTATGGGTCACCTGGTTATCCTTTCATGGTAATCATCTTAAAACACACATATCCACATAGTTACCACTGCAGTCAGCAGTTTCAAATGTGTGATATAGTCAGGTGGAATGGCAAGAATACTGGGTTATTTTCTTGTTTCCTCCCAAAAAACAAAGAAAAAAAATCCCCTCTTCCTGTCTATGATGACATTTAGAGTTTAACTCTGTAATCAATGCCATTCTGTCCAGTTCATGAAAACTGAATTATGCAGTGAACCACTGGTATATCAACCAGTGGTGCATGGTCATTTATTCATACGAAAATGTCACATATTATTACTTAAATTCACAAAAAGTCCCGAAGAACCCTCAGGCTCTAAAGAGTGACAATTTACCATCACATCGGTTTTAATGAGCTCTCCTTGGCTTGCTGCGCTCCTACGACACCCACTGTGGCTTTGCTTACATTCTACAAGCAATCGTGGCATTGTAAGAAAGTTTCACGTCTCACTGAGCATTCATGTCTAAAGGACAAAGTTGTCTGCACTTTTTTTAAGGGGGTGGGGGCTGCTAAAGCTGGAACCCACCTTGAAGTGAGAGAACATGCTCACTCATTTTCTTCGTTCTCAGCCTCTCTTCTGTCAGGTCTTAAGCCAAGACCAATGACTCCTATTAGTGAGTGTGGCAGGGCAGCTGACAGGCTAGTCAATATCCATGAGAAGGCCACTTCATTAATGATCCCTACTTGCTCAGAGAGATGGAGGGTCCAGAGAAAGTGGCCTCTGACAGGCCACAGAGAAACACAAAGGGCTTTGGCTTTATTTTCAGTGAGATACAGTGAAATTGTCGGGGAGTCTGACAGTTATATTTGAGAAAAATGTATATCCAGTTTTTATTTTAAAAGGAAGAAACTATGTAAGAAGGACACAAATTAGACGGCATTTCCAAAATAAAATGTAGGAATGTATTACAGAAAAACAGCTCCATGAAAACACTGAGCCCTTTGATCGCACTCATCTATCACAGCATGTTCCTGTGGTTTTAACTCTATGGTTGCCAAGGACGACCTTTTGAACTACACCGAGCTGGAGTTCATCCACAGAATGAAGATTTTTTAGAGATAAATTTATTGCTTAGTTATTTGTCACCTAGCAAGTAGATTTGTGGATGAAAACCTTATAGATGGAATAATTGAATGAATAATTTCAGTCCATAGATGCAGGTATATATGAAAACAGCTCTAAATACTCGTTCTGTATGAGGTCAGAGAGATTGGACATCCTAATATGGTCATCTCAGATATGGCTGTGAGCACAGTAACCCCACCCACCAGCTGTTAAAACCATGTTGTTTTCCCTGCCAAGTATTTTAAACTCTAGGTCCATTACTTTAAAAGACATTTAGCCTTTAGAAATTGAATCTTCCTTTTGATATGCCGTGTATTTTACAAAATAAGCAGACAACACATGTAAATCCAAACACATTTATACTGGAGTCATGTTTGCTCATATGTTGCTGAAAGAAACTGCCATCTAAGGCAGCATGCTGTCTGTCCACAGACCTGAGATAGCAGAGGAATGATGGGGAATTACAGCGGTTTGGTTGGTTGTGGGATTGCAGCGGCGATATGGTTTCGTATAAACTGTAATACTGTGGAGTGCGCTCTCTGGCAGCGCGTTCTGTACTGAAAAAGAAACTGATAAACCATTTCAATGGATCGCAAGTCGTTTAGATAAGTTGCTCTTTCTGGACCTTGGTGAATACACATCCCTTTTCCCCACAAAAAATGCACAAACACAGCTCAGTTGCACACCCACCTGCCTTTGGGCCCTTGTTTTCCATCGTGTTGAGGCGCTCGTCAGCAGGTGTGTGTTCCGGAGGTAAAATGATGTTTCTGCCCTCGACGACATGGGAGAGCTATCTGTGTAATAGAATTATCTGGAGAGGCCACTCAAAATTAACATAATACAGACTCAAAATGTAAATTGTCTTTTCTGTGAAATGTAATGTGCATATGAATCTGCTCTCTTGCTCTTCTCTGTCTTATCATCCTCTCTCTCTCGCTCTCTCTCTCCCCCCTACACTTTCGCTTTCTTATTTCCTGTTTCTGGGAACTGATAAAAATCCTCTGTGTTGATGTGGCCGCACACACACGTCCACACATTTTGGGTGCAAATACTTGAGAGGTGTGTGTTCCGCTGACACGTGTGAAGCTAAATGCCAACGTACCATTTAAGAGAGAAAGGGCAGCAGCACATCCAACCTTTGTAGTGTGTCATTCAGCGATGTTCACAGCCGTTCACATATAAAAATGAGGTCTCCTCTGTCCCGGGGAGCAGCGGATCCCTTTCACCCCATCAGGCAAAGGAGAGGAGGGGATGTTAACAACCACACAGACATCTGTCGAATGAAGGGAGGAGGGACAAACAAGAACAGGAAAGACTTTCTCCCCCCTCTTCATTATCCTGAATTTAATATGGTCATCTCGTTCCTTCTCAGGATTTATTTCATCTTTTCCTTGTTTCCTGCATGCTCGTCTCCTTATTCCCTTCCTGTCACACTGCCATGATGAGCACTTTCAGAGTGTTCAACTATTGCATTTAGCCATTCAGAGAGTTTGATAAAGCTACAATCCCCCCCCCCCCCCCCCCCCGAACCCCCTCCACCCCCCCCCCCCCCCCGTGCCTCAGAATTACATGGCAAAGGGAAAAGGCCACCTCTTTTTCACTAAATGCCTCTCCCATTCATTCACATGACAGCAAAGTAGTATGTCTTTTCCCACGGTAAAATGTCAGATTTGAAAGCCCTCTATTCGATTAATGTTTAGAGTAAGGTTGTGAGCCACCTTTAAACCGAGAAGTATTTTACAGTCAAATAAGAGCACCTCTAATTTGGGGGATGGGAAGCTGGATTGGCAGTGGAATCACAAATTTTTCCTTATGTCTTTTGTAAAGAGCACTTCCACAATGAACGTATATGGATTTGCTTGGAATGGTTCTGAATGCTGTCAGCTTAGCATTCAGACTTTCTATGTATGTTGTTATTTAGCCGCCTTATTGTCTATCTGGTCATTGGTGATCCATCTAGGGTTCAGGCTATGTCCTCCTCGTGTCTTGTCTGAGCCAAAAGACTGCAATGGCAAAATGTTGAGACTTTATTTGAAAGGTAAGATGTTGTCCTTTCATATCTACGTATTTAGCATGAGGCTAAAACAAGCCTAAATCCTGATAAGGACAATGAATTCTCTTTCATGAAATTAATGCCTGGCATCGATATCATGACTCTTCTGACTATCAAATGACAGAGAGGAGAAGCCCACACAAAGAAATGTCCTACAGTCAATAGATAGGGGTACCGATCTTTGTGTCATGCCGGTACAGACATACAAGACCCCAGAACGTTTACACGTTAGCATTTTACCCTGTTTGGATATATCGTTGACCTCTGCATCTCATACTGCCAGCTTGTCTGTAAGAGAGACTGCGCTCTATTGAACGAGAAACCAATATCTCTTAAAAGGTTTTGGCGGCAGTTAATCGCAATTTGAAGCATTTTTGAAGTCAACATGCCAGCATCAAACATGACTCTCATCTCTCTCATCTCTTTCTCAACCACATGGCTCCGAAGGAGCGAAACACACTGACAGAACTTTGCAAAATATTTCTAGAAACAAAGGGTTTCTACTGCCCAAAACCTGCTGTTGCAGTTTCTGCTACACTAACATGCATTTGAGGAAGAGTTACGGCTGCTAACTTTTAAAAGAGCTTAAAACTTTACTTGGGAGCTCAGGAGGTTGGTGGTTCAATCCCTTGCTGCTCCAGTCTGTGTGCTGAATATACTGAAAGATGCTAATTCCAAGTGTACACTGAATGTTACGTATAAAGCCTTTAAGTACAGGAAAAAGTGAAATAGTCCATGGTCATTTTTCTAATCTGTTCATAGTTATCAGTTTTACTTTAAAGGAAAGTCTCAACTGTCTGGTAAAGAAACCCCCTTTGGGGTCATTTGATTACTTTTATTGTTGTTATTATTGCCCCAAATAAATACAAATACAAAGGGACATTATTCTTTCTTTTTTGTGTTTGTTCCAGGTTTTTTGTTTTAATTCAAAATCTACTAGTAAATTACCTGTACTGTTGTACAACACATTTTAAAGCAACTTTATAAACTATACATATTTCATAAAGAACCAGCAAAATGCAGAATTTCATTATCTGCAAATGAACACAGTATTTTTTTTTTTAATTTAGCACGTATTTAACACTGAAGAACATAAAAACCCCTTTCCATGCGAAAGAAAGTAAAACACAAAATCTATTAAAACAATGCAAAAGAAGAAAGAACAAAAGAAAACAAACAAACAAAAACACTTACTGAGGTTTTGTAGTAAGTGTTTATAAAAGGGTTTTCAGTCTGTTTTTAAATGTATGCACAGATATAATTGGTCTGAGGTCAGGAGACAGTTTGTTCCAAAGAACCAGACCACAATATCTGAAAGCACCTTCAGCACACTTGGATGTGATTCTGAGAACAGTTTATAGATCTGCGCCCGATGACCTGAGTTGTCTGACTGGTCTGTAAACTGTAACCACATCAGCGATGTACTGGGGGCTAAACCACTGAGAGCCTTAAGAACTAATGAAAGTATTTTAAAGTTAATTCTATGGAGCCAAAGAAGTGCCTTCTATACTGGGGTAATGTGGTCAGTACAGATACGTGTAACTCATGTTTGCTTTTGAGCAGCTGGTGTTGATTCTCAGCTTCCAGTTCCTGTGTTTCTGTCCTTGAAACGCTTTTATGCTTTCATCCTTTTATGGTTTTGATCAAACTTTCATTTTTGACCCATCATGTTTGTCTATAGTACGTGAGTGACCAAGCCAGAGGTCATTCAGATCTTTCAGGTTTTTATTTTTCTGCCATTCAGAAAACAAAGCAAAACAGTAAGTCACACACTGCCTCTTTCACTGTTGCTCTATAATTCAGCACCAGTGTTTTTAAAATTGTTTTTTATCAAAGACTGAAATAGCTCAGTGCTAACAGTGTCTTTAAAGGCTTTTAAAAAGAGTTCAGACCGAGCTCTTGTCAAGTTTTACTACCATCTTGAAGAAGGTCAAGGGTTGTTTTTCTTCACTGACATCAACATGTACCCCCCCACCCCCACCCTGTTTTTTATACTTTTTTTTTCTTCTATTCAAAGACTTGGTGGTTTCACTCCACATATTACTCCTTATTCAAAAGCAGTGTTTGTGTTCTTCACTTGTGAATAAATGTTGGTGGTGAACTGTACAAGCTTCTAACATATAAACTGAAGGTAGGCTCTCTATGCTGCTAAAATTCAGAGATAGGTTGTGTGTGCTAGTCAGGGCACAGCTATATCCTTCAGTCAATGTTTGCGCCGGTTCCACAATGCAAGATCAAGATGTGGGGAAAAAAGGATTCTTTTACTGCAAGTTTTTCCTCTTTTTTTTTTTTTTAAATTCCATCAACTAAATGACTGCACTTCAGGCAGAATGTGCGTTATCATTAAATAGCTTTAAGGCAAGGACCACTCATGTCATGCATTTGTACCTTCAATATCTCTGAAAGATAATGATTGAGGAGCTTGAGAGATGCATCAATTTGCCCTCCTTGAAATCACTGTATTTTATTAAATTGACACTTTGTCAAGGCGTTTTCTTCAGATCAAGGCATCTATAGGCTCCAACTCTGAATCTTTTCCTAAGTAACACTTATAATTCTATGTCCCACAGCTCAAAGGTCATCATAGGAAAATCTAATCATAGAAAAACTCCAGAAAGAGGATATCAGCACTGACGCTAAAGGCTTTAGAGTTAGTGTACTGAAAAAAAGTGAAACTTTAATAGACATAAAGAAAAAGCAAACATTAGAAAGATGCAATGGAGATATAAAAATATACTCCGGCATTCTATTTTAAATACATCTCCAATTGAGAATAAATGTTTTCCGGACATGCAGAAAGTGTCCATGTATAGAATATCTCCCATATACACCCATTTTAGAGAATCTATAGCTCTTCTAAGGTCTTCACTTATCTATCAAAGCAATGACTTTTTGTACTTATGTCCTGACACAAAAGTTCCTGTGGTTTCACCCCAAACATAACATTTTTGTGGGGGGTGAAAGAATTCTGGTCCTCACGTAGCCCTTGGTTCCTCTGGTAGAAACATAGGTAGAAACTTAATTCCTCTAAAGGTTCTTCCCTGGGGACAGTTTCTGTGGAGACAAGAGCATACACAGTCTACTGGTTTTAATTCTCACAAGATAATCAATATCATCTCCATGCTATATGCTGTGTTCCATTCAGACTGTCTTAGTCTAAAAGTAAGCAATTTTTAAAATAGATCTTTATGATTGATATGATAGCTGTCTGATGAGGCCAACATGTAAAACTTTAACCAATACACAAGTACTTATCCACTTTCGCTATTGAGTTGCTGTAGATCTACTCTCAAAGCCTGCAGAGGCCACACTGAACGAACTGTAGTGGCCTCATGAGAATTCACGCTTTTTTGTTTCTCATTTTCCACCAATTATGTCCTGGAGACAAACCCAAAGACAAGGCTGAAATAAATACAGAGCAATACAAACACTCGTTTGTCTTTGTTGGGCTGAAAAGAAACACTCACACATTTTTGTTGTTTGCATTTTGAGATTTCTGATTGCAAAAGTAGTCAAAGAGTATAAAGCAGTGAATAGGAACTCATACATTAATGATTTTTTGCTTTCACATTTACAATAAATCCTAAATACGCACACATCATCTGGAATTCCTAAATTGCTTAAAAAGTTCAATTCAACAGTGTTTTAAAGAGACCTTGTCATGTCAGGCTGGACAATCAATGATTTCCCTCTGGCATTAACGGTTAATCAATACTATTGATCGACCAAGTAGGAAGACTTCAGGAGTTCATTCACTTGCATACATTTCTGGTTTTGACTTGGTGAAGCACTGTCCATTCTTGATGAGGTTTTGGCATTACAAGGCCAGAACCTAATAATTTCCTTATTCCAAATTAAATATTAAAGAGTAATTAGCCACAGGCTTCAATTTCCTTTTATCATTTATATTTTCAGGAGGCTTAAAATAAAAATGCTTTAAACTTAACAGCCAGTTAAGATTAAACTGTGGCACCACATGGAAACACACAGTTTTGGGATTTTATTCATGCAGAGTCTCTTTTCTGCATTTTTCCAATAAAGCACAAAGGAATTGGATTTAATGTCTTGTATACCATATATTTGAAGGTGGAAATTAAAAGCTATGTACATTATTTAAAGCATTTTCACTGCTTTCTCCCCATTATGTGTATATTATACACAGGCCTTTTAAGAAGTGGCCCATAAATTACTATTAGATCAACATGATTTTACAGTTCTATGGACAAAGCAGTTACAACGTTTGGGGCTGTTGTTGTTGATTACAGACTGCAGTAGTAGTGTCATTGTCAAAAAGGCTGTATCAAAGAGTGCTGTATCAAAGCTTATTGAAAGTTGACCGGAAGGGGAAAGCTTAATAGGAAAAGATGCACAAGCAGCAGGTATAACCAGGATAGTATGGAAAAGATGATTCAAGAACTTGGGAGAGCCTTCCAAGCAGTGGACTGAGGCTGATGTCAGTGCATCAACAGCCACTATGTACACAGCAGCTTCAGGAAAGGGGCTACAACTAATGCATTTGTAATATGGCTCTTTATGTGCCTATCATGGTGACTACGGAAAATGTGGAATCAATTCAATTCAATTCAATTCAATTCAATTTTATTTATATAGCGCCAAATCACAACAACAGTCGCCTCAAGGCACTTTATATTGTACAGTAGATCCTACAATAACAGATACAGAGAAAAACCCAACAATCATATTAACCTATGAGCAAACACTTTGGTGACAGTGGGAAGGAAAAACTCCCTTTTAACAGGAAGAAACCTCTGGCAGAACCAGGCTCAGGGAGGGGCGGGGCCATCTGCTGCGACCGGTTGGGATGAAAGAAGGAAGACAAGATAAAAGACATGCTGTGGAAGAGAGACAGAGATTAATAACAAGTATCATTCAGTGCAGAGAGGTCGAACTGTAGTGGCCTCACGAATCTTCTAATGCTATGTCTTCTAATGATACTGCCCAAGGGAAGCATGTATAATGTAAACAGAATTGGTCCTGGCACTGAACCCTGTGGAACACCATAATTGACCATAGTGTGTGAAGAGGACTCTCCATTTACATGACCAAATTGGAGTCTGTTAGATAGATATGATACAAACCACAGCAGCACAGTACCTGTAATACCTACAGTGAGCTCTAATCGTTCTAATAGGATATTGTGATCAACAGTATCGAACGAATCAGGGCTTGATTGCAGAGCAGGAGCCTAAGAAAGTGCTACCACATCCAAAGAAAGCAGCAGGCATGCAAATTACCCACTCCTAATTTGGGCAGAGAGGGATGAAAAATAGCAATACATCACAGTAGCTCAGGTGGTGCTACATGTCACCTACTAATCCAAAGGTTGGTGGTACAGTCCTTGTCTTCTCCAGTCTACATGCCAAACATTCTTGGGCAAGATACTAAAGTTGCTTTCTAGCACTTACATAAAAAGCGTATCGAAAAATGTGCTTATATGAATGGGTGAATGAGGCAAGTTGTATAAAGCACGTTGACGGCTCAGAGCAGAAAGGCTCTCTTATTTACCATTTAATATCAAACTACAGTTCAATTCAATTCAATTCAATTTTATTTATATAGCGCCAAATCACAACAAAAGTCGCCTCAAGGCGCTTCATAGATACAGAGAAAAACCCAACAATCATATGACCCCCTATGAGCAAACACTTTGGCGACAGTGGGAAGGAAAAACTCCCTTTTAACAGGAAGAAACCTCCGGCAGAACCAGGCTCAGGGAGGGGCGGCCATCTGCTGCGACCGGTTGGGGTGAGAGAAGGAAGACAGGATAAAAGACATGCTGTGGAAGAGAGACAGAGGTTAATAACAGATATGATTCAATGCAGAGAGGTCTATTAATACATAGTGAGTGAGAAAGGTGACTGGAAAGGAAAAACTCAATGCATCTTGGGAATCCCCCGGCAGCCTACGTCTATTGCAGCATAACTAAGGGAGGATTCAGGGTCACCTGGTCCAGCCCTAACTATATGCTTTAGCAAAAAGGAAAGTTTTAAGCCTAATCTTAAAAGTAGAGATAGTTTCTGTCTCCCGAATCCAAACTGGAAGCTGGTTCCACAGAAGAGGGGCCTGAAAACTGAAGGCTCTGCCTCCCATTCTACTTTTAAATACTCTAGGAACAACAAGTAGGCCTGCAGAGCGAGAGCGAAGTGCTCTAATAGGGTGATATGGTACTACAAGGTCATTAAGATAAGATGGGGCCTGATTATTTAAGACCTTGTATGTGAGGAGCAGGATTTTGAATTCAATTCTGGATTTAACAGGAAGCCAATGAAGGGAAGCCAAAACAGGAGAAATATGCTCTCTCCTTCTAGTCCCTGTCAGTACTCTTGCTGCAGCATTTTGGATTAGCTGAAGGCTTTTCAGTGAGTTTTTTGGACATCCTAATAATAATGAATTACAGTAGTCCAGCCTGGAAGTAATAAATGCATGAACTAGTTTTTCAGCGTCACTCTGAGACAGGATATTTCTAATTTTAGAGATGTTGCGCAAATGGAAGAAAGCAGTCTTACATATTTGTTTAATATGTGCGTTGAAGGACATGTCCTGGTCAAAAATGACTCCAAGGTTCCTCACAGTGTTACTGGAGGCCAAGGTAATGCCATCCAGAGTATGAATCTGGTTAGATACCATATTTCTAAGATTTTCAGGGCCGAGTACAATAACCTCAGTTTTATCTGAATTAAGAAGCAGAAAGTTAGCGGCCATCCAGGTCTTTATGTCTTTAAGACATTCCTGCAGTTTAACTAATTGGTGTGTGTTATCTGGCTTCATGGACAGATAGAGCTGGGTGTCATCTGCATAGCAGTGAAAATGTATGCTATGTCTTCTAATGATGCTGCCTAAGGGAAGCATGTATAATGTAAACAGAATTGGTCCTAGCACTGAACCCTGTGGAACTCCATAATTAACCTCAGTGTGTGAAGAGGACTCTCCATTTACATGCACAAATTGGAGTCTATTAGATAGATATGATACAAACCACTGCAGTGCAGTACCTGTAATACCTACAGCATGTTCTAATCGCTCTAATAGGATATTATGGTCGACAGTATCGAACGCTGCACTGAGGTCTAGCAGGACAAGCACAGAGATGAGTCCACTGTCAGAGGCCATAAGAAGATCATTTGTAACCTTCACTAAAGCTGTTTCTGTGCTGTGATGAGCTCTGAAACCTGACTGAAACTCTTCAAATAAACCATTCCTCTGCAGATGATCTGTTAGCTGTTTGACAACTACTCTTTCAAGGATTTTTGATATGAAAGGAAGGTTGGAGATTGGCCTATAATTAGCTAAGACTGCTGGGTCTAGAGATGGCTTTTTGAGTAAAGGTTTAACCACAGCCAGCTTGAAGGCCTGTGGTATATAGCCGACCATTAGAGATAGGTTGATCATATTTAAGATCGAAGAATTAATCAATGGCAGGACTTCTTTGAGCAGTTTTGTAGGAATGGGGTCTAAAAGACACGTTGATGGTTTGGAGGAAGTAATTATTGAAGTTAACTGAGAAAGATCAATTGGAGAAAAAGAGTCTAACTTAACATCAATGGTACTAAGAGTAGCTGTAGATAATATTACATCTGTGGGATGATTACTGGTAATCTTTTCTCTAATGATAAAAATTTTATTTGTGAAGAAGTTCATGAAGTCATTACTAGTTAACGTTAAAGGGATGGTTGGCTCAACAGAGCTCTGACTCTTTGTCAGCCTGGCTACAGTGCTGAAGAGAAACCTGGGGTTGTTCTTATTTTCTTCAATCAGTGATGAATAGTAAGATGTTCTGGCTTTGCGGAGGGCTTTCTTATAAAGCAGCAAACTATTTCTCCAGGCTAAATGATGATCCTCTAAATTTGTGACACGCCATTTCCTCTCCAGATTATGAGTCATCTGCTTTAGGGTACGTGTTTGAGAATTATACCACGGAGTCAGGTACTTCTGATTAGAGACCTTAGTTTTCACTGGAGCTACAGTATCCAGAGTCGTACGTAGTGAGGAGGTGAAATTATTAACAAGATAATCAACCTCTGTTGGGGTAGCGTTCAGATAGCTGCTCTGCTCTGTGTTGGTACAGGGCATTGAAGATGATAACAGTGGGTGGATTATATTCTTAAACTTAGTTACAGCGCTTTCAGAAAGACATCTACTTTGATAAAATCTACTCTCCACCGCTGTGTAATCAATTATTGTAAATGTAAATGTTATCAGGAAATGATCAGACAGGAGAGGGTTTTCAGGAAACACTGTTAAATGTTCAGTTTCTATGCCATATGTTAAAACAAGATCTAGAGTGTGATTAAAGTGGTGGGTGGGTTCTTTTACATTTTGAGAGAAGCCAATTGAGTCTAATAACAGACTAAATGCCATGTTGAGGCTGTCATTTTTAGCATCTACATGGATGTTAAAATCACCCACAATAATTATTTTATTTGAGCTCAGAACTAAATTAGATATAAAGTCTGAGAAATCAGACAGAAACTCTGTGTAAGGCCCAGGTGGACGATAGATGGTAACAAGTAAGACTGGTTTCTGAGTTTCACAGCTGGGGTGGACAATGTTAAGCATCAGGCTTTCAAATGAATTAAAAGTCTGTCTTGGTCTTTCATTAATTAATAGGCTGGTGTGAAAAATTGCTGCCACACCGCCCCCTCGGCCTGTGCTTCGAGGTTTCTGGTAGTTAGAATGACTCGGGGGTGTTGATTCATTTAAACTAACATAATCATCCTGCTGCAACCAGGTTTCTGTAAGGCAGAGTAAATCAATTTGTTGATCAATTATTAAGTCATGTACTAACAGAGACTTGGAGGAGAGAGACCTAATATTTAATAATCCACATTTCACTGTTTTACTCTTTGGTTCGGATGTGGATACTGTACTGTTCTTTCTTTTTGATTGTTTATGTTTAAGTTGTTTGTTGCTGGTTTTTAGTTTGTTTTTTGTCTTTTTGGAAGCTGACACAGTCTCTATGGAGATGGGTTTTTGGGGGGGTAGCAGGAGGAGAGAAGCTGCAGAGAGGCGTGTAAGACTGCGACTCTGCTTCCTGGTCCCAACTCTGGATAGTCATATTTTGGGGGGTTTAATAAATTTGAACAGTTGAACCACAGATGTCACAAGGAGCCAAGGAGAAAAATGGTCTGTATTTGTACAGCGCTTTACTTAGTCCCTAAGGACCCCAAAGCGCTTTACACTACATTCAGTCATCCACACACCGGTGATGGCAAGCTACATTGTAGCTTGCAACCTCATCTCTGTCAGTGGGGCGCACTGACAGAGATGAGGTTGCCGGACACTGGCGCCACCAGGTGCTCTGACCACCACCAGTAGGCAATGGGTGAAGTGTTTTGCCCAAGGACACAATGACCGAGACTGTCGGAGCCGGGGCTCGAACCGGCAACCTTCCAAATACAAGACGAACTGCCAACTCTTGAACCACGATCGCAGAGGAGTGGAGTGTTGCTCAGTGGTCCAAAGTCTTATTTTCAGATGAAAGACAAATTTAAATTTCATTTAGAATTCAAGGTTCTAGAGTCTGAAGCAAGAAGGAAAAGACACAGAATGTAAAGTATTGAAAGTATACTGTGAATTTTCCAGTTTGTCCACTGTGTCCAAAATCAACACAACAATGTAACTGGAGATTGCATCAAGACCGCATCAAGATTCCTGCTGAGTGACACCTGCCAAAATTACTGCCAAATGGTTTCCTGATCATGTGCTTGACTGGTCAACCAACTCGGCTGACCTAAACCCTACAGATAACCCAATGGGGTACTGTCAAGAGGAAGATGAGAAACTTTTTGTAAAATGGTAGTATTTGAACAAACAAAACTCCTGTGTCATCGCCTGAACCTGAAGTCTCATTGTGAAGCCTCAAGTTTCATCTTTTGCCATGTTGGGATTCTGACCAGACATGAGTCATGAGGTAGGCCCACTCTAAAATATACCCTAATTAGTCATCTTTATTAACTCTAATGTGGACTGTAATATTGAGTGTAAATGAATATCATGTTGTCTTTAAGAAGAGTTGAAGTTGTTAAAGACAACATGAACCAGAACAGTGTTTTCTAAGGTCACAGAACAAGAGAGGGAAATGGTTGCTTTCCCAGGAGTTTTTTTTTTAAATTTATTTTGCAACCATAGCAGTAGAATCCTGTCGGACTTTAAAAGGCAGTAAATTTGAAATCTAGTAGACCAAACAGCACTGTCTGCAACTGAAATCAAACAAATAATTTCCTCATTAGGTTGATGTGAAAAAGAGAACCTAAATAGAAGTACAGTACATTTCTTTGATTTTCTTTTTCAAAACATGCTATAAAGAAACTGTATTGACAACCAAGAGTTTAGCCCAGAGGTGATGCTGAAGCTGAGAGGTTCAGGGAGGTTTTTTTTTTTTGTTTTTTTTTTTAACGCATTAATGATACATCCATCACAATGACCTGAGGACTTACTGTGCACCTCATTGCACCTCATTAAGTAAACTCAACCATGTTTTCTGTGGATGATGTGTGCTACAGTGGTGCCATGACAAGGACAGGGCATTTTTATGGGTAGCTTCAATGTGAGAGGTAAAAATACAATAAATAAAAAAGTCATGTGAGCCAACACACTGCATAGATGCTGGCAGGTAAATTGACTGCTGCATTTAATGATTCAATTTCAAATGATCATAGTAGCACATGAAAATGTTTGCCAGAACACATTTTGGGCATATAGTAGCTGTGGTGATATGGACATCTTTAACAGATTTGGATTTTTGTAATATTCTGTTTTTGTGGTTGCGCATGTTAACATCCTATCCAGACTTATGAAACTGGGACAACCTGTTATGTGTGTGAACCATTGTGTGCATACATCTTATCCAGATTCATGAACGTGATCAATTACAGCCAGGTTGTACAAAAAACAACAGTACAGCTTTTATTTACTATCTATGATACCCGCTAGTCAGCTGAAAAATAGCTAAAAGCTTAAAATATTTAATGTAAAATCACATTTTGTGTGTATAAGTGGCTGACTTTCTCCACAACAGTCAACTGATATAACTATTATACTCACAGTGATGTCAGGTCATCTGCCATGGCTGAATTAATTCAGCTGGAACATATATATGTATACAGCAATGTGAAATATGTCCAATGCAAGCTTTCCTTGTGTTGGCAGCATGTCACTGGTGTCAGGGATGTTGGCTTTGATCCAGGGGCACAGCAGGTATCTCAGGTCCACAGACGGCCTCCCGCAAGAGGACCAATAAATCACCAGCTCTGACCTTTGCTGGCATCAGAAACCTCAGTGCCTCCAAATGCTAGAGATGAGAGCAAGATTGAGACTTGGAGAAGTGATGATGAACAGCAGATGGCTACGCTCACTACAAACACACACTACTGCATGCCACTCACCTCTTTATCTAGCTATATGTCTCCCTCTCTGCATTTGGCCCTGTTAGGTTTACTAAACTGTTTTTCAAATGGATGCATTCAAAAGCTTTCCACCTATTTGGCATGCCCACGTGAAACATTATAAGAGGAAAACTGTCAGGCAAAAATGAATCCAAGTCTTGATTTGAAAGGTAATAGCTTCCGGTGTCTGAAACTGAAAAGTTTGTTAAGCAATTGGCTAAACTGTAATCTAACCCTACCCCTAAGAGGTTCATCCATGACCTGGTGGACACTAACAAGTTAAAGAATCGGGTAAATGTTATGCCATAATGCCATTTGATCTGTTTTGATTACCAGTTGAGCTACTATTTAATGTAGGCCAAAATATTTCTCATAATGTAGGTGTACAATTAGGAAGCTGGGAATTCATTTGACTCATTGAAGTTGGAAGTGCAGAGTGGCAACACCAAACCCGATGCTACAAACCAAATTGGTGGTTAAGAATGTAAAGAGTAGTAAAACTATCACATTTTATAGTTATTTAAAGCAGTGACCATGGTTGTGCCACTTTAACACCCTGGTGAAGAAAGCACATCATTGCTTATACCATTTCAGACAATTAAAGACTTTAAACTCAGGGTGCTCATGAACTTCTACACTTGCACCATAGTGTGGGAGTATCACCACCTGGATGGGGACCTGCAGCCGATGAGACCAAAGTCCAACCTTCCCAATCAGCAGGACATTTACAAACAATGCCGATCTAGAGCCAGGAGGGTTCCAGGGGATTCCAGCACCCCAACAACAGTCTGTTCTCTGTCTGCCATCAGGGAGATATCGCCGTCTGCTGGCTGCCAAGACAGAAAGAATGAGCTGGAGCTTTTACCCTCAGGCCATCAGAAACTGTGACTTAAGACCCCCCCACCCCCCACCCACTACTGAACTACTTAATTACTCACTCCTGGACTATGGTTGTACCACTAGTAACTGTAGTAATGTTGTCTGTTATTACTTAAAAAAAGGAATGTTGATTACAATTCTTTTCTAACTGTGTCTTCTTTTTAGTTGTGTATAGATCTGAAAATTGTTTTTAGAAAAGTAATCTGTGTTTTCACTCATCCCAGCCTGAATGCTCAGTGCACACTCCTACCGCCAAAAATGTTCTCTCCAATGACTGCCACGAAACATATATTTTGCCCTTTTTTTTGCCACGCTTTGGATCCCATCCTCTGATGTACGACATGTATTTGTTTCTTTCAGCGTAGCTCTCTAACTGGCCCCACTGCCCTCCCTGGCTCTCCCTCTCCACCGGTGGCAGAAGATTTCCATATGCGAGCTGTCATGGCCTGGCGGATGCATACTGTCAGGCGGGCGTGTCGTGCCCAGCATGGAGCTTGGCTGGGCAAGATGGAAGGTGAGCCAGCCAACCACGCCACACGGCTGGTGGCCACATTAACCCGTACGTGTCAGAGTGTGCAACACTGACGAGAGGTTGTTGCTCTGGTGTTGCTACATACGTTTGCTGTCTAACACGTCCTTCTTTTCTCCAGCACACACACATAGATTAGAACCCCTGTGGTGCAGAGAGTGTATACATTTATCCTGCCAGTAAAAGAAGGGGGTGAGGGGGGGCAACATGAGGTCTGGGGAATCAGTAAAGGGTAGAGAACAGAGAGAAGACTGGGAAGAACACAGAGGCTCTTTAAATAAACTCTGTATGGGTTGCATGTAAAATGCTTTCCACATCGTTTCCAAAGTAAGGGCATCACAGTGAAGCCTGGAGTGTCTTTCTTTTATGTGTTTTGTTATTGTGCACTGAAAATGTGGTTTTAATAGATTTTCTCACTTGATATTTTGTGTAAGAAACAAAAAGAAGCAGAGAAAAGAAGTGGCAGCCAAAGTAGAAAAATAATAAAGCAAGATTTTGCTGAGCTCAGTTTCTTGCCCTGCAGTTTCCCCCTTACCTGCTTTGATGTTCAGACCAATGGTAAATGATTAATCGGGTAGCTATAAATATAATGACACTGATCAGACAATGATAAAACAGGAAGTCGAGCACTACTAGGAAGAAATTAAGAGCAGATTAAATGTTGGAATGGATAAGAAAGATTAGAAAGTAAAAGCTTTTTTCTCTTTTTGTGGGTTGTTCAGTGATTCCATCAGGGATGTTTTTGGAAGCAGGTTTCATTTTGCGTCAGCCCCCTAACATCTACCAGGATCCTAGGTTGCCCCAACAAGGTTTAGGACTGAGTTTAGGATTTTGGTTTTAAGTTTACCCCTTTTTATTATTAAATTTATTCTTGTTTGGAATACCCAATGGAAAAGCCTTCAATAGAAACAAAACATCTTGCACACTCAAAAAAAAACTGTTGTTGGATGAACACAATTTAATCATGGCACCTTTTTCCACGTGATTTAACCAAGTACAATAACCCATTTTTGACCATGTCAAACCAACACATTTGGCATTTGGTGGCTTAATGTAATCAGATTACGTTGGATCAACGTAGTATACTTACATTGACTTGAAGTGATTTATTGAAGTATGTAAAGTGAAATTTGTTTTAATTCATTCTACACAAGTTAAAAACTTAGGAAAACACAATGAAATCTTGTTGTTTGAACAACTACTTTGTTAATCAAGGCAATTACTGCTAGTCTTGCTTAATGAACCAATTTGGAGGTTGATGATTTCATAGAGACAAACAACCATTTGCACTTACATTCATGGATAATTTAGAATCACCAATTAATCTAACTCTAATTACACACTGCAAACCAGCCAGATTGTGGATTTGAACCCAGGCCCTTCTTGCTGTAAGGCAACAGCACTAACCATCACACCACCAAGCTGTCAACCTAGGTTTAACAAAAGTAGGAAAGCTATGATTACAAGGCTTGATGCAGAATTTTCTGTACGTTTTTGTCCTTGACAGGTTAAACCACAATAAATAGCGATAGCATACATGTGGTGTGGGTGTAGTTGTCTGCCTCAAACAAAACCCAATCCAACCCTAAATGGATCACTGGTGACCTGGAGGGTGTTAAGAGTCAAACCCATTTGGTACAACCTGAAATCTTGTTTAAGTATATTTATTTTTAAAGTTTATCATTTTTTGATCTCCTGTCCGCATTAGTAACATGTGTTTTGTGTGTCATACATTTGATTCACAGGTTCAAGTCTAAGACATGATGGCCTATAAATAAAAGCCTATTTCATGCTAGTAATTACCCCTAGCAGAGTGACGTGAAAGTTTTTGCCCAGATGACAGCTTGTATTTACAGGAAATTCAATATGACATGAACTCTGCATCACTCTTGGCAAAACTGTCAAGCCACTGTTTATTAGGTGTAACTATTCCAAATCAATGCATATATGTAGGCTGATAATACATGGTGAAACCTGCCATTAGCTTATTTAGAACCAAGTGGCAGTTTCATTATATAAAATCAAGATTTCCTCACATTCCAGGTGCTATTTCTATAATTTAAAGTTATGAATAAGTAATATGGTTCTATTAAATATATGCATTTGTTTTCACACTGCATTATTCACCAAACAAGTAAAAGAAAAAAAATATTGTGTTAACTATAAGTACTGACCTTTCCATCACACCCTCCACCAGGCAGATCTGTCAAGATGGCATCTGAAAATAAAACAAGACAGAGAAAGCGAGAAATCAGAGAATGATGTTAATGCCACATGGAGGATTTGGAGCGGTGACTCATGACTAACTTCCCAACGACGATATCAACCAGCTGTCACCATGGTGCTGACCTTTACTGTGGCCCAGGGTGACCAGCGCTTTAGCGTCAATGTAAACCTGACCCCTGACATTTCCACGGCTCAGTGCCATCGTGAGGGAGTGAAGGGGGGCAGCAATCAGGAGAAATGGATGTGGTTTGTGCATGTGTGTTTCAGCAAGATGGATGAAGAGCATACAAAGTTCATTACCATCACACCTGCAAAGAAACACTCAGCTCCACTGGTGTCTGAATTGTTAAGGTCATTCATATTTTTGATGTCCTTGTGATTTTGAGATACCACAGAGTCTGAAACTGACAAGCAGGGGAAGAGGATGAAAAATAATTTCTTCAAGTGTGTCTCCTCTCTGTAGAGGTCTGCCTGGAGCTGGGTTAATGAGGACATAATTGTTTGGGTTTTTTTTTTGTTATTTTGAAACTCTTCTCCTATTAAAGAAGCTTCTAGGTTCTAAGGCATAAATATCATTATATCTACAGATAAGTACACATGTTTAAACGTACAGACACAGAAACATGCAGACATTCATTTGAACATACACACATCCATACTTGTAAATAGTTGTAAAGTATGGCCCAAAATAAAGGGGAAAGATTAATGGAAAACTAACCTATAAAAGTGTGTTTTCAGTAGCTGTTTAAAACAAATCACAGAATCAGCCAACCAGCCTTGAGGAAGGCTGTTCCAAAGTTGGAGCACCATAACCTCAAGAGCACAGTCACCTCTGGTTTTAAAATGAGAGTGTGGCACATGTAGAGTTTTACGTGTTAATAACAGGATTTTAAAGTGGATTCTGAATTTCACTTAAAGCCAGTGAAACAACACAAGAATCGGTGTGATATATGAAGGCAACTAGTTTTTGTTAGCAGTCTTGCTGCTTGTTTTTTTGCACCAACTGGACGACTGAGCAATGCAATGCACCTCAAAAGTACAGCTGTGTATCATCTGCATAGCAATGGCAGAAAATCCCATCAAACCTTTAAGTAGATGGCCCGGGAATAACATTTCGAAAGAAAACAGAAAACAGGTCCAAGGATTGGTCCCTGGGGAAAAAAACACATATGATTGGTACAGAGGACGACATACAGTGGCTTGCAAAAGTATTCGGCCCCCTTGAACTTTTCCACATTTTGTCACCCACTTTTCAGTTATTTATTTGTAAAAAATGTTTGGAATCATGTATGATTTTTGTTCCACTTCTCACGTGTGCACCACTTTGTGTTGGTCTTTCACGTGGAATTCCAATAAGATTGATTCATGTTTGTGGCTGTAATGTGACAAAATGTGGAAAAGTTCAAGGGGGCCAAATACTTTTGCAAGCCACTGTACATTGGTTAATATGAATTCTGAGTATGAAAGCTATTTGAGAGCAGTACCATTGACACCAACCCAGTTTTGAAATCTGTTGGTAGGAGTATGCTTAACATGGCTTAACATGTATCATTACCAGCTACCAAGACAGGTCTCACAACTCTTTCTTCTTGGGGAAAAGCAAAAGGTGCACCAAGAAAACTGATCATAATAGAGTTTTATTAAATTAACATGAAAAAAGCTTCATCGGTTTCCAACAACCACAAGTTGAAATCTAATAACTCTGATCCAAATAATGTTTGACAGCTGTATACGGACCCAGGAAGATAAACTTACAAGCGGACAAAGAGCTAAGACTTTGTCACCAGGACTAAACTCATGCAAGTCCACATAAATATTCTGTAAACAACAACAAACACAGAGAAATTGACTAACAGTGAAGCACTGGCTTTATTAAGCCTAGCTGCAGTTGCGGAAATATGGAACAGTGTAGACTCACCAGTGCATTGCTTGCATTTTCTCTCAACTTTGCTGCCTTGGGCATCGCCAACACAGTTAAGCAGAGTAGAGCAAAAATAAAAGTGCATAAGCAGGAGAACTACTCTTCCATCCGTGCAAAACATAGCATACCATGACATTAGCTTTCCACCCGTTTGCACTCAGTATCTAAGTTAAACCCTGCATCTTCACATTGAAACACACCAACTGATCATGGTGCTATGTCAAATGCCAACTAGCCATTGTTTCTCTAAAGCTGCTAGAACTCTAGAACACAGATGGAGCGCTGACTAATACCAAGGGGCCTATGAAATGTTATCTTGGTACAGTATGCTCCACCTGAAACCCCCTACAACAGGATAAAATCAGCAGTAAAGGTGAGATGATCTCTTGTTTCTCTTCCTAGTTTTCAAGTAGAAAATAGAAGTAAGGAAGTAGCCATCTATGGAGCAGATAATAAAGAATGTGTGTGTGTGTGTGTGTGCGTCCACATGTGGAAAAAAAAATGTATATACCGCCTTAATGTTATTCAAGTTCTATATCTTCTTTTTTCGTGTATTTAAATTTTTACCCCCAATGCTTTAAGGCATTGTATTGATTTGCTCTTTAAAAAAAAGGGTTTCCTTATTATTTCCAGCTCAGTTTATATATATATATATATATATATATATATATATATATATATATATATATATATATATTTCATTTAAAACCAATTAATAGCTTTATTATTGCTGATGATGACTCAGATGATAATGACAGACAGTATTTTATCCAAATAGAAGCAAAATTTCCATGATGTTGACACTAATTGTTATGAAGATTATAATGATGGCATTTGATTGGATGATTAAAATTATACAAGAGTGGTGGTATTGATTGTGATGAGTGTAAAAATGTTAGGGATGATGATGATGAGACTTGGAATGATTTTGATTACAATGATAATCATGATCTGATGATCGTGATAATCATTCTAATGAAATGATGATGACGCAGGATTTGTTTTATTTTGGAAATGAGAATTAGGAATCTATAAGCCTGAGATCTCTAAGTCATCACAGGTGACAAAACTAACCTTAGACTGAATATTGGGAAAAACCAAATGGGCTTTTTAGAAAAAAGGAAAGTTATTTTTATATAAGCCAGAACCGTTGCTTTCTTTGGTTCATTATTAATAAAACTTGAAAAAGAAATAATAAACAAAATTACTAAATATACACATTCTGTTTGTCAACAGTTAGACTTGGGGTTTTAACCAATTATGATTTCCTGGGAAAACACGATGGGGAAAACCGAGCGGACATGCCAGCAAGAGAAAAGTGAGGGAGCTAAGTCAGAAAGGATAGAAGGAGAAAGAACATGAGGTGTAAAAGCAGCCAGAAAAAGAAAATGTAAGTGATATTAGTCCCAGGGATGGAGATAAAAGCTGTATTGCAAGAACCTAATGGTGGTCTTCACAAGAAGTACATGAATCACAGTCCTCGCCTACAGTGAGAGAGAGACAGAAAGAGAAGGAGAGAGAGAGAGAAATACATATGCAGTTTAGTTAAGTGGAAAGACCTTTGAAGTTGTAGTTAGTGAGCTGGCAGCTTCGTTGTCCTTTGTCTGCCTAACACCTCTGACAAAAGTGACCAAAGAAAAGGAGCTAAAGTGAAAGAAAAATACTAATTAACAAATATTAAAAAAACAAACAGAAAAGAGATAGACAATGTAAGCACACACTTCAAGTATTTACCACTTTGATTTCATTCAGATGAATGTGTTTGGTGGGTTTTTGGTCACTGTTCTTCAAAGTATCCAGAATAACAGCAAAATGTGGTATCTGCTGAGACACGGCCTCATGGCAGTGAAACAAACACAAAAGCAAGATAATAAGAGAAAATAACACCCCACCCAAAAAAAAAATGTTCAGCAAAACAGTGAAGGATGGTCAACAGTCAAGGTGGTGACATGCTAGCTAGTTAGCAAACACTAGACGATTTTCTCAGGCATGAAGGTTAGTGTTGTGATGTAGGTTACTGTGTTGTCATGATCAGAGATGGGCTGTAACAAGTATGGTGAGGAATTACTATTGCAAAAAAGTAATTAGATTACTGTTACTTTCCCACTGTGCTACTAAACTGTGATTCTGTTTGTGAGAGTGTCACATGACAATGACGTACGAGTCTGCGATGTCCATGGCAGCAACAAACAATGGATAATATGCGGGAGAGAGTACGACCATGTAGCGTTTAAAATTTGAAAGTACTTACATTACTTTGAGTTTGATTCCATAAAAAATGACAAAAACATTAGTGTCCGCTGTACACTCTGCGTGGGAATAAAACTTTCTATAGCAAAAAATTAAACTTCAAATCTGAGCAAGCACCGAGCACGCTGCCACGGGAATGTGAAATTCACAGAGAAATCCCCAGATCCCCGCCACTGACATGACCGCTGCAGCACCGGGCAAACCGGCACCGGCCCCTCTCCTGCAAAACAGGTGACAATAGAGTTAAGAGCGACAGGACTCAGTGCTGCTGAATCTTTGATTTTATTTATTTTTTGCTGTGTTTTACTTGCATCTATTTGAAAGAGTGAGTGTTAACACAAAAAATATTTTATTTTATATGCTGGAATATGCAGAAAATAGCTTTAAATGTTAAACAAACTTCTTCCAGTCAAAGACTGTTGCATATAATTTAATTTTTGCTTGATGCAATGTGCATGAAAGTTTTAAAAAGAGGCTTTTTCATGTGATTCAGTTTTATATGATAAATTATGCAGAAAAAGTAGAATTGGGCTGAAAGGTCTATTGCTTTATTACGTATTCAGGTTGTGTAAGCATGTTTAGAGAGTAACTAAAGTAATAAAGTAACTAATTACTTTTTGAAAATAAGTAATCAGTAAAGTAACGGGATCATTTTCTTGGAGAAGTAATCAGTAATTAGTAACTAATTACTTTTAATTTGACCAATGCCGGTCTTGATGCTGGTTTCTGTAAGCTTGTTAAAGTGGTTTCTTTTCTATTAAAGAGAACAACTTATCTTTGTGTAAATGTATAAACAAACTTCAATACTATTTTATGACCTACAGCAAAACAAGTCATAGTTAACATTCTCACCAGTTGCTGGCTTGTTAAGCACACTTTGCATCAGCAATCAGCTCATGATTATGACAAACTTCTTAATGACTTTAATGAAATAATACTGGAAGCTCATATGCTCTTTTAAATGGAATGGATATCATGTCACTGCTATATTGTGTGTAGGATAATTAAACTGATATTTAGTGCTTAGTATTTAAATTGACAGTGGATATAATTACATTTGCCCTTTGAGGTGTACAATAATGTGAAGCAATTGCGTTATTTAAAAAAAATCCAGAATATAATAGTAACATCAATATTTGGTTGCTGATGTTACAAGGGAAAATGTCACAAACTAAAATACTGTGACAAGTAGTGAAAAGTAGATAAGGACTGTGGGTATTTAACTACATTTTAGCTTGGCCTATGGGCATTTTGAGGGCTAACATAATAGCCAATGCTCTTCCAGCTTGTTTATTTGCCATAAGTTGTGGTTCCTTTAATCTTGGTTAGTGCTACACATTTAAACATGTAGGAGCATACACGACAGCACTTGCTCTTGGAAGTTCCTGATTTAAAAAAAATTAGGGTGAATATACTTCTAACCTCTGGAACAAAACATGTAATGTCACATTGTACCTCAGCTCTCTATGTCAGCGTATCTTTTAGTCAAATTACCTGCAACATTTGAGCGCACTTTGGAAATGTGACATAGTAAAGTGCCCAGAATTGGATTACATGACATACTGCCCACACACACAATTAATGACTTTCACTTAACTGAAGACATAAAAATGATATTTATGTACACATAGCCCAGTGGAAAGATCCCACAACAATACAACCCACAACTCTATACTGTCCTCTTGATTCACTGTTCTCTCAACTTGGGCCTGTTGTTCTGTGAATAAATCTCTGGAATTTGAAAATGACAAGGAGGAGATTTATGAAAGCGTAAGTGTCTGATTCTGGTGGAATTTATAGTGCAGAGCAAGGGATATGCAGATGAGTGCAAAGGGGGTTGCAGGTATGGGCAGATGTGTTTTTGTGTGTGTGTGTGTGGTATGACAAAGGGGCTTACAGCACTTTTTTAATCATTTGAATGTTATTAAATGTGACCTAGTAGTAGCCAAGCTGAAGTAATGTAGAGAGCTTGTGGGATCCATGCAGTCCAACGCAATGTGAGCCAGAGCAAGTAGCTGCTCACCTGGCTTCAAAGTACTGTGTTAGGAAATCAGTGGAGATTCTACTTGATTTTAACTTATATACCAAATTGTTTGTATCTTAGCAACACTTGAATTATTTTCAGTTCTATATTGTTGTTAAGTACAATTAGAAATTTAAGCTTTAAAAAAAAAAAAAAAAAACTAAAACTTTTTTGTTGTGGAGCGATAGCCATACCTGAAAGGATTTTGTGAACTTATGGAAAAAAATAGCCTTAGTTTTGGTATTTCTGAATTTGGTAAAATGTGTTGTGACAAACTACCTTTTCTGGTTGCTTATGCTTTTACTGGGTGTGTTTATGCTTCCTACAATGCAAATTGACATCGAAGTGACGTCTTTTATAAGTCATTTTTGGACGTCCAATTTTGGTCCACTGAAGGGGTTTTGTGACCCCAGGCAACGTCTTTTTTTCAACGTCTGCTGAATGTGTGGTGTTGACGTCCATAAGACCTCCGTGTACAGGCTATTGAGAGTGTTCATTGAGAGTGATCAATGGACATCTCCAAGATAGTGCGGGCTCTTGAACTAAAACATGAGAGAGCAGCTGCTCTTTGGATTTGGAGCAGTAATGTCCTCAGCTCCTCACAGGCAGTTTGCAAAATGTCGACAAAGACTGTCGAGCAGATAGTTCACTTCATACATACACACTTGCACAAACTTCTCGTACTTTCTGTTGCAGCCACTCTCAGTCCTGCTACTCATCACGACTACATTTACTTCCTTCTACAACGTTCTTCACAATTAAACAGGATACCAACCTCACTAAAATAAAATAAATAATGCAAATGCTCGTTTAAACGTATTAAACACATTGTACTTCTTTTAAAAGGAATGCCAACAATGTGTAACCATTCTTATAATAATTTTAATATTTCAACTAATTTTAATAAATGAGAGTTTTTACCTGGTTACAAACAAATAAGTTGATTAATTGAAATAAATAAGCCAGTTAAATAAGAACAGGAAAATGTAAAATAACAAAAAAAAGTACTGAATAAATCAATAGGCTAAAACATAATAAATCATGTTTGTTTATCATCATGTTGATATCAACAATGTTGATATTTGTAAATAAAAAATATTACATTTATTAATCATGTAAATTTCCTGTACCTGTCATAGACGTCCACATGATGTCCCAAAGAAATCCAAGTTGGGTCATGGTTGGACATCCAAATTATGGACCAAGTTTGGACTTCCAGAATCGATCATGGACCGACGGACCCAATATCATGCATCATCTGCACATCTATCTGATGTCCAATGTTTAGTTGGTTTGTATGTCTACAAGACTTTGAGTCAAGCACGTATTCACTTTTCAGAGAATACGCGCTTCTTTTGCGCTTCGGACTCCTTCTGACATTTCTTTGGAGGTGGAGGAACACCAAAGTAATTGCTTAAATGAGCTTGCTTCTTCGACATCTTTAAGAGATCTAAATAAATGTCTGTCGTCCTCCAGAAAATCTTATGTACGCAAACGCGCGTTGCAACTTATTATCTGGTGCGTGTCTTTTATTTTGACAGTGCATGCACACCTGCAGACCACTTATGTGCACCCCTGCATATAATATAAGCTAAACTGAAATATGCAAACTCATTATGAAAATTATCTGAAACTAAATGGAATTAACCTTTTTTCTGCCATTTGTATCTGCAATCTCATATTTTTGAGTTTACATTCACCTGAATTAATATTACATGGATGACTAGGAAGAATAGTTTCAAAAAATACAAGACGAACCTATAGAAGTACCTAACCTGATGGGTAGATTGTGAGTCCAGAATTTTTTTGTCAGTGTATAAAGTACCACTCCATAACCCTGGCATTAGAATCAGTTATCTGAAAACCTGCACAATCATATAAACTCAACAGAGGTGCTGGAGTGTCACACGTATAGTCTCTGTGCACAGTGCACATATTATGGCCTATCTTTAAACATAATAACTGTGCCTTTTATTTGATTCATTAAACACACAAACTTCCAATGTCATTTTAAACAGGCTCTAATCACATTCATCTGTTTAAACAGAGGCGCATAGAGACAGAGTGAGAGGGGATGAAAGCCACACGGAGTGAAAGAGAGACTGTGGTGAGAGGGCTAATGAAAGAGTTGACAGTGTTTACTCAAGCTGTGGAAAGTAGGCACAAATACAGAGAAACAATGGTGGAGGGAGTGGCGTGGATAGATCGCAGCAAGTAGTTGGTACCCATTCGTACTATAAATACAGTAAATTCTCAAATAGAAGCCTTAGCCTTTATTTACTTGAGCTGCAGAGAGGACCTCTTCATTGCCTTTCCACCCTTCTCTTTCTGGTATATTTTGTCCTCGCTATGTTTATTTAATCAGATTTTTACTGAGTGCTGTATCTCTTTCAATTTTAACAAATGGCTACTAGGGATGGGTATCGTTTAGGTTTTATCCGATACCAGTACCAAACTGGTACTTTTGAAACGGTGCCGGTGCTTAGATGGTGCTCAAACCGGTGCTTAAAGAATGAAGAACACAAACTTTGTCCAAAAACCTCTCATGTTTAGCTGTTTTTTTGTAAAAAGACAACAATGTTAGCCTTTTCTGCAGTTATAGGGGATTTATGATATCACTCTTGGCTGGAAGCAGTGCTTAATCAATGGAGGAAAAAAACACCAAATTTGTCTAAAAACCTCTCATGTTTAGCTGTTTCCCACTTTTTCTTTGGTCATTTTAGCCTTTTTGGCCAGGGTGAAGGGAGTACCTGCCATGAAACAAGAAGACAGCCTCATGTAACTACGACGGTGTTTGCTAGTTCACCTTACGTGCATTAATTTAATAACGTGGTTAGCCTACTCAACGTAAATTACACACAAACAACATTAAGCTACTGACCCAGAGAAGAACGGCTGCTGCTGCCATCATCATTTCTGCTACACTGGCAGGGCTAGGGGCCACGACTCTCCTCTTCGGGTTTTTGGGGGATGTTGCTAACTCCGGGACCGATAACAGGCACCACACCCGCAGTAGATGTGCTTGATGTGAGGTCTCGCAGCAAGCTAGCAAATGCGGTGCATTTCTCGGCTTTTAAAAAAACGCTATGCGTTGCCAGGTGTTTCATCAGATTCGAGGTGTTACCTCCTTTGCACAGTATCACCTTAAAGCACTTGTTGCAGGCTGCTGAGTTTGCATCTTTTGCTGTGAAGTACAGCCAGACTGTTGACAATTGTTACATCTTGTTTACATATGTTCTGATCTTGATTGTTACTTTCATTGGTTGCATTTTGCTTTTTCTTATCATTTTTTAATGTAGCAGGAAATTCCTGAAGGTGAAGCCTATGTGTTGGCACACCTGTCAATCAAAACAGCCATGGTCCTAAGGTAAACCTCACTGATGTTCAAATCAGAAGAAAAAAAAAAATACCCACCAAAGAAACTCTTCAAAATGGCCAAAAATATTTTGATGCCAGCCTATAAACTTGTTAATCAGTGCTTTCCGACACTTTCTGTGAAGTTTGATGTCCTTGTGGAGTCAGCCTCAAGTGGCCGTTGGGGGAACTGCAGTTTTTAGCACTGATTGAAGCAAAAACAGATCAGGGCTTGAGTGCATTATTTTACTGATGCTGTTTCTTTAGAATTTTCTATTTGAGGCATATACAAGCAATTTAGACTCTCTTCATTAAACCTGTTGTAAAAGACTTTTACAACAGAGTGAATCAGTTTTCACTCTGGAAAACACTTGCTTTACATCAGTATCTGCTAACTCATTATTTTTCAGTGTGGTAGACATGAATTGCACTTTGCGTTGTGCAAGCTTTTAGGACTTACTAATAAATTAAATTAGTTTATGCTTTGCTGTACAACCTTTCATTCTGTTTGCATATGTGAGTGCATCCATCGCGCAGTCACATATGTGTGGAGAGGAGCATTTCTGTTCAAGGAAGTAAGATAGAGCAGGCCGGGGCATATTGTAATTACTCGCTGCATTAAAATCGCTCTGTGTTATGGATCACAGGGGGGACAGTGACGTCTGAAACGGCTGACAGCCGTCTGCTTCAGCGATTGTTACTTTATTTGACAGCAAACATACAGCACACAATTCAGACAAAGGGCAGCATGAAGGGGAACATTTTTATACTTTTATATCGAAATACCTCGATAACTTGACTTTTTCTGTTCAGCTTTTTCCATCCCGGAACTTCCCTTTGTCTGGCCATTTCAGGAGAGCTTCTCCCTGACCTTCTGCTACAGAGAGTGATGACAAGGACAGCCCACACTGACCTTGACATTCACCATGCTAAATGGCTCTTTCCACAGCCAGTCAGCAAACACATAGGCAGGCAGGCAGGAAGGGGCACCTCTTCTGGATAGTGGCTTTGTGGCATCTTACTGTGGGAAGAAAGATGCTATAAAGAAGAGGAGGGATGACTCCAGGAGGATGTTTTAATACGACCACGAGGGTAGTTTTAATAGGATCTTTTAGTTTATTGGTATGCAGAGGTTATGCACACAGTCATTCCAGTTTTGGGCAGTTTTGTGTAGTGCAGTGAATAGAGCCAAGTCTCCAGACAATGCAGTGGTAACCACAGTGAGATAAAACATCACCTGCCTATCCCTCAGCAAACACTGTATATGCTACGCTTAAATAATGACATTTTGTAATACACCGTTATAGTACAGAAATAAAGTTACGTTGAAACCAAGCACACCATTTTTTTCTTGTGACATTACCAATAAGTTTGATGTGTCACATGGCCCTCTTCCTATTGAAAAAACAAAAGTTGTATCCAAGATGGCCGACTTCTAAATGGCCACCATGGTCACCGCCAGTGTTGGGACCAACGCGTTATTAAGTAACGCGTTACAGTAACTACGTTATTATTGTGGTAACGAGCACGGTAACTAGTTATTATGCCAAAATCAGGAACGCGTTACTCATTACTGGGATTTAGATAGACTCGTTATTCGTTACTTCGTGTGGTGGCTATCGCGGAGCTTCCACAGATTCAGTAACATTAGCAAGTGGTGGAGGCCAGCAGGTGGATGAGAGAAAGGGGACGCAGGAGGAGGAGAGACCCGAAGCGGCCGCCCGTCCGAGTGTCAGGTGAACTGAACTTCAGGTAAGACGTTATGACCTGCAGTCTATCTGGGTCAGATATGAACCAAGTTTAGGTGGAGTTTATTTTCGTTGTGCTGACTTTTTCGTACTGCGTGCTAGCTAGCATGACGGGGTTTCTATACAGCTGGGTGGGTGCTATGATGTTAATGATGTTGAACTTTATTTTGTTCATACGGTTAATTATTAGAGTTGCCAACCGTTCCCTAAAAAACGGAATCGTCTCGTATTCAGAGAAATTATTACGCGTTTCGTATTGAGGTGAAAAGGAACACAGTTTGTCCCGGACTTCAGCTACAATGAAAAAGACACAAAGCTGGAGTTATTCTGTGTCTTTGCTGCACAGCTGCCTCTTCTTCTCTCATTCTCTCCCCCTCCCTCTCCTGTTGCTACTTTAATCATGAAACTGATCAATGATCAGCTGATCGGCTTTTCCCTCTTGTTTATTTATCGTCCACTTTGCGCCAGAAAGAGGAAACCACCGGATGTCGCGTTAAACAACAGCAGCACGTTTGATCAGCTGTTGTTAGAATTTTTTAATATTAATTTCTAGTATCAGCTGATGTTTGCTGGAGCCACAGCTGTAAACCTGCTGGTCATGATATCGTTTTGTATATCTGGTGAGTGGGAAACCAGATGAAACCAGATGTCCTTACTGAATCATCAGAGCTGAACAGGTGATGGAGAAACAGGTTTACCTTTTAGGTGACATGAATGAGTTGAAGGGAAGTTATGAACTGTTTCTGAGAGATAAATAACACCAGGATCCTTTTCTATGTAGCTGACAGCTGGTAACTGTGTAGCAAAGTGTTGCCAGGGGGCCAGGTAGGGCATTAACAGGGAAAGGGGGGCACAAAGAAATACTTTCTTATTCTCATTTCAAATGTCTAGCTTTTAATAAATAATTATCTGAGTCTTACAACAAACGATTGATAGATTGATACATATATACCATCAAGACAGTGTACATCACTGTCACAACAGTGTTTGTTTTCATTCAAAGGCTTTATGATATTTGCTATAATGGCGGGCCGGTCTCTAGTCAAAATGCCCGGGCTGATTTTTTGTCCCAGTCCAGCCCTGTATGCAGCTCATCTGCAGTCTGGTGTTACCTACATCTTCCTATTCAGAAGGCAGAATTTCTGAGTTCTGAGTACAATCAAAAGCACCACGACTGCAGTTTTTGTGTTGGATGTAAAAAGCGCACATGACGCTGTGACGTAGGCTAGAATCATGGCGGCGGTCAACGACGGTCCAGGCGTGGGATTTCTCTCGTGGAAATATGCACATTATTTTTTCCTTTGGTAGGTGGCACAGTGCACTTGTGGCAAGTAAGCAAGCTAGAAGACTGGCAATCTTGCTGGGTATCCAGTTAGCAACACATTAACAAGAGAAGTCTGAGTAAAACCAAAGTTACTTTCCCTAGTAACTAGTTACTTTGAAAGTAACGAGTAACTTGAAGTAACTGAGTTACTTTTGATGGAAGTAACTAGTAATGTAACTAAGTTACTAATTTAAAGTAACTTGCCCAACACTGGTCACCACCCATCTTATAATAATAATAATAATAATAATAATAATAATAATGGATTGCATTTATATAGCGCTATTTATCACAGCCCTCAAAGCGCTTTACAATTCCACTATTCATTCACTCTCACATTCACACACTGGTGGAGGCAGCTACAGTTGTAGCCACAGCTGCCCCGGGCAGACTGACAGAAGCGAGGCTGCCATATCGCACCATCGGCCCCTCTGGCCATCACCAGTAGGCGGTGGGTGAAGTGTCTTGCCCAAGGACACAACGACCGAGACTGTCCGAGCCGGGGCTCGAATCGGCAACCTTCCAGTTACAAGATGAACTGCCGACTCTATGAGCCACGATCACCCCACGATCTTGAGGAGTTTGCCCCCTCACATATACTAATGTGCCACAAACAGGACTTTAATATCACCAACCATTCCCATGTTATTATGGTGTATCCATATAAATGGCCCACCCTGTAGTACTCGTGTAGTATTATAATTTCTTGTTTTTCTGTTTCTATGTATTCACTGAAAAAAGACAATTCGGTTTAACATAGTTTCAACACAGAGAATGAAACTGATGTGCTTCACACAGAGTTTATAGTTATGGCTAATTTCCAAACCTTGTCCGTTGTTGGGAAGATTTTCAGCATTCAATTTCAAAAAACCAAAATACACTAAAAATACACAACTACAATAAATACACATATTAGGAAAATATAGTGTTAATTCCAAAAGTATTAAAAACTGTAAAATTATAATTAACTAAAATGACTACAGCTCTGATTTACCTTTAATAAACCTTTGACGTTTACTGCAAAAGATTTGACATCCGTCATCAGAATCAGAATCAGAATACTTTATTAATCTCAAAGGAAATTATGGGTTACAGCAGGCAGCACGCTAATGGCGCATGCGCACTTACAAAGGAACCTTCTGATCAAACTTTACACAAACATCACATTGGGAAGACATGTCAGAGAGGTAGGCTGATAGGAAAAGACAACGAAAATACATAATATGAGGTGAGAGGAGGAGTTTATAAAAACTCCACTCAGACTGAGCTCCTAATGCTCATGAATTTGATTTCAGTTGGAAGTGTGATCCATACACTGAAAGCCTTCATGGAGAATGCTAATTGTCCAAATTGCAATTTGCAATGTGACATTTTACAGCTCACCATGCTCCTAGTAATGCGATTCAAGGGATATGATATGGTCTTGTCTTCAAATATATCTAGAAAGACACTCTGGAAGGCTAATTAAAGTAAAACACAAATGAGTGAAACTCAAATGTGCGAAAAACCATCAAAGGTAATAAAAAAACTGCATGGCATTCACTGAGAGGTCGCCGTGTATACTTTTTTTAATTCAATTTCATTTCTATTTTAATTATACACCGAGCGCCAAATCACAACAACAATCAAATGTCTCCCCATGAGCAAACACTTTGGCAACAGTGGGAAGGAAAAACTCCCTTTCAACATGAAGAAACCTCTGGCAGAACCAGGCTCAGGGAGGGCTGGCCCTCTGCTGTGACCGGTTGGGTTTACAGCTTCACTTCAGCTTTTATATGTAATAACTTTGCTCTTCCCAAGGCTGGATGACAACAGCACAAGCTAACAGATTACCAGTTGTGACAGCTGTAGCTGTTGGTCTGCAAAGTTGTTCTGTACAGGACCAACACAAAAGTACAAATAAGCCATTAACGTTGTCTATTTTATCACAATCTTGTTTTCAGCTAGAATAATCTGATATATTTAAAACTGTTGCATCCTACACCAAGGTCAAGAGATGGTCTCATCCTGGCTATGGGCACACCATTCACAGTCACATATTTTTAGTCCTTTATTTATCCAGGTAAAAAATCTCATTGAGATTAAAAATCTCATTTCCAAGAGAGACCTGGCATCATGGCAACAAAAGTCACATACCAAACGCAGACTCTCGAGGGGAGATGGGGTACAGAGCAAGGGGTATGTTATGGTAATTACTGATTCTAAACTAGCTGTAGTGAACACTGGTTGTTTTGAAACCAGTAATGACTGAGGGTCAGATTGCATTGAGAAATTGTCCTTGGATGCTAATTGGCTAAACATTTCACATGGTAACGCATATTCTGGTGTACAGCATTTCTACACATTAATGTAGAGCATAATTTACAAAATTAACATCATGTTGTATTCAATAACACTTGAAACTAGCAAACTAGTACCTAAATTATTTAGGTCACATCTGTAGAAGAATGATGTTATTGCCAACATTCACTGTTGTGACCATACACGTTGACCTTACCTGTTTATTATATAAGAAGAAAAATGTTCCACCAAAACAAAAGTTTATTGCTATTACATGTAACCATTCTAACACATTTCAGACATTAGAGAGATCATCACAGAAGTGTCTTCTTAAACAACAAAGTACGACACTGCTGGTAATTTCTGGCTTGCTGTCCCTTGTCCCTAATGAGATAAGATAGTGTCGGGTGAAAACAGCGCTAACCTTTCTGCTTGTTTACACTCGTCGCTGACATTACCTGAGGATGGGCTGGGGCGAGGGATGAGAGAAGGAAGCGAAGGGGTGACCTCTCCAAAGTTTACCCAGTAGCCCCCCTTGCTCTGTGCCCCATCTCCCCTCGAGAGTCTGCGTTTGGGCCTTAATGAGGGACCCGGTGGAATAGTAGGGACGTCGTCTCAAAGAGCACTGGGATGTTGAGACCGGCCAGGCGAAGGGGAAGAAGAGCGAGTATGTTTGTGTATGTCTGGCTTTTGTCTTTGTTACCGGAGGAGCTTTTGGAAGGTAAAGCGCCCAGGGAGAGTAGCCATATTCACAATGAGGATGTTTGTGAAATATATGTCTCCTTAGATGATTGTAGAATCTGGTTTTATTTTATCTCAAAGCCTCAAACTTCAGAGTAACACTGAATTCAATAAACAATGCTTCACAGATTTCCACTCTTTTTCAGTGTGCGATAAATCCGGCCTAAGCAATGAAATCTTAACTTTTAGAAAGATTTAGGTCAGAATTAAATCCACTTACAAACACTAATACCATCTCCTAGAAATTAAGGTTTTACACATAAATTCTTTCACCAGTACGTTTTGGTGTAATGTAGACAGTGTCTTGATTAAATAGAGGCCTGATTTTTTTGTTTAAATTAAGTCAAACAAATTAATTAATGAATTTTTTATTTGTGAACTGCACTGGTTCAACGGGAGGTGTTTGGGGTTTGATGACTGGTGTACAAAGCACACTCTCACACTAGAGGCTGAGGTCCGTATCAAGACTTAATTAAGGCAACAAAAGAAGTTTGATTAAGGTTAAAGAGAGACTGGTTGGGGTAAATGCAGCACATATGTTGTGACTCACATTACTATGAACAATGAATGTATTGTGTCTGAATTTTGTCTTTTTTTGTTACAGTTGTGTCTCTGCTGCTTCCTGGGACACTCGGGTTGTTTTGTTGATCATTGTTGTTGTTTTGAAAATCATTTAGTACAAAACATAAAGATAGAGCAAATATCTTGTTTTTTTTTTCCTTTCTGTTCTTTAAGGCCACAATCAGCACGTTCATACTGTCAATGAATAAAAGAAAGACAGTCTTTCAGGAAATACCTTGAGTTTGAAATGTTCATCTGGTTTGTTTGGAATTGGCTTTTTGTAGAGACAAGAGTGAAACAAATACCAGCCTTGTTCAAAGTTTCTTTCTGAAGTTAGTTAATATTTCTGAAGAGAGTGTCGACGTAAAGGAATTAGAAGAATGCAGATATCGAGAGGTCTGAATTTTCATTTTATTCAATGTGTTATGAATGGGGGTTTTAAATTAAAAAGAAAAAAGTGAAGGCTTTTTTTTAACCACTGAACACTTCGTTTGTCCTTCACGCTATACAAAATCAATTGCCACTGACCTCAGCAGGTTTTTTGATTGTAAAAGTGAAGAAGTAAGTGAGAAAAGTAAACTGTTAAACTTCCGAAAAATGTCAAGATTTCCTTTTTCAACATTCAACGTGATGTTAGACTTTTGAATGTGAATGACGTCACAGACAAAGGGCTGCAGTATGAAACTTGAGCTAGGAGCAGCCCCCTCATTGTGTGAGAAGAGTTAAACAATCCCTGTATAGCCAAGAAGTGTGAGTGTGCGTGTCTTAAGAGCTCTGGGAGACTAAATATGACTCATGGCTTTATGAGGCTCTTTGATGGGCATCTGAAACTGTGAACCTGGCTGAACTGTACATTTCCTTAATTGCTCCAGTCCTTGTAACAGGGTAATTGCAGAGCTTTCCTTCTCTCTTTTAAATTCAGTCTGCTTGGATCTGTAGGGTCGCTTGGTCCGCTTGAGACCTCAATAAGGTTGGCCGAGAGACGGAAAGAGAAAGAGAGAAAGAGGGAGCATATTATCCAGGAGTGATGCAGAGGGAGGGATGGGTGGAATGAAAGCAGTGTTTTATCTAAATGGATGTTGGACGATGGTCATGACAGGTTTAGAGTTTGAGCTGAGTAGGACTGGAGACAGGTGGGGTGAGGTTGTTGGACATTTTTATATGCAGTTTTGAAGTACCACATAGAAATCAGACACAATAAAGAAACATACAACAACATGACGTTTTCTCACATGCTCTTTTAGGGGACAAATTAATAAAATCCATGGCTTAAAGTTTTTTAAAATTTAGCAAGTTAACACTGTAAAATATGTTAACACTTCTTTAAGAAAGTTAAATGCATGGACTGTGTGTGAAAGATGGACATCTCTTCCAGTGTGCAAAGTGAAGCCAATGGGAAGACTCCTTAAACTGCTTTCTTTTTAGTAGGCAGCAGGGGGCGAATCCTCTTGTTGCAGTTATTTTGAAATCTAATCATAAAACTCGCTTGATAGATGAAGTCAGTTAAAAATTTTGCTGATGGGTTTATGGGCTCAATTGCTAGCTTTAATGCAACATGATGTTCATTTGGAAATTATGGTCCATGGTAGCCTCAAAAAAGAGGGTATTCCTTAGGGCAGGGGTGTGATATCACCCTGGGTCAAAACACCTGAATCAAATTACCAGGCCTCTGGAGAACTTCAAGACATGTTGAGGAGGTAATTTAGCCAATTAAATCAGCTGTGTTGAATCAAGGACACATCTAAAACCTGCAGGACCTTAGGGCGTGCCAGTCTTGTCTTTACAAGTTGCAATCCTTCATCTTCTCTCTAAAATTTAGATCCAGCTCATCTCGTCCTATATAAAAACACCAAGATGTAATGACAAGAAACCATTACATCAGGACTTCACCAACCATGGGTGACATCCAATGGTACATCCACATTTTAAGTACTGGCAATGGTTTAAGGAAGTAAACTTTAAACATGCGCCAAAGAAGATATCAGGTTAGCTGCTTCCCCTGTTTCCAGTCTTTAGCCTATTTTTCTTTTCAATTAAAATTTTGATATTTATTTGAAATCCATCCATCATCCATCCATTCTCTTCCGCTTATTCTTGTCAGGATCACGGGGGAGCTGGAGCCTATCCTAGCTACCAGTGTCCCAAATGGCTAAATGTCATTTAGCATGGATGTCTAAATGATTTTAAACCATTTGCTAAAAAGGTATTACAGTACCTTTTTAGGTACCTTGTACCTAAGTATACAGGGGCTTCATTCACTCTAAGACTTTAGGTTACACACTCCAAGTACTTGTTTGCTGCTTTTTTAATCTTAAACAACACTTACTCAGCTAATCAAGCTTTCTGGTTGCCTTTTCAATGTATTATTTAAAATTAGCATGATTTCAACAATTTAGTCAGGAACACTAGTCAAAGAAGACTTATATTTCTATTTGCAGTGATTTCTATTTGTTGGCTTGGAGTGCAGAACAGAGCGATCACCAACAGCAACACATGTGACACTAAGTCAGCTACAAAGAACAGAGCTGGATTGGAGGTCGTTTGCAAAGTTGCTTGGATGCGATGTTGTTCCATGCACAGCGACTCTGGGCAGGCTAAAACAGCTTAAATAGAAATCCGATATGTGATTCTCTAATTAGATGTGCAGAAGGCTAATCTCAGTTCAATGATAAGTTGATGTTTTTTTTTTTTTTTTTTGTTTTTTTTGATTCACATGTTATCTTCATTTTTCACTCTAGATTAGCTGATTAGCTTCCACTACACAAACTAAGACTACCACCCTACCAAAAATGGGGCATTTCTTTGTCATTTTACGGTTTAGTAGTTTGCCAGGCATTTGAGGCAAAGTTTACATGTGCCAAAGTTCTCTGTCCCATTACCATTATTGTTTTACATAAACAGAAAAAAGCATCTGTACCGGCGGTCATGCCCAGAGGTCATGTTGGTGACCTGACCTTGAGCTGTGAGTGTGTTTGCGTGCGCTTGTACACATCATCAAAGGCAGCATCTGTGTTTTGGTGTGTGACTCTCCGGCGCTGAGACTGAGGCCCATCAGGCTGTGCTCGCATGCAATTCAGATGAGCTCTGCAAATCCAGCATGAAATTAAATTTACGACTTGGACCACAACACACACTCCCTCTCTCCCCTCTGATGGCTGCCTTGATAACACATGGCCCTGTGTGCATATGTGTGTGTATGTGTGTGTGTGTGTGTGTGTGTGTGTGTGTGTGTGTGTGTGTGTGTTCGCTCTAAACTCCAACAAAAGCATTAAGTGACTTTGCAGTATGCATCAATATTTTTGCACTGATGCCATGATTCATATTTGCTTTAACGGTGTGATGTGTGGCCTGATAGTGGCTTCATGATTCAGTTCAATGACAAGTCGAATATTACAGAGATATGTTTGTGTGCGGGTGTGTGTGTGTGTGTGTGTGTGTGCGTGGGTGTGTGTGTGTCCATTTGCCTTGCACCTCCATATTTCTGCATGTTATGTATATTGCCCCACCCTGGCCTGCTGAATAATAGAACATTTCCAACAATAACAATAATACTAATGGCTAGCAGCATTACACCACAATTGTGGCCACATCCATAACAAATGCCACACACATACACGCTCACACACACTTCAATCAACACCGAGTCTGGCCCAATCATGTCAGCTCTAGCTCTCCCCATTTGCATAAAACAATTACCCCGGGTGGACTCAGGGTTCAATGTCGTCTAGACGACATGTTTCACCGCGGTACCATCAAGCCTGTGTGTGTTTATGTGTGCGTATGTGGGGGTGGGGGGCGGTGGGTGGGGGGGACACACTAGGTTGGTTGTAAATTAGCTAGGGTATGGTTGCTCGGGCAGTGGCCGCAACACATCACCCTGAGGCGCATGGGGCTTGGAAGGATTTATTCACATAGATAAGACACGCGTGCACACACACACACACATGCAAATGAGGAAGTCTGGACATGCAAACACACACACCCATAGCAGTTAGGGGAGAACCAATATTCATATGGGGGCATAGGGCAAAAAGAAGGCAGTAGAAATGGGATTTTGTGTGTGTGTGTGTGTGTGTGTGTGTGTGTCAGTCAGAGAGCACACACACGTTTCCAGATCTCTTTTTCTCTCTCCATCTCCCTCTCTCTCTCTGTCTACTAAGCTTTCACCACCCCATTATTTTCTGCTACTGAGCCTCTGCGATCAATACACGCAACACACCGGGCATCAGAGAAGGAGAGTGAGAGAAAGGTTGGCTCCTGCCTCCCCCCACACCTCCTCCCCTCTGGCTGACCAGAGGCCACGAAGAAAGAAAAAAAGCAAAAGAAGGAAGGAGCAATAACAAACGACAGGACACACTTTTTGCTTATTTGCCCCTGAACTGACTTTTGTTTACAAGAGCCGCCATTCAAGACCAATTAGGAGACGAAAGCAGAGAGCGCCCCTTGTGTGTACCTAATGTGCGGACATGTGTGTACGACTCCTGCCATGTGAGGTCTGCCACAGACACACAGACAGGCTGGAAGCTTATTCCTGTTGACCCTCTTCATATCCAACAAGTCGACAGCAAACCACTCAGGTGTAGTGCTGGGGTTAGGTTGTATTTTAGCCACATGCTAAACAATTGAACTTTACACATGATGTTAATCCAAATCAACTACTTTTATATGTATTTGACTTTTCCTTATGAGCGTTTCCTTTACGTATGGCATACAGGTGAAAAGTCAACAAAACCAGCCCTAACTCCACCCCCTCAGTCTGAACAGGTCAGGTCTTAGTCCCATCTTTGATTAGTCTTTGTTTTGGTACTTTGGAACTTTTACCTGGCTAAATGCTTTATGCACATGTAGGAGGTGTTGGCCACACAGGGGCTGATGGCGCGATATGGCAGCCTCGCTTCTGTCAGTCTGCCCCAGGGCAGCTGTGGCTACAACTGTAGCTTGCCTCCACCAGTGTGTGAATGCGAGAGTGAATGAATAGTGGCGTTGTAAAGCGCTTTGGGTGCCTTGAAAAGCGCTATATAAATGCAATCCATTATTATTATTATTATTATTATCTCCAAGCCAGTTTTGTGTGTGTGCGATGCCTGACCTGTTTCATCCCATCCAACCTCACCTCCCAGTGATCGAATGCACGCCAGAAACTTGATTTGAAGGCTAATGCTCCACTTTCTGAAATGATGCACTCGTGCGGCTAAAATCCACCCTAACCCTAAACTTTCCCAAAAAGGTGGTTTGCGTATAACCTGGTGGATGTGAAGAGGTTAACTGCAATGTGATTCAAAGATTGAGTGCATTTTCTATGAAGAAAAGAGATGTCTGACAGGAGGAGGTGGTAAAGAGGAGAAGGAAGGAAAGGCTGGGGAGGGGAAATTATCCCTGGCAAAGGGGGTGGCGCGGTCTGAATGAAGAGGCAGAGCGATGGGGCACAGGATGACAATTCCTTGCCCTTCACACACGCACACACGCGCACACACACAAACAATAACAGAGATAAAGAACGGGAGTGCTAAAGAGAGGGCAGCAGAGGGAGGGAGAGGCTGTGCCATCCCAGACCCAGACTGCAGGATTAATGATGAATAAAAAATAAAGAAGTGCACACAAAGGAGTCAGAGGGAGAGAAGGACCGGGGGGGTGGGGGGTTAAAAAAACAGAAAAGTGAAAGAGAGAGACTGAAAGAGAGGAAAGAGAGACCCTTTTTTATCCCACAAGGATGGATGAAGTGGTATTGCAAGTCAGGCCTCCTAGGGGTGCAGATCTATAGGCGTTCACATGCGCGCACATTTGCACACACATTTCAAAAGAGCACACACACATAAATCGCATGTGAATGCAAGTCAACACAGTGATGGAAATAAACACTTCCTTATCTCTTCATCCCTTCATTACAGTCAGCTTGCAGCATGTACAGTAAGTATAATCCCCTTGCATTCGCATACAGTCACACACACACATACACAAACATATATAACACAGCCTACTCGCACTCATGCACAAGTGCATGGCACTGTGAATCAGGGGATGCTTAATCAATGTCAGAATTCAATCAATAGCCCAGCCCCATGTGACGGAGGGGGCTCTCTCTACCCCACACCCCCTCCGCCTCACCCCCCTCCTGTTCGTCCACTCTTCTTACTTTTCTCTCCATTTCCTGTCATCTCCTTTTCCTCTGCCCTTCCCCATCATTTCCTCTCCTCATCCTCCTCTTCATTTCACCTTGCCGATGCCCTAAAGTCACAAAAGGCACTCGCTATATACTACACAACCACCACGGTTCCATCCCCGCCGCACAAACCTGGGACAAAAATGCTGCTTGTGGAGTTGAAAACAACAAATCTTTTGATATCACAAAAAAATATGACATGAAAAAGACTTCAGTCAACATGTTGCATTTTTTTGTGTTTGTTGCCGTTATCGTGCTTTTATGTCTTGTTATTGTTCAATATTTGATTTGATGGGTTTTTTTTTACTGTTTTTAGCGGAGAGGATTTTTTTTATGCCTCATTATGCTTTTGAAATGTTTTTCATCCTGGTTCAAACATGTAAATGACTGAAAGTTTATATTCAAAATATTGTATAAATTCATTTTTTTCTGCAAAACATTTTAGTCTCTTTTATTTGTCAATAACAGACTATTTTTTTAATGTTTAAGCTTTTATACGGCTTTTAGAGGCTCCAGTAAAAACTGAATATAGAGATGAACCATAGTTACCACTTTTGAAGACAAAACATTGGATTCTTTTGCTAAATGACGTAATTTCAAACTAGTCTGTGCAGCAGTAACTTCTAAAAACTCGAGAAACTTCTTAAACACACACCAAAGGTTCTGTTGTGGTTTATCTTAAATGTAATTATTTGGCATCAAGCGATTGTTTTCAATTCGGAGATATATACATACTTTTTATTTAGAAGCAGGGAATGAAAAGTATTTTAGCACTTTAGCTAGAGGTGCTCATTCATTCAGAATATTCAGAAAACTGCTCTAATGTGCAGCCAGTGTTTGTAGAATAGGATCAACATGAAGTAGAATGGCAGATCTAGCTAACTTCTTTTACTGATATATTGATTGCAGTCTTTGCTTCTTTTCTCATATTGGTAGAGATGTATACGAGCGTACAGTGGAAGTGAACTGAAAATAACATGTCAGTTCAGAAACATTTCACATGTCGTATTTTTCAGTTTTTAGTTTATGACAACAAAGTTGCTAGGGTTAGGATAAAGGTCATGACTGTTTGTCGGCCAAAACTAAAATTCTGAAATGAAAAAAGAATGAAAACATTAAAAAAAAGATGGAAACATATGTCATGACACGATGCATCAGGATGGCAGGAATCCAAAATTAACAAGGATTTTTTTTCCCACCACATGGCACCTCTGAGGCTACAATAGTTGTCCACAAACTAACCAGGTCTTACATCTCCATCAATAATAACAAGTGAACTTACCTTGTAGATGCTACTGACAGCTGGTCAGTTTCAAAGAATGACCTCAGCATATATGTAAGAAATTCCCAGTGCAGCCCCACCTACTTGTTTTGTTGGTAAAGTGCAGCCAATGAAATGAAAGATGTCATAAAGAGACAGGAAACGGAGTTAAAACTTATCTAATACAGCTGATGAGCCGAAGGGGTGCACCATAGACCAGCGCAGAGAAAAATAAGGAATTATTTTGAACTGTGAATAATAAAAGAGATGGCACTGGAAACAAGCATAACAGACTGTTTTTAACTGTGACAAACTGGAATATTATTTTTTATATATTATCCAGGCAAACAGAAATTTCAGTGATGGTCAACACCTATTACAGATAAAAGCAGGAACATTACTTGCTCATAATTCCTGATTTAGATATAGTTAACGTTTCCTGTACCTGGGTTGAAAGAAAAAGCCTTATAAAGAATGCAGCAGGTAAAATGTTTGTTTACTGGTAACATATCGACTGTGTGCTTAATGCAGTAATACACCTCATCTTGAAAAAAAATAAATAAATAAAAAAGGTCTAGTGCATACATTTCAAAGATAAAGAGTATATGTGTGGATGTGTATTTGTCCCCCGCAGTATGTAGACATGACAGTTCTGCTTTTCTCTGGCTTCCATTGGGACTTCAGTTGTGTGTGTCTGTGTGCCTGTGTGTGCACTACATAGTAAGTTCATGAATACTAAGGCTCGCAAAGAGTAGCTAGCAATAAAGTTGCATTATTAAAAATTCAATGTTATGTGAGCTTAATGTGATTGTACCATAATATGTGCTTATGAGGATGTAAATGGTAGTGTGGGGGACTACTTTACATAGCTGTTATTGTGTTGGGTAGGTTTAAATGACAGAGAAATAACCTTTGCTTGTCCGTCTGGAATAATAGCTTTCCCCATGTTCATAAAAATGCAATTTTTGATGAGCAGTTATGAGGTTATGTCTGTAGGAGAGTGAATATGGTATTATTTTGGAACTTGACCAAACTGCATCTTCAGAGCGCTGCTTTATTAAAGGTACTGCAATCTGAAGCTCCTTACTGAGGACAAATTAGAGTGTCCATTTCAACTGCTCTGCGGGTATCTAGATCATGTGGGTGGAAGCACAACTAGGGGAACTCTTTGAATGACCCCTCCAAGCAGTTTTACTCTAAATAAAGAAAAAAATAGATGCCAAATTATGGTTTTTAAAATGTTGGTGTCACATAAAAATGTCTTAGTAGTTCTACATGCCATTAGAGATTCAAAGTACTTATTTTAAGTTAAAATTTTTCCTTTTTTATAACTCATCCATTTGGATACTGTTAAGGCTTAAAACAGGACACTTTCAATGACAGTGGGCCAACAAAAGGGAGCCAAAGTCTATAGGTATGTATTAGGTTCCCTCTCCACTGATTCAGTACTTGTGTGTGGTAAGGCAAAAAGTTTGTCTCCAGAATTTTTACATTTGTGTGTCACCTTGTACTAATTCAAAGGTATTTGTTCAATGCACTAATACAGTTTATGGATGCAGTCCGGTAACCAGTCCTGCTGGCTACAGCTAGCAATATCCCACTGTTAAAAACCTGTCACCTCTTGATGGTTATTGTTTATTTTACTTTGCAATGTTTCTGTAGTTTCTTTTTAACTTTCTCATTTTGTGTCTTAACCTATTTGACCACTTACAGTGCTTTATAGTACAAACTCAACAACTTCCACTTCAACAGCTGGAAACAAGTCTAACTTGGCAAACCCGACGACACCCCAAGCAACGAGTTCAAATGCCTTCTCCAAGTAACAAAACACATTTGGGATGTTAGGGAAACTCAAACACTCACGTAAGTGTTTTTAAGAGGGACTGACAAGTGATTTGACTAATCTACATTACTATCCTTACCTAAAGCCACGCACTGTGGAAGTCACCAGAGAGCAAGGTACTGAATAGTCGAACTGTCTCTAGGCTCACCCTTACAGACATGGTGAGTCATTCGATCAGACTAGAGCTGCTGTTCTTCCACATTGTAAGAGTGTAGGGAGGTGACTTGGGTGTCCAACAGAGACGTTTCCTGGGTACCTCCTAGGTGAGATTTCTGAGGCATATCCTTTCTGGAAGAACGTCTTGCGGTAAACTCAGGACATGCTGGAGAGGTTATGTCTCTACACTGACTGTGGATGGATGTATTTATGGAGGGATATCTCCTTGTGATCTTTCTGTGTCTTTGTAATCATTCTGGATCTCCAAGGGATCAGGAGCCCTGGGCCTGAAATTACATAAAATATAATTTACAGAATGACCTGGCTTCTACTTACAGATGGATTAGGGAAACCTTTCAACCAGAACCTTCAATAACATAGCATTGTCTCTGTAAAGTTTTGTAACAGTTAGCTAACATTACCCATTGATTAAGTTCTGGACACACCTGATTAATACATCCAACAAGTTACATTTCTGAACAATTGTTTGTTGTTGTTGTTGTTTGTTTTTAGTTCTCCACATCAACACTAAAATGATTTTTCCTCGCCAACAAAATCAGACCTTTTCCAAAATGGCCTCCAGAGTGATGTAAATGCCAGAAAAGCAAAACTCATAGTAGAGCTGTTGACCTCAACCTCATCGTATGTTGAAAAAAATTGTCAGCAACTTCTTTCAAACTTGTTCAGTTTTCTAACAATAGAAACAGATAAATATTTAAGTGAACCAACAGTGTGCAATTTATTGATTTATATATCTACTGATATATCATCAATTGAGGCTGAATGGAGGTTGGGACACTGGGGAGAGTATACACATTTGAAGTATCTTTGCTCATATTACATTTTACTGTAACATTCAGAGTTTGGCAATCTTTCATATCCAATGAGCACAGACTGTTTGATTGTACATATAGTAGATATATTTTGCTTGCCTGTTCTGCCAGCAAACAGCAGGTGTTGCAGTGTTTCTGTATATTTGGATTCAGCATAGCTACAAGGAACACACTCCTCCCTCCGTCTGGCCTGAGTGACTCACAGCAAAACCAGTAGATGATCCACACAGCACACACTCACTACAGTGCAATTACAGTGTCTGACACATCACACAGAAGTAGCATAAACTAACAAATCAATATATGCACATGTTCTAGTCAGGCAAAAGTGTGTGTGCAGCTTGTCTGTGTGGTCTACATGCATGTACGGGGACCATTTTACCACCGATACCTCTCTGTGTCTTCGGTGTCAGAACAGATTTAGCAATTGGATGAAGGGGAGAGAGGGTGAATGCATGCATGGACAATGTGACCCGTCAGTAGTTATGGCTCACGTGCGTGTGCGTGTATGCCTGTGAGACTACATGTGCATGTGTGCATATCTCTGCATGTCTATGCCTGTGTGTGTTTGCATGTGACCAGGCCGCCCTGAAGCAGCAGATTTGATCTTTGTAAAGGCTAACATCTGTCGCCTGTCATTTTAGCAAGATTGATGACAACTACCAGAATGGATGGGTAAGAAAGAGGAAGTGGAAGGAGTGAGCTGATGTCTAGGACAGCGGAGACAGAGAAGAGTCTGAGAGTGGTTGGAGTTGGATAGGTGGTAGTAATGGGCAGGCCAAAGTGGGGTCATCGCAGACACGAATAATTAGGCGAGCCTCTGCATCTCAGTGAAATGGATGCTGACTGGATTGAGATGCCAGGGTTCTTTTTTTGTTCTCTTTAAGTTGAAACTGATCTCAAAGATATTACATTGAGTGTATATGCTTCTGCTTTTGAGCCCTAAAAGTGTTATGGAGCTTTCATAGATTTGTGACAGCATTTATGAAGTTTTTGTCAGGCTCGTGTGCCAGACAGCGACCTGGAGGGCTTTTCTTTGGTGATTTTACTGGAGGTTTTTTGAGTTCCCTTTTTTTGGGAAAAGTTTCAGGTTCTAATTCAACTTCAGAAAGTAATTTCAATGCTAAAAATACAATTGAACAAAATATGGTATTCTGAGCACTAGCAATAAAATAGCTGAATGAAAAAAAAGAAAAATTTATCAAAAGACATTTTGATTATCAAAAAACTTTAATGACTGTATTTTTATCTACAATTGCTGAAGAAAATCTCAAGTTTTTCACTGCAGGATGTAGAAAATGCCTCATGTGTGAGAAGGCATTAATCATTTAAAGGCTGACATGAACAGAATGTAGGCTGACTGTGCCAAATTGCCAGAACTGCCACTTCCATACTACCATGATTTTTCTTTTTTGCTCAAGCACTTCCATTTTTTTAAATGAGGGACGAGACCTTTGCACAGTCCAGTTGTTCCTGTTCAGAAGATGCAGAAGGGGATCTTATCTGCTGCTTCATATGATCATTGTAAATTCTCGCTTGTCAAATTTGATGAAGTCTCTGATTTGTAATTGGATATAAAGAGTCAAATTAATTTGATTCAGTTCTTTTGTATAGTGCCAAATCACAACAACAGTCATGTAAAGGCACTTTATTTTGTAAGGTAAAGACATATAACAACAGAGAAAAAACCTCAACAATCAGATCACCCACTTATGAGCAAGCACTTGGCGACAGTGGGAAGAAAAAACTCAACAGGAAGAAAGAGCCATCCTGGGGAGGGCCAGTTATATGCCGTGACCACGTGAGTGTGAAGGGAGGGAGCCAGGACAAAAGACACTGTGTAAAAGAGCCATAGATGAATAATAATCATTAAAGGCAAAATGGTGTTTAAAAATATAGAGAGTGAAAAGCAGTGACTGAAGAAGAAATGCCCAGGGCATCATGGGAAGCAGTTTGGGAAGACTATTGCAATTAACTAAGGGAGGATTCAGCCCTAAGTATATGCTTTACCAAAAAAATAAAGTTAAGACTAATCTTAGAAAGGGTCTGTCTTCCAAATCCAAATTGGGAGCTCCTCTTCCATAGAAGAAGAGCCTTAAAGCTGAAGGCTCTGCCTCACATTCTACTTTTAAATATTCTAGGAACCACAAGTGAACCAGCAGTCTGAGAGTGAAGTGCTCTGTTGTGGTGATATGGTACTATGAGCTTTTTAAGGTAAGATGGGGCATGAATATTCAAGATCTTGAGAAGGATTTCAGATTTGATTCTAGATTTAGATCTAGAATTTGAGCTGATGTAGAAGCTAACAGGGGAGAAATATGCTCTTCTAGCATGTGTCAGTACTCGCGTTGCACCATTTTGGATCAACTGAAGGCTTTTCAGGGGCCTTTTAGAAAATATAATCAAATAGTTCCTCCATGTTCCCTTTGTAAATAGTCAAAGTTGTAACACTCCACCAGAAGAACAATACTTTTAAAACCATAAGGACCCTAGTCTCCTTAAAGGCACTCAACACAAATTAAAGGGCAAACATAAGGCCTGGAACGACCGTCTTAAAGCAGGTCCTTGTTTAATGTATGTAATGAGGCAATGATATGGCTGCCAACTATGCCACCAAGATGCTGCATAGCTAAACATGCTATCTGACTTGTAAACTAGCCTTCTTGGCACCAGTGTTGGTTAAGTTACTTGAAAAAAGTAATGTGATTACACGTCACTGCCCATCTCTGCTCGGCACAGCAAGAAAATCATCATAAACAAATTTTTAGCAAATTTACACAATGTCAATATAGGGTTCAATATATTAGCAACAAATCACAAGCTAACAACATTTACTACTTTAACTTGACTGAAACACCAACATTTAACACACCCAGGCACGACCCAGTTGGACGGCAGTCACTGAATACTACAGTGGGGAGTTTAGGAAAAAGCTTCCTTGCATTAGGAACGTCAATTTGCACCTGGTCATAGCATTGCAATGTGGAAGAAGGGCTGAATACATTAGCTGAAAAAAATTGTGGGGCTGAAGTGACTGTAAATAGCTGCCACTTTTATGAGCTCCTCTTGAGCTCTTTATAAGCACAAACCAAATTACAGTCCTCCTTAAAGAATCGAACACTATCTTAATAAAAGTACTATGAATGTGTACTCAGAGTTCTGTAACTGAAAATGAAAAGAAGAAAACGCACGGTGAGAAATTACATGTTAAGAGGCATTGACTACAATTCTGTGGCATGTTATATTAGCCACTCAGTATTAATTAAACATTGACATAAATGAATGGAGACCAATGTGTTGTAACACAATGGATGCAGGCTGCTGCATGACAGTTGTGTTATTCTTTGCTTGTCAGAAATGTAGCTTATAATATTTATTCTTTCAAGTCACAAGCAGTAAATTGAGAGTAATCACAAAGCTGCTCTCACCATCATGAATAGTCACCTGTTACATTAATAGCATTTACAGATATGTTGGAGAACCTGCAGCAAATCAAGTGAGGGAGGTATGAAGGCAAGAAGCAGATGCCAAAAAAAGCCATTAAGTCTTTTTTCTGTTTCTTTTTTCTTTTTCTTTTTTTTTGATAACACCACTTTCATACTGAGTGTGAGGGGCAATGACATTACAGTGAATGTTACTGATTAATGATACAACAACCTGGCACTGGCAGTAAAATTTAAGAGGTACATTGCCAGTGGCCGGTGATGATATACTGTATGTTGTTTCACTTGGAACTTAGATGACTGATGATTAATATTGTGTAACTGCAACAGCCGACAGCATATAAACAAGATAAATAGAGAGCAATAAGCAAATTTAGTAAACGAGCATATTGAGTGTGTAACAGAAATAACCATGCAGAGTTGTAGAGAAACGGAACATAAACGATGGAGGAAAATATGCAGATATAGAGAGGAGTCATTCAAACTGCTAAACTATTAATGTAAGAGTGTGCTTTTCACAAGAGTACGTATTAGTGTTTTGTTTTTGATCATATCATCTTCATTTGGGTCTGCTTTTTTATGCCCAATGCTCACAAGGCCAATATTTGGTGTCCATTTATTGATTTTATTGGTCTCCATCAAGAATCACGTGTTTATCTGCTTGCTAAATACTGCATTCACCTGCAAGCAGAGATAAGCAAAATATAACAGTTTTCCTACTGGATGCTGTCAGTCCTACAATCAAGCATTGCTCACATAATCAGAGAAGTGCTTTCTGTATGTGCAATGTATGTGTAGCATGCACTTGCCACTGCCGAAAGCAATACAGAAACCTTTTTGAAATCATTTTGGCATTCAGCCTTCTAAGCTATACTACAGACTATCCTCCTTAAAGAAAGAGCCTCATGTGTGCAAGCACTTTCAAGACCGACAATTTCAAATTCGGTGACTTCTAGTCTGTGAATAACATGTTTCTCTGGCACAGACCTCTGTTTTGGTCACTCTGGGTCAAATAAAGTATGATTCTGTTTATGCTAGAAAACAAAGATCACCAAATTAATTTTTGAAGACATCTTTAAAAAATCGAGACTGTATATGTGAACTGAGGCAGCAATAGTTATACAACAAAACTTCCTGAGAAGTAAAGCAGAAACTCCGGCAAACTTGATGATTTTTCTTTATTGAGTAAACTTTATTAAGCTTAAATTCAAAGGTCACTGAAAAATGCCAACTATTCCCTTATAGGACTATTCATAAGTTTTTTAGTTTAGATTTCCAGTGCACCCCAGTTATGAAATTGTATTTAATGGTTCTTTTACTGTGCCAGTCATCATAAGACACCTTATTACAATCTACAAGGTAAATCGTCTTTAAAAGTGACCCCAAAAATCTCTGTTCTATTCTTCTGTAATCTACTACACAGACACAAACACACATTTTCTGTGTGTAGATGGCATGCTACACCAAATATACTGGAGGCTACCTGGGGACAGCTTTACTGAATGCACACTAGCTCCTGTGTCTTGGCCATGTCAGTAGCTTTGCAAAAGTGGCAGTGACATATGACCCTTGACCAGTGACCACAACAGAGGTTGGTTTGAATATTAAGAGATGAGTTCTTCTTGTTTTCAGGGCATTCTTGTATTTGTGTGTGTGTGTGTAAGATGATTTTAAAGGTTCAGTGAATCTTTTCGCATCCTTTTGGGTTATTTGCACTAATGAAGTGTAGAAGCTGTGTAAGGAGCAGCCATTCTCTTGCTCGGTTTATACCTCCCTTTTGACAATCATGGCAGTGGCTAGAAGTTAAAAACACTATTGCTTTAACAAGAGTGGGTGTTATAACTTACTTTATGTATTTAATTACCGTATTCATTTTATCTTAGGAACACGGTCTTAAATGAAAGGTAAATTTCTTTATTTTTGTTTGTCTGTGATCATCACCAGTTTATCATAATCATATAATTACTCATTCAGATGCATGGATTCATTTTGTTTTTAGATCAGGTAACTGGGTGCAAACCAGAGCAGGTTCCACCTGGTGCTATCACAACCACATTCACTTCCAGATCAGGTCAGTGGGCTGTTTACTGTGACACTGATAACTGCATTTGTCATTGTCGTGCTCTGTCACTGCAAATTTTCCTGTACATGGTTAGATGACCAGATGTGATCATAGCAGGGCTTTATTTTTGTGGATGTGTTTATTAAAGGGATGTAACATTTTGCTTTGTCTCATAGTGTGCACAGACATGCTCATGTTACGGTGTATGGAATGGAACAAATTAGAAGAGCGCACCATGTGCAGCACACTTCATAAAAGTTCTCTGAACAGACACAACCAGACTTACAGAAGAAAAATGACAATTTTGGTAATGCACATGTCTAATTTTCACATGTTCACAATGTAGAAAAGGTGTGAGAGAGAATTAAAGTCCTCGGAGCTGTCACTTGATGTCACACAGACACATCAGCTGGTTCGTGACATTCAGGGCTGGGCTCAGATGTTCGTTTCCATAAAGTTAAAGTGTTAAACAAATCATTAATGTAATTCATTTGTTTTTATAGAATCAGGAGGTCAGGACAGATGAAAACAAAGCACTTTTGTCAAGCACCAAGTCTAGTGCCCTCACAATAAAACAGATACACTGGTGTGGTGAGGTTGTGTTTTCCTTAAAACACCAGAAGAAGACATTTTGGTGCCAAACTACCGTACTAAATGAACATGTTGCCATGGTAGCAGGAGGAGACAAAGTTGGGCCACTAGAGGTGACATTTATGTTTTCCTATAGCAGTTAGCCTTGTGTGCTTTGCATTAGTTTTGTTTTAGTTAAGTGCACTATCCCTGAAGATGATTTAATAGCAAGTAATAAGTGTCCTGTGTTCTTTTAATTTAGAGCATGGTTGGTATTCTCTTCAAAAAGAAGGTCTTTGATAAGGTGATGGCTGTAAAAAGGCTCCAGGATGAGGATGTGTTACTCCTGAAAGAGATGATGCAACTCTGGAAGACTTTCAGGTAAAAGGAGCTGAGTTTGCACAATGCCAGTGTGAGGCGGAAGGCAGTGACAGAAGAGAGGCTGTCCTAGCACAACGCCTTAAGTTTTTAGGCCTTGTCCTTGGAGGTTTCTAAGCAAGCCAAAATATTCTTCTGACTTACTGAAGTTTGAAAAAGTTGCAGCTATTTATTTATTTATTTTTTAAATGCCCGTTAGAAGGCCATTGTGGTATACTTAGGCCTGCTGCTTACTGTTTTTCTTCATCTTCCTGGCATTCAAAAACTCCAATTTCAGCTGTTGTTCAGGTTCTAAAAACCCAACATTCAGTTCTTGCTTTCATGTGGCAGTGTTTGTCATGTGAAAAGTAATTAAAGTTTCCTCACTGAACTGCTGTGCCATTTTGTGTGTAACGCTGATGTGTGAGGCCTACCCTGCCAAGCATGCTTCATATTTTTGAGACAGTTTCTAAACCAATCACATCATGTGACAACACATCAGAACCTTTAGCTGTGAAGTCAGCCGGTGAAGACCAACTACGGTTTCTGACGCCAAAATTTTGTGACTCCCTGTTCTAACGAGTATTCTTTCAGTCATCACTGGTGATCAGTGGTGTGCAGGCCTTGCTTTAGCCTTCATCACAGTATTTTAAAATCTGGGCAGTAACTTTAATGAATTCAGCTTTTCATTAATGATTTTGTTCTTGTATGGTTAAATTGCCATGTAAGTGTTACTTGTTTGAACAGTGTTTGTGTGTACGTGTCTATGCAGTCATTCTGGTAAAAGGTACTTATTTAGTAGGTTCCCAAATAAAGGGCCTGGTCTTTCCACTGGAACAAAATGGAAAACAATGACTTGACAATGACAAAAAAAAAAGGAAAAAAGTGATTTACTTTGTCACCGATTCTGATCGGAAATTTTTATGGATGGAATTTCTAGGTGTAGCCAAGTGGAGGAAGGCTTTGAAACCACTTGAGTGGTTTCAGAATCTCATCTCTGCTTTTTGCAGATGTTGTGGCTCTGTTGGCTTTATCAGGTGGCGGCTTCCAGTTCGTACTAGAACGGTGTGCAGCCGAGTAAGAATGAGAATCAGCATCCAAATCTGAGCCCATGGTCCTCAGCCGGTAAAGGGTGGAGTGTCCACTCTGGGTCAGGGACGAGTTCCTGCTCCAAGTGGAGGAATTTAAGTATCTCTGGGTCTTGTGCATGAGTGATGAGAGAAGGGAGTGGGAGATCGACAGACAGGTTGGTGCTGCAGCTGCAGAGATGCAAACGGTGTACTGGTCCATCGTGGTGAAGAGAGAGCTGAGTGTAAAAGTGAAGCTCTCAGTTTACTGGTCGATCTACGTCCCTACCCTCACCTATGGTCACGAGCTGTGGGTAGTGACCGAAAGAACGAGAACGAGGATACAAGCAGTGGAAATGGGCTTCCTCCGAAGGATGGCTGGCCTCTCCCTTACGGAGAGTTCGGCCATCCGGGAGGGGCTCAGAGCAGAGCCGCTGCTCCTCCACATCGAAAGGAGCCAGCTGAGATGGTTGGGGATCAGCCTCCTGGGCAGATAAGCGGAAGAAGAAAGATGGATATACAATATAACAACAACATCTAAATAATATGAACTATTGAACTAAAAGCACCACAGAATCCTTAATACAAAATAAACATTTTGTATTGTAAGCCCTAATAATAAATAATAGGATATAATGTAAAATTGTGGTATTTGAATGCAATGATTGGGCCTAGCAACATGTAATCGTTTTGCAGCTTAGTATTTGTTTCATTAATCAAACAGATTCTTCCACCCTACTCAATTTGTGGACTAAATTACATTATAAATCCTTAACCAAGCTCGTCATTAGCTAACTACTATTAACTAACTATTAGATAACTACTGCTGATGATGCTGACATAGAGAGATGTATGTACAGCAGTAAATGTACAGTGTATGGCTGTTCAACCGGAAGCCAGAAGTTTCTGTTATTTGGCTTTCTTTAGCGTTAATGCTGCTGGTGGTTAGCCGTGCACATTTTGGGTGCAGTAAGAACCTCTATGAAGCACAACAAATAAATGAATGCTAAAATGCATAACTAATAATATAGTTATTGTATTATTCATTGTCATTTTGTCTTTGGGCCTTTTTGTCTGGTTCTGCTCTGAGATATTTGTTTTAACACACCATTTCATTAATAAAAAGTTGGTCATAAAAAGGCATGGCATCTCTTCTCAGTGGAGTGTTTCCATTAGATGCCATGCAGGAATCTTGATAAAAAGTGAAGCGCTAGTCACATTGCATTGTAGGACACTACTTTGGTGCATAATTGAAGGAATAAAAACATAGATATATTTCTGAATTGGAGAACTTGTTGCTTTGTTAAACAGTCAACTCCTGGCATCCAAACACAGGCTCCTGGCCAGCACACTTGACTCAACACACTAGGCTGCTCTGCTAGCCAAGATAACTAAGGGTGGCTGTGGCTCAGGAGGTGTCTGAATGTTAGATAAAAAGCACGTACATGGAAAAAGCATATCAAGAAGTGCTTGTTTGAATGGGTATGAATGAGGCAAGTTGTATAAATACTTTTAGTGCTAAGTTAGAGCGCTATATAACAACCAGTCCATCAATAAATGAAATAAAGTAAGGCTATAGTGGAATTTCTGTATAAAACTCCTCACCAGTGTTTTACTTTTTACCTCTTTTATTTCTTCCTTCTCTTCTCCAAAGAACAAGTCTTCTATATTTTTATTGACTCTTTCTTTGTTCTTATTAAGTTTGTTTAAGCAGAAACATGCACACCATTTGCAACAGGAGTGACTGGAGTCAGGTGGGACCCCCCCAGGAAGGTCATCTCTTTTCTTCTGTCACTATAAACTGCCACTGCTGGAGTTTAAGTTATGTCAGCCCTCAGGGGTACCCCCAATGGCCTGGAGCCCCAAGCAGTTGTCTGCCTTACCTGGTGGCATGTAGCGCCTCTGAGTGGAGAAAAGTGGCATACCAAAGGACCTTTAAAGTGCAGTGTCAAGGGCTAAAAACACAAACAGCTGAGAAATGTTTCATTTATGGAAATGGAGGCTTCCACAGAGGTGCTTTATTATACAGGACTTATAACTGACAATAGGACTGCAGGTTTCTACAGACTGCATCATTTGTACTTGTACTTGTAGAATGTTGCTTATTTTCTCCTACTTGATGTTTCTTTGATCTAGGCATATTCATTTGATTTATGTTTAGTCTAAAACTACTGATGAGTAACCTTTCATGAACTGCCTTGAAATTTTGGAGGGTTTTTGCAAAAGATTATCTGAATGAGGAGCTTTATCAGAGCTTGGTCTCAAATGCCATTCAACTTTACTGTTTCTTGTTTCAAAGGTTGCAACATCCAGTTCCTATAGAAACAACAGTTTTCTGAAACCTGTTGAACAGAGACAGGTAATGGCTTCTAATTAATGGGCTAATGTGCTTCCTGTATGATGAGATAGGAGAAGAAAAAGCTCCATTTATAACTTTATATTGCAATCATTTTTTCTCCATTCGCTTTTCATTTGGCTTTCAGTGTCTCCACAGGGACAAGTCTCTGACCGCTGTACACACAGCTGGCTGAAATAAAAAAAAATGAAAACTTAATTAACTCCAGAGTGGAGATATTATCCAAACAGACAGACAGAGAAGCTACACTCGTTTAAAGCCCAGTCAGCGCGGGTCATGCTCCATGAATTATTCAAGCTGCCCGCCGGTTTGCAGAGTGAGTTTTAAGTGGACAATGACCCTGTGCACACTCATTTAGCCTGCGCCTCGGCTAACAAGGCTAAGTATTCACCGACTCTCCACTATCCTCTACTAACAAGCTAATGGAATTTCAATCAAGAGGATGCACTGAATGGCTTAACATGGGCGAGCCTCGCTCTGGGCCTCTATACACACACATATCAATATTCAATTAGATCTGTGGGTTTTTCAGCCTGGCCTTGTTAAGTAAGAAGTTGGGTAAAGGGAAAGCTTGCAAAGGCCAAAAGGCTAGTTTCAACCAGGCGTTGATAACTTCAAAAGAAGTCCTTAACTTTCTCTATAATCACAACCTTGGCTCAGATTAAAAGTGGCATTTGGAAAAATGTAGATAAATACAGTTCATACATTAATCAGCAACATGGCCGGTGTGCTACTGGCCAGGATTATTAAAAATAATCTCAGATTTTAGGGCTCAAAGCCATAAAAATGTTATTTATGAGCATAAATTTTTCAAGGTGAAAATTAGTGGGTTAATGAAATAAATGCAGCTCCTAAAGGTCTCCAAAAGTTGATTCTGTTCATCTGGACGTAGCGTTTTGTGGGAGAAACGTTTCGTCACTCATCCAAGTGACTTCTTCAGCTGACTGCAGGTTTCCCCAAATCTTATAAACAGTACATTTGCATAATGACTGAAACCAGCCCACTGAAGGGACAATGGGCTGGGAGGTCAGTTCCTTAATCATAATTATGCAAATTCTCATGACCATTGATCAACAATCACTGACCAAAACCCACTGCATTCATTTCTCTGAAGAGCTGGATTAAACAGAGATGATTACATACAATCCATGGACGTATGCAATATAAGGTATTTAGTATGTAGATCTGAAGTTGTCCATAAAATAAACATGTACTCAAGCACCTTTACTCCCCTCACATTTCAGTGAGATAAAAGAAAGCACTGGAGTGTTACATGACTATTTTTTAGCTTTAAAGCATAATCCTGTTTTTTTAAAGCAGACTTTACCATGATTTGCATTTGTGTACTCACCAAACTCACTGAGAAGGAGATGAGACTGCTAAACAGTGGGCCAGGAACTGGAAACTAGCTGGAATCATACAAAAAAAAAGTTATTCAGGTCATTCTATTTCGGTGACTTTAATGTTGACAGCTGGGCTTGCGGCACTAGAAGGAAACAATTCTTTAACTTTAAATTCTTCATCTTTCAATCACAAGGAAGTGGCCTACTGTATGACAACATTTGTCAGCTACAAAGCAGTTCTAAAAATCCCTCTGCAGGTAGTTTAAAAGTATTAGTAAGTTTTAACAAGAGCACTTCTCAGATTTTGTTCCCCATTTAGGGAGCTGGCTGCGAAATCTTTCCATAAGTACAACAAAATAATTAGTAAGTGGCAAAATGACAGGTGTGCACAGGTGAACAAGTAGACCTGGTTCACATAGTTCATAGTGATGGTGTTCCTTGGTTTGATAAATGGTTTTTATATAGTGCCTTTCTACTCTGCTGGAGCATTCAAAGCACTTTATACAACACGCCTTATTTACCAATTCACACCCATTCATACAAACACTCTATCTACCATTCACACATATTCATAGTCAGATGAACACATCGGAGAGAAACATGGCCAAGGATACTTTGGTGCCAGAGCAGCCAGGGATCGAACCACCTACATCCCATTTAGTGGATGACCTGAACTCCAAGAAAGGAGACAATGAGAAAAGAATAGTATCCACTTCAGACAGTTTTAGTACTTGCTGTTCTCTGTCCACACACTTTTACTGTCACTCACTGCTTATATTTATTAAATTATTAGATTATTGAAGATTTCTTGGTTGAGTTTATGCAGTAAAAACTAATACATATCATTGTTTGAGGTCAAATACAGACCCTTTAAAAACCGAGGATGACAGAACTGTCTCAGTGAAGCCATAACCGACGTCACCAGCAGCTTTGACTAAACAACACTGACAGAATCCCCGGGAAGGAAACAGGTTCTTGCCACACAATTACTTTTTGAATATACTGTACACATGAGTGTAATGCTGTCACAGGAAGGATCAGCTCTTAACACTCGTTGAGTCTGATGACACAGAACATACGATGATGTTTTTCAAGCACGCCCACACATTAAGACTAATTCTCACTGATGTCTATGTGATTTTAACACTGCACAGATTAAATGCCTTGGCCTTAGCCACCCTCAGTGACACAGAACTTCTCTGACAATGGGTGACATGCTGGATCTGAATACTACTGCTCGATGCTTCGGCATCAGTATTCATAGAGGAAATAAAAGTAACTAGTGGACCGGAGTTCAAAAGTGCTAATTTACTAAAGTGCTGAAAGACAGCTTTAGTTGGCAATATCGAAACAAAAGATGACTTTTTAAAGCAAACTGCAACTTTTTTTTGTTGTGGCCATGTACTACTGATAGATAGCCCTCTGCCCAAAAAAGCCTGACAATTAGCTTGGGTTCCTTTTTGAACTGTTGCGGCGCCTTAATTTCAGAGTTCATTGAATGTCAGATGAAAAGTCCTTGTAGCATTGCATTCTGGGAGAACTTCAATTCCGTCTTATGTGCCAAACTAGTTGATGTGTTCAATTGAACATCTAAAAAAATGGGACAAAGCAAGAGCGAGCTTTATTCCAATTGGCTATAAGAAACAAAAGCCCACTCAACCTTGTTGATAGAAATTGCACTTGAGAGCAGAGCTGGCAAGCGCTACAGTAAATACTGATTAATTTGAATTCCTAATGAATAGGCGCTGAGTCTGAGAGAAGGAAAGGTATTGAAGGAATGTGGCATGTATTCTTCATTGAGGAAAAAAAAACAAATGGATGAATAAAGGAGGGTGAAGAGGGGAATAATTAATTAGTTTGCCAGAGTGGAGTACGCATTCAAATTGAAGGGCACACTGACAAGGCTTGCTCGCACATCCGCTCGAGAAGGACAAGGTATGCTACAAAAGTTAAGCAGAAATCAAAGTCCAAGGTCTATGAGGTCTGTTTAAAAATGCCCCATCAGTGTCATCTTTTTAACCTTTTTTTCCAAATACTTTTCAAAGGCCTCGGCTTGTTAGACAGCAAGGCAATAACACCTCCAGCAGCCGGGAAAGAAGAGTAAAATATGCAGGGAGAGGTGTAAAGATGTGTGAATATTGGTGTCATTTGAGTTACAGTCTTGTCAGTTAGTTTATAGTTGTGGTGTTATGTAGCGGGGACATACTGTACTGACAGGCTTCCATGGTGAGTCTTTTGCATTTGATGTAATGACACAGGGAACCTATTTTGTCTTTGTGCGCAGCACTTCTGTGTTTGTATTTCGTCCCATTCTTCATTGTGCGACGCAGGTTGTGCACGGAAGAAAGCCTTGACATGACATCTTTTTGCATTTGAACAGCCGAGACAAAGGCAAAACACGATGCGTCTGCTCTGCCTGTCTCCCAGGAGGAAGGAAAAAAATTGAGGGAGAAAGCAAGGGATAAGGGAGGAACATTATGCAAATGGGTTTTATAAGTCGAGTCGGGCATGTTGTCGTGACACTGTCTATATTTAAAACAGGTCACCTTAACCCCACCCCCACTGTCTCAATGACAGACATCGAGTGAGGCTGCACTGACATCTGGATGCCGCACGACTGCGGCGACACACGGATGCATGGACACTAACACGTGCACGAAATCAAAGGCATCTTATTTGCATATTGAACACACACACACACACACACACACACACACACACACACACACACACACACAGCATGACAATGACCATGATATATGTATATATGTAAAACTGGCCAGCCCATTCTCTGCAGGCCAGGACCCAATCATTCCAGTGCGCTGAGCAGAGAGACAACCAGTCAGCCACTCAGCCCAGCAACAGGGGTGACAGAAGAGAATACCTGACCCCGGTGCATTCACCCATCCCTTCATTCACCCGTCCCTCGCGCTCCTCCTTCATCTGCTGGCCCCTTCGCATTCCCTCACTCCTCCATATTCAACAACAGCAGCATGCATGCATGCATACGAGCCCTGATTTTATGGGGCCATCGAGTGGCCATGAAGAATGGCTACCGCCTATTTACCCCCCTTCCCCTCCCCTTTTCTTCCTGCCTGGAGGCCCTCAGGCTGTCCATTTTTAATGGAGAAGAGATGGCACTGACCGGCACTCCCTCTTCATCCTTCCATCCTTCGCCCCGCACCAAACCTCCATTTCAATAATTTTCATCACTTCATTTACTTCTTCTTCCTTTTTTTTCCTTGTCTCTCTTGCATTGACCTAGATACCAATGAGGCAGGGTGACACTTCTTCGCTGGCCAAAGCAGGACCCTTCATATCTCTCAACCATTACTCCACCATATTGGCATCTTTCTCTCTCTTTATTTCCCTATCAGTCTCTCTTTCTCTTCTCTCCCTCTCTCTCCCTCTCTCTCTCTCTCTCAACTGTCCATAAAATATGCCTCGGCGTTATCTCTCCCCCCACGCAGGAGAATAATGAAAGGCAGTGGCATGACAGATTGGACATAGATGAGATTGCCGCTGTGACTATATGCACGTCTCGCCTCGGCCCCAGCTTTGCATCTGAAATAGAAAAAGGGTGGAGGGCGTGTGTGTGTGTGCGTGTGTGTATGTGTGAGAGTGTAGGTGCGGAAGGCGGGGGTGGGGGCAAGGGGTGACAGTAAGCTTGAGGGGCATTGGTGTGGCGGTGGGGGAAGGGGGGGAGGACTGTAGCGGGTGGCAGTGAGTGAGGGAAAAAAAAAGGACTGGTCTGTGTAGTTGATGTGCTTGACGTTAAAGGGGAGGGAGACACAGTGTGTGTGTGTCTGTGTGTGTATTTAAAAAGGACCATATCATGGGGCAAATTGAGAAGAATCCAAAACGAACCTTCACTGAATAAAAAAAAATGTAATCAACTACTGTTCTCACTCTTCGTCACACACGGTACAGGAAGAGTCACTATCAGTGTGTATGACCACTCTGAACTGACTGGCAGCTGTGAGATTAGGTAGATTACAGCCTGCGAGCTTGGGCGTGAGGACCCAACATGCTGCCAAGATGGCTGCTGCAGTGTGGTGGCGGCACGATGCCAGCAGGCAACATGTAGGCACCTGTTACTGCTACAGCCGGACATCATGCTCAGCCAAGGTGCCGGCAACTGCTGCTACAGCGGGGGGTTAACAGGGGCAAAGAGAGTGGAAGAGAGAGAAGGATGCCTGCTACTCTCCTGTAAATGTGAATTTAGAAAAAAACAACAACAAACATATTAACTTTTTTATATCCAGAAGGTCACTGGAAGTTTGCCAGAGGGTTTGGGTTTTCTTTTAAGAACGTCAGAAACAAAGTTCTTAGACATTAGCATTCCAATGAAGTACATTTTGGTACTGCAGTTTCTCTTTTCCATTTGGGTGTTCCACATAAAATTCTATTTAAAAAGTGGTGGATGCTTATGTGCCCAAATGAAAATCATAAAACAGAACTGAAAAGCCAAATTGCATGTAAGGGTGTTGCTCACTGGTGACCTGGTGGATGATATGAGTTCACTTCTGTTCGACGAGTTTGATTTTGAATGTATCAAACCAGGGATGCACTGCTTGTTAAATTCTACCCTGATACTGAGGTTTAAAATGAAAGTTTGTCCAACAACAAATTCTATTTGTTTTTTTATTTCTCATTTTTAACAAAGGAACAAAGAAATTCTTTTTGAATTTTTGAATATTTATCCAGGGCCAAACAAATCTTACAAAACAGATAAATGTCAGCCACTGACACCTGGAAATGTCATCTTATTTGCTGATATACAGATATCAGTCAACAAGGCCAGTACTGACCAGGTCCCTTATATTTACCTTCTTTATCTTTAGTACTTGTCCTTGAGTATGGTGGTAGTGCTCAATTCATAATGGTATATTAGGTACCCAAACAAGTTTGGTGGGTCTGGTGTGTTTGAATTTTACGATGCAAGAATGACAAAAAAAAAAAAACAAAAGCAGCAAAGATTCTGATTAACACAGAAACACCCAGAGAAACATGATGTAAATAATAACATTCATTCAGTTCCTACTTTTCTACTTCAGCTTTCCTTTTCTAAGTTTCTACTACATAGCTACTGTCTTATTACCACTGATAAGTTACTTTTTTAGAGTTTAACTCAAATAGTAATGCTGAACTGCTTCTGCTTAGCATTACTATCACCCCCACCTCCTCCATTAAAACACTTGTGATGACATCAGATATTTTACCAATCAATGGTTCTAAACAAAAAAAAAAAAAGATTTTACTGTTTATAATCAGAAGCTTAACCCACGAAATGTTTATCTTATTGCTTCAAAATTACTGTGATAATTACCCGATTAGTCAGTGGACAGAAAAAGCAAGTGTCAAATATTATGATAATCTCTCAACTGACTAAACAGCTCTACATTTCAGTATTTATTAATGGATGAATAACTCAAACAGCTGTTTTACAAACAATTCCCTAACCCCTGTGTTTGTAATTAAACAAAAAAAAGTGTCATCGCTTCCCAAATCTCAAGGTGATTTCTTTCAAATTTCTCAGTTTGTCCAACCTTTCACAACCCAAATAGATTTAATCAACATTAATATATTAATACAAAAAAGAAACAAAAATAACATGATGAGTCAGAACCAGATCATTTTCCATGTTAATTTCAGACACATTATAATTATAAGGGTCAACAGTTTCAATAAGCAGGTGATTTCCTATGCGTATGTACCTACCTGTTTCCTGTTAAACGTGTTGCATCTACAGGAAGTGTCCACTGAGGGCAGCGTATGTCTGAAAGAAAAAAAAAATCAATGTATAATTGATTGATATTAGCTGGTGCAGAAGTGCGGTGAGTATTTGACACCTGATTGGAGATTTAGCGCTGTGAAAATGTTTGTTATGGTGAATTTACCAATGAAGTCCTTTCACACATTATTTATTTTTAGTGATGTTATTATTTCAGGGTCTGATTATTTTTTGAAAAAGATTTATTGAAACAATACAAAAGACAACATTAATATAAAAACAAACTCTAAAAATGAAATCAAAAATACATAAATATGTTCCTGTAGCAACCGACATTGAAACGACTTGTTTTTATTGTTTTGTTTTTTTAAGAAAACAAAGTATTTAAATGCAGATAAAGAAATTTTTTTTTTGTCAATAAGGACGGCATAATAAAACAAACAAGTTTGAAAACAAATCAAAAAAGGTCCACAAACACTTTAAATATTATTGTTTGTCTTTCAGTATAGGTAGGTTATTGTTTGTTTACTTATACGTTTGCTTACTGTGGCAACATTTGTCTTATTCAGTTGTAAGAATTTTTCAAAAGTGAGCGTACAGTTCAGTTTTACTACAATTGTCTGTTAAAACGCTTTGCCAAGATACCTAGAGGCAAAGTTTGTTAAACTTGTTTTATTTATTAATTAATGTTTAACTTCAAATAATTAAATGTAGTAGTGTTGTAGCATTTTTTTTAGCTATGTTTGTTTAAACTTTAATTCCTGTCGATACTTTTCAATGTTTGTGTGTCAACCATTCCAATAGCAGTCAATAACTGGCAACCGTCAGTGTTCAAATACTGATAAAACCAGTGTCCCTGTAGCTGTGCGGTGTATGGGGCACAAGAGTGTGATATGTGTCAATCTCTTAAAGTTCTTAAATAAACAAACAATATCTGTTATATTTCATATATAACATATAACAACTTTAAGATCTTTAAGTTGCATAACGTGCATTTAACTTCAAGAAAGTAAAACTCTTTTCCTTTGGTATTCTTTATCATGCGATTCATCTTTTTTAAAAACAAAAGAAGGCAAAGCAGCAAATTACCATATTTCTCCCTATTTTTATTTATTAATGGCCATTTTTTTATTGTTATATTTTTCATTCAACTAAAACCAACTCAAGTTTCTTGAGGAACTTCTTTTGAGGTAATCATCACGGATGTCGTTATGACCTCCTCTCAGAATGTTTCATCTTTTATGCTGCCAATCACACTGTAACAACGTTCCTAATATTTAATACAAGAAAGTTATTGGTGAAAAAAAGATTCCAGACATTTTCAGCATTCCTTGGTTCCTATTTCTCCTTTGCATTCTCAAACGATTAGACATTTTGGGATTTGGACGGGTAGTCAGAAGAAGCACCTGCAGATTTACATGTTTTGATGTTACACAATAATTAAAAACAAACAAACATAATTTTATTAATTGATTAAAAAATGTTAGTCTGTTGCTCTGTAAATCTGAAAAAGATCAAGCCCTGTGAAGACACTGCAAAAGTAGAGAGAAAAGATGGAAAGAAGAGAGAGAAGAGGAGGAGGAGGGCAGTTAAATGTGGTGTTTTTGGCAGCGGTGCTTGAGCCGCGTTGCGGCTACGCTGAAAACGAAACTGACATGACCCAGAGTGAGGCAGGTAAACAGGCCCAACCTGCTTTGCCTGGGGTGACCATATGGCCCTGTCTCATGGCGAAGCAGCCTGCAGGATGCACGCACACAGTAATACACACACACATGTTGGTGTACCTGGTGTCCCCTCTCTGCTCGCCTCTGTTTTTGTTTTTGTCTCTCAAAAGCTGACATGCTTTGGCTGCAAGCGACGGCAGGCATCAGGTAAGGGAACAAGCAAAACAGGTAGGTACACACACTCACAAAGACAACATATGGTGATCGGGCACAGTGTTGTAGTCCTTAAGTGTTGCTAACTTGACCTGAGGCAAGAAAGACAGAGAGTGAATGGAGTGGAGAAAGAAGCAGAAACGAGGAGGAGAAGGAGGGAGTTGGTTAGAATTGCTGCAAATTATTGATGTGCCGTTACAGACACCTGCTGGCACAACACATCTCTGTCACACACGCACGCACACACACACACACACACACACACACACACATACGGACGATGTCGATGAAATATGCTTGCACTTGCAAGCATATTTCATCAACTAACTTTGGGTTATTCCTAAAAAGCCTTCACACTGTCAAGTTTTGATTTAAAACAACCTATCATCCTTCCAAGTCTCCTCCTTAAAAGTCTAATTAAAATTTATTCTGCCACCATCAGCAACTTGTTCATTATGCAGAAACAAAGGAAGGCTCTTTGAATGAGAGCAGAAGAAAGGCTTTCTGCTGTTACGGCTTTGGCCTTTGCCAGGGACAGCATGTATTGTAATGCTTCACACAAGATAAAATATTCATAAAAATGAAGGGAGCAAAGTTCCACGGATGGCAGAAGGGAAGGGAGGGGGAAAAAGTTAATGAATATGAGTAATCAAATTCGCTATCTCCTCCTATTTTATTGAAAATCCTTTTTTTTTAGTTAATTAGAGCCTATTACTATTCTAATTGGCTGAGGCTTACACGTCCAGTTCCGTAGCGTCATTATGGAGCTATTAAAGAAGACCCACCGAGATGGAGGAACAGAAAAAGCATAATCAACCAATCAATTAGGATCTTTGAGGAAAATGAGCTTTGTTGCGTTATCAGGTTTGATCTTATGTCCTTGGTTTGGCTGCCATGTGTAATTTTTTTTTCCTTTCATTTTTTTAAGTGCCATCAGCCACATGTCTAAATTACTTCACGGTCTCGGGAGCTGTGATGATAGTGAATGATGTATTTCTTTATTTTGTGAACACTAATAGAAGACTACATCTTTGTGTTTCTTTAAATATTTTAGGCCATATAAATTTTTCTGCGATGGAAAAAAGATTCAGTGCCAAGAAAATCATTTGACATCGCTATTGAGTAAAGTAGTAACAAATTTGTGAATGTACATTTGCATTCCCAACATACAGGCCACTGTTCCTTCATGGCCTTTGTCTGTTTTAGATATTCCTGTATTATAATTGAGAATTTTTTAGATGATTATAATTTTGGCATGAAAATCTTTGTAGCGACAGTCTTTAGACCTAATGCAAATATATATATATATATATTTATTATAAAGAGTAGTTAACATTATTGAATCACAATTAGTGGACTGAATTGAGTCTTTAATGTTACAGATAAAGATTCTTTAAACCACTTGAACTGGCTACTATAGTGGTTATTATATTTTAAAAAGTTGTCATTAAAGCTTTAAAATGACGAGTACAATATTTGTAACCAAAATATAGGATACCAGAAATAGGAAGCAGCATAACAGTGCAAGGGCTAAGGTAGGACTAAAACTGGTCTTGCATAGCATTAAGAGGGTAAGTTACATATAAGTTGCAGAAGTTACACTTGATTAATTGGTGGTCAGCAATTGTGACCTCTATAACACCTATAGAATCCTCTATAAAAGCAAAGGCTTTGGTAGGTTGCCTGTCCTGGGCATTCAGATATGTGGTAACAGAATGGCGCAGTCTTTCCAGATGAAGACAACCCAGCAGATTCGCCCAACATCAAACCATACAATGATCAGAGAAATTAGCGAAAACCAAAGAGCTACATCTCAGAGCCTATAGACATCAGTTAACGTACTAAATTTTAAATTTCAGTACAATTAGAAAAAGAATGAACAAACAAGGCTTGCTTTGAAGTGTTGTTAAAAGTGTATTTTCTCTAAAAAGAACACAGCACAGCTTAGGTCGATAAAGTTGCATATGAACAAGTCCCAAGTCTTCTGGAAGAACGTCCTTTGGACAGATAAAATCACAGTGGCGATGTCTGACCATACTGGACGGAGCCACATTTGGCACTAAACACACTCATCATACCAACTACCAAGCACAGTGGTGGAGAGGCAATGATCTGCACTTGCTCTGTGGCTTCCAGCCAGGGAACCTTGCAGTCATGGAGCTGACCATGAACTAAAACCATCAGTCCAACAGCTGAACCTTGACCGAAATGAAATTGAAATCAAAACACAATGGAAAAGAATCAAGGTGTTGTAATGTCCCAGTCAAAGTCTAGACATTGACCTAATTCTAAAGTTGCGGTGGAACCTTAACAGAGATTTGTATAAACGAATGTCTGTGTAAACCTCAATGAATTGAAGTAAGGGTCTAAAGAAGAGTGGGTCACAACAATGTAAGAACCTGTATTTTTTTATTTTGCATAATTGGTTTAAAAGCTTCTACCTGCATATGGCCTGTCATGAAGGGTTTTTTTGTTTTTATATTGTGAGTGAGACAAAAAATAATGAAGACTACCAGAAAACCAGAAAGAGATGCAAATAAACCCCTAACTAACAATAAAAGACAAAGAACTAAAAATGAGATGCATAAAAAAACAAAGGAAAAAACTCAAAAGAGGCCCACGACTGCAAAGTTACCACAAAGACAGAACCAACTACAAAAAGAAACAAAATGACCACAGAGACACAAACAAACCAACAAACAAACCAAAAAGAAAAAAAAGATGGAGTCAACTAAAGGCAGATTTATGGCCCTGCATTTGCTTCCATTAGAAATTCAGGTTTGTGGAAGATGTTTTTAGATCGAGTGCTGATTGGTTACAAACTTGAGGAGGTGACGGCAGAGTTCATCAAAGACAGAAGAAACACCAACAGCATCAAGCATGGGCGGTGTCACAGACACAGTTTTCATTGTTTTCAATAATTGTTTCAGCAAATGTTTTTAACCCCACATCGTTTCTTTGTAGATTACGACTTCTGTCTTCTCCCCAGTGAGGACTAAACTAAAAGACCAACAACAGCACAAACATGATCACTTTTCAATGCCCCCTGGTGACAGTACACATGTAGACCTCTGGAAAGGTCTGTGTAGCGCCTATGGTCTAAAACAGATGCAAAATGACAACAGAGACACACAAAACATCTATAAATAGACAACAAAAAAATTCAAAGAGAACCATACTACAGAAACAGAAGAACCTAAAAAAGACATGAAATGACACAAAATAATGAACAAAAGATACACAAATTATCTGAACAGAAAAAAACTACTGCCACAAAAACTGAAATGGGAAACAACTGCAGACACACATAATCTCCTGCTACTGTTTGTACCAGCTGAAAACACTATGTAGAGTAGATATTTTTATAACTTCACAATATAATTTTGGGGGGTTCAACTGGAAAGTCCTTCTATCGTCTCTTGTTGAACATCCACATCTTTCCAAAGACAAAGGGAGCCGCTAGTAAGGACAGAGTGGATATTATTTGGCGAGGGTCAGCAGTTAGATGTAGGTCACCAAAGTATCAGATTAGAAGCTGCCAGTGTTCACATGATGTTCGCTCCTGGGTTATAACGATAAAAACTACAAGGTCAAACTTGGACTTAAGCTGAAGTACGGAGAGTTCTGCACCTCTTCATACACATTTGGAGCAGATCGAGGGCGAGATAGGATTTAAACACAGTAGACGGGAGGAGAGAATCATAATGATTTAAGCAATAAATTCTCAGCCTGCTGAAATTACAGCAGGCCTCGGCAGCGGCAGCGGTGGCAGCGCCAGAATCTGTAATTATCCCTCGAATTCAATAAAAGTGAGGAAGAACAAAGAGTGGGGAAAACGGTTCACTGGTAACTAAAGCGCTTTAGTGAATCGCCACTACACTAGTACGGGATAACACCAAAGATAATAGCTTCTTCTTCTTCTTTTTTTTTCCCTACCTGAAGAGCAACATCACAGGGGTGCCACAGTGTTCGGAGGCAGAATCGATAACACTATCAAAGGGCAGAATCTCACCCTTAATGAAAGGAAAGAAAATACTGCAGGCTACAGGCACAGAAAGACCACTAGAGATCTATGTGCATCAACACGCCTGAGACTAAATATGAAATCAATTCATTACACCCTTTATTTCTTTCTCAAACACAGTTCGGCGCTGAGATAACAAATTTACCTGCTACCCCCCTTTATTTTCCTACTTTTTCACTCTTTCTTTCTCTCTTTTCCCCCTCTTTCTCTCTCACAATTAATGAAGAGACAAGCAGTGGACACTTTCCAGCGACGGAAGAAGCATAAATAGATTAAATTGTAGAGGAGATTATAATTTATCATTTCTTTATTAAAAAGTAATGCAGGCGAATTAACTTTGAATTAAATTCTATTTGCATGGCATTACTGGAATCATCTGTGTAAATGGCTTAAAATCCCAAATGGGACATTGTTCCCTCCAACAGTATAATTGTAGAGAAAGAACTTTTTTTTCTTTATCCAGGAAATTATAAGAGCCCGAGAATTAATCTGAAATTATTGGAGCAGTGCGAGAGGTGAGACTTTAATCATGCCACCCAAAAGTGTGCAAGAATAGAGCAGAGTTCTGTCAGCTTATGTTTGGAAAATTTGGGACATTCATCGCAGTTTTGATGAAGGCAGATTTAAGTTAACATCAGCTTCATTTTATGAAACTTGGCTATTTAGTATACCCAATGACAAAGATAAGGCCAACATGCATTTTTGGAATTACAATGTATTGTTTAATATTCACCTTTTCCCTAAATGGTTCACCAGTGATCTTTTATGGTTAAGTTTATAAATTACCTGGCATGCCTAATATAAGAAAGGAAGATGGAACATCTTCCAGTGTCTCAAACTATTACTTGTTTAGCATGTGGCTAAAATATCACCCTAATAACTCTACCTCTCACCTATTTTCTGATTGGAATCATGTCATCAGTAATATTAGAAGGTAAGTTTTCTGTTAAAATTACAGTGTAGATCCCCAGAATATAGAACCTTGTCATTGTTGTACTTTCTCTTCCTGCCTTAAAGGGGAATCTTAAATCACATATCCACGGACACAGCTCAATTATGCCTGATGAGGAAAATCACATATAGCGAGGCCAACTCTCTTGACCTTGTCATTATGAAGAAGGAAGCAGCTTTCCAAGACAAATTCCCCACACTGTATATCTTGCAAATATTCACTCTTGCAGAAACAGGCTGGCCTTTAGATGATGTGGATGCAACTCAAAAAGAAGTGCAATGATTTCCAAAACTGACACTTTTGTTGTTTGTTAAAGATCTTCACCATCCATTCACACGCAGCTGCAACACGGGCTTCCAGAAGTAAGTTGTGAGACGTGCTAGCTATCTCAGCAACGTCTCTGGGCAGTTATTTGGGTTATTTTAAAACACCTTTCTAAATAAATAGGAAAAGAGCTAACCTTAAATTTCAGTGGTTACCATTAAAACTGTATGTATAGAATACATACAGTTTAAAGACATAATTACCTGACTAATTAACTTTGGGTTGGTCTTAAAAGCTGCAGTGGACTATGTGCAAGAAAAAAAAATATTTGTATAATATGCTTTAACGAGCTAAGAAATATTACAGACTTTTTTGACATCTGTGACTGACTGTAAAACGACACAGTAATCAAAGAATATAATGTTTAACTTGGTCAATAATGCATTCTGTAAAGTTTACAAGGAATGTATGTTGTGTCATACAAATGACAGTATGAGAGTGGATAAAAAAATCATGAGAGGCCTTTACCTTGCATTTACATTTACTCGTATAACTAACAGCTTCACATGAGTGTTTGACTTGGCCTCTTGGGTGTGTGGCATAAATTAATTAATTGGAGGGTGTTGATGAGGCTCTGTTGTGGAGGATACAGCTATTACTCTAAAATGACAACAAATTAGTTCCAAGAATGCGCTAAAGAACTAACTGGCTTGTATGTTGTTCACTGTAACAACTGTAGAGGGCATACGTTTGTTTGCATAACTGCAATTTGATGTTTTTTAAGGCTTAAAGTCAGACACAAAGCTGTTTCCACTGACGGAAGTGCCAATGCAGGCAGCTGTAGCCAAAAGCTGAACTGGACCTAGCAACCGTTGTCCTTTTAATGGAACTGACTGTGACAAACAGTCTGATAAGAGGCTTTGTAAGACCTACGTGCACTTTGGTGAGTAAATTCCAGTATTTTATTAATCTGTTCTTTAGCAATAATTAGCGTGCAAGAATGTTGCACCTGTGGCTGCTAACAAAGCTTACTGGCATTACCTAATAAGTTTGCAATCAACACCTGTAGTGACTTCTTCCTCCAATAAAACCAACACATGAGTCCAAAAACCAGCGGGTGATGCAACAGCGGCTATGCCCATGTTGTACATGCCATATGTACTCATGACATACAGTTTGACTAAAAGTAATAGCAACCAAAAAAGCCTTTATATTTAAAAGACATGCTGCATGAAGCTTCACAGCAAACATGGTACAACAGTCGATATAGAGGTGTTCTCCAATTACCTGTGTAACTTACTCTAAAGACACAGCTTTATACCCCAACATCCTTACAGTCATCACCACTACCATCAGTGCCTCAAGTGAACTCTGATCAGGGATACTTTAACACACTTGGCAACCCTATATTCATGGCTTTGGTAGTGAAAAAGGGCTTGTTTCTTTCAAGTAAAATAAAATTGGAGGTTGGATTGCTGCTTGTAACCAAACCCTATATTGTGGGTTTATGAAGTACTTTTGGTGCTTTGCAGACTCCATTTGTCCTTTGTGGACTTAAATCAACTACTGATGTGCATTATTTGTGCCTGTAAGAAAAAGAAAAATGCTGGTAGCTCAAAGTAAGATTGCAGCTCAAATCCAGGCCAGACAATCTTGACATCTATTCCGTTACATCTGACATGATTTCAATCAAATGGATTTAGGCTACCTTTTCTATCCCTTACATGATATTCAGCATAACATGGCTAGCCAGCTTCATTAACTTTTCTTATGACACAGTTTAATGAAATGGCTTAAAAGAAGGAAGGGAGCAAGAGACCAAGAAAAAAGAAAGAGGCAGACATTGATGAGCAATTTGATTGGCACATGACTCATGGGACATACCAAATGAGGGAAAGCCCACGGGACAGGAGGAGATCTGATTAGCTGGGCATGGTGAAAATGGAGTGTACCACGACTAATTCGAGACAGAACAATGAGAGACTGAAAAATCGCCTCAGCTTCAAACTCCTCATTGCAGTTTTTATTGAAATTCAATACATCTCAGCAAATGTCTCCTTGCCTCTCTGCCTCTCTTTGTTTTTACAGTGGACACACAGTTACACACACACATGCTTAGTTCATGCAATGCGCAAATCTGCCGCAAACATGCACACCCACACAAATTCAAACACACACACACACACACACACACACTGAGGGTCTTGTGTTTTTTCTTAGAGTAGAGTATGTTTTCGGTTCAATCATCAGTCTTTGATACTGAGCCATTTTGCACATGCTTAAGGGCATGTGCTGAAGATGTGGTGAAAAAGTGGGGAGAAACACTCACACACACACAGCAAACACACCCACACACACAAGTACTCATACAGCCACTGATTGTGATTAGGCTGGATGGTTTGGGTGTTAAGGCGGTGGTGCAATAGTCTCGAGTACAGTGTCAGAGCTGAGCCCAGCCATGGTGACTATTGATATGGCTGGCACAGACAGGGGCACCCTGGGGCCCCAGCAGGCTTCAGCTTTAGTTAAGTGCAGTGTAAACTGGCCGGAGAACAGCTATAAGGAGTGACAAGGTTTGGCACAGTCTCCATACGTGCTGCTTTGCCTACTGTGGAGAGAGGTGATAGGACTTTTTTTCGTCATCCACTCTGAAATGCTGGTTTGTCTTAATCCAGACCAAGCATTTATAATCTTTCCTCCCCTAAGAAACTGTAAAAATGCTCTACTCATCTTCTGGCACTTTTTCAGCCTTCGTTCACAGAAGTTTTTACATTTACAGTCTGACTTCTTTATTTAGCAAAATCAGTTATGAGTGGAGAAGCTGTGCCTCTATTTCTCAGTGAACATATCATAATATATTGAACTTGTAGTCTCCCTGACTGTGCTTTGAAAAGTCTCTGCAGTGTGTGAGTGTGTCAGTCACCGTCCCCTTAGAAACCTTTGGTCTAGCCAAAGGAGTTGAGGCTCAAGAAGCCTTGTGTTTTCTTTCTTTAAATATCAGCTTGACGCTTTCTGTTAGCTCTGATGCCATGTTTTCTGTTATCACAACGCTACTTAAGGGGCTTCCAGACAGCACGCAACATGCACTGTGCCCACGCTGTCAGGCTTTTTTGAAGAAACCATGGAACTTTGTAGCCAGACTATAGCATTATGTCAATGAAACATTCAATGTGAAAAACCATAAAACTTTACTTGATTATCTGAAATAAAAATCACACGTTCTTGAGATCCACCTGTTCACAGGTGACTTGTCTAGGGTTAGGTTAGGTGCTGTTTTAGCCACTTGCTAAACTAGAATCACTTTTGGCATTGTAATTTTCCTGTTTAAAGCTTTATAATTTGGGTGATAACAGTAGAGGAAATTTCTATAAAAAGGGGTGGATGTTAACCAAATCCCAAACTTTACCCCTAACCATTACCCTAAAACCTAGATGGGCTGCAAGTAGGCAGTAGTGGATGTTAAGTGGCCACCCATGTAGACATAAGGTTGGCTTTGGGGTCACCATCTGACCTAACACATTGCTGTTAGTCTGGCTTAATAGTCTGTCATCAAAAAGCATGCTGCATAATCAAGTATCAATTAAAATCACATACATATTTCACTAGCTGGGCCCACATCCTCATTTTAGGCTTGACAGCATTTTAGTAGGTAAAGGTTAATGCTTGGACATGAATTGAGCTGCGGTTTGTGGAAGGCCTGAAGGGGGCCTGGCGATGGCTCCCACGCCTGACAGATCCTTATGTACTAAACAGAAGTAAAGGCAAGGCAAGGCAAGTTTATTTGTATAGCACAATTCAACAACAAGGTGATTCAAAGTGCTTTACAGAGACATTAGAAACAAAAACAAATAAAAAGCATGATTTAAAATTGATTAAAACAAGCAAACAAACAAACAAACTAATTAACAAACAAACAAACAAAACAGTATATAAAATCAAAACAGATAAAATCAGAACAGTAGATAAAATCAGTAGTTATATGTAAGTTTTGAAATTTAAGCTTAAAAGTGTGGATTTGGTGCTTTATTCAAATGCAGCTTAGAACAGGTGAGTCCTCAACCTGGATTTAAATAAACTGAGTGTTTCAGCTGATCTGAGGCTTTCTGGGAGTTTGTTCCAGATATAAGGAGCATAAAAGCTGAATGCAGCTTCTCCGTGTCTGGTTCTGACTCTGGGAACTGATAAAAGACCGGATCCAGATGACCTGAGGGATCTGGAAGGTTCATACTGGGTCAGGAGATCACTGATGTATTTTGGTCCTAAACCATTCAGAGCTTTATAGACCAGCATCAGAACTTTAAAGTCTATCCTCTGACGGACAGGCAGCCAGTGTAAAGACCTCAGAGCTGGACTGATGTGGTCCACTTTTTTGGTCTTAGTGAGGACTCGAGCAGCAGAGTTCTGAATGAGCTGTAGTTGTCTGACTGATTTTTTAGGTAGACCTGTAAAGATGCTGTTACAGTAGTCAAGCCTACTAAAGATGAATGCATGGACTAGTTTTTCCAGGTCCTGTTGAGACATCAGATCTTTTATCCTTGAAATATTCTTGAGGTGATAGTAAGCTGATTTTGTTATTGTCTTAATGTGTTTTTCTAAGTTTAGGTCTGCATCCATCACTACACCCAAATTTCTCGCCTGGTTTGTGGTTTTTAGATGTATAGATTGAAGTTCTCTGGTGACCTGTAATCGTTTTTCTTTGGCGCCAAAGACTATTACCTCAGTTTTGTTTTTGTTTAGCTGGAGAAAATTGTGGCACAACCAGTCATTAATTTCCTCAATGCATTTACCAAGAGCCTGTACAGGGCCTTGGTCTCCTGGTGACATTGTGATATATATTTGTGTGTCATCTGCATAGCTGTGATAGTTTATTTTGTTGTTCTTTATAATCTGTGCCAGTGAGAGCATGTAAATGTTAAACAGAAAGGGTCCCAAGATGGAACCTTGGGGAACTCCACATGTGATACTTGTCTGCTCAGATGTGAAGTTACCTATTGATACAAAGTATTTCCTGTTTTCTAAGTATGTTTTGAACCAGTTTAGTACAGTTCCTGAAAGACCTGTCCAGTTCTCCAGTCGTTTGAGTAATATGTTGTGGTCAACTGTATCAAATGCTGCACTGAGATCCAGTAAAACTAAGACTGACATTTTTCCACTGTCTGTATTCAGACATATGTCATTGAACACTTTGGTCAGAGCGGTTTCAGTGCTGTGGTTCTGTCTAAAACCTGACTGGAAGGCATCATAACAGTTATTCTGTTTTAAGAAGTAATTGAGCTGTTGAGAAACTGCTTTTTCAATGATCTTACTTAAAAATGGGAGATTTGAGATCGGCCTGTAGTTGTTCATTTGTGTCTTGTCAAGATTGTCCTTTTTCAGTATAGGTTTTATTACAGCAGTTTTTAGTGATTCTGGAAACACACCTGACATTAAAGAAAAGTTGACGATCTGTAACAGGTCTGACTCCAAAGTCTTTGAGACCTTTTTGAAAAAACGTGTTGGCAGGACATCTAAACAGCAAGAGGAGGAGTTCAGTTGACCTAAGATGTCCTCCAGATCTTTGCTGTTAATAGGGTGAAACTGTTTCATGGTGTTTAAACAGTTTTTCGGTGGACACAGTACATATTCTGGATCTGCTGTTGATGTACCAATTGCTTGTCTAATCTTTTGGATTTTTTCTGTGAAGAATTTGGCAAAGTCATTGCAGGCCATGGTTGAATGAAGTTCAGCTGCCACTGACACAGGAGGGTTTGTTAGCCTGTCAACTGTAGAAAATAAGACCCGAGCATTATGACTGTTTTTAGTGATGATGTCAGAGAAGTAGGACCTCCTTGCACTCCTCAGTTGTAAATTATAATTGTGAAGTTTCTCTTTATAGATGTCATAATGAACCTGGAGGTTTGTTTTTCTCCATCTGTGCTCAGCTTTCCTACACTCTCTTTTTTCATTTTTCACCAGTGTGGAGTTTCTCCATGGAGACTTTTTCCTTCCAGAGATAACCTTCACCTTAATGGGAGCAATAGTGTCCATTACATTTAACATGTTAGCGTTGAAGCTATTGACGAGCTCATTGACTGACCCTCTGGACAGGTCAGGTGTTAATGGGAAGACCTGGTTAAAAATCGCACTACTGTGTTCAGTTATACACCGTTTTGTGATCACTGCTGTTGATATATTTATGTGGGCTGAGATTTTACTTTCAAAGAAAACACAGTAATGATCAGACAGGCCCACAGCAGACACAGTAACCTTTGAAATGCTCAGGCCCTTGGAGATCAGTAGGTCAAGAGTGTGTCCTCTATTATGTGTGGCCTCTGTTACATGCTGAGTCAGCCCAAAGTTGCCCAGAGTGTTACTCAGGTCTTTAGTCCCTTTGTCCTGAGGGTTGTCCACATGGATGTTAAAATCCCTAACAATAATTACACAGTCGAAATCAACACAGATCACAGACAGCAGTTCACTGAGGTCATTAAAAAAGTCTGTGCAGTATTTGGGAGGCCTGTAAACATTAAGAAACACAACTTTGGATGGGGCCTTCAGCTGTAAAGCCACATATTCAAAAGACTGAAAACTTCCAGGAGATAGCTGCTTACATTGAAATGATTCATTAAATAAGAAAGAAGAAGTTAAAGAATTGAAAAGAGGAGCGAGGGTGGGGCACGTAAACGGGAATGACAGCTTGCAGAACTGGGGGAACATATATAGATGAGAACTGGAAGGAGCGTGTTTGGAGGCGTGGTCCCACTCCTGGAATTCCGATACATAATCTCCAATTAAAGTCTGCACCTGTTACGTTAGGTTTTAAAAACACACCTTTTCCACACCTTTCAAATATATGGATATGAGCTAGCTGCAAAACTTACAAAAGAGTCAAAAGTCTGATATTGTTTTGCAGATCTTGCCCTCTTTCTCCGAATATCTACAGGGATTTATAGTTTTGTCAAACAGCCTATTGAAACTTTTCACAAGGAAAATCCTTTTTCTATCTGTGAAACAGTGTGATTCACATGCACTCACACCTACAGTAAATGGACATATACACTACATATGGGCATCCATATGCGGAAGATGGGGGCAGTAACAGCAACAGCCCTTGTCTCTCATTACACCCCCCACCCCCATCCCCACCCTGCGATGCCTCTTTCACATCTATTTTAATCACTTTCCGCACAGAAAGTTTTGTAACACTGTAGCCACTCCTCAGCGTATTGTTCCCATTTCCTTCCTTCTTTTTCATTGCTTCCTCTCTTGAACCTGCTCCATCACGCACTTCTTCTTAACTCCATCTGTTCTTGAATACTAACACATACTGTATATGCTATACACACACACACACAGACACACACACACAAAAGCATACATACACAAACATATGGACAAGTGTATTCAAAATCACATTATCACGCACAACCTCACACATGCCCCTTGTGTCTTGTCCTCCCTCTCTTCTTGCCTTTCCCCTCCGTTCTCCCCTGTCTTTCTCCACATTTGCTTAGAAAATGTTTGAACTCTCTGGCTCTCAAAGATGTTGCTGAAACAGAATATGAATTAGCCCCCCCCACCCCCCACCCCCACCCCACACACACACACACACACACACCACCGATCTGTCGTAATGCTACTGCTGCTGCTCCTTATGCCTAAGACCCCCCCCCCACACCCTCGCAAAAACCAACCACCATCTCTCCCCATGCATAAATAATAAAACAATACAAAAGGAGGAGAGGCCCGCAGTCGAGGCACACATGAAAGAAGTGCTGGAATGACAGGATTCAAAACTTCCTCAGAGAGCGAGAGCAGGGTGTGGTGGGGAGTGGGAGTGGGGGAGGGATTGGGGAGCAGGCTGAGGAAACAGAGCAAGTGTGTTTATGTATGTAGAGTGAATCTTTCTCTCCATGCATACTGGAACTTTTTCTTACTGTATTTTGCTTTCAAAAACTGATTATTATTATTATTATTATTAATAAACGTCCTTTAGTGAGAATTTCAAACCAGGTGAAACATTAAACTGAACATTTTTTAATTTAACACCTGAGCTAATTGTTATTGCAATGCAGTATTACAGCCACGTTTAGAATAAATATTATTGTTGATCATTTTAAGAAAAAAGTTGAAATCAGAGATTACTGTTGTTGTTTCAACACAAACTGCCATGGTTGATATACACTCTACAAAATGCCTTGTGTAGATGAGTTAGCAAAACAAATTGTGAAGCTGTCTTGTGATACCAACATACATCCTCTTTATTGCACGTGAGTGTAACCATTGATGACCTTACATCTGTCCACTTCCAGTCATTTGATTTTGACAAGCATTTCCAAGTTCTTGTGATTTTCTGTCTGAAAGACGCAGCTTGCTTTTCTTACCAGCTAGGAGTCTAAAATAACTGCACCATGTATACCAAGCACCAGATATCTATGAAGTCTGATCATAGCTCCTAAAAAGTTTCCACTTTTTGAGCAACATTTAAAGGTAACCTAACCAAAATGTAAAGTCAAATGTTCAAAGTTTTGTTTGTTTTAGTTTTACATTAATAAAATTATTCGGTTGATTACATATCTAAATTTGACTTAAACTTCACTTAACAGTGAGATCGTGATATTCTCGTGTTTTATTTACTTGACATTTTATTTGGTTGTTGTGATCAGACACATTTAACATCCACTTCAGAAACACAGCGTCACATTAATATTACCAGAAGTGTTTCTTTCAAAATACAGAGGAAACTTTTCATGCCATTGATTTTATATATAAATATCAAATTATGCTTGTCCTAGAGTTATGACTCTTTGGGTGTTGCATAGTGAACAATGCAAAAGAATATGTGAATACTTTTAAGTGGTGTTGAGGACTATCCTTGCCACTTCAATTTAAGGTAATTTTTAGAGATGGATTTGTCTGACTAAAAAGGCCTTTGTGCAGCCACTCTGTTCATCCTCTGAAACCAATTATTTTAGCTCCCCCCTTTTTTTCTTCTTATTGGCTGCTCCTTACAAACAAAAGTTTAAACAGCAGATGGATGGAGTGCCTGTGCTCAAAGGTAGAGCTGTGTGTCTAAGATGACCATATTAGGGACGCTTATTCTCATTACACCTATATAGAGACAAGAATATAAAAAAATGTATAAAACTGAATGTTAAAAGCACAAAAATGACAAAAAAAATTAGTAGAATTATCCATAATTGTTCCTTTTTTATAATTCCATGTTAATGATATAGTTTATAAAACAGAACTTTTATGGTTGCTACATCATCATCAGTAATATTCACTAGACATATGTCGTCTTAGTCAATGACCGCTTTTCTTTAGAAAAATGTTTCTGTTTGCTTTTTTTTCTGTCAAACTGCAGCGCTGCTGTAATGACAAGTTGCTGACAGCTGTATTATTAATAGTTTCTAATTACTGACCACTAAACTTGGTATCTTTTTGTCTCCTGATTTCTGACAAGCAGGGGAAATCTTTTTTCTCTTGTATGAGACTTTTGTCAATGATTTTTGCCCACAAATTAAACATAATGTGCTGCTTTACCCAGTTTGAAGAGATGCAATAATGCTGCTGATCGGATAGTACAAATGTGCAGCTCCTCATGAAAAGGCAGCAATCATCATGTTGGTAAAAGGTACATAAGACCTACTGTGAGACGTCCTCAGCATGGTGTAGACACTTTTAGGGATACGGTTGCTTTGTTTGACCAGTTTGGTGACCGAGTTAACTGTAGGGAATAGCTTTCTACCGGCTTTAGCTTCTGCTAATTTGAGTAACTGACCTGGAGTTCTCCACAGTGTTTGAGCCGTTGGTTCCTTCCAGAGCAGTTCCTATCCGGTAATTTATGGCTTGTGTGACCAACTGTATCACGCCAATTATTATAAATATTTTATAATGTATTACTGTATTACCTAAAAAAAACCTAATATCAATGCTTCAGAATGTCCGGAAATAAATAGATGATGTCACATTCATTTTTTATATACAGTCTATGACCAGACTTCACCAAAATGCAACTCCACATTATTAGTCAATTATATAGAAAGGACCCTACATATTAAGTAGTCATGGAAAGTCCAGGTGTTTAAAAATATGGCATGACATAATTATCTATAAGCCAAATTGTCCTCTAATGATAGAATTATAAGATGAAGTGACAGCTGATAACAAAAATGTTGACAGTGCATAAAAATATAGCACAACTTCAGATTATTACTTCCAGATAAAATGCAAAGATGTAGGCAAGTTCAGCTATAAGTTAGAGGGACAAATAATGTTTTGTTATTGAGATTTACTGCAGTTACTGGTGATTTTCACACACACTGCCTGCAGCATTACATACTTGATGTACGCTGCAAACACACTGTCTCTCTCATACATACACAAATCTTTTTATCTTACTATCAAAAGAATTAGAGCTTTACATTGATTTTATGAACATGAAATTCACATACACCCTTTCACTTTAATGCTGACTTATTTATCATCTTCCTTTCCTACCTCCAGACGCGCTCTCTCATCTCCTCCCTCCTTACTCAGGTCTCTCTCTCTCTTTTATGAAATCTGCATATGTATTAAGAGGGATTTTGTTGTCCCAAGACACCAATTTGCATAAAGTGCATGCCATCATCAGTTCAAGAGAGGCAAATTATTTCCCTGGCAACCTCACACTTTCTCCTTCTTTTATTATTTATTAATTTTTAACACGGTGCAAGCTGGGGCTTGTTAGGACCATTTAGCCAGATATGCTAAATATTGCTCTCCTTAAAGAGCCTTCATCAATGAACAGTGACAGGGGTGGGCTAGTACCCGGTAGAAATGATTGAATTAAGCGCTCGGTCAGTTGTTTAGTAATTCTCCCGCAGCAAAAGCATGAGCCTGCCTGCGAGTCTGTGTTTGCTTTCAGTATGATACGGGGAGATGCTAAAAGGCCAAAAGTATACAGAGACCCAACTCTGATAGTCATCTTAATAACTTGGCACTTTCTCTGACTTTTTCTGGGTAACTTTATTGCATTGATTTTACTTTTTAGACTGGGAATCTACTTTTAAACACAGTCTACAGAGATCACGTTTTGTATCTAATAAACTCTGGATATCTGCTTGAATAACTCTCAGAATGCGTCTCTTTTAAAAAGGCAACCTAAGGCTTCATCCACACATACAGTGATTTGCTCATCACCCAATACTTTGTAGCTAAGAATACCAACTGTAGCTATTTAACATATTTACAATCCTGTCGTCAATCAAAGGTATTTTTTGGTCTCATTTGTAATTCTTTCCTCTTCTCTCCTTAGAGTTGAGATAAGTTTTAGTCCAGACCTGCTTATTTCACTTCATCTTAAGTTGTCATTTGTATCTCCCTGGATTAGTTTCTTGCAGTGTGGGTAGCCCTTATAAATGTACGCACACTGGGTTAGGTTAGGCTTTCAATAGCTGCTGCTGCATCAAAAAGCAACATATGTAGAAAACAGTTTTCAGAAACTTTTGGCCATATGGTGTAAGACGTGAACATCTGTGTCTTTAAACTTTTCAAATACTTTTACAAGATTTTTTTTAAAGTATTTTATTCATAAAATTTACTTAAAAATACAAATAAAGGACCAATTATACAAATAACTCTAATAAGATGGACAGATATAATAAACCCATTTCTAAGTGGGGAAAAAAAATCATTCCATGTCCGTGAACATCTGTCAGTATTATAGGCTAGTGTCTCATTAGGAGCAGTGATGAAGGTACAAATGCCATCCCAGTCAAACCTCTTTCACTCCTTCTATTGGACAGGCAGCTTAACGTGACATTATTTAGAATTAATGTAATTCACTGAGAGAGATCCGAAGTCCATTGTACCTTAGATGTGTCTTCTTTTGTCTGGGGCCCCGAACAATGCTCTGTCATTTTAGCAGAAGCTAATATGATTAAAGCACTCTGACAATAGACGGTGTAATTCATTTCATCATTAGGGATTGTGGACTGAGCCATGAGAGACGAGGGGGTAGATTATTGAGGCTGCATGCTAATTCAGCCATAGCGCAGAAGATCGACAGCCAAATGGACCTGAATCTTCAGGATGAAAAAACAAATTTTTTGAAAAAGATCCACCGCAACGTGCTAAGCGTGGACTGGAAAATCATCAATCTTGTGAAAGGAGGTGATTTATGAAGTGTAATAATAGCAATAATCCGCAGTGCACTCCTGGCGAAGGATGGTGAAGGTGTACATTTCAACAGGGGACGATGCCAAAACACACGGGGAGCCATGCTTCTGGTTTTGAAATAGTCCATTTACTGATGATTGTGCTCTTTTACTGTTCTTAGTCACAAGAGATTGGACACTTAGCCTCTCCTGAAGGTCTGTTTCTCATAAGCTGAGCTAGACGGTGCCATCTGACAAATCTTTCTTCTTCGGGGAGTGCCTGGCACTACCTCTAAACTCCCAGTCACTGGAGGAATACCACTTCACATGTTTGCCTATAAAGTTACATGCCCATTAGCCCACCGCAAAAGAAATGTGCAATATTTACCGTCTGGGCGATTAGGAATAAGCCTCAAATAATATCAAATTCTGCTACCCACACCAAGAAACTGGGTGCTAGCATGAGAACAAAAACACACTCCAGTATGTTTGACAAGTAAGGGCCAAATTATGACAGAAATGCAGGATAGGTGGAAACTTACTAGAGCATCACGAGTAGCCAATTTAACACTGAATGGACTTCTTTAACTTTAAAGAGTGGAAAAATAAGAGAAAAAACAGCAGCTGGTCTAAAACAGCATTATTTGTAATTACTGACAGCAAGTAACATAAATTTCCTGCGTTTGTAACTGTAAAGGCTTACCTGACCTGATAGTGTTTGACTGGCTTTGCTATTTAAAAAAATGAAGATGAACCTGTCTGACTACAAGGATTTCATGGAGTGAGGAGCTGCTGGCATCACAAAAGCAACTTCATCAATGTCAGATGTGCGTGGAAGCATCCTTTTAGTCACAATGTTACACTGAAACAATGCTGCACCGGAGCATCCTGACAAAACACCAAAGCAATGGAAAGAACAAAAGTTTTATCTTGGGAAAAAAAGTTCCAGCCAAATTTCCCGTTCTTCAAAATACAGTACTCCTGGGCGTACCTGCCTCTCTAGAGAGAATGTACTGCGTAGTGACACAATACCTGAACAATTTTATATGGAAAAAAGAGGATGGTAAGGATGGTGACAGGCAATATAGTGGCAATAGTGGTGGGGGATGGGAGATGAAGGACGAAGGACAAAAAGCTCCAAAAAAGTTTCCGACCGAGAAAGGAAAGAGAAAAATGTATGTTCTGCAAGGCAGGATCATTAATAACACAGCGGCTGGTGAATGTCGCAAGGAACAATGGCATTGTGTAGAGAAGAGATGACGAATCCTCCTCTCCTTTCTCTCAGAGACAGCTCTATCTATTAATTACTTTTATGTCTTCATTCATTATTTCATAGCATTCCACCGCCCAGACTGATTTTAAATAGTCCGTTGCTCACTGCGAGAGATTCAGTACATTGTTTCGATGTACGTTTATTCCATGTAGTCAGCATACTGCTTACATTCAATACATTTACAGCATGTAAAGTCTGAGAATACTGTGCTTGAGTATCCCATGAAGCTGATTTGGTTCATCTTCAGACTGAAGTGTTTCTTGGCTGAGCGATGAAACACTGCAGCCAGATGATCTGAAACTGTTTATAGTGTTTCCCCATCAAGGCATTTGACTTGAGTAGCTTCAGTTTCTGCTAGTTTAGAGTCATCAAAATTTAAGGATTAAGCTGGAATTTAACATATTTTATTTGAGAATGAGATTGTTCTTATAAGGTAAGCCAAGACTTTGTTAACAGCACATAATATTACACAATAATATTCATACAGAAAGTATGACAGATTAGAATTACTTTGATTAGAATTTAACTGAAAAGTCTTGGATCACTATTATGCTACAAAAAACTTTTTTACTTTAGCAAAAGACAGCAAGAGTATGTTTACACTGTGGTATGGCTGAACACTGAATCCACGTGTATATATTTGCCTCGACAGCCTGTACTGACTGTTGATTTTACACTGCATCACATTTTATGAGCTGATCAAAGAGAGTGGAAAAGAGTTCAAATCGGCTCCATAGACTTAAACCCACTATATTAAAGTGTCACTCATATGTTAATCTATTAATTATAATGATTCATTAGTTCTGAATAAATAATGATGTGAAATGGGGCCATTTTGTAGGATTTTTTTATCTTGATGTTCATAATTTAAAGCAACTTGATGTAAATTATTTGTTATGAGTGACATATAGTTATGTTTGAATTTTACTTTACTTGCAATCAAAAAACGTAAACGCGTGACAATTGACACTTTGGTTAAATAAATATTCTAAAGATGAACTGAATTTGTATGAAAAAAAAAAAACATGAAAGAAAAGCCCCAATTGCAGACCAGTAGAACCAGTGTGCCACAGCAGTGTATATGAAGACTGGCCTGGTTCTGAATAAACAATGATGTGAAAATGTTGAAATAAACCATTTAATTGTTATAAGGGATACAAATATAGATTGCAGGACTTTTAATTTACTTGTAATTGAAAACTTTTACATGTTCTCATGACAGAAAAAACGCTGATTGGCACAGTGCTTTCATCTGTCTGGGTGAACTGGACATACTGGACTTACATGTGGCTTCATGAGCAGCCAGTGAAATCTGCATTACATCCAATCTGTAACAAAAAAGACATCTCAGCAGAATGTATGAAGCCCTGGCCTGGCATCTAGGACTTGCGGTCGACTACCTCCCCCTTCCCACACACACACACACACACACCACCCTTCTCTTTCTTTTCTCTCCATCTTTAACCCTCCACCCACTCCTTCTATCCCTCCCTGCCTCTCCGCCGCCCTCCCTTCACTCCCCGCACCCCCAATTGGCTGTGGAAGATGGCTTCAGTGAGTCATCTTGGGACTGAGATCAAAGGCAAATTACAGCCGACGTCTATGCAAAATGTAATATGGAAACCCCCCAGCTATGTCCTCACTATTGATTTTTCTCTCTTCTCTTCCATCCCCTCTCTCTCACTCTGTCCCTTTCTCCTCATTTCTCCGCTTCATTTTTATCCAAGCACAATACAACACAGTGTGAAATTTGAAGAAAAAAAGGCCCCCGAACTCTCTTCCACATGAAGGGGGTTAAAAAAAGAAAGAAAAGAAAATGAAGGGGGGGTGGAGTGTATGATTTGGCTGTCCCTAGTTATGCCTGTTTGCATTTAGAGCCCATTTTGTGATGTAAGTAGTCCTGTTTCTTGTGCCGAGCGCCACTTTAGGCAAGGGTTTGATGTCAGAGAGGGAGGGGCTGCAATATGTTCCGCCCAGACCTTTCTCAAATTAAATAAACTCGACAGGCAGCGTTCCTCGCATGCAATAGAGTCATATTTGTGAAATATCGGGTTTTGGGGTTAAGATGTAAGTGCGAGGCTAAATGGAGTTCTTCGTCAGATTACTCGCTCTCTGAAGTCACTCGGGCCCTGCAGGAAATTGAAATGAATTGTGAAGCCATTCCCCGTATAAAAGGAGCCTGTGACTTTTTTTCAGATGTGAATACGTGGAATAATGCTGGAGTTATGTATTTTTGACATGTCAGCTTGTTCACTGACAAAGCAACTATTTCACAGAGAAATGCACACAAACCTTTATAAATGCAGACACACTCGGGCTTAGCAGACTTCAAAATATTAAGCAAAGGTGTGGGCTTTTCTTTCAGAAGGGACGGATACCACGACAAAGCCGAGTGTTCTGCAACCAAAAACAAACAATACCATGTTCATTTAATTAGAAAACAGTCCAATGACATATTATAGATTCGAACATGATTTATAAGTATTATTACAATTTCTATTTTCAAAGCGTTTAAGGAAAATTGCTCAATACTGTTTTTTCTGTGACATCTACTTAGGACAATATTATGATCAAGAGCCAGATTTGCTAACGCCTTGCGATAGCACAAATTTAAAAAAGTACTGTTGGTATTTACAAAGAGAGCCTAGGGGCAGGGCTGTGTGTAAGAGGTGGCAATTCATGCCAAGGATTGTGTGCAAGAGATTTTTGTGAGTGTTGTATTTCTGGGAGTTCCTTTCTCAAGCCATACAATATAGTGAGGGACATATTTCAATCGTGTGCACAAACTGATAGTATTTACATGCATGTTCAGACATGTTCAGACTGCTAACCCATCATATTTGTTAATGCTAAGGCCATTACACACTGAGTGTGTGGCAAAAAGAACGACAAAAATTCAACATTTTTCAGATCTGAATTTGTTGTGTAATGTATATACACACTGAAAGCACTGCATTTTTTTCATCTTCAAAAAATATACTGTGAAGAAATGAAGTCGACATCAAGCAATGAGGATTTTCCTTTGAAATGATGCAGTTGTTGTGAGCTAAGAATAATTATGAATACGTGAAGAAGAGTTTGAAACCTATTTTTGTTGAATGAAATATTGAAATTGATTTTACATCACCAGTGTGTAAAAGCCTTAACCCTAATTTTCTGACAAAGGCAACACTTAACACTTTTTTTTGTAAATATTTTTTTTATTCATGTCAGTTAAAACAATTGTTTTTGTTGCAAACAATTTCCTTTTAAGAAATTGCACAAATTACATTTACTGATAACTTTTAAAGTTAGTGTTAGGGTTGGGCCACAGAACAGAGGTGAGGATTAGGCAAACATCAATCGTCTCTTTATGAAACTTTTGCCTACATGACTCAAACAGAAAACTGTATAAAACAAAAGCTGCAAGGCCAAAATTACTTTCAGTTTCTGAAAAATGGCGCTTGTGTAGTATTTGGCGAAAACATAAATCTTAATCCTAAACCTTAATGGATCTGCTGGATGTAAAAAATACTCAGTGTTATTTTCCTGGAATCCAGATCTCTGCCTGAAGAGGAATATAATGTTGGTGCACTAAAGGTTGGTGATGTTATTATGAACACTACACTGGGTAAAATCCAAAATGAGAAGAAACCTAAAATACAAACTGAGTGGAAACACAAAAGTGTGAAGTATTATCAGTAAAGTGTTATATTTGTAATTGGAAAATAGAAGTTTATAAGAAAATTGAGCCTTGTACTTTTATCAAAAGTAACCCATCAATGTGTAAGTAGTACTTTTATAGCTACTCAAGGTGGAGCTAGTTCCAGTTGTTTACTTCAAAGGGAAATGTGAAGAAGAAATAGGCCCAAACATTCTTCTTCTATTTAAATGTTCAATAATAATGTCAAATTTTGGGGCGTTTATTGCTGTGATCTCTAAAGAACAGCTGAAGGCAGACTAGAAAAATGTATCATCCCCATCAGAAATGATGACAGCATTGTTATTATGAATAAAACACATCAGGTAAATAAACAAATAACGACAACATCTGCACTAATTTCACAACATGTTTGAACAAATCTCTCCTGGCAAAAATAGTCGAGTAATGAAGGTGTTTGTAATTTGATAAACAATGTGCGTATAGCTCTGAGCTGTTGATCTGTTTCATCTGAGAAGCACAAAAAGCCGCAGCGCGCACACATGCTGGTTTCCCTCGCAAAGTCTACGTGTGTGTGTGTGCGCGCGATGCGGTGCCGGAGCCTGTTGAACTCTGGGTAAATTTTGTGCCGGCTGAGAATAAAATGCTGCAGGGATGAAATCCAAGCAACACACCTGGAGTCCAGAGAGACAAATGGAGATATATAGAGAGGGGAAGACAGACGGAGACACTGAGAGGAGCGTGAGTGCTGAGTGAGAGAGAGTGTGCGAGCTTCTACATTCCCGTGCACGCCATCGACTCTACTCCTTGCTTTGGCGTGTCAGTTTTGCTTAAGTGGATTCATGCTTTCAAAGAGTGTTTGTGAACCTGTGTGTTTGTGTTGTGCTGTGTGTGTGTGTGTGTGGGGGGGGTCAAAGACGTTAAAAAAGGAAAAAATGAAAGCAAGAAAAGCTTTTTTTTCCCCCACTTGTGTTTGTGTCTGCAAGTGCGGCGGTGCCAGCTTCAGTGCCCTCAGCTATGGGCACAAAGACGACAGTGACAACCCATTCATTTCCCTGACGAGCTGTCGCCTGCGGGAGGATAGGTGACTTCTCCCAAGGTTATTTATGGCATTGTTGATCTCTCATTCGGTCCTCTCCGTCGCACAATCCCTCCCCACCCCCACCAACCGCGCCTTGCCATCCCACATCCCAAACAGCATCTTTCTCTTTCTATCACCATTATCTGTCTTCAAGTCAACACTTCATTGTCATTAGCCAGCTTTGAAGATTTAGAAAATTAATGGAGACGCACGTATCGTCCATACGTGTGCACATTTCGCTTAAGCTGTCTCTCCCAAATCTGGGGCCCATATTTCTCAAGCTTCTCTTATTATTGATGGAGCTGGTCTGACAGTTAAACCTTTGAGGTCAAAGGTGTCGTTGATGATGATGGGTAACTCTAACGGATCAAAATCAGAATATGGGACTGTTGGCCTTCCTATATTTTTTTCTTCACCTGTTCCGATAACTAGGTAAGTGTAGTTTTCACTTTAAAGTCACTTGATTCTCATATTTGGTTCACATAGGTATGTTTGCTTTTTTTTGAGGACACTATCAGTATCAATGCATTCTCAGGCCTTTATCCCTAGAACTGCTGTCAAGTGCAGTGTATGTCACCATGTGCTTTGACCCTGTTGTTTGGATGATAAAAATGCTTCCCACAGGACTGTGTACTGTTTAAAAACATTTACTTTAAGATTTCCAGTGCATGACATGTAACCTGTAGCTATAACTTAAAAAAAGCCTTGCTCAAATACTGTATACCTACTTGGTCTAAGTTCACAATATATAAAAAACATAACCATAATCCTTTTTTGTTTTATTACTACTATTAAAAAATATATTAAGATGAAAAAATACACTGTTTAAGATGAGAGGGAGATTTTGATGTCATATATATTTATATATATATACAAGTGTATTTATCATTCAAAGGTGAGGCCCAAAATGCTGTGATCATAACTCCACCAAGCCAGTGTAAGTACATGCTTACACCTTCACATTCGCCGGCATTTTGTGTTATGCAGACACACACGCAAGCACATAAAAGCCAGAGGAAACGCTCCTTCCCACACACACACACATAAAATGAAGGAGTAATGTGATTGAACCTGCTTTGGCAAGCTCTGACGGGTACTCGACATGATTAAGAGCCAATATAGTGTTGCATAAAGCCAAGCTAAAGATGTCTCTTTCTCCGAGCCGCTCCTATTTGCCTGCTCCTTAAGCCCCTCTTTGCATCTCCCTCAACATGTCTTTTAAGCACTTCTCAAGCATCTCATAGTGAGAACTTTTGCGCACATCATCCCGGATCCCTCGCTCAAATTCAGAACCGTATCAAATGTCAGTGAAATGGGGAACACTGTGGTAATAAGGTGTTTTTAAGGTCCTTTCCGGGAGGCGAAAAAGCTGGAAAGTTGAGACTGGGTTCATCTTTTGGGGCTTTTTCTCTTTCAAGTAACGCGCCCCCTTCCATCCTCTTAAGACCGATCATTATGTGCTCAGAATCAGCACTCTTTAGATGCTGAAGTTTGGAGATGTCCAGACTTGAGGCAAAAGAAGGATTGCGAGGAAAAGTGACGGAGGCAAGAAGGCACAGTTAAAATTCAAGCTGCTTGACCTCTCGGTTTATATCCAAGTGTACGCTTCTGCAGAAAGGCTCTCTTCTGTGTGTGTGTTTGTGTGTGTGTGTGTGTGCATACAAACACATGTGCATGTTCAGACATTTAAAGAGGTGCTGAGCTGTTCATCTACTCAAAACTTTCCATCTCTCCAGACCTCCCAATCCTCTCGCCTACTTCCATCAAAGTCCTTTTCTCCTCTCTGCCTTCCTCGACTCCCCTCTCTTCCATTTCCATGTTGTTCTGCTGTTCGCTTGTGGCGAGGCAGGCATCATCTCGTATACATGGTGTGGCGCATGATGTGGGACCACGGTAATGCAAGCATCTGTTCAGGGCTTTTGTGTTCAAAAGATTCAATTAAAAAATAATTACCAAAAGATTAGTGGTAGTCCGGTACGACTGTAGTGTTTGAATAGATGTTTCCTTTTCATCTGCTGTAATAATAGGATGCTTTTTTAATTAAAGAAAAAAAAAGAGGAAGCAGATGAAGAAAAAGAAGAGGAAGAAGAAGAAGGAAAAAGGCGGGCCTGTCTCGGTACACCCTGTCTGAAGACAAAGTTTGTTTGATGTGCAGCAAAATTAAATATTTTTTTGATCTAACAAATTAATTTTCACCCCCACTCCCAAGCGCTTCCCATCCTCCCCTTTCCTTTTTTTCTGTGGGAGATAAAGACAATTTAATTTAGATACCAACATGGTGAGTAGCAGTGTGTGCACACACACACACACACTCCCTTGGTCAAGCCTGATGAGGATCCACCACTAGCAACTAAGCCATATCTTAAGTGCAGCTGGGAGTGTGACGAGGAAATGGAAGTCTGCATCATAAGAATATTCCGACGGGCATAAAAGCTGTGCTATGTATTATAAAGGGGGATGTAGCTGCAGGCCAACCATGAGCAAATATTTCAGCAACTATAAATAATGTTTATTACAATATTATCTAACATGCGTCCAGCAACCCATCAGTGCTTAAAGACAGGTTGTCCGAGTCATTCTTATAGAAGTCGTACCTGTTTGGAGCGTCCAACTGGATATATTTTCTCAGCCCAGTAAAATATATTTCTCAAAGCATTTGAGCAATTCAGTAACAATTACTGGTAATTATTGGTATTGAATTAACAGTCACAATTACCTCCCTCACCAGGAATTTGAAGGGAATCTGTTCAGCTCTGGCCTGGCTGACTCACCTGTTTGTCACCTCTGCCAGCAGGAGCACATTCATAGCAGCTCTGCAAGGATCTGGGGAAACAACAGGTATTGTTAGTTCCATGACCACATCACCACCACCGCCACAGCATCAGCAGCTATCAACCTGGAACTTTCAACAAAGCGCACAATCAACTTCGTTGGGCCCGCAGCTCCTCCCCTCTTCAAAGTAAGGCGCAGGGCAGGGTGCTGGTCTGTCACAGGAAGTTACAGACAAATTACAGTTACAGATTCCTGGACATCATCATAACTGCCACACTCAGGCCTGACATAGCTCTGTTGTCTCAGGTGTCAAAGCAAATCATCCAGCTGGAGTTGACTGTCCCGCAGGAAGACCGGTTGGAGGCCCCGGAAAGAAAGATGGCCCTGATGGCTGACTGTTAGATTCAGAGGGGGGAAGGCAAACCGTGAACCCATGAATGTTGGGTGTAGAGGTTCTGTAGGACAGTCTCTATATCAAGTCTTAGGGCTCTTTGTGATCTGTGGATTGCAGAGGAGTAAAACCATCAAACCATCTTCAGTGATTTTGGCTTAAGAGGACTCATACATGAAATAATCCTCCAGGTCTTGTGTTGTGTGGAATATTTAAACATGGGTACAAGTTCTTTCCATGTAGCAGTTTTGGTCAGAACTCGTCTTAGGCCTGAGAGAGATAAATTAGCAGATACCAGACTGTTTACAAATGCATTAAGATAGAGCAAATCTTACTGACTTATGACTTATGTTATGTCCAGCAGGCCACACTCACAGGTTTTTGTCCAAAATGTCCAAACCAAAGTAAAACGTTCTACCAATCATTTAAGCCCACAAACCCACTGAACGCTGATTAGCAAAAGTTAGCATGCTAAAGTGACATTTTCCAAACAGTTGAGCCAAAATGTTGCTAGCCTTGCTAATAAAAAGACAAAAAGTGCTGTCCTACTACGGCTCTCTGCACATATCAGCGCTCCCTCGAGAGTTCTCTGTGTCATGAGTGTCAGGCCCACCCACCAAGCTATTTGCTCAGTCTTCACACCATGACACCATAATCCCTCATTGTCTTGGGTTACACCACAAAATTCAAACCCTAATGGTCCGCTCTGTTACGAGAAAAACATTGCATTTCTCTACTTTTCATACTTGCATGGCAAAATTTTGGAGAGGGCAGCTGAAATAAAAGCAGGTGACAGAGAGACATACAGCAAAAGAGAGAGAGAGATGTCATTGACTCCTTGTCCCTGTGGCTTTGTTCCTGCCATGCTCTGCAGCACAGGGCTGACAGGCCCCAAAGCAGTGCCTACTATACGCGTGCGAGCACGCACACACGGGCACACACGCACATACACTTGCACACTGTGTTTGGCCTGTCAGCCACGGCAGCACCTGTCAACTGCTGACCACTTCATTGGACACCCCCAGAGAGAGAAAGTGAATGAGAGGAAAAAATGGGCTACTACAAACACAGCAGGCAAAGCAAATGACTGACCTCGCTGTCCAGATGGGTCCTGTCCTATTTGACGCATACAACGCAAGCTTAGCCACGATACCAAACGGCGAGGGTTTGCTGTTTCATTCATTTTATGGTCTTAGAAGATCACAGATTCCTGTTAATGATGAAGCATTACACAAACAAGTAACAGTGACACACAAAACTTTACTTTAATTCTGCTCAATACGCCATTCTCCTTCTAAAAAGATATGTTTAAGCTAAACTTCTGCACTGTTCCACTTGCTAATATCCAAAGTGTTGTTTAGGTTTCGATATTCTGGACGAATATATTGCGAACAGAAAATAATGACATGAAAATTTTTGTTGCTGGTGGTTAATTAAACTGAGAGGTGCTGCAAGACACATGAATTGAATATATTTGCTTCTATCCAGTGGGAAGTTAATTCTCTACTTTCCATATAATCATCCTATTCGTTTTTCTGAAATAATGCCAGCAGAATACAACCTTCCTGATACGGTGTGCCTCTATATATCAAATTACTCTGTCTAATAAATCATTAAAAACTTTGCTTTCAATAATGTTTCCTCCTGTACCTCCCTTCCTAAGTCCCCCAGAAAGTGTTTTTCTGAGAAACAAAAGATAAATGAGAAAGGGGCTTGTTGCGAGGAAGCACAAGTATACCCAGTTGAGAAGGTTATTATCAGGACAATAGACAGTTATTATCCTGGACAAACATCTTTATGATGAGGCAGGAGCAACACCAACACAGGGATATCAGATACATCATGTTTTGCCAGGATTCTAAGAGGAGAGTGGAGTGGTGCAGAGTAAAAACGGTTCAGCATGTTGCTCCACGAAACCAATGTTTCTTGTAATGATAGTAGACAAGTCACTCAACTCAGTGGATCAGACAGGTTTAACGGTCTGGATGAAGACAATTACCAAGTAGTTTTGCTTAAACATTAAACTTTTGCAGCACAATGCAGTCCCATCAATAACTGAAGGTAAAGATGTACCTAGAGTTCCTCACTAAGCTTCAGTAAATGATAGATCGGGTGTAGGAACAAAAAAGGCATGCTCAATCGGTATAGGAAGGCTATCAGTTTCTTTAGAATATTTAAAATAGTTTTTGTTGACATACTGACAAATTGGTGAAAATGTAGAACTGAAGTTACACTGTGATACAAGGCCAGCCATTCCATGGGTAAAAGATTTAGGGTCGCTCACAGTATAGGGCTGTATAGGAGGTGATACATGGTTTCTGGAACTGCGGGCCATTTTACTTTAGCTTCACTTTAGTCAATGCATATACAGTACATATTTGGAAAGCTGCGTCTTTCTCTTTTTCAAAGATGACATGATGGAAAATAGTTTAATTCTATGAATGCAGATCAAATAGTTGAGGTTAATTTTTCTGCTTAATTTTGAATGTTATCGTGGCAAGAGTTAAATCTTGGCAGAAGCAGAAATGTGCAAAAGTTCAAATTTCCCATTAGGACTGCCTGAGAACTAGCTATCAGCAACTGCATTCCAAAAGTATGAATATTGGCACGTGCCCCATTTCAGTCAAACTCTAATCACAACAGCATTCTAAAATTGCTGCATCATAATCCTTATAATCAGGACAAGGTGCAATATTCTTGCATAGCAACTCCAAGGACTGAAAGCTTGTTAGAGTAGAATAATAAACAGCTTTCAGCTATTACAATCACACCACATTCAATCATTCAGTGTATGGAAATGACTGATTCAATTTCAGTGTAGGAATAATGATTATAATGTGTCTGTAATATGTTAATACAGTTTCAAGTCAGCTGTTCTTTTCTTTGATTAGTCACATTGTCACTGTTTTGCTCTCTGTGAGTAGATTACATTTGCTCTTTGGTCTGATGGAGCACTCATAAATAAAAAAAAGAATAGGATAGAATTAAGTAAGAGAGGAGAGAGCTTTAGAGAAGAGGGATTAGGATTCAGAGTGTTTGTTGGAGACCAAGAGCAGTCATGGCATTGTTTACCTCCGACTTTATTCCTGGTCTTATTGGCAAGGCTTCAGTCTTGACTAGACATTGATTCTTATTTAGAAGAGTGGAGTCTAGAGTGTGAGTCTCGGGGTATACTGAAGTCTTGGGGTGTTGAAAAAAAGGTGGATTTAACACAGAAGGCTATCTCCCAATCTGTGCAATTGTAATGTAAATCCTCCATCCTCCATGACACCTGCAGAGAAATGTGTCGCTGTGTATATCTTTGAATTTCCATTTACCCTCAAGCTTAGCCAATGGTATGTTTGATGATCTTTTGTTCGTTTGTCTTATCTTGAAGACTCCCATTGTAGGTCAGTTTTGATGACATCTGCCAAGTGGTGCAGAATGCACCATGTGCTTGAATAGCATGCTTCCTTCCACTAACATTTGTTTTAAACCAATACATGTAATCACGAGGATCCTTCGCCAGTCCTGATGAGTAACAGTAGTGCCAGCCTGTCTGATCACTACAGACTTATTGTCATAATATCGCAGTAATAATGCTGTGAAAAAACGCACAAGTTTTCATTTAGAGCAGTTGAATTGGAATTAATGCGGAATGTTGTTGGTGGTACATCAAACAAGAGTACACATCACAAAAATGTCATAATGCCAACAAAATGTAAAATGCTACAAGCTATCATAGCATAGCAAACTGCAATGAATCAGTCAAGCCAAGGTGCAGAGCACAACAGGGCAGTTTACCAGGGCAGCTGAAAAGTCAAGTTCAAGCAATTGACAAATTGGTGATTAAATTAAGAATTTAGTCATCGGTAGTTTTTAAATCTCCAGATCTTCCATCAGCCCAACTGCACCAAAGTGAATAACTCTGTCTTAACTAGCTGTTTTGTTGCAGGATGTGAATCTCTCTCATTGAGTGAGAGAAGTACTGCTAGAATAGCAGAAGTGTGAATGCCACCAGCAATATTCACTTTTCTTTTGTAACTTTACTTTATTAACTTCACTTTATTTGAATGTAAGTGTGAGTCTGAAACAATAAGACTGCAGAGCTGGATTCTTTAAAATTGTTTAAATGTGAGTTTTTTATTCTTAAATTTCATGGTTATCACAACAATGTTGTTCAGAGTATGCAAATTTAACTTCCTATTGGACCCCTGCATAGATGAATGGGGAAAAAAATATACGTTTAACTTGACTTTTTAAAATATCACCGGATGGTATCAGTTAAATGAGTCTGAGTGTAAAGGCCATCTTGAGATAGTGTCACACCAATATTAAGACCAGTGAGTTCTTGGACTAAACATATTGTGGATTATATTTTGTGTTTATATACCAAAAAAGACGTATCTCTGGCATCTACATCGCCAACTTGATCTTATTTTTGATCTCAGATCTTGTAATACTGTTGATCTGATTACAGCTCAGCCAAACAAATAAATGAGGCTCTCTTCCTATCCCTTTTTGGAACTCTCTAAAACCTTGCTTGCTTTTTATTCCTTTGGTTTATTTCATGTTTCTTTGGCATATTTTTTTTTCATTTGGCATTCATAATTCACACTTTAAGTTATTTTTCAGTATTTCTGTTTGGAAAGTGACAAAAGAATCTGTGTTCCAGGGATTTAAGGAAAATGTAGATGGGGCCTTCTTTGTATTCCTTAGAAAAGTCAAAATCTAAATAAACTGAGCATCAGGTTAGTTCAGGCACAAAGTCAAGCTCAGCTGTGATTCAGGTAGATCAGCTGATCTACATGCTAACCACAAACAACTCCCAAAAACCTTTATGCACATTCAACTCTAACCCTTATGGAGCTTTCTATTTAGGTGAGATGTTTCAAACCCCTACCCACTCCTGCTGCTCTCCTTGCATGTGTCACCAAATAAAAATTTCTGGAGACAGTAATAATCCTTGTTGGGAGGACTTTATCACCTTAATAAAGTGACCGGTCAGTGTTCTAAAGAATAACTCAGTGCATTTAGGCATGTTTGACAGATTGGTTTGAGTATTTCAGAAACTCCTGATGTGATGATTCTTGTGTGATTTCTTTTGTGAGATTCTTGTGCACATAGTAATATGCAAGGAACCATCTGATTAGACTTGCCATGAGTTCCAAATCTGGTTTGGGTAATCTGAACAGGAGACAATATCATGGAAGTGCATCATGAAAATCTTTTGGTTGTTGTTTTCTGCAGTGTCCAGTGTCTCCATTTTGAGATTCCTCTATAACACTAAGTCCAAGAAAGGCGGACTCCATCAGGAAAAATAAAAACTGCTACTTATCAAATTAACTTTACGGATAATAACAGTGAAAGCTGTTGAAAAGCTGTTAAAATGTCACTTACATATATTCTTTGAGAAGGTCCCACTACGGTGCCGTGGGCTATTGAACTGTAAAAGACGGAAAGGAAGGCACATTTGTGCAAACAATAGCTGTTTTAGCAGGGAAAATGTAAAAATGACACTATCCATCTTTCTTTTTTCCTTCTCTGTTAGTAGAGGGATGAAATAGAGGTGGGGGGAGTGGCAGAGTGGAAAGAGAGGGAAGATATTAATTAAGGAGGGATTGTGCATTGACTCTGCCTTGTGCATAAGACAGAAGGTTAAGCAAATGCCAGGGCAGTGGTGTCACTTCAAACAATGACTATTAGCTTTGGAATCAGCCTTGTGTCTGCTGAGGAAACACAGTTCATTCAGACTCCTGATTGCCACTCGGCACGGCATCTGTGTAGTAGAGGTAGCGGTTGGTGGGGTGTGGGGGTTTGGTGTGTGTGTGTGTGTGTCGGGGGGGAGGGGGGGTCATTTCATTTCAATCTGTGGTTAAATTAGTCGAAGGCAGCAGAGGTTGAAAACACACAATTACTGTTGTGAGTCAGGGCTATACTTACAAAAGGGAGGCAGTTATAAAGGTGGTACTGAAATATGTGGTGGTGGACATAGGTGGTGGGTGTGGTGGGTGGTTTGGAGGGCTTTGCAAAGCCAGTTTGTGATAACAGTATATTAAAAACTACTGTCAGAGGCAACTTTGGAAACAATAACCATTTGTTTTGATGCATTCTCAATCATCCAGGAAAGTAAATCTCCAAAAGTTGATTCTGTTCATCTGGACGTAGCGTTTTGTGGAAGAAACGTTTCGTCACTCATCCAAGTGACTTCTTCAGTCTCAGCTGACTGCAGGTTTCCCCAAATCTTATAAACAGTAAATTTGCATAATGACTGAAACCAGCCCACTGAAGGAACAATGGACTGGGAGGTCAGTTCCTTAATCATAATTATGCAAACACAGAAGAGCTACCTCGTCAGGCCAGGACTCTGCAGTCTATTTACACCTACAGGCCAGTGGACACTCTTTCAATGATGAGGATGTACACATCCTGGACAGGGAGGAACGCTGGTTTGAGCGCGGAGTCAAGGAGGCCATTTACGTGAAAAGAGAAAGACCATCTCTGAATCGAGGAGGGGGCCTAAGGGTACATCTTTCACCATCTTACAATGCTGTGATTGCAGCCATTCCCCAACTCTCTGTGAATGGTACTCATGGCCATTGATCAGTGGTCTTTGATCAGTGGGTTTTGGTCAGTGGTTGTTGATCAATGGTCATGAGAATTTGCATAATTATGATTAAGGAACTGACCTCCCAGCCCATTGTTCCTTCAGTGGGCTGGTTTCAGTCATTATGCAAATGTACTGTTTATAAGATTGGGGGAACCTGCAGTCAGCTGAGACTGAAGAAGTCACTTGGATCGGTGACGAAACGTTTCTCCCACAAAACGCTACGTCCAGATGAACAGAATCAACTTTTGGAGAATAACCATTTGTTGTGCATGCAAACTACAAAGACATCCATATTGCGACCCGGTGGCGACCACTTGGGCTAAAAACTAATGCCAGTGCAGGCCGAGGCAGTTCCTCCAATGGCCACTTGAGGTTGGATTTAAAAGCAAATCAATCCCCATAAAGTCTCATGTTAAAATGCCTAACTCTATAGCTTTAAAAGCACATATAAAGGTTTGTACAAATGGTTTAGAGATGTATGGACAATTTCCCCATTCATAACATCTGTACTGGGGGTTATTTCAAAAACCAAAAAACAGACAAACAAACCGCTTCCATTTGGATTTTGTTACATGTTGCCAGCTTGTGTGACAGGTTTGCTGATACAGAAGGCTGTAGTTGTAGTAATCTTTAATCTGAGTAACTTGAGTGGACCACTCAACCAAATTTCTGCTTTAATAAAATTATCTGCCAAATGTTACAGCTTGTTTGAGATTGGCACTTTAATTCTGTTGGTTAAAATTCCAATATTTGATTAGTGCATTCTTGAGAGCGAAGCAACATATTTATGTCTATTTTACATGGTTACTTTTCTTGGGATTGGGAAGAGTTGGGACATTGTGTTATGTTTAGGATACTCCTAGACTGGGGATATAACACACCCTGTCTTAGGTTAGGGTTATGTTAATGCCTCCCCATTTATATCTTCTGACCTATTCATACCTCACAAATGTTTCTGAAATTAGATAGGACCCTTCAAATCAAGTGTTTTACATATATTTGTCTTATCCTAAAATTATGTTTTAAAATGACAAATGTAAAGAGGTAGATGTGAACCTGACCCTAACTCTAACCTGGTGAATGTTAAAAAATGAAGAGGTTAAGTAGCTGTAGTAGTAGGACAAAATGGTGAACTTCCCAGGATTAAAAATACAATGTTTAGCAACTAACATTTCTTTATAAATCTATCTTTGTAACTATCAGATTTTTCAATATAGAGTTAAGTGACAAACCAGGAAACTATCTAATGAGAAAAAGTCGTAGGGATGCATTAATTTTATCCCATAGTTGTCAGTCACTCCTAACCTAACATGCTGTCTACACAAAACCAATAAATCAGGCAAAGGCGCACTAAGTTGGAATAAATCGCCATATCACCACGACAAAATCAGGGTGGAAATAAACAAACCAGCAAAGCGGAGCAAGCCTAATGTTAGGGGCCTCTTTTGTATTGAGAGAAATTACAGGAGCGTTTGATTTGCGCCGAGGTGCCGTCCTGAACATATGGCGTTTTAATTCTTGCCGGTCTCATCTGGATAACTCGGGGCCTGGCGAATCTCGTACCACCATCAGGGAAATATGGGCACAAGCGGAATGCTTAACAGCAAAGGGCTCCAATTTCCCACCTTAATGGGCATTCTCACCCCATTCCCCCCCCCCCCCCCCCCCCCTCACTTCTTCTCTCACTCTCTCTTTCTTGCTCTCTCTCTCTCTTTTTGTCTCCTAAATCCAGGCCTTTGTTTGTTTTCCATTTTTTCCGCCGTTTTCACTCCTCCCATCCTCCTCGCTTCCCTTATTTGCATTGATTTCTCCACTTAGAGAAAGAGGGGACTCGGAGGGAAAATAGGCCTCTATCAAAACACTCACATACACAATTTACACACACACACTGAAAACCATAAACCTCACACAGTCTCTCTATCTCTCTCTCTCACACACACACAAACACCTGACACATAGCAGAGGACTAGCAGTGTGCAGAATATGTTTGTGGCTGTTCATTTTTTTTTTAATCGTCCAATGTCTTTTGTGTGGGTTGACAGCTTGAGACGAGTGACTAATAAGTCCAGGCCTGGTGCTGTCCTGCTGGGCTGAGCAGTCTCTTTATACACACACACACACACACACACACACACACACACATATATACAATCTCACACATACAAAGATAGAGACTACAAGCTTGGCTTCGTGTTCCATGCACGCAAACACACACAGTTTCTCGCACAAAATACACACATAGGCCCCTAATCATCCTGATGTCTAGCACTCCGCTGGCGATCACCACTCCACCACACTGCCATCATGGGCCAATTAAGTGGCCATATATCTGTCTAACAGTCTCCTCTGGCTGAATGGACAGTGCTGGAGTAGCAGTAGTAAGCTGCTACATGAGCCCACCCGCGGCTAGCAGTCAATTTGTAGCTTAAAGCCTTGTTGCCACAACAATCCAGCATTATTAGGAGTAGTAGGACTATTGAGGATTGTTCCGTATTTGTGTGAGAGGGAGGGAGAGCTTAGGAAAAAAAGGGTTGTCCACTCTTGTGTGTGTGTCCAAGCATGTTTGTTTCTGTATTTGGTAGGTTTGTGTCTTTTGTGTCTATGTCACTTTATCCCAAATGTTTCAGAATACGTGTTAGTGTTAGTCTCCAGATTTGCTTGTGTTTTAACCTCTTACATCTACGGTGTTCATGGGTAGTTCTAGCGTTAGGGTTAGTGTCATGTTAAATATAAAATATATTTTAACCTATTTGACATTTTTAAATACTAAAGCTCATGACAGAGAAACTCTAAGGCCAGAATGAATGCCTGGCATCATCTACCATTTGCTGATCAAATCTGCTTGTTTGGCTAAAACACAGTCAAATTTTAGTCCTAACTGTACAGTCATTGCCTGGATGCCCTCTGTTCTGTGTTTAGCTCTTGCAGTTTTGTAATGTGTGTTTGCTGTTGTCCATTTGTGCCTTGTTGTCCTTGTTATTCGCATGTGTGCACATGCACAAGAACCAAACCTCATAAGTCATAAAACAAACATTCAATGGGCCCCTTCTGGGATTGACCCAGTTGTTAAATCAAGCTACATCGCTGACACCTCACGGGGAAGGGGAAAAAAGCCACGCTTTGGCCACAGCCCATCTAGTCTGTCCAATTCTGTAGCAAAAATCTAACCACATCTGGCACCACGACAGAGGACTTATGGAAGATTGGTGATGAATAGTTAATGGCTTTCATGTAAATGCAGGATGTACTTTTGCTTGAAATCTAAATTGAATAAAGATCTGTTTGGTAACTTTGGTTTGGTTAATCTTTGTATCATGTCTTCAGACTTTCCACTTGTTCCCTTGACTTTATAATCAAAGAACCTCCTGTTATTATGTTTTGTTTGGATATGTAATGTTAGGTAATGGTACTGGACTGATTTTCAACAGGCATTAAAACTTGTTCTTGTTATCCCACCTGTCTTAAAGAATGAGATCACTTTTTAATTAGCTGATATTAGCTGATTAAGGAATCTGTCTTAATGTTCAAAAACTTGCATCATGATACCTTGCTATTTATGCACATACTCAATCGTGCCACCTGGAGCAAAACTGTCTTGAATCAAAACAGACCTGACGTGGGTTACATCAAAGGTCATGAAGGTCATAGATAGCCCACGTGTCACAAAGCACTTGACATTTCTCTAGTATAAGATAGAGAAAAGTGATAAATATCCTTATTAGAATATTTAACCCCTATAAGGTGGTAATGTATTGATCACAATGCTGCATTGGTGGTGTGCATTTGGAGTATCATCTGGAATGTCATGCTGAGATAAGTGCCCAAAGCTGAAACCAAACAGCAGATTACATCCAAAGAAAAAGTAAATGAATCTCCAAAAGATGTAAGCTTCACACAAGCTGGAGATAATAGAGTCAGTTAAGGGTTATCAAATTGCTTATTATTTTATGCTGACTTACCATTGAACATCATTTAAGCAATGTTAAGATCACGGGGCAGTCCATGTTATATTCTTAAACAGACTCAGACGACTTTCTTTGGTCAAATATAGCTTCTAGTAATTTACTGGATTCCATACAGTCTGTGGAATGACAGGGGAATGTTTTTTTTAAGCATAATGCTTCGCAGCTAGTAAGGAAATGTATCTTTGAGGGGAAAAAATGAATGGGAGAAATTACCAAGGACAATTGAGAAACCAAAAGAGAGGGACCTCTGCAACACACCTAAGAAAAAGAAAAAGCCAGAAAATGGAAGTGAGAAAGAAATGAGGTAAAGCTCGAAGTGCTCTAGAAGTGATTATTCTAATTTGGCAGCTGATGTAAATCTAAATGAAGTCACACCAGGAGTGGACACAACACAATCACCCAGGGACTCTCCATCAGATTGTCTTTCTCCTTTTACTTTCAGTCCAGCCTTCCCCATCTCCAGCTCTGAGCCACTGTGTGAGGCTTCTGAGTGGGTAACCTCAGCAACACTACACGCAGCAGGGACCAACAGAGGTATTACTGTGTGTAGTATTGCTTTTTTGGGTTGAGGGAGAGAGTAGGGTGGGGTGATGTGAGAACAGGAAGGAAGTAAGATGCCGAGGAGCATGAGGTTAGCGAGCCTATCTGGGCTTGCTGACAAACACAGTTGGACTCATATTCCCATCTGGGTCCCAACAGATCGGGACGATGGGGACAGGGCAATGCAGCAGGTTGTGGGTCCCAAAGCCCACAGATGACTAAGTGCAGCATAAACACAGTGTGTTTATGCTGTCTGTAAATGTCCCAAAGCCATTAAATCATAGGGTAAATCAAAAAATGTAACTGAAGCTGTGTATAAATGTGTAGAAGACTGCATAAATGCTTTTGTTAGAGGTGTTCTTACTGTGGATTATCCAAACAAACTAAGGTTGTTTTTTTAATAGTAATTAATTATTATTATTAACACCTGAATGAATGTCTATGTGCACGAGTGAATGAGGTTTGTAGTAAGAAAGCACTTTGAGAATGCAAAAAGAGCAGAAAACAATATATAGCATTATAAGTACCTGGTTGAACGTTTTTAGATATTAATGTATACGTGCTTTGGGCTCAATTTCACATTTAGATTAATTAGAAAAGTTGTTGCCTCCCAAAAGGAACATTTTGTCTTAAAATATGTATGTGCAGGGTCTATATGGCCCTCCCTGTGTTTAAATATTTTTTATCCCTGATGGGGACAAAAATTTCATGTGATTGTTAGTGCTGCAATATAAAACACTCAACAATGGAAGTAATAATTAAAAAAAATATATGGCCGACATTGGAATTCCTTGCACAGGTGATTTGTGCAGCGTTTTTTTTTTCAACTTGGTAAACTGCAGACTTTGTCTTTCTTTTTCTTTTAGTTGTGAATAATCCAAAACACTGAAATAGCAGTCCCCACTAATGTAAGCTTTTTTTTTAGTTTAGGTACTTATTGTCTGTGTGTGTGTGTGTGTGTGTGTGTGTGTGTGTGTGTGTGTGTGTGTGCATGGTCCACTGGTGTGGGACCCCAGGTGACAATGCGGCACAAGGTTATACCACCTTGCACTAAGTAGTCATTCATCACTGAGAGCTCCAGATAACTTCACCGCTCGGTCAGCAGACAGCCGTCTTCTGACCTGGCTGCCAAAACATTTAGCAATCACCTCCTACAGTTCTAGCCCAGATGAATATGTGTGTGTGTATGCTTGTGACAGAATGGGCCAGTGACCCCATTTGAGCTATAACCCAAGCAAAGGTGACCTCTGATCTAACCTTCATCCCCTGAAACACAGCCAACCTCTCCTGCTGGCAGCCACATTCACCAACTAGTAAGCCCAAGAGCCTGCTACAATGGCTCCGAGTCCGCCTTGTTTTCATGTTTGTGCCTGTGCACCCACTATACGGACAAAAACCTGTCATTATCAGCAAGTCATTCGAAATCATTCACAGCTGTCACACTGCAGGGTTTATATTCCTGCGTCTACATTTCCCAAGTCTACCAAGTTGGTCAAAAAAATGTACCTTGCATTTTCATCTTTCAGCCTCAGTGTACAGCCACCTACAACTCGCATATCAACCACCTCACCCCAAAACCCTTATCCTTGAAGTCCCCTGTCTCAATCTGAAGAGCACTAACGACAGGGGGCTGCAGAAGAGAATAGAGACAAAAGAGACTGATGAAGAACCCTTTTGATATACTGCTGCAGGCAAAGGAAGAGAAAATTGATTGAACCTTGATGAGAATTATATCAAGGGGAGCATTCATTTGTAGTGATGGTCCTGCTGCATGCGCAGGGGAGTAAGGAGTCCTGTACATATGTATGATCTGTGCTAGACTGTGATTCAAAGTTAAAGGGAAGCACAAGGGAACAGCACATTTCCATGATTTTTTTTCTTTTAACCTTATTCTGACATGCCCTCTGATAATACCGGTTTAAGTCATGTAGGTATAAATAAGTAACAAGTACATACTGTAAAAAAAGAACGTAAAGCTTCCTCACTATGAATGGCCTTGTCTATCTTGCTGCAGAAAAATGTAGTTTGCAGTATTCCAAAGAAATAAAATATTCAAACTCTAAAAAAATATATTTTTTAAAAAGATCCTTAGTCTCAAAGAAGAGTCTTCATGTCAGTGCAACTTTATTTATGTCACTCATGTTGCCCACTAAAATAGAATGATGGTCTGTGGTACAAGCCATTAGTAGGACCCAAGGGGCTCCAGGGTGTGTTGGTTGAATTGCATCGTGTTACTGTTCATTGGAAGTACAGAATATTCAGTTGGCAGCAGATAAAAAGCAATAAGCACTGGCTGTCTGAACAGTTGTTTCAAATCTTAGCAGCCAATGGACTGGCTGTTATCAGTATATATCAGTCCCATACATATTGCCAGTACCTAGCATTTTGCAGGCTCAGTAGGCATGTTTTCAATGACTAGTAAATCACTTGAACGAATGATGGTTTTACAAATTACACCTTAAAACAGCAAAATCAAAAGTCACATTATTTTAAGGCTTTTAGATATTTAGTTCAAGAACGTTCTCATTTTGTACTTTCACTTTTATTGTATTTAACAAACAAACTGATTTGTTTGGTTATGTCACTAAAATTAGGAAACAATCACAGTGATAACAGCTAATAATAACAGCTAATTATAATTATCAGTGATGCTAATGGCTAAGCAAAGCTAAACTTATAAGTGATCCCAATATCTGCTTTCTATTGTTAATATGCTATTGTTTAGCCAGGAGATAATCACTATTGTTCAGTCCTTTACTTTTGCATATTAGCACAATAACATTATTTAACTTGCACATCATAGAAGTTATTATTATAGCGTTATTATAGCATTAGCGTGTTATTTTTGCCAGTATTTGACCAAAAAAGATCACAATCAAAACAAAGTTATTATAACTCATGTTGTATCGGTAAGTTATTAGGACATTCTATGGAACTTGTTTGCTGTATTGCTGGGGACACTAAATAAAATTAAATGAAAAAGATTAATCTTTATGACACACTGTCTATACAAAATTTAAAAAAAAACAACAACAAAAAAAAAACCATCCAATTGTTGTAAAATTTGTATTCCCCAACCAGCTGCAAGCGGTTACAAGAGGTTGCTGTAAAACAGTTAAAGTTCCAGTCAGACAGGCCTAAAGACTAGTCAATGATCCCCTGGTAACCTCCAGCAGTGAGGAGAAATGTGTCAAAAAATGGATGGCTGAGTAAATTGACATTCCTCATGCTGTTATGTCATTTTGAGTAAGGTTAAGTAGTTAGTTATTAGTTATTAGTAGTAGTAGTAATAACATTCCAATGGAAAGCTACATTGTAGTACATCAATTTATAAGTTACATACCTACCGTTCAACAGATGAAAGGGCAGAGAAAACTAAAGGGAAATGTTCTAAAATGAAAGTTTGGTGTCATGTCTGAAAGACATGACAAAAAAGAAAATGAAGTGGGTATTAATGGCTTGTATCTTTGTTAAATACATCTGCAGTAGTAATATTGAACGTGGAGCCGAACATGTAGGAAATTTTATTAATGCTTAAAATTCAACATTATTTCCCAGCCGTCAAACAAACAAAGAGTAATTAATTTTACACTGGTTTCACAGCATGCATTTGATGCGAAGTTTGGCAGGTTGACAGAATCAAGACCATTCCATCAGACTGCTGGTGCTGGTGTGTGTATGCATGCATGTGAGCAAAAGAGGCAGGGTTGGGTATATATGCCATCTGGCAGTGGCACCTCACACCCAGCGCTACCCATCCCTGAGTGTCGGATCAGAACCGCCAGATCATGGATCCAGATCACTGCACACACCAAACACCAAAAATAAACACACATTACATATACCACTAATACACAGATGCTTTGAGAGAACATGCTAATTGCAGTCTGTGGTTGTCAATCAAACCTCCCCCATCCACCACCTTCATCTCATCGTTATCTTTTTTTCTATATAGCGTCTATTCTCCCTCAACCTGCCCTACAAAGCCCCCACCACCAATGACAGCTGAGATGAGTGTACTTGGAAATATTCATTTAGACTCCAGAAGACACTGAAGGTGCACAATAAAAACTATCCAAAGATGAAAATGTCAACTAAAGATGCAAGGTAGTGGTTAGAATAATTTTTTCATGGACAATGATTGTAGTTGGCCATGAGGCCCAAATCTTCTTGACAGTGCTTCCAAGGGATACACTGATGCTCCACATGTTAATGCTCTTACCTGTACATTGTTCAAGAAACACATATGGAAATCAGTGGTATTACTTACCAAATAAAGTGAATACTCATATACAATATATACAAAATATCCCAAAATAACTTTGGGAATATATTAACCCTTTAAAGCTGGTCAGCGAGGGCACGCTCTGTTTTGCGTAACTATTTTTAAACCCCTGTAGAACTGCAACCACGTAAGCTAGCGCAATAATTTTTTTGCATATGAAACCGGAGTTGTACTTACATCTTATGCCATCAGCTTGTCCTAGGTCACGGTTTCCTTCCACATATAGCTTTGCAAAAATTGCATGAAAAGCACTTGCAGCAACAAAAACATGATATTCCAGAAACACGCTTTGCCGATCCGATCAGCTGTTCCTAACACTTCCTACTTGGCATTATCTGCCCGAAACAGGAAGTGATGTCATTTTTGCGGAAATGTAGTTTTTTTTATCTTCAGGGCCTTATAAGCCTATACTGGTGTTTTTAAAAGTTATCTTTGACTTTATGACTTTCTGTATCGTTTCTGGGATGCTTAGAACTCAAATTGCACTGCTAGAAATAATTTATTTTGATGCATATGTTGTTTTTTTGGCAAATTTGCATTATAATATTTATTTTCGTTTTTCCTGCAGTATATAAGAATTGGTGTATTTCAAAAAGAAAACTATGAAGACACTCAAAATAAATTTCCTGTTCTTGCAAACTATTTTGTGCAACTTTTTTGTATTTACAGTTTTGAGGGATAAACCTCTTAAATTTCTCTAATTAGAAATATATGTTAAAAAAAACAAAAACGATTTTACATTTTTTTGTAGTTTATTGCACTTTTATGCAATTTATGTAATTACTAAGCACTTAATGCATACATTTTATTAAAACTTGGGCTATAATGGTTGTATTGATGTATAGCAACTTGAAATGCTCCCACAAATGGCACTACAGCATGTAAAATATAATATAAGCTCTGGCGGACTTGGTTCTATGGTAGGTCTTAAAGGGTTAATAATAATGGATTGCATTTATGTAGCGCTTTTCGAGACCTTCAAAGCACTTTACAATTCCACTATTCATTCACTCTCACATTCACACACTGGTGGAGGCAAGCTACAGTTGTAGCCACAGCTGCCCCGGGCAGACTGACAGAAGCGAGGCTGCCATATCGCGCCATCGGCCCCATCTGGCCATCACCAGTAGGTGGTAGGTGAAGTGTCTTGCCCAAGGACACAACGCCAAGGACACAACGACAGAGACGGTCCGAATCGGGGCTCAAACCGGCAACTTTCCGATTACAAGACGAGCTGCCAACTCTTGAGCCACAATCGCCCTTATTGTGTTGTAATTGAAGATTGTGGATATTTCTCCCATCAAGCAGCCAAAGGACAAGCCAAAATTTCAGTGCACACCTGTATTGATATCTGCACAAAATAGCTTCTATGTCATCTGACATCTCATCAATTCTGTATTGTCAGATAAAGACATATTTGACAGCCCATGATATATGAATGTATTTTGCAACTCCAATACCATAAACTTGACCTTATTACTTTTAGCCCAGGAATACACCAGGTGCATGTCTTTGACATCAAAGGTGCTTTTTAATTTGAAAAATGACCAGATTCTCTTTTCTCTTCTCTGTGCAGCTTGACGTGGTTTATATAAAAATTAGACTTACAAATTGTGGGTTTTAGATGTTCAGTCAAAGCCAGGAAAGTATTCGCCTTCAAATATCTTCAAATATCCAGAATTACTTGAAGTGAGAAAAATATTATCAGTTGTTTTTCACTCATGGACAGTAACGCCCTGAATATGCAAAGGTAAAAAGGAACTGGATAGAACCTAAAATCTCATTTTTAGGGTTTTTTTTGTAATTCCCTTAAACAACTATGAACTGCTCCTAACATCCATGCATGCATACACACATAGAAATAGAGAACTGTTTTCCACAAGAACAGGTACTAGGCATTCAAAGACATCTGACTGCATGGATATGTTCAACTTGTGATCTCTCTGCTGTTACATTTCCAGTTTTTCCATTTTGCTAACTGTCTCATTCCAAGTTTCAAATGAAAGAGAAAAGGTTGGAGTCTGTCCAGCTGATACTGGGCTAAATATGCAGTACACCCACAATACAGTAAATGAAATAAATTGTTTATTTCTGATTGTACAGTTCTTCAATATAACTTTATGAGATTCGTACATGCAGACAATTTAAGTATTTACAAAAGACTTTGTCCACTGACCACAGAAAATAAGTGGTATCTTGCCAATTATAAGGGAGAAAGAAGGTCCTTTTATATGATATTTACATTAAGTTTTATATCATAGGTTTTTAAGTTGTTGCCTATAATTAGAAGTTACCCCTTTCGTGATTTTAGTTTTATGTTTTAATTACCTAAATTTAAGTCTAATATAATTTAAATGTGCTTCTTGTGCACATATTAAATGAATATTTATTGAATAGATATTCTAAAAGAAAACCAACATTCTTAAGGTGGTTGTCTTACCCTAAGTTGCCCGACTTGCATGGCTGTTTACAGAGTTTGATTGTAAAGGAGTATGCAGTGCCCTCCTGTCACGGTACAAGCTGAAAGAATCCTATTCTGATACTGTATAATTCTCCTGTGATCACAGTGTATACCTTATTAAAGTGCTCACTGAACACCGTCTCCACAGCAGCCTGCTGCTTAAGGCTTTCCCTTGCCAGCGTTCTGTAAACATTACACACATCAAGACATCAAGAAATTATCGTTGAGCACGGCGGCGGCAGTGAGATGCAGAATCAATTTGGGCTTCTTCAAAAGCTCCACTTGAAGCTGGTGGCGGGCGAGACTGAGTGGAGATGCTAATCGTCGAAAGGGTCTGGGTGTAATACCTTCCCTCCCATTCAGTGCGCCCGCCTCTGAAGCCGTCGTTCTTAATTATCACCGTAGGACATACATTACCAGACCAAACGCAAATGCCATCAAAATGACAATGGGCCCATGGTTAGCGTTATCGTTGGCTGTTAATTGATCTTATCGTAATCACATTATCTAGTTCAAATAAGGTGCTTTAATAAGCAGCCCTGACCATTTAGGCCTGCATAAATATCCACCGAGGAGAAACGCTCATCACATTTTAAAAAGGGTGTATCTGTGCTGCACTGTTGCTGCTGTTTATTGAAAAGAGAAATGGATAAAAGAAGCTTTTAGAATTTTTTAGTGTAATCAACTTCTGCTATATTTAGGTTCTTTATGTTTGAGAGATGCATAAATTGTAAAGTGAAACCTCTCAGTGGGATAGGCTCCTGAGCCTGTCACAAATGTTTTGCACTGTTTTCATATTCACAATAAAGGCAAAAATGTAAATGAACCCAGCAACTGTTTTAGACACATGTTGCATATGTCTGTAACTCCTCTGAGAAAGAATGAAAGTGTTTTCTACTGCTGAACTTGGCTTGAAGAGAAGACTCTTGAAAATACACTTGTGCATTCTTCTCACTGTTGGCTACCTGAATGCTGATTTTCTTTCTTTTTAAACCTTTCCTTCTATTTCTTATTAAATCCAGTATTATAAATTCGAAGAAATCTGCCCAGTATTTAGACCTCTGTCCACCTTTTTCCTGTTTCAAAGCTTTCCACAGCTTTCAGATAGGACAGAAAAAACAAAGTCCTTTAACACATTTTTGGATGGGTTCACTTTATGATATTAAAATAAAGAAGAGAATAATATGTAAAATTATGTGAAGACATATAGCTCTATAGTCTTGCCATAATGTGACGTTAAACTGACATTTAAATGCTAGAATATTCTTTCAGGCTGTCACTGACGTGTTTTCATCATTGGAACTACAAAGACTTTATTTGTCGCTCACTTTTTTCCTGCTGTAGTTTCTTTCCCACTTTCCTTTTTTATTTCAGACACGATTTCCTCCAGTGGTAGATAAGTCAGGTAACTGTATATGTTTGTCTCTTATACTCCAAATCATCCCTTCTAAACAGACAAAGGAAAAATATTGAGAATGTGGAAAGTGACTTTTTTTGTCTTGATTTTTAACGAATTATCGTTTAATCCAACAAATGTATGTGTGCTTTTCCAAAGTAGTGGAATTTAGGACAACACTGATTTTGTGAATTTAAAAGAATCCAAATATTTACATTTTGAAACATTCATTAAAATCCTTCAAAGTGAAACAAAACAAAAAAAACAGCAAACAGTTGCTTTAAGTATTTTGAGTATTTTGAAGTGTTGAGTGTGTGTTTTAGACAAAAATACATGTTAAAAACCACAAACAATAAAACAAAAAGTTGCAATAAAAACTGTGCTTACAGCCTATAAAATTTACACAACCAGAAAAGTTTAATGCCGTACAACACAAATGCCATAATTTTAGAGTTTACAGATGAGATGTAAAAACTGAGCCATGAAGGCTAACAAAACATTCAGCGTCTTAAAAAAAAATCAGATATGGCCTGTTGTTGCTGTTTTTCCTTTAATATAGAAATTTTGCATGTAATGTTTCTAAACCAGACGCAGATACTGACATTTAAAACCTTTCAAATTTTTCAAATCTACAATAAGAAACAACACTGTTCCTTAATTAAAGCTTAAGTAAAGTGAAGTACCAGAGGACTAAGAAAGAATATGTCTGTTTGGATTTGTACTCCACAAACTGTCCTGGAAATGAAAATTGTTCTCGCTGCTCTCCGTATCAGGATTTTCAATGAATTCTTCAGAGACAGTATTAGGAACACAGACAGAAGTTAATAAAAGTCTAATCAAAATAACTTCCAAAGCTTTGGCTTCTTTCACTTTCTAAATGAGATCAAAGCCAGAGTCGAAACCATTTAAGAATTACTAAGATCTGGAAGACACAAACAAAAACAACAATAAGAAAGAGAAAATGTAATGAATGGCCAGGCAACAAACAAATAAAATAATAGGAGAAGAAAAAATACAGCAAAGGGGAGGGGTGGAACAATCCACCAGGGACACTTTCCCTTTATTGTCTTGCTTCTTCTTTTATCTCCTGTATTTTTGTTTGTTTTGTTTATTTCTCCATTTGAGAGATTTGGTTTCTTATGTGTTGTCCAAAGGGGCAGGAGGGAGGGAGGGCGGGCGGGGGGGGGGGTTGTAGCCTTCCAGGGGGCCGACTTATTATTATTGTTATGCGTGTGTGCGTGTGTCCTTGTTTGTGTAATTATATTCCCCGCATTTCCATAGAGGAAATAGGCTGAACTATAATTGGCTTGACAATGTGAGTAATTGTTGATTATTCTTTCTACCGTCAGAATCTCCACAGTTTTTTTCCCCCCTCATTCAGATTTGACTTAGGAAGGAATACATTTCCTTCTTTACTGTCAGTATGGCCAAACTCTAACTGGTATGTATTTGCTCTTTCTGAAAGGCTTCCTCTAGTCAAGGAATCTGTTTTTTTTTCTTCTCCTTCTTTGTGGCACTCAAGTCTTTTCTTGTACTTTTGAACCGGTACCATTATGGCTTTTAGTTGCAGATCAAAGGTAGAATTACATCTCTTTTCATAAGTAGGAGCTGTTATTCAGACATTGCCTCAGCACCTTTCCTCGCCGCAGCGAGGCGTCCACTGCTGCAACCTTTTCAGAGAGGTTGGCTGTACGAGGAGGGATGCTGGGTCAACACAAGAACAGAAATAGAGAGACAGAGAGAGGGAGAAAAAAAGTCGGCGAAGAAATCAATGTCAAGCTCGGTCTTTCTTTTCACCTTACGCTCAGAGAAGGAGGGGCAGATAGGAGGGAGGATGAGGAGTGGTGGCACTGGAGGGACACCTTAGGTCAATAAAGAATCAATAAGAGTGGGTGAAACTACACGAAGAGGATAAAAGACTGTGGAGTAGGCCTTGGCTGCTGCGTATTGTATGGGAGGCTCTGGCACCGACAGACAAGGAAACAAGTCCAGGAGGTTACTCTGCAACACTTCACGGCCAAACCTTGCAGCGCCTAATTGCGCTAAACTGTTTTCTAACTCAGCAACTGAGAGAGAGAGGGAGGGATGTGAGGCATGCCACTGTTTGTCCACCTTTTTAATCACAAATGCAAATTGCACTTCCTAAGACACGCTTGCAACAGTTTGGGGTTTTTTCATTCTTCCAGTGCCATGATATGGTACATGTAAATGCACTTGTAGCGCTTACGTAGCGCTTTTCTACTCTACCCGAGCACTCACTTTACATATATATATGTATATATCTATATTTTTTAATTTTTTAAAACAACACCACACACAAATGAACTCATCATCAATGAACTCAACAAAAACTCATCATACTAATTGTTTTTTATGCCTGAGAATTCACTGACGGAGCTAACAAATCAGCTTCTTCTCACTGAAAGCACTGAAAACATGCCCAAGTCATTCTTCATTAAAATTTCAGTGAATATGTTGTGACACCCCTGACATGTGGAAAATAACGAGGCGAAGGAAGAATGATAGAAAAACAGTCTTTGAAGTGTGGCGTTCCTACGCAAACACTTCTCTTCCTCCCAGTGAGGAATAAAGCCACCAATTAAGCAAATAAAGATATCAATTAAGTGGCGTAATTGAGATTGTGTAGATATATGAAAATGAATTTCCCAAAGGTGTCTTGGGTAATGAGTTCTACTGAGGTATTAAAGGTAGGCTTGTGTCATAGGCCCTGTGAAAAAGCAAGATACGGAAGGTTTTTATCTTTCTTCCCTTGTTGTTTATTCCGTGGCTTTCTAAGCAACGTTTGATCAAGAGTCAAACAAAGAAATGTTTTTACTTCTGCAGCATGAAAGAATGAAATAATAATGTCTTTGAAGCTGCCTGTGAAAACTGCATTGCCCAGTTAACATTCAAAGGTTGAAACCACGGCGTGTCATTAGTATAATGGGCGATACAGTTAAAACAGGATGACTGATGTGAAGAAAAAAACAGGCCTCCGGTCAGGCTTCAAATCCTGCAGCACACCTGCGTTTGTGACTCTCACCCTCTCTGGGTCAGAGGTCCTCGCGGTTAGAGCGGGCGTCTTAGCGAAGCAGGGGTTTCTTCACACAAAAACGCCTCGAGCAATATGGCCGTCAGAGCACGGGGGGCAACCGTTACATATCAATTACAAATGCAAGCTGAGCCTTTGTTAATGATGTCCTCACGTAGATTTCTCTTCAGATTAATTAATGCAGCTGCTTGTGCTGGAGGATGCCCCCATACATGCAGTGTCAAAGCCTTCACTCCCACACAAGCACGCAAGGAGAACCCATGTAGGAACAAGCACACATGCGCACAGACAACAAACAAATACAGTTGCATGCCTACGTATTTTTATCACCATCAAGTTTTTCTTCAACCGTACAACAGGTCGAGACCTGCAGTGGCCGAGGATCCTGTTCCTGAGTCCCCCGTGTGCCAGGAATACTAGTTCACACTGTAAGTACTAGTATTCATTAGACCAGATCCCGCTGTAAGACTGGATTTTCTAAATTTGGTTCCTGGCCTGAAGAAGTTTAACAACCCCTGCACCATTATGCTGGAGGAAAATGGATAATGAGGACAAGGTTGAGAGACGGAGCACAGAAAAAGAACCGAAATACACAAAAGACAGGGCTTTGCAAGCACGGAAATCTGGTGAATTGCATCCCCACCCCCCACCCACCCAACATAACAAACACAAAAGATGCACAGCTCTCCATCTCTCTGAGGACAGACTCAGTGTTCTGCATATTGAATGAAACAAGACCAGAGATCTATTTTCAGTGCAAAACACACACTTTTCTTTTTTCTTTCTTTTTTTTTACCCTGGCTGAGCGGAAGAAAGCACTGTGGTGGTAGCCTGTGCCACAATGTCAAGGAAAGAGTTGGTTTGAGGGGGAAAAAAAAATGAAATGAAAGTGCCCAGTTATGCTGTTAAGCGCTTCACCTGTATGTGGGCTTTTAGGACTCTAGAAAATCATGAAATTTGTGATTAAGGTAGATGCCAAGGGAGGTATTCAGACCGTGTATTCAGTCCAGTAAAACAGTATTTGCCCTTTTTCTCATTTCTTTGTTTTTTTCAATAAAGAACACTCCTTTTTTCATTGTAAATCTAAAACAAAATATATGTTACACTAAAATGTTGCAGATCATTAAGGAAGTTTTAATAGCAGGCAAAATGCTGTTTTTTTTAAATGTATGATTTCATTTATTTAGGGGAAAAAACCTACCTGGCCCTATGTGACAAAGTAATTGCCTCCTAAACCTAATAACTGGTTGTGCCATCCTCGGCAGTAATAACTGCAATCAAGCATTTGCGATAACTGGCAATTACTTTTTCACATCACTGTGGAGGAATATTGGCCCGCTCTTCTTTGCATCACTGTTTTATTTCAGCCACACAAGAGAATTTTTAAGCATGATCAGCCTGTTTGATGTCATGCCAAAGCATCCCAATCTGACTTTGACTAGGCCACTCCAAAACCTTCATTGTGGGTTTTTTGAGACATTCAAAGGTGGACTTGCTTTTGTGTTTGTGCACTTGAACTACAGGGAATGAACGGATAGGCAGACATTCTACCTCAAGATTTTCTGTTACAGACTAGAATTCATGGTTCCATCAATTCCAGCAAGTCGTCCAGGTCATGAAGCAGCGAAGCCATGCTGTTTCTGACTGTTTGCATGATGTTCTCTTTATGAAATGCTGTGTTAGTTTTACACCAGATGTAACAGGACTCAAACCTTTCAAAAGGTCAAACTTTTATCCTGTCAGTCCACAGGATGTTTTCCTCAAAGTCTTGGGGATCATCAGGATGTTTTTTCTGAGGCACGTCTACTGTTGCTCTGGGTTCTTTTGTGATGAGTCTCTGATGCACTCCCAGAGTCATTTTGGTAGTCTGGCCCAGCCACTCCTGGAAAGGTTCACAACTTTTCCATATTTTCTTTATTTGTGGATAATGGCTGTCATCAGAATTCACAGAAGACCCGACACCTTAGAAATGCTTTTTAACCCTTTCCAGACTGAAAGATGTCAATGACTTTGTTTCTTGGCTGTTCTTTACTTTCATTAGTTCGTGGCATGATGTGTTGCTGTTTGAGATTCTTTTAGCTTACTTCACTTTTGATTGAACAGGCAATTCATTATTTGGTGGTAATTACTTTTTCACATAGGTTAGTTTTACTTTCTCAGATTAACAAAGTCATTGTTTAAAAACTGCATTTTACAGCCTCTTGTGTAATATTAAAATTTTGTTGATGATCTCGCTCGCTCTCTCCCTGTATGCTGCAAGTCAGTTAAAAATCTGGGATATTGATCTGGTCATTTAAGTAGCAGAGGGCATTGTTAATCAGGTTCACCTGCTTTGGTGTTAATGAAATTAAAAAGTTCAGTAAAGGGGCAAATACGACACATCCCCCAAAACAGTAATGCACAGTGGAGGTCAGTGACAACAGGTTATTTCCTTCCTCATCTTTTCGGATTGTTTTTTTCACTAGTTTTACATTTTGCTAGTGTCAGTGTTACTATTGGTAGCATGAAGCAATACCTGGATCCTACTGGTCTCCAGGATAACACATCAATACGTGACATTGCCAGAAGGTTTGCCTCCAAGCACAGTTTCAAGAGCAAGGAAGAAATTCCATGACATAGACAACTGCTCTAAGAGAGCTGGACAAGACTTTAGCAGGCCCATCAGTAGGACTGGTATCTGCTCCTTTGTGCAAGGAGGAACAGGATGAGCACTGCCACAGGTGGAAAGTAAATAACTAATCCATAGTTTACCGCAAAGGTTGATGGATTTGTAGGAGAGAAAAGAAACATTTTTAAGTGTAAAAAGTGAAACTCTTCCATGAGATACAAAAGAGTGTGTAGAGAAGTTGCATGTAGCTATCGATCATCCATCAGTGGTATATGGAAGCATTTTGAAATCTGAAAGCATTTTACTGTTAAGCTATCAGCTAAAACTAACAACCTTGGATAGTGAGTTGCCTCCATAATCTGTACTGGTACATCTCACAGACACAGATAGCTGATATAGTGCCAATCAACTATAACTAATAAAACACTAGGCATTCACTGGAGGACACCTTAGGTCAATAAAGAATCAATAAGAGTGGGTGAAACTACATACTGAGGATAAAAGACTGTAGAGTAGGCCTTGGCTCTTGCATATTGTATGGGAGGCTCTGGCACCGTCAGAAAAGGAAACAAGTCCAGGGGGTTACTCTGCAACACTTCACGGCCAAACCTTGCAGTGACTAATTGTCCTAAGCTGTTTTCTAATCCACCAACTAGAGAGAGAGAGAGAGAGAGAGAGAGAAAGAGGGATGTGAGGCATGCCGCTGTCTGTCCATCTTTTTAATCGCAAATGCAAATTGCACTTCCTCTTAAATGCGAAGACATGCTTGCAACAGTTTGGGGTTTTCTCATTTGAGTTCAGTGACTCAGACTGGCAAAAGTGAAATCAGGCAGCCAGAAATTTGCTCTAGCTGCCCCTAATTTTAAGCCTTAACAAAACTCAGATAAGTATGTAAAAAAAAAAAATCTCTTATGAATGGCTTCAAATCAAAGTGAAGTTGGACATTTAAAGGATAGTTTTAATGGGTTGACTTTGTGAGTCCGTTTCAAGTGGCCACAAGATGAACTACAGTTATTTGGCACTTCTGCATTGGCCTCATTTTCAACTCTAGTCTGGTTATAAGCAGCCAGACCAATCGACCAATTAAGTTCATTATGTTCCTTCACAAAAGGACATAAAGGTGTGCCTTCATACACAACCGTGGTAACTGCATTCTCTATATCAAATCGAGAGTTTTAACTGGTTTATAGAATACTTGAAGGATTATTAAGCTGTGCTTGTTGGGTCCAAGAATTTTGACTAAATTAAGACTAATTTCAAACATGTACACAAGTCAGGACAAGGTCATTGTTTGCAGAGGAACCCTTGAATGTGGTGCTGGACCCCAGTGCAGCTATTCTATACAAATGTAGGAATCCTGACACTCCCCCAACTGTATGTGAGCAACTGTACAAAGAGCTCAAGTGATTTTCCCTGGATAAATAAATGCTCGACGCTAACTGCATTAGTGACAACCAAGTGCTCAATTTTCTACAAGTCATTCTTTGATATGGATTTTAATAGTGTGGGAGTGAGAAATGGACAAGTAGCACCCCCAAATCATGAAAAGATCAGTTTGATCATATTACACACTGTGGATTCTGTTCCCAGTCAATGTGGACGATTGGCCGTTAAATGTCCTCTGGTTATGAAGTGGTCTCTGGGCAGCTCAGACTTTGGCAGAGAGGCTGGGCACAGCACAGCTCAGCACAGCTTGCCATAGTTGACCAGCAGCCCAGGCAGATGGCCAGCAACCAAACAGCCCTATTAGCATTTGGTCTGGATTAAATCAAATGCCCGGTGGAGAGCTATCTCTGGAATGGCCCTGGAAGAATCTGTAGGAGAACAGAGAGAAGAGCTGGTACTGGGAGTAAGACTGGGTGAGACCACAGTGTGGTTGGTGCTGGTTTGGAAATGGCTCAATAATTTAAAGTGTGATAGTAGAAGAAGGCTAAATTAGTCCTTATGAATTTTCTTTAACATTTTGAGTGTGCCATTAAGGCCAACATTTGTTAGAGTTTGAAATGCCTACCTTAGACATTTGCAGTCCTTTTAGACAATGTCATCTGCGAACTGAAATTTAGCATCTTTTTTGAATATTATAAATATTTTAAAGGGAAATTTTTTTGATGTGGCAGTTTCCATTACAATCAGATTTATGATGAATTGATAAAGTATGCAACAACTGCAAAAACTGTTTCTCCAAAAATATGGGTGCAAAGTGGAAATTAATAATTAATAATCAGTCTGCAAATCATTTAAAGCCTTTATTGTTTTCAATTACTTACAAATACTGTAAATAAAAGTCTGATATTAAGAAATGTGTTTTTTTGAAAGCTGCATGCTCATTTTAAGTTCCATGCCAGCAACACACTTAATCTTTTAATAGGGTGATAAGGGTGATAGAGCTTTTGCCACTGTGTTCCAAAAGTGACCTGTGGAACTCTCCCCCCCCCGAACATTAAGAACTGCGGACTCAGTAGCTGTTTTTAAAAAGAACAACTCAAAACTCACCTTTTTAAAACTGCTTTTGGTTAAATTGCCTGTTTTATTTTGGCAATTATGACTTGTAATGTTATGTGCAGCACTTTGTGATTCTGTCTTGAAAGATGCTATATAAATTAAAATTATTTATTTATTATTAATTTAATATGGTAACTAGACTGGCTCTTATATAACACTTTTCTACTCCAGCTGAATACTCAAAGCAATTCATGCAACTTGCCTCATTCACACATTCACACCCATTCAGACAAGCACTTTTGTGTATGCTTTTTCTATGTACATGCTTCCTATCTAACATTTATATACATTCATACTCTGATGTCATCAGAGAAAAAAAAGAGTTGGTATCTTGCCCAAGGATATTTGGCATGCAGACATGTAAACCACCAACTTTACTTGTGGTTCCTGGGATATTTGAAAGTAGGATGGGAGGGAGAGCCATGGAACCAGCTCCCAGTTTGGATTTGGGAGACAGACATCCTCTTTACTTTTAAGATTAGTGTAAAACTTTTTTTTGTTGATAAAGCATCTAGTTAGGACTGAATCAGCTGACCCTGAATCCTCCCTTAGTCATGCAAAAGGTTTAGGTTGCTGGGAACTTCCCATGATGCACTGAGGGTTTCTTCTTCATTCAGCTTTTTTAACTTTTAATGTGTTTGCACAGCACTTAATTATTAGTTATTATCAATCTCTGGCTCTCTTCCACACTGTGTCTTTGTCCTATCTCCCTCCCCTCGTTTTTAGAGTTTTCTCTGTATTATTGTATTACTGTATTTTATTGAAACGGTTTTACTTCGCAATAAAAAGTGCTTTGATAAATAAGAAGTGGATAATTAACACAATCATATACAATACATTAAACAGGCAGCCATATGTATTTTCTTCCATTTGGTTGCTCCAAGTTCAAGATTCTACTGTTTTGTATCAGGACATGAGAAATGAGCCCCATGAGCCAACCGCAGGTAGTTGTGAATATAATTATTGACCAGGCGTCAGTATAACAGTAGCATAAAACTGGGTAATTTAGAATTACTTACTTTGCTTAAATTTCACAAATATGTGAAGAGTTCAAAGCAGACTGAACTTGATGTAGCGTTAGTAAAAGTTTTGTCAGGTATTTCACTGGTTCCAGTCTTGTGTTTCAAACTTGGGTTAAAAAAAAGACTCTGACTACAGGGATGATGTCTGTTTTCCTCCTCTGTCATTGTCTTTTCTAACATCTTGTTTTCTCCATGTTTTTGTCCTGCTTTTCATCCGTCTCATCTTCTAGAAATACAAAACCCCCAGATTTGCCTTAAAGCTAACTTAAACCACTAACAACACTAACAAATTGAACACTTAAAAAATGCTATGCAAAAATAACTTTTAGCTCACTTTAAGCTCCAATAGGTGACTGTTTTTGTGTATTTCAGTTGAACTCTTGATTCACACTCTGCTCCATGAAAGCGGCCCCTGCAGTGTTTACAGTCTGTCTGCTAGCTTTGGCATGAAGGGTGTGTTTGTGCCACATAGCATGAGTGGGTGGCAGATCGGTAGTCAGAATACAGTGAGGCGAACATGTTTAAGCAATGTTCCAACATCAACAATAACAACAACAACAACAACAAAAAAAGGAAACTGTGATGCAGAGTCTAGTTTTAGCAAGCTGACAGGAATAACCTCAATTGTGGAGGCCTGAACACTACACTTTCTTAGCTCTGAAACTTACAATGCACTTTTCTGCCTTTATAAGACATGTATACTGCAACTCTAACTCTCTAACTGCTGCCTAAAGAGTGCATTAAGCATCTTTTATATACAAAAGATTATAAAGAATCATGTGTAAAATTTCCATATTAAAATGTCAAATGATCCTGTCTTAGTAGTGGCTTATGAGTACCGTAATATAATACTACTGATATTGTGTTAAAAACCAGCATATGGCATTATGGGCAGCCCAGTGCCAGCATGTTAGGGCTACAAACCAACTTTCCAGTTTACCACAGCTCTCTTCCCTTCAGGCTACGTCCACACTAACGCATCGTTTTCTCTCCGATTTGGCCTCCCGTCCACACTGAGACGGCGTTTTCCTCAAGGAAAAATGCAGCGTTTTGGAAACGCTCTCGAAAACACATACATTTCAAAGCGGAGCAGTCCTGTCACAGTGAGGACGCTCGAAAACGCAGACTTTCTAAAACGATGACACATTTTAGTCATGTGATGCAGCCATGTCACCAATTAAACAAAGATAGCGGAGTGCATTATACAGCAGTTGTTTTCATTGCTCTCAATTTTGACAGCCCTAAAAAAAGATTAATATTAGTTTGTACATGCTCCAGATAGCTTTTCTTCAAATTCTTCAATTCTCACTTGCTTTTGCGCATGCGCAGGACTGGAACGTAAGCGTTTTTGGTCGTTTCAATGTGGACACACAACTCTGTGAAAACGACTGAAAACGCTAGTGTGTGGACGCGTTTTCAAATCTATCCGGGCTAGTGTGGATGTAGCCTCAGTAACACACTGACAGTAACTGCAGACTCAACTTATCTAAACACTTATGACTGACTATAGTACAATGACTGTCACTTTTCTTATCTTTCACATTCAAAGAGAGACTCATTTACCACAATAGGTTGACTAAATTTATCTGTTCCATTCTTGCACATGTGGTCAAGCTATTATTCAGGTATTCATACTTTAATTTTAATTTAAATATTGTTGCTAATTTTGTTGTCTTCTTTTGTTGTTGTCTCTTTCATTTTCTTTGTTTTTTGAGTATTTGAGCTAACACTAGCTCTTCCATGAGGCTGTGCTGCTGTCACAGGCTGTGACTGACTGTGGTTTGCTCACAGGTGTTCTTCAAGTTTGTGACTGAACAACTGAACTTCCAAACTACTGCCTGTTTCCATTCTCCATTCATCCCTTTCTGGTGCTTATCGAGGTCTGGGTCAGCAGTCTAACCAGAGATGTTCAGGCCTCCTTCTCCCCAGCTACACCTTCCAGCTCTGCCAGGTGGACACCAAGCATTCCCAAGCTAGCTAAGACATGTAATCTCTTCAGGATGTTCTATGTCTGCCTCGGAGACGCCTCCTGGTAAAACACACCAGAAACACCTCATGTAGGAGGCACCCTGGAGCCATCCTGGCCAGATACTCGAGACACCTCAACTGGATTCTTTTGATGTGCAGGCGTAGCAGCACAGTGAGATCAAGCTAATTTCTTCCACCTGTATCCACAAGCTCATTCTTTTGGTCACTTACCACAGCTCATGGCTGTGAACATAGATCGACCTGTACCCTTTTACGACTGAGAACCATGGCGTCAGACTTCGAGGTGCTAATTCTCATTCCAGCTGCTTCACACTCAGCTACAAACTGCCCAAGTGCAAACTGGAGGCTCAGTGAAGCCAATAGAACGAAATCATCTGAATGAAACTCATCCAAGGGCTCATGTTTGGATGTGGTGTTCCCACGTCTGTTTATTTATTATTCTTTGTCCTTGTAAGGGGGGGTAGAGAATTAAGTTAGGAATGATTTGGCAGAAGTGCTGAGATCCAAAAGTGACCTTTCCAAAATTAAGCTGCTCCCGGAGTTCTCAACCTCTGTTACTGTAAAGGTAGTCAATTCATCTAATGGTAACTTAACAATTAGCATCATTTCCACTTGAGCTACATTGTAATCTGCCAGTGATGGAGACAGTCATCTTTCCTTCATCCTGCTACATCACAACATCATAAAACTATATCTTAGATACTTTGATACTAATGTAAATACATACAAATATACTAGTATAACTCTGACCACAGATAACAGCGCTGGCCAACCAACAACAGAGTTTATTACATGGCTTTTTCTACATTAACTACGCATAGTTAGCTCATCTAATGGTAAGTTCACAAATAACTTGTTGACATAACAACACTGGTGGCTGTTTCATTAGAATGAAATGACAATAAGAAAACGTGTGATTAACTGTAAGATGAATATAGCCGTAACATGTTTAATACAATAATGTAATTTGTATCTGACGCTCATCAGATACATTTTTTGACACACACACACACACCTAAACTATGTCTTTACTGTGTTTGGGTCATGGCTCATGAAACACTACAGCCTAAAAAATGTAGACACAGAGGACAGCGTGGCATTTTATTTTGTAAAAACATTTTTTTTTCCTTTAACCTAAGAGCAAACCAGAGGCCAAGAGAGGTGAAGTGGCAAAGAGCTAAACCAAAAAGGAAAGTCAGTGACCTGCCATGTTTTAGTGATCCTTTTGCCTCACTGATATACACACACACGCACTCACACAGACACACACACACAAGGACAGCGTGCCTGTTAATCTGAACTGATTGCATGTCCACTTACATAAATTATGGACTTGGGTGGATGCATTATTTACTCAGTAGAATTAAAAAGGCATGCCAGGTTGCTGGATGCTGTCACAACATCATCACACACACACACACACACACACACACACACACACACACACACACACACGTACGCACACACTGGATTTAGCAGGAATGTAGTTTAAAGAGGAATAGTCACTGAAATAAGCAGTTATGCTGTATACCCCTTCTCTCTTTGGCTCTGTTGTCTTTTTTCTCTCCTTCCTTTCATCATTCCTTCCTGCCTTGATTACTTCAGTTTCTTTTCATTCCCTTATTCACCTACACCCATTCGTGCCTATCTACTCCACCACTTGTCTTTTTATCCTCAGTAAATTCTGCTTTTTTCCTCTTTTTCATTCATTTTTTCACATCCTTTCTAAAAACATTTCTACCCTCTGTCCTCTTTTCTAACGTTCTAATGTTTTTAGCATCCATTCTTTCTTTGCTTCCTTTGTCCTTCCAATTGCTGCCCTGTCTTTCCTCCTTTACCTTCCCACCTTCTTTTTATAGCCTCCCTATTATTTTTACCTTCTCTACTTCGTATCATTTTCCCTACTGTCATTTTAAACTTCACTTATTCTACCTGCCTTATTTTCTGGTATTCACCTCCTTTCTTAACTACAATTATCTCCTCCTCGTCTCCCAGGTTCCCGACTTAATCTCTTAACCCTTAGGCTTCTCCGTCAGGTTCATCCTTCTTTTTTGCCTTCATTGACTCCTTCTTCCTTGTCCCCCACCCTTACCGCCACCATCATGCTTGCCTAATGTTGTTTAATCCCATTCTCATATTCATACTGCTCTCTGATGTACTCTGTGTCCAACCCCCACTATTTCTAGCCATGCTTGTTTTCATTCATCTGCCAATCATAAGATTCCCTTCATTCCCAGTCAGGTCCAGTTCACCTCATGGTAGCTGCTCCCGCTCTCTCTCTCTCTTTCCCTCTTAGTTTCTGTCTCTGTCTGCAGTTTGCATCAGAAGAGATGAGACTTGAAGGGAGGCCAGAAAACAGTAGGAACAGACTGCAACAATATTTTGACAAGGCAAACTTGTAGAATAAGCAGGGGGATAGTAAAATACGCAGGAAAGGAAAGAGACATAGACCTGAGGGAGTAGTGGGAATGTGCAATGTGAAAAAAACAAAATATGTTAATATTTGTAGTGTAATGCAAAGCAAAAGATGATCACAAATAAAAATTATAATACTCAATATTACAGTTTAAAGGTAGACTTTTTTTTGTTTAGTTCAGCCCCCCACATATAGCACAAGCTGAGTTTCTTTGAGTTGGCATTACACACGTTTATAGTCAGCTTTTATGTGTAAAATACATTAAACTGTTTATAAGAGTATTAAACTGGATATGGTAAGTTGTTTACTTGCCATAAATAACAAATGCAAGGCTAGCCAGCCATTATATTTTACAAGGTCTGCCAACTGTCAAGGCTCTAACTACGAAAATGACTAAATTGTGTGATGATTTATACTACATGAACAGCAACATATGTAACAATACTGGGAAAATTTGTGTTGCTGTTAGCTAGCAAGTTAGTATTCAGTTCTCTTTGTGTCTAGGTTAGCATTAGTAGCATTAGCATCAGCCTTCTTTCCTCTTTTGAACCATTTTTTCGTTGGATTGTAGTATAAATGCGCTACAAAAGGTAATGCTATCTTAGCCACCAACAGCTTCCTCTTGCATTGTAACCATACATGCAAAGATAATTATTAGGTAGACTATATTCAGCAAATTAATTGGTTTTTAAGAATAATAATTGGAAACTGTCGTTATTTTCCATTAATGTTGGCTATTATAGGTCATGCTGTCACATAACTTCATAGCAAGTACAGGTGAAATGTACATTAAAATGAAAGAAGTAAAAAAAAAAAGAACATGGACAAGTTGTCTATGTTTCTATTAACTCCACTGTGGCTTTAATTTTAACACAGTGAGCCAAGCATATTAGATTCCAATTCACAGCAGTCATGTCTTTCCTCTTTTTCTCTCTCTTGAAGTCAGCAGCAGAGCTTAAATCACTATGCAAAGTGTCACAGTGGGGCAGTTCCTTATAGCAAAGCATCCCAAGCTTTGCTGAAACTTTTGGACACCAAGTGCTTCAGAGCCAACTGAGCAGGCCTCTGAAACACACAGAGAGAATTAAACAGAGAATATCAGCAGAGAGGAGAAAGTATGCTTCTCCCCACGCACTTCCATCCAGCACCCTCAATCTTGGCTACAACACGGTCGACTTAACACCTAAATATAGAGCGTGCTGGCTATTCATGTAGCGTTATTGCAGCACTAATGCCCACAATCGCAGATTTTGGAGGGCTAGCCGGCCTTATAGCACGGCCGCCGGCTCCTGAATATGCATGGTGCCAAGCAGGGAGAAGAGAGCGCCAGGCGAGACACAGAGGATTTGATGTTCAATAAAAGAGAAAGCCTTTGACATGGAATACGAGCACGGCCCAGCCTCAATATAAAAGAACCAGGAGGGGAATTAGATGGATGGAGAATTCCTTCAGAAGTACAGACAGAGGAGAGACAGAAAAAAAGAGTTATGAGAAAAGGAAAGGGGATATTTGAGTGTTTCTGGGTGTCTGTGTGTGTGTTGAAGTGTTGGAGCGAGTGACAGAAAAGCAAGCAGAGGCGCACACACAAAACACTTTTTTTATTTAAAGTGGAGACATTCCTCTCTGTGCCCTCTTTGACAGAGTATGGATAATACAAACCTACGATACATAAAAAGCAAGTCATTGAAAAGTCTCACTGTGGCGGCTCTTCTCCAACTCTTTAAAAGCTCCACGTCTCTAACTCCCTGCTCTCACACAGCCTCCCAACAACTTTCTCCAAGCTTTCCGTGGCTTTTAAAGATTACCTTTAAAATCATTGAGTCGCTTAACAGGCTCTTCAAATTAGACAGGGCTTATGGGTCAGCCTCATTACACATGCCATTAGCAACCATGCACTAAGGCTGTACAAGGAAATAGTTGTTCAAGAGCTGCTAAATGATAGTTGGTAATCCTTGTAAAGATGAACGCTAACTGAACAGCCCAAATGAAACATTTTCCTCTATCGTTTTGTGTCCTAGTCGTTCTACATTTAAATAAAAAGTAAAAGATGAATGTGTACTCACTTCTCAGCATGCAAGTGTAAGCATGAGATATGAAGCAAGTCTTGAAACCACCAAGCACAGCCTTTTGTCTCTATATGCATCTTCATGGGTACCTTTATGAGTAACTTGATCATAAACAATAAGCACTGTAAACAATAAGAGCAAACCAAATCCCAAAAGCTGCTGACGTCCCAACATCCCTGACAGGTCAAAGGTATTTGGACACCACGACGTAGAAATACGAAAACCCATTTCACCAGAAGCCTCTAGACTTTTGAAGTCTAAACTTTAAGCACTTTGGCCGCCACCATGTTGGGTGAGAGCCAGAAGTGATTATATATTAACAACAGAGTGTGCTTAGCTAAAGCTAAAAAACTAGCATAGCAGGAATAAAATATATATAGATCCCTTCTCATTAGTGTTAACTAGCTGACTAGTAAAATTCTACTTTACTCAATTCTGAAAAATTTAAGCACAAAATTTTTCGTTGCTCTGTGCCACACAGCCTGCTATATTATTTTTTAAATAATTCCCTTATAATGGTCCAAAAAGCACCAGCAGCACAAACACAGTTCGATGACTGGAATTAAAGAAAGTGAGGCTTAGGAGGCAATAATTGCGTCTGACAGCACGCCTGTCAATCAAAGACGCCAGATTGCAACCCCTAAACAAAATCTACACAGGCGAATTATTTAAAAAAAAAGAAGAAATAGATCAAATTAAATAAATAAAGTGACTGCTGACCTGTCCATCACAGGGTTTGCTTTGGAAAATTTGTTTTAATAGACATATTGTAGAATCAACACAACAGCCTGTAAAAAAGAATGGATGTTGGTGCTGGCCAGTTGCCTTGTGCCAAGACCTATTTTCTCCATTTTTTGCAAGAATGCCAAATTATTGTATTTGTGACTGTAAAACTGCAATACCTAATGCAAAGCTACCTACCTATTTGTATATGCTGGCACAGCAGGTATACCGATGGGTACAACCAAAGAAAAGATCTGGAAGGACAGAACACAGAAAATGCTGTAGCAGCTTTGTAAAGAGGTTTACATTTGGATGAATCTGTCCTGAATACATGTGAGCAGCACTTGATGTAGGAGCTGCATTGACATTCATGGTCAGATTTACATACATACTGTATAATGCACAGTCACAGATGCAGAAAGAGAGATGTCATCTTGGGCCTGTTGGGAATGCCATGCATGTACTTTGGTTTGGGCAAGTTCCATATTAAGTGTGTTTTCCATTGCAATTAAGGCTTTGGCCTGATCCCTTCTGACATGGTAATTGTTATTTCAAATGTAAATTAATAAATCATGAACTTCTAGTTAAGAATTAAAATAGGTCTCCACCACAGCTGCATCCTGGGCTAACCTTCACAGTCCAGTCCCTACACTCACATACGCACATACATCCTGTATGCACCCTTCCTGTATGTTCTCATTTACACATACATACTACACATGCTCTCAACACAGGCACATTTGTCCAAACAGTACGTGTACTATATATTCACACACAAGAACGCACCAAATTCATCAACGTGTTCTCAGTCCCTTACTTTGAATTTGTTGATGATTTCCAGTAGCTTCAAAATAGGTAATGATGATCAAAAATGTACATAATGGAATCACCTTTGAATAGCATGTCATTCAAGAGAAAACATAATTCATGAATTACATGGAAAACAGGTGCAGGTCAGAGAAGCTGAAAGGAAAAGGTGAAAGTTACACACATATATATATATATATATATGTATATATATATATATATATATATATATATATATATATATATATGTATACACATAAGAGTGAGTAAGGAGACAAACCTGAGTGTGTAGAACAAAAGTAGGAAATGTGAAGACATATAAGCTACTTTAACATAAAATATATAACAACCTTGGTCAAAATCACATTACAGAGTTATTAACCTTATATGCTGCTTCTTTTATTTAGACTGATAAATTCTGTTCTGCTGGTTAGACCCAGTTATTGGTTGGTGAACAAAGGTGTCTCCGAGCTGTGCAAGGCTTTGACTTTTAGAATCAGCCTCTTCTTCAGTCTTTTATTAAACCTTTTTTTAAACAGAAGATTCATGAACTTTTGTTTCATCATTCTTGTCATGTTTTCCTTTTATTTTGCTTTTGCTCTAATTGAACTTTTTACATTCTTTGTTATATTCTTTACATTTATACTCTACACACACTAACAGACAGTTTAACAGTGTACATGTCTTAATTTAGTAAAAAATATCTGAATTTTAGTTGATAAGACAAGAAAAAAAATTCATGGTGAAATAAGTGCATTTCAGAGGGATACTAAAAGCTTAATCTGTTGCTGTAGGTTTGGACTAGCAGGCCTGTTACACTGCAGTGGCAGCTTCTTTTTCCACCATTTATTTGATGGACATCATGTGACGTCTATCACTGGATTTGTTTTTGATGTGATGTTAGCAAACTTGACAAAAAACACTAGAAAATTGTGCTGTTGTCAATAAGATGAACGTGTGTCTCTACATTTTAAATACACTGCCAAAGTGATGCTTTATGACAGTCTCAGACAAACACTTAATGGTTAATTATTAATTTGGAATTCTAAACAGCTTTTATGGCCTGTAGAACTGAAAATATGTTGCATTGCTTACTGTTTATTGTACACCTTCCACAAAAATCTCAATTTATAGGGGAGTGAAGATATTAAAAATAACTAATAGTCGTAAAAGCACGTTTCTTTCAATAACATTGTTCTAAATGCACAATGTATACACCCTACCTCTGCATAGACACATACCAGTGTATATAGATTATGCACAGAAACACCATGTGCAGCACAAACTGCAAACATCCCAAAGTCAAAGGCAAATATACAGTACATACATACATCATCTGTGCAAGTCTGCTGGTGCACCTTCAGAGGGAGTCATGGCAGTGTTTACAAAAGGCACTTAATAAACAGAAGCTGGAAGAGTGAGTATGGAGAAAACAAGCTAGAGAGTCTGCATAACAAAAGTAGGGAACATGAAGACTATAAAGCTACTTTATACGTTTTTGTTTTGTTATTTTATCTCTGACTACACCACGGCCTTCTTCTTTGCCTGGTTTGTTATCCAGAAACATTTTCTCCAACTTTCACTTTCCGTATTTCTATTTTCCTCTTCTGTCTCTCTTAATCTTTTCCTAACCTCCTCCTCCTGTCCATCCGTTCCATCCCCCTGCCTCTCGGCTTCATTCCTCCCGTGAACTCTAATTCCCTCTCTCCTAGGCTTCATCTCGTTCGCCATTCTTTGTGCATGTGAAGCCTGGAAGACTTGTGGCCCAATACAAAATTTATGCTGAATAATGTGTAAGGTGGCCACATCTTATTCTGTCTTCTGTGTAATGCTCCCCTTGAAAAAAAATGAACACACACACACACACACACGTGCGGTCTCATATGGACGACACAGAGCACTTTAGCTATCACTACGGATTAGCCTGAGACCTGTAATGCACCTTTAAGTATGCCAGGGCTCTTTTAAACCACAAGCCACATTATAGGCACACACACACACACACACACACACACACACATTTATTTATATTGTATACAGTGGCACTGATTCACCAGAAAAATCCAAAACACTTACAAATATGAACATTCTCAAGATCGTAAATAACCAACAACTCTTTCACTCTCCATTTGGATTCAGGCTTCCTGAGCAGCCAATGACAGAAACCATGAGATGGGGATATAAATGGATGGACTGAGGAAAGAGGCTCTCATGCACACTACTTGCAATGTACTCACCTTTAGACTGGTTTCAAAACAGAAAAGTACTGATGACATAATATGGAAGCTATGAAGAGGAAGATGGAAGGTAGATGGAAGAAGGCACAGCTGCCAAGAGCATGTCTGGACTGATGAAGTATGAGGTTTTATAAAAGCTCAGTGAGTTACGAAAGACAGCAACAAAATATTGTTCCCTTTTCTGAGCTGATGGCTTCATGAGTTAGATCTTATGGCACCTAGATTGTTTTACCTTTGAACAGCAACTCATAAAGATAACTGAAACAACTGGAGCGTACTTCTACTACAGTATTTACAGTTGCTGACTTTTCCCAAGGATTCTTTAAGTGCTCTCCTTAATGCCTCTGGTTCAACCCGTGCTATTGCAAATTCTTGTCGGTGAAAACTGTTTACTCTAGTCTTTGTTTTACACAGCACTTGGCAAAGATGTGACTGAGGTAGCTGACCTGACTAAGGTTTGGATGCATATTTTTGCTAAAGTGTAGCCTTATTTTGATGGACTAAATGGTCACTCATTTCTTACTATGCCCATCTGTTGACATTGTCTCACATCCAGCTTCTGTATCCCTGTTATTGTTCTTTACCAGTTTGTGAGGGAGACACTTGCCTCTTTACTGGCTAAATAGTCCACTATATTCACTTGCTAGTCACTGACTTTCTCTGTTTCCACTCATGTGGAGTGTAGGAATTGGTGTATGTTGATTTTTCTGGTACATTTCTACTGAAGTAAAGTTCCAGTGGTGGCAAACTAGCTGGATGGCTAAACCCATGTTTCCAAACCTTTTGGAGCCATGGCATATGGCATATTTCACACCACGGCACACCACCAAACAAAAATGTCACAAAAAGCATATTGATCATTTTTCCCTGTGCACCAGGTATAGCAGAATTGGCTTGGTTCGTCCCCAGTATACCTTTTTTATTTTCTTCTGACGACTACTCATGCTAGTGCCTTCATTTGGGTCAGAATTTTCTCCAGGACCCAGGTGAGACTGACTGCTTTATTTTCTCAAATATCTATCTATTGCCATTACACGCATTACGGCACATACATGGACACGCCCTCTGGGCTGAAAGCCGACAGCTCACAGATTTTGATGCGTTGGCGGGTCCGTGCTTTGTGTTTACGTCTTTTTTTGCACTAGATTCTGAAGCTGCAGGCTTTGTCTCTCTCCAACCAAATTTGACTGAACCAGCAGCAAAAGAAGATCCAAACTACGCTTCACATTTCGCTTCACATAAACATCGTCATAAATTCCCTCTGACTTTTGCTGATTGCTTCCACCATGATAAAATCACACTTCATGCACAGCTCTCTCTCTCTCTCTCTCAGTATAATTCAAGAACAGTTTCCCATCTCTGTTTTCTGCATTAATTCTGCTTATTACGCACAAGTCTACCGTTGTCCAAACTGACTTCGGACAAGAAAGTCTCAGTTCTTGTGTTCAAGACTGAAGAAATTTAAAATTTTTAAAATTATGTGAAATTGCAAAATGCTTAGCTGTGTCTCTAATTAAACCTCATATGTTCATATGTTGATTCATGATTTTCTTCTTCTGTTTTTGTTCTACTGCAGAATATTTTTAAGGTGGTTATTTGCTATAAAAAGACAGGCCAGGAAAATCTCCTTCATGTTTTTCTTTTTTATGCTCTGTTACTTCAACACAAAGGCATCTGCTGTGATGTTTATACCTTTGATAAAGTCTCACAAGTGTCAGCTTTCTTTTCATAGATATAAAAATATGGATATGTACTGATAAATGATCAGGATTATAATATTTCTGACTGTCTTAGGCAAAATTTCCCCAATTCAAATCGAATCGGTCGAATCGAATCAGGACCTTGTGAATTAGAATCGAATCTATTCTAGAAATCAGTGATGATACTCAGCCCTACTTGCCTTGAGTACCAATCAGGTGAAGCCAGATAATCTTTCACATCACACACCTGATCATTTCTCACGGCACACCTATGTGCCGCAACACAGTGGTTGGGAAACACTGGGTTAAACAATGAACTCTTTCCAGGATAAAACCCACAACTATGAGATCCCTGATTCACACAATCAGATTTGTGTTTTCACAATGTAAGTGACTGATTGTTTCATTATCCAGATTTTGTGTTGCAGGACATTTAAAATGGGAAAAATGGTTGCATTTGAGAAATGTATTTATTCAGTGCTGTGTTCTTAGTATTCACCTGTCTTTTATGAAGCAGTGAGCTGCTGATTTTTATGGTTCTTTCTGCTTCAGTGTGTTATCCAAACTTGTGAATTAAAGTTTGTCTCTCCAATATAATGATCATTAGTGTGAAGGTATAAATGAAATAAGAAAACACTTTAATCAAGCAGTTAAGGTTTTGGATAATATAATAGAAAACTTGTCAATTGGAGGTTTTTACAGCTGAAATGTGGTAATGCTCGTTGTAAGCTCATGAAAGAGAGTCTTCTGTAATGTTTTTTCATGCACAGTGGTCATAACAAAAGAGCACAGCACAAGTGATATTAATGGGATTTAAATCAGGCATGCACAATGAATTTCTTTGGAGAAGGTTCCCAGAGGTGTCTGACAACATTTAGGAGACGGTGTGATTTAAACAGTTACATATAAAGATGATGAAGGCATAGAAAGGAATTAAATGAAACAAATGCTTCAGTAGAGGTTGGAAGTTTGGATTATCCTTATTATCAATGGATCTTTCAACAAATTACCAAATTCCCAGAAGCAACTAATCTTTGCTTGTGTTCTTGCCTGTACTCCAATATGTTGTTTAGGTTGCAGTTTCTATTAGGAAACACTTTTCTCTAGACGGAGTATTCCAAAGTCTTAAAGGAGGCATTTCTTTATCGTTGAGAGTTTTTAGATGGATACAGAGGCTGGACTGTGTGATGGTGTGGTGAAACTGTCTTCCAGAACTCCAGCTGACCCAGTTAAAGGTTTGCATGAATGTGCTTGCACATGCATATGTGGAGTGCGTGAGTGTGTTGCCTGTGGAGAGTGTTGGGGTGGATCAAAAGGGCTTTGAAATGTGTTTTGGCTGGCCATGACAGATCAGTGGGCGACAATCTGCAAAGTGGCCCCTGAGAACCCCCTGTGGATGACCCCACATCTAGACTGAATGCAACCCCCTAATCCAGTGTGTCACCTCACACACCCAGGCCCTTCACCTACTGATGGTGCGATGAATAAAAGAGAAAGGGCCTCTTGCTGCCCTCACTCCCTGAGAAAATGCAGCAGCAGAAAGATGACCTTATAAGAAGGAGCAGATGAGATCAGATGGTGAGATGACAGGTCAGAGAAAGTGGAGGAGGTAAAACAAAAAAAAAAGATGGGGTGGAGAGAGAAAGGGAGGGATTAAGGGAGAAAAAGAAGTGGGGCGGAGAAGAGGCAGTGAGGGCAAACACTGAGTGCAGAGCGTTGTAGTGTGGAGAGTGGGGACTGAGTAGGATTAAGTGGTCATGCCAGGCTTCTTGTGTGTGTGTGTATGTGTGTGTCTGGTTGAGTAATAGAGTGGCTACAATAGGGTTATTCTGATGTCACCAAACACAGTTCATGCACTCTGCAGGAACTGACCGTACACAAATACAGGCACGCAAGCAGATTTTTGCATTTGCATACCTTCAATAATGTTCTCAGACTGAGGACGTTAACTTTAACCAGCACGCAGCAAAATGCTGCTGTTCCTCTTCTTGCAGTACTATAACAAACTGTACTGAATAAAATCTTGTTGGCCTGTCCATGAAGGTTAGCACAATCTCCCTGCAAAGGAACAAAATGTAATGAACTGGCTGTGTGGAGGCAGATGAGGACCCAAACGCAAAACTCACGGAGACATGAGCTGAACTCAAAATCACTGCTTTATTACAAAGAAATAGAACTAAACTGGCAAAACTAAACCAAGGACCGAGGGAACACAGAAAGGCACACAGGTTCGGGGAGGAGACATTGACGACGCGACACGGAACTGAGGGAGACGTGGACATAAATACACAGAGGGTTAACGAGGGAAGTGGGAGCACACGGGGAACACAGCTGACACAGATAATCATAACAAGACATGGCAGGAGCAAACAGAACAAGACGCATATTGACGAGAGACTGTCAAAGTAAAACAGGAAGTACACAGAGGTGCAGACAGGAGGAGAGAGAAAGCACGGGGAGAGCACAGACATAACGGGCTGGGGAAAACATGGAATAAAACACAAGTAGGGGAGACGAGGGCTCACCGATACACAGAGGGGCACACGGGGTAAAGTCACATGGGGAAATCAAATGACGAACATTTTAACAGAACCACCTAGGAACAAAGGCACATCAGTGGGGGCTTTCTGCAGTATTGTGGGAATGATATTATAAAGGTTTGGTTAGGTTCAGGCCCAGAGATTCAGGCCTGTGCTAAAAGGTTTCAAGATTAAACATGTTACAAGTTAAAAGTTAAAGTTAAAAGACACAAGCGTGAAATGGCAAACTAACCCATGTCAATGTTTTGTTGACCCATTAATCTACCCTAGCCTCACCAATTTAGCTCAATTTCAATTGCATTTTATTTACATAAAAAATCAGAACAACAGTTGCTCCAAGGTGCTATATCTTATGAGGTAAAGACTCAGGAAGTGGGAAGGAAAACTAACAAGAAGAAACCTCCAGCAGAACCAGGCTCAGGGAAGATCAGCCTCTGGACTGGACATGGGGACAAGTTCGAGGTCAAGGAAGGGAAACAGTACAAAAGACACACCTAAATAGAGAGCAAGAGATTAATAATAACAATTAATTAAATGCATATTGGTGTATAAAAACATGGAGTGTGTAAAAGCAGTGAGTAAAGCAGAAACACACAGTGCATCAGTGGAAGCCCCCAGCAGCCAGGGCCTATTGCAGCATAACTATGGGAGGATTCAGGGTCACCTAATCCAGGCCTAAGTATAAGCTTTATAAAAAAGGAAAGTTTAAAGCCTAATCTTAAAAGTAGAGAGGGTGTCTGAAGAGGGGCCAGAGAGCTAAAGGCTCAACCTCCCATTCTACTTTCAATTAGACTTTACGGCTATGAAATAACACCTGGCACTGCTACTTATTCCCAAATGGTAAACTACACCAATTTTTGCAGGCCTTTAACACATCCATTAGTTGAGGTCCCGGCACATCTGGCACAGAGTGACTCATGTGCCAAAGGTTTCGAACTTTTTATCTTTTTTCCTGTGATGTGACTGTAGTGAACATTTTTAGTCTTTAAGGGCTAACAGCTGATTTCTGTATGGTTACATTTTGGTGTTTTAAGAGGAACATCAGAGTGCAGGGGAGATGAATGGAACTGAGCAAGTGTTTCTTGTACATATTTTTCAGTTCTTAAGTATTCTGCTTGGTTCATAGGTTAAGATATACTCATCCACCAAATCTTATGAAGGACCTCAGCACTGTGCTGTTTGACTCACCCCAGTATAAGACAGTGTTTGTGTTTTAAACAAGAGTGGACAAAGCAACATTTTTAACCACCACGGCCTTGGAGAGATTCTTTTTTAGCCATTATTGTTCAGAGGTTGTGCTTCCTTGAAGTAACTGATTGAACAGGCTCTACAGTGATGAATTGTGGTAAATAGACTTTGTTTGTTCTACTCTGGCAGCTCCAATAAAGAAGTAAAGATAGTTCAGAGCACTTCATAATGTACAGTTGTGTCCAGTGTGGTGACATGTTGCTAGGAGAATAAAGGCACAGGGATTCCATATGACTTGAGGGCAAAAGAGTCAGATAGCTATTATTCATACTTTGAACATGAAAACACTGTTCCACTGAATAGTGTGCAGAAAAGAATAGTGAGCCCTGAACTGCAGAACACAGAGGTGCCCACTAGAACATGCTACGGCATGAGCACAACAATGACATAAATGGAGCACGAAGATAAACACAAGTCCCAGCTTTCCATTGGTGATAGTGTTTGTTTGTTTGTTTTTCCAACACATTTCCAAACATTTCTGATATATAACTGACTTATAGTCCCCTTTCCCCTTTTCTTGTCTCTCCATGTTATAGTTTGTATATTTCTGTCTTGTAGGGTTACATTGCTCAGTCTCCATGAACGCAATCTAAATTTAGCATTAGGACATTATCAGCATTATCAGGGAAGGTTAAAGGTACATTAGATCAGATTGTGGTAGTCACTAAATCCCAAAATGTGTCTTATTTTGTAAATGTTAAAGTTTGTTGGGTTTTAAAGGAACTCACTGCAAATGTAAATGCTAAAATCAGTTCTCTTGTTTTTGGTGGAAGTCCCAAGTCTAGATTTCCCACCAGTGACGTTTGTTTTTTGGACTAAGCCAAACTAGAATGCAGTGCTACTGACCTGATGCAGGACAGGTCACAACCTGCCATGCTTTTTCACTTCAACTGATCATTATCATTGTGTCTGTTCTTACATTACTGTTTAATCAAAATAAAACTAGACAAACTTGGGCCTATGATCACCAAGTATTAAAATTCCAGTAAATTAAAAAAAAAAATTAAATATGGCTGCCTCAGACTGTGTCCGGCAACATTGCTATTGTTAGAGCTTCCTGAGGTCCCATAATAGCTGGATCATTACAGTTGAAGAAAGCATGAAGCATCATCCAGGGCTGAAAAATGGATGATGCTTCATTTCCCCAAAAATCTACTTCCTCTAATGACCAGTTGAGGCTGGCTCCAAAACCATGTCATTCTCCATAGACTTGCATGTAAAATTTCCTACTTCAGCTTCATGAAACATGAAATTCTCTAACAAATATGTCTATGAAGTTTAAATTATTGTGTTTGTTGTCTGCTATTTAGAATGAATTAGCAACCTACCTTACATGATTCATCTACACAATTTATCAATCTAGCTTTCCAGCAGGTATCAACAATTTTTAGGCAAAGAGCCCTTAATTAGCAAAGCAGCACATCAGGAGAACACTCCTTTAAGACTGTGAAATGTTGGGATTAGAGTATTTAAATGAATCATACATTAAGATTTGTGGCAGGCAAAACCTGTCTTATTTTGGTCATATTTGGTATTTTTAACCAATATGAACTCCCTTATTAGGAAAGCCACTGTTTACATCCTGTATCCACATAGTACATCCATGTCAGTTAGTAAGAAGAAAGTGAAGGCTTCCAAAAATCATCTGAAAACCAGTGTTTTCCGAATTAGGTGAAATAACTCAAAGTGAATCTGCTGCTATCCATTCTTGTGTGAATGGTGGCTGTGACAGTCATATAACACCGCTACAAAAACATAAGATCGATCCACGAATCCCTGTCTACGCATTTAACAATTCTGTGTGTTGGGATTTTACAGGCAACTAGTTCCAAGAGTACAGCCTAGTGGTATTCGCAGCTGACTAAAGGACATGGTTGGCTAATTCACATGGGCTCTGTAATCAATATATTTGATGGAGCTGAGGTGTCTGTGGTCTGTCACTCTCCTAAGTGTGCCTATGTTTATTCAGTCAAATATGCACCTATTTAATAATAATAACAAAAAACACAGAATATCTGCTGGATTCCTGAGTGCAGGCAGAATATATACACATTTATGTTCTTGCCCCACCTACACACACGCACACACACACTCAGTTTTACACATTTGAGTGCAAAGCGCCCTTCTCGGACACTAAAAAAAACTTTCTGCACAATCACACTCAAAGACACACACACACACAGACACACACTGTTGTGACCCCAGAGAGCAGGCCAGCTGTGTGTGTGCTGGAGCAGTAACCCCGGTGTTAATTATAAATCAATGGGCCAACTGTAAACGCACAAAGAGAGCATCTCTGGCACACATGACTTCTTCCATGCATGTCAACATCCATAGGGTATATAAGCCGTTTAAAGTGCCGGGGCCTCTGCAATATTCATGGCTGATTATAACAGATGGTAGGCACACACAGAGTAACACACTGCACTGATACTGAACAATGATACAAACACAAACTCAGAGAGGAGTTGAGGGTTAGGGCTGGGGATCACATGCTAATAAGCACTGCATGAAGGATCAATTTCAGGACATTTAAAAGTTTGAATACTGTGATATTATCCACTGGTTCGAGGCTGTTAGATGTCTATAATCACCAATGACTGTCATGGTAAACTTATGTCTATGATAGACTATGAAGCTGTTATGTTTTACTGACTTGGCCTTTGCTGACTTGGATTCGCTGATCATTTATTTACAAAATCTGTATGTATCTTAAGAGGCAGAGTCTAGGAGAAAATCACTCCCTTCTTTTATGTTATTTTTTTGATAGTTTCAGGATTAACTCTTTCAGTGCCATTATCCTGTTGTGCTCCTTCTTCTGGTCAGACGTGGGAAATAATGCTGTACAAATCTTCGTTACAGCACTTAATTAGAATTTCTAGGTATCTTTTCATTATTTCAGTAGTTATTTTTCTGAAAACTATTTTCAAACAGGCTCGTTACTTTTGGTTCGACGCATTTGAGGGAAAAATCAAACCGATTTGAACCTGTAACTCATGAAAGTAATGTTCGTTTATTGTTGAACAGGCAGGTAATTTCAAAAGCTGCGTTTCTGTCAGCTCAACAAACATCAGCAAACACACAAACTGTTTGTGTACACTTTGTCTCGCAGTGTGTTGCTAGCTAAAGCTCCAGTCGCTAAATTTCACAGGGAGAGAAAAGAAAGAGAGCTAAATTCACTCAGAGATGGAGAAAGATAAGAAAGAAGACAGGAAAGTGAGAACAGAGGTTAGATTTAAAGGTAAGCACTGCTCAGTGGTTTTTAATAAAATGGACATTTAAAGCTCACATGTAAGTCCTCATGTTTTTAAATCAGATTCTCTCTGATTTGTTTCTCTACGAAAGTTTGTGTTGTATTATGTTGAAATGTTTAATTTAAAAAATGCATCGCTAATTTATAAAGACTTTGTAGCTATCTCAACTGGCAAAGAGCAGTGTAGGGACTAACACGTTATTAAGTAACGTGTCACAGTAACTACGTCATTATTGTGGTAACGAGCACGGTAACTAGTTATTATGCCAAAATCAAGAATGCGTTAATCGTTACTGGGATTTAGATGGGGTCGTTATTCCTTACTTCGTGTGCTGCGTTCGACTTACCTCGGAAATCGGAACACGGATCTGGGAATGATGTCACGCGTGAGTAAACAGAGTTCTGGTTATCCTCATCAGAGAAGTCGGAATTCCAATATGGCAATGCCTGTTTTGCTAGCCCTCCACAAAAACAAATTACTACTAAACACATATGCAGCCATAGCTGTACTCGGTGGGCCGATGGTAATTTTTCGTTTTGATGAGCCAATGTTTTTTTCTTCTTTCTCTTTTTCCGTAACGGTATAAACACTGAAAGGTGGTGGATTGGCCAGATGCTGGCAGATGTGTAAAAATAACTCAATTGTTTGGTGGTGGCTATCGCGGAGCTTCCACAGATTCAGTAACATTAGCAAGTGGTGGAGGTCAGCAGGTGGATGAGGGAAAGGGGAGGCAGGAGGAGGAGAGACCCGAGGCGGCCGCCGGTCTGAGTGTCAGGTGAACTGAACTTCAGGTAAGAAGTTATGACCTGCAGTCTATCTGGGTCAGATATAAACCAAGTTTAGGTGGAGTTTATTTTCATTGTCCTGACTTTTTACAGTCAGTTACAATAACTTGTACTGTGTACTAGCTAGCATGACAGAGTTTCTATACAGCTGGGCGGGTGCTATGATGTTACTGATGTTGAACTTTATTTTATTCATAAGGTTAGTTATTAGAGTTTCCAACCGTCCCCTAAAAGACGGAATCGTCTCGTATTCAGAGAAAATATTACGCGTTTCGTATTGAGCTGAAAAGGAACGCGATTTGTCCCGTACTTCAGCTACAATGAAACAAAGACACAAAGCTGGAGTTTTTCTGTGTCTTTACGCTGCACAGCTGCCTCTTCTCTCATTCTCTCCCCCTTCCTCCCCTGTTGCTACTTCAAAAAGTTATGAACTGCTCCTGAGAGACAAATAACACCAGGATCCTTTTTTTTTTTTACAGCTGGTAACTGTGCAGGGGTGGATCTTGCAAAGTTTTGCCAGAGGGGCCAGGTAGGGCATTAACAGGGAAAAGGGAGCACAAAGAAATACTTTTCTTTCTTATTTTCATTTAAAATGTCTCACTTTTAACAAATAATTATCTGAATCTTACAACAAATGTTTTAATCTGATGTAAAATGTATAGAAATCCATTATTGTACATAGTAATTTTTTTCATGGTCCCATCATAATTTCTCCAAAAGTAAGTACTGTATTTGATGCCAGTATTTTCCCACATTTTCTAGATTCTGTACGAGTACTGTGTGTAAAATGCCATCAAGAAGTCAATTAAGTTTTAGTCTTTCTCACCTGTCTTTCTATCTCCTTTCACTTTTTAAAGGTTGCCATGTTAGAAAAAATATTTTGCCCTGCCATGCTGTTAATTGATGTGGTAATTAAATAGTTTATGAAAATATCACTAAATCTGTCATTTATTATTTTTAATATTCAGTAATGATTATGTCTCCCCTCTAGTCTTCGCTGTCTTAATTTCAGGTTACCGCCATGTGTTGTAGATAGTTCAGGAGGTTAACTCGACCAAGCAGTCTACTTTTGGGTACTGTTTAGAATACCAGAATAGGGAGGATGGTGTAGGTTTAAGTTTATTAGATTGAGACATATATACCAACAAGACAGAGTACATCACTGTCACAACAGAGTTTGTTTTCATTCAAATGCTTTATGGTTTTTCCTATAATGGTGGGCCGGTCTCTAGTCAAAACGCCCGGGCCGATTTCTTGTCCCAGTCCAGCCCTGTATGCAGCTCATCTACAGTCTGGAGTTACCTACATCTTCCTACTCAGAAGGCAGAATTTCCGAGTTCCGAGTACAATCGAAAGCACCACGACTGCAGTTTCCGTGTTGGATATAAAAAGCGCACGTGCCGCTGCGACGTAGGCTAGAATCATGCCAGCAGTCGATGATGGTCCAGGGGTGGGATTTCACTCGTGGAAATATGCACAAGTGGCACAGTGCACTTGTGGCAAGATAGTGCTAACATGTAAGCAAGCTAGAAGACTGGCATCCTTGCTGGATATCCAGTTAGGGAAGCAACACATTAACAAGAGAATTCTGAGTACAAACAAAGTTACCTTTCCCTAGTAACTAGTTACTTTGAAAGTAAAGAGTAACTTGAAGTAACTGAGTTACTTTTCATAGAAGTAACTAGTAATGTAACTAAGTTAATAATTTAAAGTAACTTACCCAACACTGGTAAAGAGGATGTCGTTTTCACAACACTGCTTGCCTCCCGAGGTCCCTATATATGCATGTAAACCTGCGTCAAAACGTTCACTGAACTCGATACGAAAAGAATGTTTTCCTTCATGATTTGGGTGAACTTAGCGCAGCTGTAGGCTTTGTTTCTTTTGGTCACACCAAGGTATGTCATAGATTAACTGACTGAATTCCACCTTCATACCAACTTTATACCGTCTAGAAAAAGGACACCATAAACAGTCTACTGTCCATTAGGATGGAAATCATCCAGGACAGCTCACCAAACATCTGCTGACATCATGTTGAATTTTGTTCTGTAAATCTGCAAAGAGCAGTAAACCTCAGAGCAGCAGCAGCAGGTCAACTGATCACAGACTACGTTAGGTAAATCTACTGGACCGCTCAATAGAGGTTATTGTGTTGTGATTCTTTTCCCCACACTGAGCCACTACGACTGATTTTAGGGTTCCTTCACCTGATGAATCCACTTTAACTCCTGACTGTACTCATTTTCCTGTTTAAACACAAAGTCACCTTCTACAATGTAGGCAACAGAAAATAGAGCCTTTTAAAAAAATGCCTTTCTTTTTTTCTGCTCATGTTCTGCTTAACTGATTCAAGCTGAGTGCATTTATTAGAATTAAAATTTAGCCTAAAATACAGTTTGTATTCCCATCTACTGATATTATTTTATTATTACATTAATATAGCACAAGGTTCAGTTAGAGTTGCACATAAATAGCTGCTAGAAACGTCCTCCAAAGCTACTCCAAAGGCTTTCTAAATTTCAGTACATTTCAAAGCTTGTACTTTTACACTATTACTTATTAAAGAAGTTGAATCAGTACTTTTTATTGGAGTATTTTTAACACTAGTCTGTGTACTTCTAAGTACACCATGTCTGTACTTTTGTTACCTCTCGTTATGGCAGAAAAAAAGTTTTTTTTAAGTATTTCCTGGAATCTTATGAGCAATTTCCAATATATTTGATTGCAAAATGCTTTTACAGGTTTTGAAAATAGTTTCATTTTTATAAGCTGAAACTTAATTAACCCCCCTGTGAGAACATTGCAAGAGAACGGAGTACCAATTGAGCTTTGTTTAAATACCACAGTACAGAAGTATTACTGGTACTGGTATTATGTATTTTGAATGGTTTACACATTTGTAATGTGAGCCCCAGTTTGAGTCCGGGAGGAGACAGGAAGGGCATCCAGCATAAAAATCTGCCCAAACAAAATATGCAGCTCTTACACAACAACCAACTCCTCATGAATAAAAGGGGAGCTGAAAGAAAACTTCTTCTTCTGTGAATTTTGAGTTTATCAAACAAGAAAACAATCAGCGAACAATGTTATACATGATTTAAACCTATAGTGATTTTTATTTTTCAAATTTTCTTAAACCATTACAGTAATATGAGTATTGTGATTTTTGTTTTTTTTTTAACAAAAGTCATTTTGAAATGAAAATCTGATATCATAACAGCCCTAAAAGTAAGCCAAAAAGTTGGTTAGTTTAAAGTGAATGAAACAGTTAAACGTAACTCATAATTTAAAAGTATAGAAATAGAAATAACAAGAAACAAAAAGTAATAAATAGATCAAAAGTTACAGAGAATATGGTTCTTATTCAGTGTTTTACACAACATGCCTCATTCAGTCATTCACACAAGGACTTTTTTCTATGCTTAAGTGCTTTCTGTCTAACCTTAAACCAGTGGTCCCCAACCCGCGGGCCACAGACCAGTACCGGTCCATGAGTCGTTTGGTACCGGGCCGCAAGAGTTGAGGCTCGGGTGTGAAATTTATGGTTTTTGGGGTTTTTATCGTAAACTCGGTTTCGCTGGGTCTTTTCCCATGTTGTAGTTGTGTGTCGTATTTTGAAAGAAATTTGGATTATGCATTACCATAGTGACCCGAGAGCGTTAAGGGGCAGAGAGGAGGATGTTACTCTCAATGTTGTTGGTGCATTTCAGGAGGACGCTGCTAATAAAGTTACACCATTACACAGTGAATTCGCATTTATTATTATATTTACAAAATACCACATTTTTTGTCTTGGTCATTTTATTTTGTTATATTTATCTGTGAAACCTTAAAGGCCGGCCCGTGAAAATATTGTCGGACATTAAACCGGTCCGTGGCGCAAAAAAGGTTGGGGACCGCTGCCTTAAAGCACACACTGACACTCTGATGAATGCGCTGGGGACCAATTTGGGGTTAGTATCTTATCCTAGACTGGAGCAAACAGGAATTGAACCACCAACCTTCCAGTTAAAAGATGAACCATGCTACCTGCTGAGCTACTATTGATAATCTTGGTAGCATTGGTACTGCTACAAGTAAATCTAACCAAAAGTCATGGACAAAAGTGGCTTAAAGCATTAATGCAGTAAATAGTGCAGCAATAATTGAAAGTAATTATTGAAATTTTTCTTACTAAAAGAGTTTATGGCAGTTACTTAGAGTAAGTTTGTTCTTCTCTTTTTATCTGGCACCTGTTGTATTCAGAGCCATTTCCTACTCTTGTAGTTGAGAAAGCATTTTAACACAGGATTTGTTAACGTCAATCTTTTAGCTGACAGTCACAAGGTAAGACTAAACGCTAGGGCTTTATTTCCCAGCAAATAAAAGGCATGATTGGCAGGGTTAAATATAAATATGGTCATTTTCAGTTCAGTTCAGTGTGTCCCCATGCAAACACTTCACAGACAGTCACAGGCATCAATCATGCATAAAGAAACACACATGCCACGGCTGCCACTGTAACCTCAACATGTGCGTTGTCTCTTTAACGCAACATTAGGGTGGGATGGAGAGGGGAAGTGAGAGGAAGGCAAAGGGACAGCAATCAAGTGGCTGTACAAATTACATATAACTACTTGTACAATTATGGGTCTAAATTACTAAATGCAGTCTGTCATAACAGAGAGCACTCATCACAAGAATAAGGTTGAAAATAATGCGTGCATCAATGGAGATAGCAATATCAATACAACTTTTCTTCCTCGTGACTCTCACTAGCTACGTCTCAGGCTCTCTGTAGGCAATTTTTGTATACATATGAAACATGTGTTTTTATGGTCTTGTTTTATGCCATGGCATCCTGTGGTGGCCACTGTAAGTATCCAAAAAGAACAGTTTGTGAAAGAACACTGATGGGCGAGGTCGCTAAGGTGTCAAACACAGATGTCTGAGCGGGAAGGAAACCGCTGGCAGAATGGCAACTCGCCTCGACAAGTTTTACACCTGACCCTGCTTCCCATGAGCCGGTGCACACTTCTCGGCTGCAGGCGCAAATACACAAACAGAAGGAAGTGAAGGAGACCACAGCATCGAGAGGCGACTAATAGAAAGAAAGCAAGGAGGAGACAGAGAGGGAGGGAGAGATAAGGAGAGGGAAACACACCGTCTATAAATCACTCTATCTGACAGTGAGGGAGGGAGTGAGAAAGAGAGAGAGCCGATGAAGTGATAAAGAGTATCTTTTTCCCACATTATTCAAAGTTATGTAACATACTGTAGAGTACTGGTAGGAGTCATTGTAAACAAATGCTGCCACACGTACATTTATGCATTTATGCGTCTATAACACAGACGAGCCACAGTGGGCATTCGCATTCTCCGTCTGTGTACCTGCACACACACATATTCTCACATATATTCTGTGGAAACACACAAATATGTGTATTGGTTCCAGCCTGGTTTCGGGGTGATGGGTCTTATGGAAAGAATATGAGCAAGAACAAACAGAAGGAAGGGGAGAGAGCAGCTACGTGATGGATCAGTGTTTGTGTGTGAGAAAAAGGAAGAGCTGAGGAATGACAGGCAAGACAGATGAGCGAGTGGAGAGAAATAGCATGTAAAGACATACACACACAGAGCAAAGCGATATACAGAAAAAGAACAAAAGCTGCACAGAAAAGAAAAAAAAAGTGGAGGAGGCCGATGGCAAACATTCACTACAATGCTAATTTTAGCAAGCTATCAGTCAGCTATGGTTTTTCCTAGTTAGCTTCAGTGGCTGAGTACTGGAAGGTGGAAATAGAAAAAGGTTTGTGAGTTGCTAGTCATAGTGTTAGTGTGATGTTTCATCATTATGCGAATACCAACATGGAGATAAAAACAAAACTCACCTGCACCTCCTACTACTTATCTTTACCGGGCTTGTTTAGCCAAAATGTAAACTTGTTGTTTAGCTTGAAGCATCGCTAACGGCCAATGCTACATAAACAGCTGCTAGCAAATCATATTATATGTTACATCATACAAATGGCATCTTTTAAAACATTTACGACCAAAAATTGCACTCAGACTGAGAACAGTGGGCTTTACGGGCGTCACTACTTTGGTTGATCAGTTTAACTGCTTTACATGGGCACTGCTCTCTCACAGCACTGAAAAAAATATGTTGTTGGATTTACTTAATTCAATGGTGGACATTTGTTGCACACACTGATGTTTTGCTTTGGCAGCAACTTAAACAATTGAGTTAAATTAACACAATTTATTCATGTTCAATAAACCTGTGCAATTTGTGTTGATAAAATGTGACTTAAACATGTTTTGATGAAGTAATTTGAGCTCTTGGAATATTTTAATCCTTCACAATTTTCTCACGTTATCCCAACACCATTCAATAACTTTTACTCAATACTACTTGGTCACTTAAATACTACATGTTATCTTCAAATTACATTTTGCTATTATATTCTAGTATCAAATACACAATTTTCAAATGGAGGCCTTATAACAGATTGTATTGTTCTCTTCCAAGATGGTTGCTGGCATCCACCAGTAACCTTTCAAAACAAAATGTCTAATTTCACTGCATTGACAGTAGGTAAAGAATTAAACTGACATTACTCCTCTACTGAATCTATATAAATCAACAGTTAAATAATGTCAGTTCTTCCGTGTTCTCTGGAATCAATCACAGCAAAGAAATTAGACTGTTTCTTTTGAAAAATGTTGGGAAAGAACAATACAAAACATTCTATTTAAGGCCTCTGACGTCACGATTCAGTTAAACAACAATTATAACTAAACAATTTGAGGTAATGTTAGTTTCCATTAACATTAAATTGGGTTACTGAATTGGCAAACACCTTCCTATTAACACTACCCATTTTACCCCAATAACTAAAGAAATTAGCACTTGCAGGTCAAAACCTTTATTCAAGAGACGCAAAAATAACATTGAGACAGTGACTGTCAAAAATTACAGCACTGATCATACTGTGACATCTTGGTTCAAAACAGCACACTTAGAAATATTCAACGTTCTTTACTTCAACTGAATGAAACTGAAAATACCATTTCACACGACCCATATGGGATATTTAGACTGTATAACTGTTCACGCTACATCTCTTCACTAGTAAAAGAAAGAAAAAATACAAAGAGAAATTTAAAAATGCTGCCAAACAGACAAACAGAGAACTTGTACAGAGCAAAAGGAAAAACAAACAACAACAAAAAAAACGGCTCGTCCTCATGGCAGTTGCAGAGTATATAAAAACGAACCCTGCAATCTGTTCCTGGAATTGAGCTTCAAAAATGCAGCAGAACAAGTGTAAGATTTAAATGTCCTCTCACCTAGAGCTGATCACCTCACATGCATAACAGTGAGCTTTCCTTGCAGGAGCAGTTTTGTCTTAGTTGTGAGCTTTTCTTGAGAGCTGAGTTGCATCCAACTCCATTACCACCCTTTGAATCACCTCAAAAGTGTAGCAGAGTTGTGATGGGTAACTCATGTTGAAGGAATAAAAAAGGTCCAAACAGCATGGCTACTGCAAAGGTCACGTTATCCAGATCTTGAAGAACTACTGTACCCTTGATGATGATGCCAACATCAGAAAAGTCATTGCCTGGCGCATCCTCTGGAGACAGATGTTCATTGTGGTTTTCTCAATCTGTGCAGTGGCCTCAGTCAAGTCCTGGTTAAACACAAAACATTTCTTTAAGATTCCTTTTTAAACTCATCTCTTTTGAATCTACCAGTTCTAATGTTAGAGTAATTTAAACCAATGCAAGCAACATAGTAAATAGCTATAGCCAAAGAGTGGCCTGCCATGCTGCCATTCATGGTCTAACAGAGTTTCTAAGAGAGAGTGAAAAACATAATAATTTCAAATGCTTTACATTAGTTTTTGTTAGAAAGACACCGGCCCATCAGAAATCCAGGTTATGTCACTCAGAAGATGTTAGAATTTAGACTTTCAGCCCCACAATTTGGTTAGCTGTTGGTCAGTTGGTCATTTTTTTTTTCAAACAAAAGCTAATGTAAATATTGGTGGGATTTTCCTTTGTTCACTAGAATGACAAATTTAAAGTTTTTTAACACTGATGTGACCCCTAATACAGGGGTGGGGGTGGGGCCTCAAGGGCCGGCGGCCGAGTTCACTACCAGGCCTCAAGTGAACTTCAAATTATTAAAGAGGACTACTGGTCCTAACCAGTCCAATGAGGATCAAGTGGATAACTAAATGCATTTTTAAATGTTGCAAAGCCACAATCTACTCATAAAACACTCACCATGAACTCCTGCACCAAGATGTTGCAATTGTCTTTCACACAGATGCGGAGCACTTTGATGAGACTCCCTTTGAGCATTAATGTCATCCTAAAGTATTATAACAAAGAAAACAGAGATTTGTGAACTTTTCAGTAGCACAGAAGAAAATGATCCCAGACAAAAACTCTTGACTTTTTAAACCAGTCAACATGCAACACCAGCATCTACAAAACAATATCAAAAGTTCCTGTTTGACATCAACTTTATGGATATATAGTTTCCAGAACATTTATTTTTAAAAAAAAGATAAATTTTTCTCAGTGGGCCAGTAAATGCATGACGAAAATTATGGCATCCTTTTAGTGGAATCGGTACTCACAGGTAATAGTTGACTATTTCAATGGATGCAGCATAAAAATCTTTTACTGACCTAATGCAATACATATACACTTTGTAGTTAAAGAATTTTAAAGTTCTTACTGTCATCATGGCAGCTACATCCTTTAGCTTTGTGCCCTGTTCCCCCGATCACTTTGCAAACACTTTCAGCAGACTGTCAGAGAGAAACTCAGCTCCGTCAGAAACCTTGACTGTAAAGGCTTGGTTGGGATGCACTGGAATGCTGCATTTTATCTGAAATGACATTATTATTATTATTTTGAAATAACAGCAGGCACTGTGCTTGGTTAATCAGTAAAGTTTTGTTGAATAAAAACTGTGTTTCCAGATCTTACGGGATTAAAAAAATCCAAAGATGTTTGTTTCTGATTTGCAACCCAACAACCCACAAGTTACAACCTCATTTTAGTTCAAGTGTGCATTAATGTGAGTCCAGTAATCACCTTTCTGACAATACATACAGGTATAAGTTAAACCTATGGCAGATTTTGGATTTCTCAGTTGTATTTAATAGGGTGGTCTATTTGAGTATGCATGCATCTAATAATTATAAAAAACCTATTATAATTAAGTTACAGAAACGAAAATAGAATATACTTTCTTACCATAACACCTTGAACCCACAATCCATCAGCTGACTCCTGGTGAAATGCAGAATATAGGTTGTCTCTCAATGTGCAGCAAAAAAAAACAAAAACAAAAACAAAAGGACAGCAGGTGAGGGCAGGAGGGGTAGGGATGTAAGCTAGCATAATGCCACTGATGATATTAGCTAAAGCTGTTCAATGTCCAAAATCTCACTAACACCACGGTGCAGTAAATACACAATGTAACTGAAGAGTCAGTTGGCAAATTTATTCACACAGAAAACCAAATTATGTTATGAGTGCCTCGTAATTAGGTTTAATGTGATATTACGGCTCTTGTGCCAAAGACAAATTCAAATGAAAAAGCGCCAATTCTTTGACAACAGATAAAACAGCAAATAAGCTAACGGCTCTTTTTTAGCATGTTACATGGTGACACTCTAGACGTTTAACTACATTTGGCTGAAATATGGTAAATATTAATTCAAAAAATCAAGACATACCAAAAACGTAGAGTTGGCTGCTCGACTTGACTGAGATGGATGCCTTTTTTAAACCACGATCCAGAGCCCGCGAGATGAAATCACGCGTGGTTTCACGAGATTTAACATTGCTATCTTATTGACTTACTTCACCTGAACATGATATGAACAATTTAATACACCCTTTCTGCATATCATGTAGTTTTTACACTATATAGTTACATTTATCTTTAAAACATGAGGCAATTGTGTTAAATACATGCAAGATGCTTACATAAATCCAAGAGATGGCCAGTCCCTTTTTTTCAGTGAGTCACTATATTGAATGTTTTAATGTACAGTTAGATTTGCAATATTGCTTAGGTTTGTTTCAGTTGCTCTGTAAAAGGTTAAAGTCTGTACTAAAAACTGTGCTTGTTAATTTACTTTGTTTTGTAATCACTTTTTTAAGAGAGGATTTTATTGTAACTGTTAATGGTGCTAGCAGTTTCCATATAAATTCTCAGAACGCATATACTGCACATAAAAAATACATATTTAATGAAATCAAAATAATTGCGTGTTAACAGTCTTAACATCCAGATTTGATGAGGTGTCATCTATCCGATGCTCTACTTACACAACAGAGTTCAAATAATCTCTCAGGAAAATGAGAATTGACAGAAATGCACGGTTTTTAATAGCATCATTTTAAAAGATCCCACTCGTGATGAAAGACATACAAAAGCGTGTCTGATCTACAAATTTAAGTCTAGAAAATATGCAGTTATTACATATAATATAGAATGGATATAAGATGCCCTGCCATACGACTGGAATCCATTGTGTTCAAGTCTTCACGTCAAACAGAAAGGTATAAACTGCCTTTGGAACAGGACTGGCCTCACTTTTGTCATGTGACAAATCCTTTTGCCAAATGGCTTTTTTAACTTTGAAGTGAACTCAGGTAAAAATGTTAGTTACACCAGAAGAATGTTAGACTTCTGATACAAAACCTTACACTCACATTGTGTATAGGGAAGCTCAATCATCAACTATAGGCAATAAAAATCGAAAACCTGAATGAAGTTCAGTTTGATGAAGTTTTATTTGTAATTTCAAGTCATGTGACTCAAGTTCTTACTTGATAAGTATGTGCCTCTAAATCTCCTACATCTAGACAAGAAAAATCAATGAATTGTATTTATTTAGCTTTCACGTATAAAAGCAAGAATAAAGACTCAGGACAGGTAAGCGGGGGGAGGGAAAAAGTGATTGATTTCATTTGTCTAGAAAAAAATTGCTTGTATGCTAAAATTGCAAAGCAGATGAGAAAAGAAAAAAATAAGTGGGAAGGTGCAAAGATAGAGCGAGCGAGCAATAAGAGCTGAGCAAAAGTGCCAAAGAAAGGAGGAGGAGTGAAAAAGAACATCAAATGAAGGAGGGTAGAGGAAGGATGGAGGAAAAGAAGAGAGATAGTAACAAAGAGGAGAGAGGAGGCTGCCAGTGTTCTCGCTCTCTGTGAAGCATCTTAAGGCCTCAGACTCTCATGTATATTAATGGCGCTGCGATATGACAATGGTGACACAAAGCCTGTTTACAGGGAGCTGGCTGGCTGCAGCCAGGTTGAAGCTGTTTAGCATGCGAAGCTGCAGGGATTTATCACGCTGCACCCATGTTGGAGGCTGCTCAACTTAATACAGCAACACAGCTTTCTGTACAGTGCATTTACATTTTACTTTTCCTTTTTAGGCATTTAGCTGACACGCTTATGCAGAGCAACTTACAATGTGAGCGAGATTTAAAAAAAAAAACACACACACACACACACTAGGATCCATACGAAAAGATTACAAGCAGATTGGTTGCAGGACGTCAAAGGTCAGGGGTTAAGAGGTCTTATAATACCGCTACATCAAACAGAGAAAAGTTTGAGAGAGAACTACAGTGAAAAGCTAAATCTTCTAATCTATGGCATTTAAGAAAAACACTGAATTTGGAACAAAACTTGCTCTGAAAAAAGGTTGTCTGGTGTTTCAGAGAAAGTCAGCGGGTAATACGACATATACGGTGTATCAAAAAGAATCATCCGATTTCAGAGTGCTTTAATACCGCACTGTTCACTAGTAATGACCTAAACGAGTACAGTTTGAAAGAGGGGGTTTGTGAGTTTCACAAGGTTGCCTGTACATGACATAACAACAGCAGTGACATGCCCACAAAACTATAGGACAGGTTTGACTATCGTATGGATAGTCTCTGGATGTCTCTGGAGGGGACACATTGACCACTGGTGAACAATCATAGTTTCAAACAGCTTTAGCTGACTTTTTGGCTAATGCTAACGGACGCCTCAAACAGCGTTACTGGTGAATTGCAATGTTGACCCTGGACCAACGATGACGTAGGAACGACAACAACCCTAGTATATTAGATTGTGTGATTTAAGATTTATGAACTTTGCCTATAAATCAATAAAAATATGTTGGTTAAACTCAAAGCATCAAATTTCCTTGCCTTGAAAAAGCACTTCCCCCATTAAATTCAAATTCAAATTTTATTTGTCACACACACACACAACCATACACAGTATGACATGGGGGTGAAATGCTTGTAGCTGTACAATGCCCGACCATTAAATGACAGAAAAAAAGTTTTACAATATTTACAATTTACAGGTTACTACAAAATTTACAAATTAACTTAGGGATTTACAGTAAAGAATGTGCAAATAGCAGAAGAGATTATAAAGATTATAAATTATAGGAATTATAGGATTATAGGAAATGTGTGGTGGTGCGTGTGGTGATGTGATGTGTGTGAGAGTCCAGTCTTATAGTGACGTGTGTGGGAGAGTCCAGTCCTACACCTGGTTCAGGGCCCGAATAGCCTGGGGGAAGAAGCTCCTCCTCATTCTCTCTGTTTTGGCCTTAAGGGAGCGGAAGCGCTTCCCAGACCTCAACAGTGAGAAGAGTCCATTGTTGGGATGGGAGAGGTCCATCATAATCTTCCTAGCTTTGGTCTTGCACCGCTTGGTGTAGATGGACAGCAGGTCAGGGAGCTCTGATTGAATGATGTGTTCGGCTGAGCGCACCACTCTTTGCAGATCTCGTCTGTCCTGCTTGGTGCTGTTCCCAAACCAGGTGCAGATGTTTGCCGTCAGGACGCTCTCGATGGTGCAGGAGTAAAAGTTCTTGAGCACCTTCAGTGGCAGATGGAAGTCTCTAAGTCTTCTGAGGAAGAAGAGACGCTGACGGGCTTTCTTAACCAGGGTGTTGATGTGGCAGGACCATGACAGGTCCTGAGTGATGTGGACACCCAGGTATCGGAAACTGTCCACTCTCTCCACTGGCGTGCCACTGATGATGAGGGGTTTGTAATTCCTCGCCTGCTTTGTAGTGAAGTCCACGATCAGCTCCTTAGTCTTGCTGATGTTTAGGAGGAGGTTATTCTCCTGGCACCAGGTCTCCAGGTTCCTAATCTCCTCCAGGTAGGCCGTCTCGATGTTGTCGGAGATCAGGCCCACAACAACAGTGTCGTCAGCAAACTTGACAATGGAGGTGGTGTCTGATGTGGCTACACAGTCATAAGTGTACAGTGAGTACAGCAGGGGGCTTAAAACACAGCCCTGAGGCACTCCAGTGCTGAGTGAAATGGAGGGGGAGACTTGTTTTCCCACCCTCACTGATTGGGGTCTGTCTGTGAGGAAGTTGAGGATCCACTGACACAGTGATGAGCTGAGTCCTAGATCCGTCAACTTGGTGAAAAGCTTAGAGGGAATTATTGTGTTGAATGCTGAACTGTAGTCCACAAACAGCATCCTAACATAATTCCCTCTGCCAGTGTCCAGGTGACTCAGGGATGTGTGGAGCAGGTGAGATATGGCATCGTCTGTGGAACGATTAGTCCGGTAAGCAAACTGAAGTGAGTCGATGGTGGCAGGAAGTGAAGAAGTGATGTGATCTCTCATCAGTCTTTCAAAACACTTCATCACAATTGAAGTCAGTGCTACTGGACGGTAGTCATTGTGGCAAGCGGGCTGTTGTTTCTTTGGAACAGGAAAAATAATGGACTGTTTGAAGCACGTGGGAACCACAGCTTGGGCCAGGGAGAGGTTGAAGATCTCCGTGAACACCGGTGCTAGCTGGTCAGCGCAGGCTCTCAGGACCCGGCCAGGGATTGCATCTGGTCCTGGTGTTCACCCTCCTGAAGGTGTTCCTCACGGCATGCTCTGTGATGATGAATGCATTTTCTTCACTGGTGCACTCCGAGCGTGCCCAGCCGTTTGTTGTTTTAATTGCTGCGGCGTCGAAGCGAGCATAAAATGTGTTCAGCTCATCAGCCAGTGAAGCATTGGCATTCATCATTGAAGAAGCTGGTCGTTTATATTTTTTCCCCGTAGCTCCGCTTTGCCTTTCTGACCGCGCTGCGCACGTTGTAGGACGCAGCCTTGTATAGGTCCATATTACCGGAGACGAGCCCTTCATTGTAGGCAGCGGTGCGTGATCTCAGAGCGTCGCGGATGTTTTTATCCACCCACGGCTTCTGGTTGGGAAACGTTCGGATGATAGTTCTTCCTGCTGTGTTGTCCGCTAGTTTCCCAATAAATCCCACAACCGCTTCCGTAAACATGTTGATGTCATCAGAGCTGCGCCGAAACATGTCCCAGTCTGCGTCATCCAGTGCGTCCTGCAGCGCGGCCACTGATTGGTCCGTCCAGCGAGCGACCTCCCTCCTGATTGGTGGTTGCTGCTTTAGCCTTTGTTTGTAAGCAGGCATGAGGAAGATGGCGGCATGGTCCGATTTTCCAAATGCCGGCAGGGGCTGAGTATTGTAACAGTTCTTGAACGGGGTGTAGCAGTGGTCTAATGTCCTAGTGCCCCGGGTGGGGCAGTTGATGTGCTGGTGAAGGTTGTGAAATGTCCGTTTGAGATTCACTCTGTTAAAATCTCCCATAACAATGAGTGCGGCATCTTGGTGAAGTGTTTGTTGATGTGTGAGAGCCTCATGTAGCTCACATAAGGCAGTGTCCGAGTCCGCGTGAGGCGGAATGTAAACAGTGCAGGCAATGACCGCAGTGAATTCCCGAGGGAGATAGAAAGGGCGACATTTAACGATCAAAAGTTCCAGATTGGGCGAGCAAGAGCGTGTGAGTGGGGAGATGTTTGTGCTGTCGCACCATCTGTTGTTCACCATCAAACACACTCCACCACCTCTTTTCTTCCCCGACTCCATTGTCCTGTCCATGCGGTAAACCGAAAAGAACCCCGTCGGCTGCACGGCGTGGTCTGGTATCGCTGGGTTCAGCCAAGTCTCGGTCAAGCAGAGGAGGTTGCAGTCCCGAATGTCTCTCTGGAACTTGATTCTGGCTCTGAGGTCATCAAGCTTGTTCTCGATGGATTGAACATTGGCTAGCAGGATACTGGGCATGGGTGCGCGGTGTGTGCGAGCCCGTAGCCTGTTCCTGATGCCGGCTCGTTTACCTCGAGGCCGTCGCTTAGGGTCGCGTCCTTTGTTCTCTCTCAAGATCTCCTTTGGCCAGGTTGGGTCCGGAGTTAAACATGGTGAAATGTTCGTGTATTGTAGACCAATAGAAACCAAAGTGTCTCTACTGTAGCGAATTTGTGTGTTTTGCATGATGCCCATGCAAGATTATGGCAGATATAGCAAAAAGTGACGAAAAACTGCAAAAAGTGGAGAAGTTGGGGCAGAGCATCCAGCACGGCAGCCGACCTCACCGGCGCCATTTTCTTGTTAACTTTAAGTTCACCTTTACCTGTAACCACAAAAATAAAATACTCATTTCCTCCTAGATTCTTCCAAGGTGCTTTCATGCACAATGAATAAGTTGCTATAGATTCAAAAATGAATATTCCTGGTTTGACTTTGTGTTACTCTTCTTTTTTCTTCCAGCTGTCTGTTTTACAGAAAAGTTAAATTTCATTTGACTTTCTTATTCTGTGAAGCAGAGCCTGAATGTCCAAGATGTGTCTGAGAGTCTGTTTTCATTTGCTCTTTAGCGAGCTACTTTTTCATTAGATTTCAGTGTCCCAGTGAGGTTCAAACCCTGCCAAGAATGTGGGTTTTTTCATACTTTTCTTTAAGACAATAGCAACTTTTCAAAATACCTTTAGGCCACAGTTGTTAGATATTGATCTACAAAAACCTGTTGAAAGTTAGTTCTGCAACAGACACATGCTGTCTATATCCCACACGTAGGAAATGCACACTTTAATTAACTAATCATTTCCATTGAATGAGTAGAAAAAATGCATTGTATCTCATGAAGACTTTGAACTAAATCTGTTGTTACAAGCAAAACAAGTTTACTGTGATCTGTTTTCATTTTTAGTCCTCTGGAAATGCTTTTGAAAACCACCTGCCATTGTGAGAGATTATTTTCTGGACACTCAATAAGCATTTTAGCAGGAATACCATAAAAATACTGGGTAAGTGCTCCATTTGCTCTGAATACTGCCTCATTTCTCGATAATAGAAATGTTTCTTTGAGATTCTGCTCTATACAGTAGGTCCTGGTCTGCATTTCAACAAGAAGGAAAAGCTGAAAAGCTAAGGCTAAAATAACTAATTAAAAACCAACAAAGTCAAGCTGTCTGGCTCCATCCACACGTATACAGGTATTCTTTTAAAATGTGGATTTTATGCTTTTGTTCTGAAAAATAGTTCAGTCTTCATGAAAGAACAGGAAGAAAAAAAAAGACGTCAAGCTGTATCAAGAGCAACAGCACAAAGCAACAGGTGGTGATATAACCCTAACCTTATAGAAATGTTGGCCGATCATAAGCCTACAAACAATAACGCTGACGTCAAAAGAGATAAAAGCACGCACCTTTGACACTGAAAGATAAAATATCTGTTCTCCTCGTCCACATGTAAATGTGAGTTTCTGAAAATGTTCCCCCTGGAGGGAGTTTTTCAAAAGCTCCATTTGCAGTGACCTAAAACGTTGGTTACGTGTACACAAAAGCTATGTTTACCAAAATACCTGTGCATGTGTATGCAATATTTAAGCCCCGTCTACTAATATATTCAGAGAAAAATTAACTGCATTAGTAACACACATCCTTCTACCCATTACACATTAGAAGGCCTTCTCTCAGCCTCAGATTTCTGACAGCATAGACAAACATGTTGTATCTTCTCTACAACAGTAATATTTCCCTGGATGATGTTTCCTTATCATAAATATTGCACCGGCAAACAGCTGTGCTGTGTGGGTGAACTGTGACCCAAATGGCCAAAACTGTAAGGGGCACTACACAGATCACCATAACAGTTTTCTGTGTGGAAGTCCACTGTAAGGTGCCCATTGAATTCTCTCTTTGGAGGCCTTTGTAGGATAAGTGCCCTGCCCATACAGCCCCACACTACCCCCACACCTGCCCACTGTGGGCCCACATGTGAATGCTTGCTGAGATATTATTTCATTTTGATTGAGTGAGCCAGAAGTTGCCACATTTAGATGAGAGGATAAACTGCAAAGTTATCAGCTAAGCTGCAGGTATGGACTATATACACTGTAAGACAACTCTTCCAATAGAATACCAGGATGTCACTCACTTAAACTTAAGCATGAACTTCTTCCGCGTAATAGGCTATTATATTTATTTAGTAATTCTAATAATTGCTTCAAAAGGAAGCAACACCATAAAGTCCAGGTCAGTGGCTGGAATTAGCAGAGGTGGGTCTAATAGACATCTACAGCTGTTAGTGTTGGGACATCTGTCTGTGTCTAATGTTTAGAATTACAGCACTGTTGTGTCTCCAATAAAAATGAAATATATAAAGAAAAATCACACAGCCTGACAGTTGGGATTTGCTTTTGAAATCAGCCTCAGGTGACCTTTTCAGGTTTTCACACTTCTGCCTTTGCTTCATGTCTCAACACCAGAGGCTTCCACTGAGTGTTTCTGTATAAGAACAAGAAGTAGAAACTGAAAAGTAGCAGCAATTCTAAGCATTAAACTCCAACTTTAAGTATTTTTTTAGTTTAATAGTCTTGATACAGTATTAACTGCAATAACACAGATTAGGAATCAAATTCCATTAGGCCAATCTCCTAAAATGTGACATGCAAGGTTGCCTTTATCACTCAGTGTGTATGGCGCTTTCACTGTCTAGGTAAACACACAAGTATTCGCCCACACACAAAAGTCTAATTTGTCTAGTTTGCCTCTAGCCTTCCACCTGCTTGGTGAGAACGAGATCGAGCTCTCACTCTCACGTTCTCACTCTTTCCTCATCTATGGTGATGCCCCAGCGGAGAGGAGGAGGAGGGGGGGTGGCTGGGATGTCTGGGCGAGACAGATTCGAGTCTTTATTGAAAGATCATATGGGATGACTGAGGAATCCCATTATTTGTTGATTAAGTATTGATCCTGAGCCATCCAAGTATTAACAAGTAAGCTAATATGGGCTGACCCATGGGACCAGTGGCTTGGGGTGTGTGTGTGCTTTTGTGTGTGTATGTGTGTATGACTGAATGAGAAAACACAGAACAACGACAGAGTCAGAGAAAAGAAGGGAGTGTGCCTGAAAGTGTGACAGGCTGGGGGAGCAGGAGCGAAAGAAATTATCACAATAAAGGCAGACAGAGAGAGTCACCGATTAAAGTTCGAGATGACATGGAGGCAAAGTATGGAGAGAGTTGACTGCGAAAAGAGAAAGTGGAATGAACTTGAGTGTTAACAACAGGTCAAAGAAAGAAAGAAAGAAGAAGGGGGAGAGGTATTTAAGCGCGGGGGGGGGGGGGTATATGGGGAGGTGAGATGCTCAAGGCTTTGGCTGAAATGTCAAGCGCTTACTGCCGAGTGGAGATCAATTCCTTCATTACTCTCTGCTCCTACCATTACCATCATCACATGGCATGTCTGCAGTGAACTGATGCCCCCCCCATTACATACATGCATCCACATGCACTTCACACTTTTGAGTCCATACATTTTCCACAGAGTAGAATTTAAAAAAAGTGAATTCATTATGAAAATGTTGATTTTAAGTGTTGTCAAATGTTGGGAATGTCAGGCACAGACATGTGTCCAAAGAAAATAGATCCTCACAAAAATATGCACAACTACTGCGAAAAGAAGCAAAATGACCAATATCATCTATTTATGTGAATATCCTTTATTGATTTTGAACAAAGAACCTTAATATGCTGGTTTCAAATTTTATGAAGGGATCTTACCTTATCCACAAGGGTGGCAGCCCATCTTGAGTTAGGTTTTGGTTTTGGGTCTGGATTTATCAGTGCTTCAGAGAGTCCCTGCAACATGTAAGCTAAATGATGTTTTTCCCTCTGAACTTATCATGACAAACGTTTGATAAATTATCAAATTCAGTTCAGCAGCTTTAGATGGTCACAATTACAGCCCTCTATTTATTGTGGAATACTCCAATAGGTGTTTATTATTCTAGTGAGTGTCCCTGAGTGCAGCTATATAAATTTCAGCGTGTGTTCATTTTGCCCAGTGTTACCTCCCCTGGCTAGCCTAGGGGATAGAAAGGACTAACATAAAGTTAAAATAGTGAATGAGGAGTCAAGATGGCAGCTTTTAAAGGTGTACTTCCTGCTAGTTTAAAGCTCTGGTTCAGACTGGCATTTAACTTCAGGGAGAACTAAGGCCAACATAACAAACAAAACATCCCTAATAGAAAATAAAAGGAACTTACCTAACTCCAGAGAAAACAAATATACAACCTACTACCTAACCAGCACATTAACAAGAGAAAACAATGGATCACAAAAAAAAGGCAGCGCTCCCCTACAGGCAATCTGAACACAAACACATAAGACTACAGTCAATGGCAATCAAAATGGCCAGAAGGCCCAGAAACACAGCTCCACAGACATTATTTAGGGCTCTGATTGGTGATTAGGTTGAGTCAGGCAGCAGCACCCAATCAGAACAGAGGAGGTGGAGCCTAGACAAAACACAAGGCATTATTTCACAAGGGAAAAACTAATATCCTCCTGGGGGATGCAACAACAGGCTAACAGTGTGGTCTACTGATGAGTTTAAATATTTTTGGAGGGTTATTGCAATAGAAATTATTTAGTTATTGACCGTCAGAAAAATATAGAATTAGTTTTGCCGGTTTCCTATGGTAAACTTAAGAAAATACATCAAGCACATATCCAGTACAAGCATATAAAAAAAAGCATTGTTTATACAACTGAGTAAATTATTCTGAAATGCCAGAGCATGTGTTGTGTAATCAATCTTAAAAAGTAAAGCTCTATATACATACTTCAGTGTTTGGAAACAGTCCATGTAAATGGAAGAAAACCTGCTTGTGTGCATGGCGGAGAACAAATATACACACTTAAAAATTTCATCATTTCCATATAAGAAAAGGAATGTGAAGTGTGTGGCAACAATCTACTCTAGAAGCAGTGTTCACTTTGGTTTTAATTAGTGATTTAACATTTTTCACACTCAATGCTTTTTTAAAACTTAGCCACACTTGATGTCATCCAGGTGGACAGCAGCATTGAAGATGGAGACTGCAGTTTTTAAATAAAAAATGGAGTGGTATGAACATGTGATTGAACTTTGCAAATCTCCAAAAGTTCACCCACCCTCTCTTCCTCATTCAGCGATGGACCACACACTGCGCGTCCCCTCTACACTTCCATCCTTCATCTCCCCTCGTGGTTCTCCCTTTTGAACTCAGGGGTGGAGGAACTAAAGCTTGTGAACTTGAATAAAGATCTGTCTGAGCCCTAACACAGAATAGGCCGCAGGTTACAGCAAAGCTGAGTCAATGGGGCGGTGAGGGCACAAGTTTGAGTTGGGAAAGCCAAAAGCCAAAAAGAGGAAAATGCTGAACAATTTGTCCTTTACTCTCACAACGAAAGAACTATTATCAGTAGTCAAGACCTCAGTGCTCAGCTGTGGAGAAGAAGAAAGTTTAAAGCTGCACAAATTCTGACCTTGACTTTGTGTTTACTGGAATAATGTTTCTCTCTCTCTTAAGCTTTTCGTTTTTTAAAGGAGTTATTAAAAAAACAACTCCTCTTTCAGCAAGGCTTTGTTCAGGTATTAGCACAGTAACAGTTCACTGAAGTAGTGATGTGTGTGTGAAAGCTGAAGATGATGGTAATACCCCCAATTGGGTGGGGGGGTGGCGGTGCGGGGTGGGGTGGAGGGGGGGTGGGGGGGTTATGATTTCTCATGTGTGTTGCTACTTATAAGTGAAAGGTGGATATTCATGTTAAACTCAATTCAATTTTATATGAATTGTGTGAAGTTACAACAGCAGTCATCTCAAGTTACGATATATTGCAAGGTAAGGATCCCAACAGTTATAATCAAGCACTTGGCAACAGTGGGAAGGAGAAACTCCTTTGTAACAGGAAGAAACTTCCAGCAGAATCTGGCTCAGGGAAGGGCAGCTATCTGCCATGCATATGTAAGTAAGTAATCCATGAGAGCCAAAAATGTATTTATCTTTTGTTCACATCATCTTGGCTCTGCATGATGTCAGTGAGAGCAGACATAATTAATGCCATGGTCGCAATGAGGAAAGATTTAAGATTTAAGATTTAAGATATACCTTTATTAGTCCCACGAGTGGGAAATTTCATGTTAAGGCTGCCGACCTATTGCACGCAATGGCGGCGCCATCTTACCCTCCGACCATACATACATTACACAAAAACATCACATGGGGAAGACAGGTCAGAGAGGTATAACAATGGAAAATGCACCACATGAGGAAGGAGAAAAAAAAACAAACAGTGGCTGGAGGCCGCAGGAAGACAAAAATTATCGCAATCTTGTGGGATTTCCTTTGAAATGGTGGCTTTGAAGACAGTGACCAGTAGGGGTGCAACGATACACAGAATTCACGGTTCGGTTCGGTTCGATACTTTGGTGTCACGGTTCGATATTTTTTCGATAGAAAAAAAAATTTTCATGCCTTTTTAATTTGTCATTTATTAAAATTATAAATATATATTTTAACTCAAAAGTACAGTTTTTAAATTGAATGTTGCTGAAACAAAAAAGTAATAGAAAAAATAAATATATCTCAGGGCTCGCAAAATTTCAAAATCCCTGGTAGCCCTTCGGGCAGGGACTCTTCAGTTTTTGGTAGCCCAAAATAAATTTAAGTAGCCCGAATAAAAAAGAGAGCAATTTTTTGATTGATGTTTTGTTTCCTGTTTTGTTTCCTTTACAATATTATACATTAAAGTATAATACTGTGAAGGAAACAAAACATTAATCAAAAAATTGTTGAAAAACAAATTACAACATTGTATAAAAATTACAATCATCAACTCAAATACTTGGTTCTAATTGAACAGACATTTCTATGAACTTGTAAGAATTGTGTAGAACATGAATCAGTCTGTGTCAGATCCTGAATTTGAAATTTCCACTGAAGTCATGGGTAAGAGGCAAGTGGAACCAAGATCTAGGCCATTTGCTTTTTGAAGTTTGCAAAGACTGCTAAATTTTGCCAGTGGTAGTTCACTCTTTGCAACATAGTACGCTGTTCTAAACAGATTTTTCAGGTTTATTTTTAGTATGTTATTTGCAATTGGTGTTTGTTCTGGGAAAGATATTGCAGACTGAGCAATAATGCATTTCTTGCATTTCTCATGGGTTCTAATGGGGGCCTTTCTTAAAATGACTGGTCCCAGTAACAAAGGCGCTTGTCGACTCAGAAATCGAGGGAAAACCAACAACACACCCGGCAGAACATTATGTTATTTACACGGGTGCACATAAGTGGTCCGCATGTGCGCATTCGCTGTCAAAATAAAAGACGCGCACCAGATAAGAAGTTGCAACGTGCGTTTACGTCCATATAAAAGGCACTGTTTTTGTCCGCTAGAGTGGGATTTTCACGGCACATTCCGCACCACATCTCTGTGCGTTCATCATTTGTTTGAAGCCAGCTGACCTCCTGCAACCACTTTTCCGAGAATACGCGCTTCTTTTGTGGTTCGGACTTCTGACATTTCTTTGGAGGTGGAGGAACACCAAAGTAATTGCTTAAAGGAGCTTGCTTCTTCGACATCTTTAAGAGTTCTAAACAAATGTCTGTCCTCCTCCAGAAAATCTTATGTACGCAAACACGCGTTGCAACTTCTTATCTTGTGCGCGTTTTTTTATTTTGACAGCGAATGCGCACCTGCGGACCACTTATGTGCACCCCTGGTTATTTAGCTCGTCATATTGCAGCCACAGAAATTCTTTGTCCATGAAACCATAAAGCTGCACTTTCTTTTTGCCTTATAGTCTGATTTGTCATAACTTTTCCGTTTCGTGGTAAGCTTTTCTTTGGCTGTCACTTCTTCACGCTGACCTGTCTTATTTGGCTCAGCAGAACTAAAATATATATCCTGCTGCTTTTACACACGCACTCACATAACGCTCAGCGATTCTCTGCGCGATCAACCTCTCACATGTTTAAGCTTGCTGCGGGAGGTTTCACTTGTCATGTTTGCATAGTAAGCTAACGATTGATGAGACGATGTCAGAGGAATTGGTGCGCAAATTATCGTCACTCACCAATCAGTGCTGTCGCTCTCTATACACAGTTCGTGCGATTGCAAAGTGAAAGCAAAAAACAAGCGCAAATTCAAACGCGATTTCAATATGTCACATATTGACAGTGGCTCACCGATGCCAATGACATAATTACCCTGCTACATTTCCGAAAGAATGCAAAAGCATTGACATATATTTTTCCTTCCTACGATAGCCCGACGGGCAGGGCAGAGATAGATTTTGGTAGCCCGACTGGAAAAATCGCTAGCCCCGGGACGTCGGGCTAGCGATTTTGCGAGCCCTGTATCTGATTGAGGAATCACTCATCTTTGGAAAAGAGAGTTTATTACAGAGAAATGTCTCTTTCCAAAATAAAAGCTATACTATACGCTTCTTCTGGGCTATACTCTCAGCAGCATATTAAACATATCAGGTCCCCATAAGGAGAATCATGTGCTAACGGCTGTCTAAATGACTCGGGTAAAGTTTGTAGCATGCGTGCTTGTTGTTTTTGTCTGCTTCCACTTGTCTTTGCACTAGGATGATGTCGGAGTAAATGTGCAGTCATATTCGTTGTGTTCCCACTAGTGCTGTCAGCGTTAATTTGAAATGACGTTAACGCCACAACGCGGTAAATCTCCGTTAACGAGCTACCGCGGATCGCCCCGTGCGTGGGGCTGGACGGCCAACACGTTAACGAGTTAACTGCACTAACACACTAGTTCCCACCAATGTAATTGAGCATTGCGTGGCACATCCAACATACTGTTTTACTTTTGTCCATGATGCGCTTACCTTCAGGGTCATACGTCACATGAAAACCAAAATAGTTCCAAACGCCACATCTGAATGAGGGTGGGGGAGGTTCAATTTGCCATGTTGCAAGGAGAGCTTAACTTCTGTCTCACTAGCTTGCCCTGCGCTCAGTGAATCTGCGTTCGACTACGCCGCCTAGGCTGCACTGTTGAGCGCAGATCTACTGAGCGCTCAACACAGACAGCATCGTCAGAAGAAAAGTTGAAAATTTTGTATTGTTCGATACATATGCGTACCAAACCGAAAGCACTGTATCAAACAGTTCAATATCGATACGAGTATCGTTGCACCCCTAGTGACCAGGTGTGTGACTACTCACACTAAGCAAACTGACTGCTAAAGTTGCAGCTGCAATCTGTCACCAAATGCAAAAAATTCAATGCAGTCACCAGACAACCAGTCGTTTTGCCTAGTCGCACGGAGGTTGCTGTCCTACATTCATCCTAGTGTGATTAAGCCATGATATTTTGATATCAAATACACTGTTTACCAATTGCTAGGATTTAACTTGTGCCTAAAAACAAAATGTATGTTGAAATAGATATTTTAATAAATTATTATTATTATCTATAATGATATATTTATTATATATATATTATATTTACATTTTATTACACCCCCAAAAAAATTTATGAGCTAAAATTTACGTTGAGCAACTGATATTTGACATTCATTCTAAATGACCTATTTGGATGAAAATCCCTATTAAAATTTGGTTACACTCAAAGATGTGGTCTTAGAGGGCTTGTGTGATGCTTAAAACATTTTAATAAAAAAGTGAAAGTAAAAATGCTGGCAGCAACACGAAGGCCTTCAGGCTTCACCACATCAGAGAGACAGGCATTTAGCTGGCTGGCACCTCATATCACACTGGCACCTGTGATGTCTCCTGAGCAAGGCTGTACACTACATTCTGAAACTGTCAGAGGCAATCAATCTCCTCCGAGTGACTTAACTGCTCAGCAGTTAACTTCACTAAAGACTACATGAACTCGAGTCAGCCAAATCAATTAAAAATGTGTTTTTTTAATCAATCTATTATACCAGAGTAATCTATTTCTAATCTAGTCATCAGCATACCCAAAGTAAACTCTGATAAACTTTACTGCAGCATTATTTTCACAGCTTTGATATCACCTGCTCTTCTTTTTTATCTTCTGTCCTCCAGCCACTGTAAATAATTCATTTTTCATTAAAAACTCATTACCACTAAAAACCCTGCGTTTATATTATCACAGAGTACGAGAGAAAAGAGAGAGAGAGGAAAAGAGTGTGAGCGTGTGTGCGTGTGTGTGTGTGAGCGTGTGTGTGTGTGTGTGTGTGTGTGTGTGCGTGTGTGTGTGTGTGTGTGTGCATGAAAAAGAGAGAGAGACTAGAGTTGAAATATGAAGCAAAGCCATAAATAGATTGTGTGCTCTAATGTGATTGTCATCCTGCGGTTGCTCTTTGTCTTCGGAGAATGCAGAGTGATGAGTCCAATGAGAGAGAGAGATCAATGAAAGACAGGGAGAGGAGAAAGAGAGGGAGGGTGGTGAAAGATGAGTGAAGACAGAGGGAGTGATGACCAGCTTTTCTGGATGTGTGGATAAGCAAGAGAAAGGGAGAAAGAGCGTGCATGCACCCGCACGCTGCATGCCGAGAAAGTGAGAGCTTATGTACCACACTGTTTTCATATGCAGATCAGTTGGTGTTATTATTCACTGTTCACAATCTTGGGTGTATGTTTATCTATGTGAATTTACAGTAGGGGATTAAAGCTTCCGTGTCATAAAGCACCTTCTGTAGCAGCTGTGTTAGAGGTTTTGTCACAAACAGCTTCTTTTCAGAGACGGTTCATTTTCTTCTTTAATTTGAGTGGGGGTCATAAACCCATTTTACTTATGATCATATTGAATTTTTTATGAAAAAGATATCACAGAAAACACTGGAGAGCTAAATAGGTAGCAAAGCCAATACCAACTCAGAACAAGGCCATTTATATATTTCTTTGCATACAAATCCTCAGATCGAGACTCTGTTTCTCTTCTTTATAGAACTCTACATTATTAATCTCCAAAAATTATCAAGAAATGCATCGTTGACCTACACTGTTCTGGTGCACTGGGTGACGTGTTCTTACATTATCACACACGCACACACACACTGTAACTCTTGTTGGTTCAAGCACATATACATCATCCTGTCCAAAGCCACGGGTGTAGTGGCTTTTTCAGTTACAGTTCCTCCAGTAGCCACTTGAGGCTAGCCACGCAAAGCAAAAAATACCTATTAAAACAGGATTCAATAGCTACAAACAAATCTTGCATACAGCAGTAGATAAATACCAAAACTAAATTGATAAAATGAAAAAATAAGCATTTTCTTTCTTCATTACAACTAGAGAGACAAGGTCTCTCCTAATTAGAATCACTGAGTGCACCTATCAACAGTGTTTGTGTAACTGGAGCATTTTAGAATTATATGGCAACATGGATTTCTACAACGTCTAAAGTGTCCAAAAAATTTTACTCCAGTTTTGGTAAGTGAAATTCTAGAATGTATTAGCAATGTTAGGTTGAATGCATTACAAGGTAACATATTATTGTAATCGCAGTTGCTACCATACTAAATTCAGTTATTACATGGCAGTTTCACTAGTGTTGTTACTTAAATTAGAAAGCTAGTTAAGAACCCAGAGTGATGATAAAGATGAGTGTGTGCAGACTCGAGGCCAGCAGCCTGATCTTTAACAGGTATCAAAGCAGTCAGGCTTGCAGCTTCCATTTCTACATGTTTATGTTTCGAGAGCAGGAACACTGTGGCACTTAGAAGTATCTTTGTTCTGTTTTTGAACTTTGCTTTGTGTTATCAGCATTGTGTTCATGCATATAAACTAAAATAAATATTTTATTTGTGTACTTATTAGGGTAGGGATTTGTCAGAATTAATAATTTAAGATTGTCATTTATGCTTAGAAATATTTAATCATTTTTTTGCTGATAAAGTATCCTATCCGTATTAAGTCTGATAACAGTCTGTGTTCACTTGTGTACCATGAGATGAGCGGAAGCAGTCTCGACGTTATAATTCCATTATAGCATTTGAAGAATAAGAATAAGAATAACTTTATTTATCCCGAGGGAAATTCTTTTGTCATGTACATGCTCAAAGCAGCAGGAGAGACAGAGGAACAGATGAATAAGATATACAATGTATACAATAAGAATAGTAGTATACGGTAATATACAGTAGGATAGTGCAAGACATAGTATCAAATAACTCTAACGAAGAAATATATATAACTATATCCTGGAGAATAAATAACTTAACTATCAGTGCAGGCGATTCTAGAAAGTGACATAGTATTGTGCAATAGAATAAAAGGAGTAGCAGCGTATGATGGGGGGATGAAACAAATATTCAATAAGGTACTGTTGGGTAATATTGCACGGTCTGAAAGGGAACAGAATAACATTGGTAATAGTCTCAGGAAAATCAGACTGTTCCGTTTTCTTAAAAGATTGAGAGTTCACACCTTTAAATGTGTATTTGAGACATGACCTATTGCAAGTTCCTGTTCTTATAGTTTAGCAAGACGCTTACTTCTGCTTTTCTGCATACAGCTTAAGTTCATTGAAAGGTCGTATGTCTATGGCTGGAAACACACACACACATGCACCTACACACACCCACACACACAGAATACAGACACTGATGTTGTTCAGATATGCCTGCTTAAGAATGTCACGTGTATTTGTAATCGCATATTCATGAATGATTGCTTGTTGTCAATAAAAGAGTGAGGCGGATGTGAAGGAATCGGAGTTGCTTGGACAGGCGAGTCGCAGCAATGCTCTCCAACGCTCCCCTTGCAAGTAAAATGTACACTAGTGTCTGTGTGGTTGCTTTCAGTAACAGGTTCTGTTTACCAGCAGGGTTGACTTAAGCCCAACAGGATTTGTGTCAGTATATGGGTCTGTTGTCTAAGGTTTGTTTTGTTAGCTGATAATTGAGTGACAATAGATTTCAGGTGATTTTACAGAGTAAAGCAAAGTAAAAAACAATGTGTGATACATTACACTTTTTGAGTAATGACCCAAGTACTGTGTATTCATCTGATAGGTAACCCTTACTAGGGGGCATATGGGAGTGTGTGTTTCACCTGCACAGTTAATATGGATGCAGCTCGCTAAGTAAACTTGCTAGCACTTTCTCTCTCCAAGGATCATCACTGGATGGACAACACTTTTGCAAGTGCCATGTTTTGGGTTGTTCTGAAGCCAAAAAACAACATAGCAATTGCAAAATCACTTAAAAACACAGAATCAACTGCCCAAAAGAACTTCAACTCTCAGGTGTTTTAAAATTACCAATTCTTATACTTTAAAATAGGAAATACTTTTTTCCTTTTATCACTCATAGCTTTTTGCACTAACTTTAAAAAATATATATAAATTCAACACAACTGCTTCACATTCTTCTTTAGAAGGCAAATTTTAATTAAGGAAACAACATTTTTAACAATTGTTTTCAAGGTCAAGAACAAGCTGTGTCAACTTTAGGGTCAAAATATAAATAATAGAACGTACCGACATCAACAGTTCCTTGACATCTAGCCTCCATCTAGTGATAAAGAGCTTTTAACATTATCAAAAAAAAAAAAAATCAGCAAACATATTAGCCTTCGGTTATATTGTTTTACCACTAGTTTCTTGCTTTCAAGTTGCAGTTTCATTCCATGAAGAAAAATATGCATATCACGGAGAGTATTTAGTAGTATTTTGTATGTGTGTCTTTTCTAAGTATGTGTGTTGATTGTTGCATGTGGCATTTGATTATGTGTGCCTTAGTTCTGTTTGTGTTTGTTTATTGAGATGTAATCTCTAATCTTTGCCTGTGTGTCTGTGTTTCTCCATGTGATTGACCACGCCGGTGTTTGGCATTCACCTCGTCTGGCGGCCAGTCAATAAGGCGGCGTGATTATTCAGATGGGCCACAGGTTTAACTCTCCCCTCCTCATTGACTTGATGAAGGTTTTAGTCCTGTTAAGAAGCTGACACACTTCATTACTGAGAACATTCCTCTATTGATTAAACCTTTCCAAGGTCTGGCCTTTCTTTCTCAGGCAGGATCACTTCAATAATAACTACAACAAAGCAAAGCCTCTACTGATACATACAAGACTGTACATACTGTACATCACATTGCATATTTAAGTAGCAGCTTTTAAATATAAGTTGCTGCTGAGCAATGCTGTTTCTCAACATCTGTCAGATGATTAGCAGAGAGCAATATATATATATATATATATATATATATATATATATATACCTTGAATCTCCAGTTTCACTCTATATAAGAGAGAGTGAAACTGGAGATTCAAGGTTTTCTTTCAGAAGTTACAAGATGTCCTTTAAAATTCTTACTACCATTAGTAAAGAAATACATTTTCAGCATTAGGAAAACGGCCCTAACAAAACACTGTGCTGCAAATTTCAATATAAATGTTGCTAAGATTTGTATCTTAAATAAAAAATCTTAAATCTTTAATATTGTTTTCTATGGCATTTAACAAGCTGCCTTTTCCACAGGCACAAAACCAGCTAAATGTGCCATGGATGCTGCTGCTTTTTGTAGGCTCGCACCATTTGTTAAATCACATTAAACGGTTGCTGGTTAATTGGTTAAATGAAGAAGGTTTCATCTTTGAAAGGCAACTGCTGTAATCGTGGCAATTGGGTCTTAGAGTGTGATATTATAAGAGCCATGTACATGAAAGGAAAAAAATGAGGAAAAAAGAAGGGCACCTCTTCTGCTGTTGTTTATAAATGAAATATTTAATTCAAGGCCTAATGCTACTACTTTCATTAAACTTTAGCACATTTTTCATTCATGGAAAAGGTGTTATTTGGTGGTTTTTGGCAGATAATGGAAAAACGAGATGGTACTCTCACTCCCTCAATCATCATTTTTAAACATTTAAGGTTACTGTTGCGAAGGTACATTTCAATAACCCAAAACAAGTTGGCACTAAAGTTGTTTTTAGTGCCTGAACCTAACCAACAATTCCATCCCTCCAATCTCCTTACGTTGACATTGTATGTATGAGGAGTGGTGCCATTATCTCCTGTTGGCTGATACTGCAGCATTCAGTGCATCAAGGACATCTTGCCCCTAACAGTCAGACAGAGGAGGCATGTAAAAAAATGTAATTGACTCCCTTAGGTAAGACCATGTTGGCATATTTGAAAGTTTAGAACTCTGCAGCTGAACAATATTATAGAAAGAACTTTCCAAGTGACATTCGCAACTTGTTTTGATGTAAATCCCATTTTCCAGTGAAATAGAGAAAAATTCTTTGGACTTCTTTAGCGAATACAACAAAATCTGGACGTCGTTTCATCTGAGCAGGTGTCATCAACCACTGTTCAATGCAGCTGGCTCAGTTATCGCTTACCTTCATCAAAATACTTGTTGATGATGATAATAATGGATAAGCAGGGTTGGGGAGTAATGGAATACATGTAATGGCCTTACGTATTAAAAATACAAAATATGTATTCCATTACAGTTACTGCTTAAATAGGTGATAATTAGAATATAGTTGGAATAGATGGTTTACACTGCGAACTTTTCCTGTTTCATAGTTTAGGCTATCCCCTCTCCATCCCCTCTCTAATTTTGGTAATTAAACGCACTGCTGGAAACCCAAACAAAACACACAATAAGAGGTTCTAAGGTAAACCTCCTGTTAATGTTGGTGGCGCTAGTTACACAATAGACCGTGCACAACAGAGCCAGCAGTGCACGGGCAGGAATGCATTTCTTAGTTGGACATCACTTCACATTTAAAGAAGAAAGGGAAACTCTGTTTGCCAGCAACCATGCTGCTCTCAGCGCCAAAAAGCTCCAACCCTAAAGAAACATCTGGAAGTACATTCTTTTAAAAAAAAAACTAACATTAGCCTACTGCAACTATCTTGTTTTAGTTGTGGTAGCTACCTGGGTTATGTGCCACTTCAGTATCTTCGATGTACTATTGCTGTGTGATTTTTTACTATTACTGAAGGCTGCATTACAACCTGCCAACTCAAATAATCATGTGCTGTTCTGAAAGCAGACAGAAAGAAAACATATTACTGATAATTACAGAAATAGTTTTCTATATGAGATTACTGCAAAAAGTGCAGCCTACTGTTACTCATTTTATATTAAGATTTAAAAATCTAGTTTTTATTTCTTTCAGAACTGCACTTGATTATTTGCAGCTAGCAGGTTGTTAATGCTATCCATCAAGTCTAACAGTCTGCGGTCTATGAACTAATCTCAGCTAATGCCAGCTAACAATGTTAGCTTGGTGGTGAGTAGTAGGGGTGGTTTAAAAAAATCGATTCATCGATTAAAATCGATTCTAACTGGAATAAAACGATATCGATTCATTAAATCCTGAAATCGATTTTTTTTAATACATATGTAGTTTGCCGCGTATGAAACTTGCAAGCGGTTAACATGAGGAAGTCACGCGAGAGTTAAGTGACCTGGACGCATGAACCATCATGGCTACTCCCGTGAATGTGCCACCGAGCGTAAAGGCAGATGTCTGGCAACACTTTGGATTTAAGAACTGCGAAGACAGTGAAGAGCCGGACAAAAGCAAAGCCGTATGTAAGATGTGCAAAATGGAGGTAAAGCACTGTGGAAATACCACAAATCTCAGAAATCATTTAACGAGGCATCATCCAGATATCCCGCTAGCAAAAACGGCCGACATCAAGCAACGCTCACTCGAAGAGGCATTTGCAGTGAAGTTGGGATCCACTTCTCCACGTGCCCAAAAAATAACCCAGTCTGTCGCAACTTTCATATGTAAAGATATACACCCATACAGCGTTGTTGAAAATGATGGCTTCCAAAACCTCATTAATACCCTAGAACCACGCTATGTTTTACCAACACGCAAACATTTGAGTGAAGTGGTAATCCCAAACATGTATGAAAAAGTGAAACACGATGTTACAGCCTCACTCAAGTCAGCAGAGAGAGTCGCTATAACCTGTGACAGCTGGACATCCAGAGCAACAGATAACTACCTGACTATCACCTCACACCATATCGATCAGGAGTGGAGACTCGTGTCTCATGTCTTACAGACAAGAACCACTGAAGCAAGCCACACAGCAGTTAATTTATCTGAAATTATGTTCAAAGCAATTGAAGAATGGGAGCTTACAAACAAAAATCCAGTCATCGTAACTGACAATGCTGCAAATGTGGTGTAAGCTGTGGAAATAACGGGCTGGTTGCACATTGGTTGTTTTGCCCACACACTCAATTTAGCTTCACAAGCAGGACTGAAAGTTCCAGCTGTTGCTCAGCTGCTTGGCCGAGTGAGACGCATAGCATCCTTTTTTCATCGCAGCACTGTTGCAAGTCGCAAACTTAAAGAGAAGCACAAGATACTGAAGCTACCTGCCCATAAGCTGGTGACTGATGGGGTGACCAGATGGAACAGCACGTTGGAGATGCTGGAACGCTTCCTACAGCAACAACCAGCGATCTCTGCAGCTCTACTCTCACCTGAAGTGAGGAGAAGTGACAGTAATCTCTGTACTCTTACAGAGGCTGATGGAGAAGATATAGTGAAAGCTTTGAAAACACTGAAAGCAGCCACACTGGTTATGTCTGAAGAAAAGTCCCTGACCCTTTCCATCATTGCACCTCTGCATGCACAGTTGCTGGAGAAGATGATCAGTGTCTCTCACGACTCCTCACTGATTAAAGACCTCAAGACTGCTGTATACGACAACTTGAAGTCAAGGTATGTTTATGAATTGTGTGTATATGCCATGAATGAGTGTAACTGTATGGATGCATGTATTACATGAAAATTCTTACTATAGTGAAAAGATATATATTTTATAAAAATGTTAGTTAAGCCCTCTTGTCTAGTAATAGGCCTTTTGATTTTATATCTATCTATTAGGGGTGCAACGATACTCGTATCGATATTGAACCGTTTGATACAGTGCTTTTGGTTCAGTACGTATCGAACAATACAAAATTTTCAACTTTTCTTCTGACGATGCTGTCTGTGTTGAGCGCTCAGTAGATCTGCGCTCAACAGTGCAGCCTAGGCGGCGTAGTCGAACGCAGATTCACTGAGCGCAGGGCAAGCTAGTGAGACAGAAGTTAAGCTCTCCTTGCAACATGGCAAATTGAACCTCCCCCACCCTCATTCAGATCTGGCGTTTGGAACTATTTTGGTTTTCATGTGACGTATGACCCTGAAGGTAAGCGCATCATGGACAAAAGTAAAACAGTATGTTGGATGTGCCACGCAATGCTCAATTACATTGGTGGGAACTAGTGTGTTAGCGCAGTTAGCTCGTTAAGGTGTTGACGCCGTCCAGCCCCACGCACGGGGCGATCCGCGGTAGCTCGTTAACGGAGATTTGCCGTGTTGTGGCGTTAACGTCATTTCAACGAGATTAACGCTGACAGCACTAGTGGGAACACGACGAATATGACTGCACATTTACTCCGACATCATCCTAGTGCAAAGACAAGTGGAAGCAGGTTAGCACATGATTCTCCTTATGGGGACCTGATATGTTTAACATGCTGCTGAGAATATAGCCCAGAAGAAGCGTATAGTATAGCTTTTATTTTGGAAAGAGCCATTTCTCTGTAATAAACTCTCTTGTCCAAAGATGAGTGATTTCTCGATCAGATAGATTTATTTTTTTATTACTTTGTTGTTTCAGCAACATTAAATTTAAAAATTGTACTTTTGAGTTAAAATATATATTTATAATTTTAATAAATGACAAATTAATAGAGGCATGAACATTTTTTTTTGTATCGAAAAAATATCGAACCGTGACCCCAAAGAATCGAACCGAACCGAACCGTGAATTTTGTGTATCGTTGCACCCCTAATATCTATCTATAGATGTTTATATATAAATTATGGCAACAAAGTCGTTTCTGATCTTGCATGAGTGTATGTAACCATGCACATGTATATCCAACATAATAAACTGAGTTAAATGTGCAAAATCTCTTTTCAAGATATGTGGCCCTAAAGGACAAGCATTAGACATGCTGATCCTCGCTTTAAGGCCCTGCCATTCTTGTCCAAAGAGACTTGTAACAACACATTCTCTCAGTTGGTGTTGGAAGCAGCAGGTTTGGAGAACGTGGACACAGCTATTGTGAGTTACAGAAACAAAAACAAAAAATTATTGTTTTTTTGCACTACTCAAGTTAGAATATAAATAGTAATTTCTTTTTTAATTAAGTTTTCATTTTTCTACAGCGACAGTCTGATGGTGACACATCTGAGGAAACTGTCCCTGACATCTCTCTTGGTGGTGTTGATGAAGTGGATTATGCCCCTCCAATTAAGAGGTCAAAGGACTCTGCATTAATTTTTCTCCTTGGGCCAGCCTACTCAACAAAAACCACAGCACCACAGAAAACACCAACTCAGAAGGCAAAGGAAGAAGTGAATCGATACAGGGACATTGAGCCTGTTGCACTTTCTGAGGATCCTTTGATCTGGTGGAGGGACCATGACCATTGCATGAGTTTCACAGAGGTTTTACAATACTGTTCAGTATGTTTTCATTTTTTGAAGTATTTTAAAAGGCAGTTTTTCATTTTCTGATCGGTCAGTTTCTGTCAGTTCACTTGTACACACTGTGTTAACCTGTGTGTCTCCAAAACACAATAGTGGATTTCAGAAAAGCTGTGTGAGACACTATTTCTCTGAGGTTTTACTGATGTTTACAAAAGATGTGTTCTATATATACTGGATCCCTGATCCACTTGAAATGTATGTATGAAAATAAATATATACTAATGTTAATTAAAAATTACATTATTGTAACTGCTTTAGTATCTGTTCTTAATTTTGAAATTTATATAATTCATTCACAAGGCTTAGAGGGTTCTTTTGACAGTACATATAAAGGTGAATTATCATAATTTTATACATATTATGGTTCATATAATAATATTTCGGACTGATTCAAAATCGAATTGAAACAAATTGAATCGAATTGAATTGAATCGTGGATCGAATCGATTCTAGAAATCAGTGACGATACCCAGCCCTAGTGAGTAATAAATCACACAGTAATAGTAGATTCATGTAGTTGTAAAAAGCATGACAATATATCAGGTAATCCAAAGTATTCAGAATGTGTTACTGACATTGAGTAACTTAACGGAATATGTTACAAACTACATTTTAACTTACTTACAAATATTTTAAGTTAAAGGCTAAAGTCATTCTTGCTGAGACCAGAAAGAAAGGTTTAGACTACATTAGTCCAACCAGGATCCAGTGTAGCAGTGCATAAAGAAAACTGACACCTAAACTGATTTTTTTGCAGTAGCTTTCTTTCATTTGTGGACATGCTGTGACCAGATGACGCGTGTTGTTCCTGTATCTGAGGTTTGTTGCTCTAGATTTGCCAGCTGCCTTCTAAATGTATAAGTGGATGTTACGTGAGGTATTAAAGTTGTTTTTTATAACTCTAGTGCAAAGGTGAAATTTAGCTAGTGCTGCTAAAGAGCATCATCATCTTACAGTCAGACCTGGACCACTCAAACTTAAGCTCACTACTGTTAACATAACACAGTATGTTTAAAGTATTTGGCGTTTTGCACAGTTATCATATTTCAGTTTGTTTTTCAGTCATTTCACATTATACAGTGGCCAGTTAAATTCAGTAATCATGTGCAGATCGGATCAATTTCTGATTAATTACATTTAAAAAGGGAAACTTAACTTTCAGGTTTCAGGTATCAAAGCTCACACTGAGCAGTCCTTATCTTAGAAGTAATGTCTAATCTACCTCGCTTGTCCTCTCTTTCTTACAGTGAGGTGATATTAACAATTTTTTTCCCTCTTTGGAAAATACAGCAGCTATGCCACTGGCTAGCCACACTGACTATGTGCCAAGGTGAACAGAAAAGGCTGTGTTTAGTGTATTACTTGAGCTGTTTAAACATGTACCTGTACATTCTCAGGTAACATGACCACTGATATCAGCAGCATGAAAAATGACAGACATGAGAAGCAGCAAAAAAGATGTGTGTTGTGTGCAAAGGTGGGATATTACTTTACGATTTGTTGCCTCTCTTTAAGGCTTGAAGGGTGATCGGACTTCAGCACATGGAAAATTAACTGGCTATTTGTTATTATATATTAAATTCAATTTCGATAACTCATTAACTGAACGTACCAGAAATGTGTTTCTGCTCACTTTAAACCTCTGCTGTTTTCCCACATACTTTACTATGATATATTAACTGAATAGTAAGGATCGCTGAAAAGTTGGAAAATAGAGCTTTTATGGAAAATGTACCTCTTAATAGTTTACTGTTGATGCTTAACATAAATAATCCATTCGTAAAACTTGCACTGCAAAGCTTGCACTTTGCAGCCCCAGTTAAAAGTCAACAAATGGTTCCCTTTTAGTATGCTATTTGTTCAGGTAGGTAGATTTTAGCACACAGACAAGTATATACTCTGTGCACTCATCCACACTTGTACACTAATGCACCCATACACTGTTATATGCAGCACACTGGTACTCTATTTAAACCCACGAAAATGCAGTTGTCAAAGTTTAAAAGGTGTTGCCTTGTGAACCTAATCGCCTGTTTAACAACCTGTGAGGCAAGCTAAACTAGGACACACACACACACATGCACACAGAAAGATACACCATGTGGTGCAGCACAAATGTACGTGCCAAGGGCTATATCAAATCATTCCAGAAAATTTGACAGCACGTCTCATAATAACAAACATAAATAAGGAAATGGGGGCAATGGAAAACACATTAATACACATGACATGGAAAACGCATGAATTACATATCACTCTGGAAAACTTTATCTCAGTATGTAAATATAAGCTGGAAGTGTATTTTTCTAAGCAAGATTCATAGGATTAGGGAAAACTGCAGCACATCCCATCGTATGCCACCATGCCTTTCTTAACAAAGGAACATAGCTTTGAACCGAGGTTCTTCTGTGTCAGCACCTTTAAAGACAAAGTTTACCGGTGTTATCACTGTTAACTGAAAGGTATTTTGCTGCTGATACAGCTTGAGTGAAATCAATAACCATTTAGTAAATTATGTGATCATGCCAAATTTGATGAGTCTCCTACAGACTTAAATTAGCTACATCCCCTCCCGCCCACACCGAGGAGCTTGTCTTGTCTGGCGAGATGCCAATTAATAATTGCTAAGTAATAATGTATATTACAGTATGCAAATATGCTTTCTATTCAGATACTGTCATTAAATTGTATGCACTTAACTATCTGTTCAAGGGAGATACTGAGTCTGTATTTGATAGATTCATATTTTAGTCAAAGTAATTAAGCACCATTTGTAGTTGATTAGATGGACTTGCTGTATGCTGCATAAAAATAATTTACAGTTTTACAAGGGTTTTTTTTCTCTTTGGGTTTCTTTGAAATGTTGTTGAACAAAGTGTTTTAATGCTGCCAAAATTAGGCATAGTTGTCAAAGCAACATGGATTTGATGGGCTTTCGGTGTATCACGCGGATGCTCAATGGGATTGGGATCTGAGGAGTTTGCCTCGAAGGCCTTGGGCTCTTTGTTGTGCTTCTCGACCAAATCTAGAGCAGTTTCTGTGTCCATATGTGTGTGTGTGTGTGAGAAAGAGAGAGACAGCAGATTGTTATTTGGGTTTGTGGGGTTCTTGGTCTGCAATGTTTAGGTGGGTAAAAGCATGCATGACTGAAAAATTTTGCGAATGACTAAATGTAGCCAATCTTACATTCAATACCAACTTCTCGTGCACCTCATGTCAGCCAATATCAAATGGGAAAACTGGGTTTACCTGTCATGGTCATGAATACTTCAAAATTGTGTATCCTATCACAAGATTATAAAGCTAGTAATGTTTAGTTTTTGGCTTTTGGACTGTGGCTGACTTTATTTTCAACACAGGTGCTATTTTTTGATCATGCTGTAGAAGTCCTGTTATGCCTCCTTGTACTTGTGCATCTGTGATGAGTGATGGACATCCTTTAGTAATCCTTTGGAAAAGTTCCAGAGAGTCAAATCTTTCAACTGGGGCAGGACATGAGCAAAGGTTTTGCTGATGTTGCCAAAAACATGTCTGTGTTTTCTGTCAGGGCACTTGGCATTTTTAGCATTTTGAGTGTATTTTGTATGTCTGATTTCTTATGATGTATCAGACTAATGGTAAGTTCTAGTGTTATTATTAGCATGTGTTAGTTAGGTTTTGTTTAATTAAAGTTTAATCCATGCTTCCTTGTTTATGTGTCGTTTTCGAGTTATGTCTTGTTCCCCTTCTCTGTTTCCATGTTCCTCTCCTTGTGTGTCATCTGCCCAGTCTGCTATGTGTTTCATGTCTGTGTTGTCCATGTCCCGTTGTCACAGTCTTCATCTCATTGTATTTCATTATATTGTTTTATTTTGACAGTCTCGTGTTTCCATGTTCAGTGAGTTTAGTTTTGCTGTGGCGTCATATTCATTTGTGTGTTCCCCACGTGTTTCTACTTCGCTTATTACCCTTCTGTGTATTTAAGTCCTCTGTCTCCCTTTGTTCACTGTCAGATCATCTGTTTAGTTCTCGTTATGTTTCCATGCCTCCATGTTTCCAGGTTTCATGTTCAGGTTTTTATAATGATCAAGGTGTTGTTCTTTGTCTCTTGTGTTTAACATTTAGTTTTTCCTAGTTTAGTCCCAGTTAGTTTTGCCTCAGTGTGCATCTGCCTTTTGTTTTGTACCTTTTACCAGCCACAAACAAACAGCTCAGCTTGCATTTGGGTCCTCCTCCCTCCACACAGTCTGCCAGTGCAAACCATGAAGGTTTTCAGTGTGATCTATCCTGGTAGATGATGGCCCACGCCACACTACCGGACTTTCTGCTAAATGTTCCCTCTAAGACACATCAGGACAGCCTTGTGGACCAATTTACCATTTCAGAATCCAACAACTATAAAAAAAAAAAAGTGCCTCGTTTATAGAGGTTCTTTTGGGCTTGGACTAGTTGACTAAAAACTGCTCAGCTAAAGCACTTAAGACTAGTGAAGAAATTCTGGCCACTTTGAAAGGAAAGGTGATGTTCACAAATTGTGGCCAACAGCTATAAAATTTCAATATTCTATATTACACGGTGAAATGTACACATCTTTATGATACATATTCAAGCATACTGACCAATCTTTAGTTGTGAGAAATACTGTCTGCCTTCATCTTCAAATACATTCCTCTAGGTTCTGATTCGAGCATTTTCTTGATCACTGTTAAGCTGCTGTCAATATAAAGGAATACTCTTTTTGAAGATTTTTTTTTTCATATTAAAAGACCATCAAAGACGATGGATTGTGCCTTTGTAGTCATTTAGTCACTGGGAGGCTTTTAGTGAGAATTCATCTTAACAGCAAGAAGACATGGTGTCAGGTTTACTTTGCATTTAGTGCAAAAAGCACTGACAGCAGAGTAGTTCAGAAAAGAGGAAGGTCTCTTATTAAAGTGTGTTCAAATATATGCAATGTCTGTTCAAATAAAGAGACTTGAGACTCATAAAAGCTATGGCCACCATTACTAACTATCAAGTTGTTCAACTACCTTGCAAACAATTTGTGTTTCAAAGACAATAAAGTGCTTGGTGGTAGAAGTACTGAAATGCTCCACAGTCAGCTGTCATTACTGTGCCCGAGTAAAGTGAGTTTTGTATGCATCATCATTTAAGGTTTTCAAGAGGATTGAAAATGGTAATTGTCTGTAAGATAAAAATTTTGCCACAGCTGGGAGCAAGTAGACAGAAACAGCACTGAATTAGACAATTATTATCTACACAACAGCATAACTTATTTTTAGTCAGTCAAAGCAATTAATTAAAAAATGGTTTAAAAACAAAAACAAAAAAGGCAATTCAAAAGAACTTGACTCATCAAAATAATTCAGCAAACTTAGCAAGTTAAAACATTTCCTAGTCCTTCTGCTACCTGCATGTCTTTTTCCTAGTATTAGTGGTAGTTTCCTTAAGGTTGGCTCCACAACTGTGCTAAAAATGTCATACTTTATGGCAGAAATAAATACATCTAAGGCCTGATTTCCAGTCTTCCACTTCCCCAAAGTTAGCACCCAGTTTAATGCTACAATGAATTATAGATATACCTTAGTAACAAAGCTAGGTAGCGAGCAATAGTGTTGGCTGGTATGTTCAAATACAGTCTTGACCATTATAGAAACAGTCAGGATGGGGATGGCTAGAAAGTCAAACTCAAAGCTTTGAAACGGAAGTCCAAACTGGCAGATGACACTGTGGCTTTGTCCATATACAGTCTGCGCTCTCCACTTTTTCTTTGTCAGTCTAGTCATCAGTCAAGTTTATGACTCCAGAAAATCCCTATGTAGCCACTAAACAGATATATTCACAGAAGGTGTGGGAGAAGAAAATGAACACAAAATCCAACACAGAATATACACAACCGAAACTCAATTGCCGCTTGGAATGAATGATGAAGAGGAACGTGCTCGTCCATTACTCATGATGCAGGACTGTCTCTTCTCGCTTTGCAATCGGACATGAGTTTGCAGTCTGAATTACAGCCCTTTAAAAAACACTTTCAAGCCCTACCTGTGACCCGTGCTTACAGTATTAGCCCGATGGGACTGCTGTTTGCCTACTTTATTGCTTGGTTCGTCGTTTTCTGAGGCTTTTGGCCGGCATTTCTGTGAAGGCTCCCCAAAATACACATGCAGGCTTGATTGTGTGGGCGCCACCTCGGTGATTGCCTATTTAGTGAGTAATTATCCCTGTCTTTCTCACTCTCAGCCAACACAAGCGCTGATTGAGTTCCTCTCATTGTGGGTAATGTCTTATTTATCATAAGAGGCCAGTGTGAGTTTTGTAGAAAGAAAAAGCACAAAGCATAGTCATCTGCAGCTATGGAAGATAAGGGCGACAAAACAAAACAAACAAAACAGCAGGTTAATATATTCTTAAAATGGCTTGGCATCGGGGAATGAAACTTTGCAAGTTCCAGAAAATACTTTGATTGTGTCATGTTTAAAAAAAAAACCCAAAACCCCCAAACTGTACGTTTCCATGAGATGTGAAGACCAGTTTATCCCTATTCAAAGAGATACCAGTTGTCAGTGTTAATTTTAGTATCAGAGCACTTTAAATTAGAAGACTAAACTAAATTTAGCTAGCTTTCAGCAAGCATTTCAGAGGCCGCAGCGGGTAGTTTCCTATTCCGGGCACAGTAAAGCTTGGCTGTTGCCACCGCCGCTCTGCAGCTAATCTGTTTCTCTGTGTTTATTAGTAAATCAAAAGTCTAATCAGCTCTGAAGCTGCAGAGTAGAGGAGGAGAGGAAGAGCACAGAGGAGGAGGTGGAGGAGGTATGGGCTATTTTTCAATCTAATGGCCAATTAAGATCAGGCTAAACGAGGAGGCAGGAGAGCATTGTCTTGTGCAGACCTCATTGAGACTCTAATAAAATGTCAAAATACCACCTTTCTCCTACAAACACACACACTTTGTCTTTGGATCACTGTCTTAATCTCCTTCATTCAATCTCTTTTTCCTTTGCGTGAACTCTGCCTAATTTTTTGCTTCTCTTTTGTCTTTGTCATTCTTCTCAAAATACACAAACATTCCCAGTGTTGCACAGAAAAGAAAAAAATCCCCCTGCCTATTTTTTTTTCTGTTGCTCCTTCTCTAGCTGCCGTTCTTGCACTCCCACGCACTGGATTCCCTCTCATCTCTTTTTTATTTAGAAGGGCAAAGACAGAGAGAAAAGGAGAAGAAAAAAATAGAGCTATAGATTTGAGCTGCATACTGTATCAATTTTGCCCAGTCTAAATGACCTAAATAAGGAACTCAATACTGCAGGGTCTGAATAGGAGGGCTTAGTCCACATATTTATTGAATCCAGCCTTTTTGTCCAGTGCCAGCGCACTCTGTGGTTTTAGACTCCACTCCAGTGATCCAATGTGGAATGGAAATCCGATCTCCCTCCCTCTCTCGCTCTTTCTTTTTCTCACTCTCAGTTTGTTTTTTTCTGTTCTTCTTCCACCAAGCTCAGGCTTGGCAGCACAGAGATGGAGGGAGGATGGTGGAGAAAGATAAAAAAGAAAAGAAACAAACACAAGAAAAAAACAAGAGAGCTGCGGCACCAGTGACACCATACACAGGTGATGCCACAAGTGCAAGCGCAACATAAAGAGCTGCTATACTACTGTCTACTGTAACATGTCATAATTTAACATTGGTTCATATTGATTTTTATGAAATGTTCTCACTTGTCTGTGCTGGCTCGATCTGTGCTCTTTCCAGTGCTCGGCGAGGACATCAGAGAAGGAAAACCGCTCGACCACTGCAAAGAAAAAAAAATGTGCATGCATTAGTACTGCATTACTGTTATACTGCATGTTTTTACACCAGAAGTGGAATTTGAGCCAGAGCTAACTGTTTAGTAGGTCCCTTGGTCCCCAGTGACAAAACTTTAGTATGTAAGGGCACGAGTAGTCAGCCAGGGAACTGAGCAAATGCTGCAATGCTTGATTTAAGTCACAGCGTTATCTACTCCTAAACCTAAGCAAGTCGTTTTCATCATTCAACATCAACAAAAATTGAGTGAAAATAACATAAATGCAAAATTACAAGTGGAATTCTCATGTACTCTTTCACACAGTGCACACATACAGTGAGTTTCAAGAGGAAAACGTCTCAAATCGAACAATATGAGTTGTACATTTAACAAAAAGGATGTTTACAGCATCTTATGATTGTCATGCTAGCTACTGCATTTGTGAACATCTGGAACTTGCCACAATTCTCTGACCACATATTTTACTAAATTCTTCTACAGTGGAGATGAGAAGTTGTAACGCATAAACACTAAACACACAAGAAAATGTGGGATTTTAGCCCTACCTAAAAGGTAGCTAGCACTGGTGGCATCAGTGCTGGTGTCTCTGAGAGAAAGCCAGCATGCTAAAGCCCTGAGGCAACTGTTGTTGTGATTTGGTGCTTTCTAAATAAAATGAACATGAATTGAATTTAAACAAGCTGTTCCTTGCTCTTCTTTTCATTGCTATGAGTTATTGTACTCATGCACAGATATGTGTAACAAGTAAATGTGTAAATTACCAGAAAAAGTTTTGTCTTGCAAGCCATCTTGGCTCACATATTTGATGTAGGAGTTAGATTGGAGTGTGAAGAAAGTATCAAAAATACGTTTAGAAAATAAAAACTCCTTTAACATATTACCAGTGAAAGCCTTGATGACTGAGCGGAAACCTCAACTCCAGACACTGAGACTGAACAGGCTCAACCACAATCTATAAGTGATGACTTTTAACCAGATACGTAAAGTTTAATCCACGGTTTTGATAAATACACCCCCTCAGTTTTCCATTAATGATGTTAAACCCCCCTGTAGACCTTTTATTTCATGGCTTTTCATTCAGCTGAGATTTTTTTTTTTTTTTTTACATTTTATTAATATATTTAATATGGTGTATTTAATCAATGCGTAGGTCTGGTTTTCTAGGTTTATTAAAGCTCGTTTTAGACACACTGTAAACTTGATTTTATAGAATGTGACACATTGAAAAAATAAATAATAAAGAGCTCAACTTTAAACATCAGCAGCAATAATAGTAATCTATAGAAGACTGGGGAGAAGTGGAGACCATTTGTCTGTAGAATAGCTACTTTTTTCTCTCTCTCTCTCTCTTTTTAGCAATAATAAACTGTGTATATAATGGTAAATGGCCTGTATTAGTATAGCGCTTTTACTAGTCCCCACAAGCGCTTTACACACCCAGTCATCCACCCATTCACACACTGGTGGAGGCAGCTACAGTTGTAGCCACAGCTGCCCTGGGGCAGACTGACAGAAGCGAGGCTGCCATATCGCGCCATCGGCCCTTCTGGCCAACACCAGTAGGCGGTAGGTGAAGTGTCTTGCCCAAGGACACAACGACCGAGACTGTCCGAGCCAGGGCTCGAACCGATAACCTTCCGAACTCCCAACTCTTGAGCCACGATCGCGCTGTGTAGCATTGGTACTTAGTAAAGGAACAGCTCTAAAAAAATTCCACCACAGCTCATCATTCTCAGCCGTTGTGTTTCTAACGGTAAATATTTTAATCACTATAAAAGTAATGATATTTCAGACTTCTCGAGGCAGGAAAGAGTGCACGGAGGCGAACATGTGCAGAGAAAGTGTATAAAAGAATAAAAGACAGACAGCACAAAGTGTTTTTTCAATCTTTACTTTTTTTCTTTTCGTTTGTGTTAAACTTTTTTTGGAGTTTCTGGGTGTGTGTGCTTAAGGCAAACAAACAATCAAGGATTTATCTGAAAAGTCAAGGAATCACCCAAACTACTCTGTTTCATCCCGGCAACTACTTGTTGACAGTCAGTCCATACAGCAGCTGCTGAAAAATTGCATCCTGGACTAGAAAGTGGTTTCACAGTCACTCAGCCAAATGACACTGTTGAGCCTCACAGCCAGCATTGCTAAGAAAGAAACTTATTAATGCATTTCTACAGTTTCATCACCATGAATTGATATACCGAAACTAATCAAAATCACTCTCACAGAACAGCAAAACCACAGCCACACTGTTTCTATGAACATTAGAGCCCAAATCAACAAGTGGTATCTGGCCACTACTCCATCGCCTCCAGCACTAAAACTGTGTGTAATATGCAGCCTCAGTCGACGTATACGTTTCAGTGTTTAGAACCCCACAGGAGGGAAGAAAGTTCTTTGAAAAACAGGTTTTATGTTTCTAATTTCTATTTGTGTGAAAATGCAGTTTTTAATTGATTTCTTTATCCAGTGAGTTTTCAAAGTCTCTTATAGGCCCAAGGGGTCACAGACTTCTCTCAGCCAACAGACCAGTCATAATCCTTCAGTTGTAGTCAAATCCACCAAATTTGAGCTGGGGTGTTTTCCCAAGACGGCAGCAACTTGGTTTGGTGCAGCTGCAAAGTTTGAGAGTTTCCCGTCGTAACCAGATATTATTAGAACAATGTGAATGATGGATTTGCTTTAAAAGTAACCAAAACTTCAGCAAGCTTAAAAAAATACTGCACAAAGTTGTAATTTGGCCCTAGATGGAGGTGACAAAGGGGGTCATCTTGGCATGTCCTTTTATATATGTGTGTATGTGACTTTGTGCATGTCTGTGTGTGCGTATGTGACCTTTTTAAGATCCAGCCAAACTGCTAAACACACTCCCTCTGTGCCTGTCATTTACAGGTTGGCTATCGACATCTTAGAGTCTGAGCTCAGGGGATCAGCGCTCACATGCCAGCATGCTACACATGTGGGGTCTGCATCAAGACGCACACGCATTTCCACGAAACACACTCACGTAGAAGCCAGTTGCTCGAAGCATATAGACAAAGAAGAAAACCATCACAATCTGTTGATGTAAACTCTGTGGCATTGGTGCCACTGCTTGCATGTGGAACTGATTGCTGCTGAAATGCTGTCAAAGATTAGGATGCTAGAATATCCTTTTCCATTGTGTCTTACTGAAGTAGGATCACGAGAAAGCACTTCACCGGATCGGCACATCTGCTTTTGGTATTTATTTTTGGGGGGTTCAGAAGGGTATGCACCCAATTAAAATCAATAACTGCGTTCACTTCAGCAAAGCCTGCTGGCAGACTCATGCAATCAAAAAGCATGCGGACAGCTGATCCCTGCAACAGCTACAGGCTACCACATGTCCCTGCGTGTCAGAAAAACAATGGAAATCACTTCTGTCATGTCCTCGGGCTTTAGCCTCTCCGAGCTTTGTCTTTCAGACCAGGTTAACGTGTAAACATCACCCACCCCCCTCTCCTGGTCAACATCTTTGCTTGCTAGCGTCACCTTTGCATGGAAGTGATCATGAAACGTACGCCCACAAACGGCAGACTGTTAAAATACCTTGAGGGGGTAATCTTGCCTTGGAAACCTCACATAAGCTCCTTATCACAACACATTAGTAAGAGAAGAGGAGGATAGCGCTAGTGTCAGCTGTCAGGCCCTGTTGGAGAAGGTGAGCCAGGCTGACTGTGACAGGTCAGTGAACATCACTAGCCAAAGGCTTAGGAGGGCAAATGAAGATGCATACTGCCGTCATTTGGTTTCAACCCTGTTTCCTAATTGCAATGCATAACTTTTTCTTTTAATGAGGCATCACGATGGAACACAAATTAGACTTTAAGGATACAAGGTGTTATTTCTTGTACAGATTATATCTCCTGAGCCACTTTAACTTTGGGTTGTTTAACTAGAACTGACTCAATAAAATCAACATGTACTGGATAGTATTCTATCAAAACAAAACCACTCAATTTTTATGTCATTAACATGCTCTCGGCTCACAATTCTTTTATTTTTCATGGGACTGGATGTACCGGCCTGAATGAACTTCATAAATGTGAGTCATTACCAAGCAGACAGAAAACGGACATGAAAACTTTCCAATATGCGTTGTTGCGGTTGTGTGTCCAAAAACAAAGATATCAAAAGTATCTGCTTCTGGTAGATTTTGGTTGTGTAACACTTTTTATTCTTATTTTTGTTAAATACGAATAAAACTAACTAATTTAACTATGACCAAAAAAAGTAATAAGTGACTATGTAGTGTTATAACTTGTGCAGCATGTTCAGACACCTAATTAGTTATTGTTTCACTGGTTATCGGTCTTTCTCTGATCTTCTGTAAAAAAAAAAAAAAAAACTTTGTAAAACCAATGTATGTATTAATATTTTATAAAATATCAAAAAAAGAAACCATTAGAATCTCATTATTACTTTTTTTAATACATTTGCTACAGGACTACTGCAGTTATTTCAGGAAACTGGACAGTCTGAAGGTCTTTTCAATATTAAATGAAGATAATTTACAGGACCACATTGGCGAGAACTGTAGTAAGGTACCTGATATTGGGATTGCCAGGTCTTGTCTGATTGAGCAATCTACATGGCGACCTTCCTCCCAGACGTGGACTTCTGTTAAAACCAGATGTTGGAACAAGATAGTAGACTCCTCGGCATATTTACTGTATTTCTTTGGATCTGTATATTAGGATGATACTACTTACAGTATTGGTTGTGGATATAAGCTTTTTTATGCACATTTCTAAAAACGGTCAGACTAACCTCTTAACGCCAGGTTACTGGTGATATATCTAGGGTTAAGAGTAGGGTTTGTATCAGGTTATCATCCAGACCTTTTAGTTCATCTTTTCATTTATTTATTTTTTAAAGTGATGCATTTGCTAATTTTAATATTTATTTATTTTTAACATGATCAAAGTACCATACTTTTAACTTTCCACCTGGTAATTTTAGGGTTTAAACAAATAACATCTTTTTGAAATACAATCTCTGCTAAGGTGCTAAGAGTCAGCTTAGAAGTTAGATGGTACAATTGAAAAGAAAATGTTTGTCATATTGCTGGCATTTTTTTTATAGTGTGTTGATAAAAAGGCAAAATCAGGCTCTTGCCCATAACACCAAGAGACAACTAGCAGGGTATAGGGTATGTGTGCATGTATATCTAGGTTTTTCACTACCATTTCAGAGGTTCATATAGCTCTGTATAAAAGATATGGTAATGTGAGATTAAGGAAAACTGTCTGGGCAAGGATCCAAGATTATGCTGACGTGATGTGGGCAGCATTTTGAGCCTGGATTGTGACTCGAGTAAAGCCGCTTCCTCCTTGAACAACTACCGTCAAGGTGCCCTTGAGCAAGACATCAAATCCTCTGCTGTTCTTAGTGAAGCTGCAGACTATCACCACAAAGGCATGGTCTGTGTTTAAAGGGTCACTTGATCTAAATTACGAAAAGCTTATTTTCTCGATTACTCCTAATGACTGTAGTGATAGTTTTGGTTTTATTTGATTTTGATTCCAGGATTTTCTGCTAAGTGAATGTAAGGATTTCAAAATATTCATTCTTTACTAAAGTTTCACATCATTTTCTTTGGTACAGTACAGACTGGTAGCAGCACATTCCTTGGATCTAAGCCTTAATTTAAACAAAAATTCTCAGACGTTCTTGCTGACATGTATGAAGGTGTAAAGGATCAAACTCCAAATTCTCTCACTGTGATAGCCAACACAACTAAAACCAAATACCCCTCGTCGCTTCATGACAATAAGTGTCAGCATCACAACTGACAGCACACTGCTGCACATTTAATGTAAAATGGAAAACTGATATAAAAATCAAACAGCAATATCTCCAAATACACCCAGCTTTGCCAGTTGGCAGGTATAGGTGTTGAGGTTTATTTAGTCTTATTAATTAACATCTTTTAACCCATTAACATTGCATGGCACTGTTCTGGCATGGCCAGGCATCCTTTGATGAGAGTGGTGTTTTAAAAAGCAACAATGTCCGCTCGGGAAGCTAGAACGGTGGTGGAATAAATAGGTGTTGGGTTACTTAAAGGTAAACCTGTCATATTTCAGTAGACAAGACTGAGAAAAAGTTGAGAAAAGTTCAAATCAGGACCCGCCCATGTTACATCACCAGTGGTTATTTCACCCATTGTCCCTTGAAGTGACCTTTAATGGGTTCTCGTCACTATAATACTGCTAAATGTCCCTTACGTTTGTTAGCCAGTTTCCTGTGGTTTGTGTCTCATTGGCTAGGTTTAGACACTAAAAATTATTACGTGAACAACAGGGATGAAAAAGTAATTGGTTAGCTTGGGTAAAAAGTTATGGTTTTGTTGTTTACTTGTGTGCTGAAATGGGACCAAGGGGTCCTTTGACAAGCTAAAGCTTAAATATTTCTGTGTAGCAGAGAACCAAAATTATGAATACTGAGGAGAGTGTCTAAGAAAAGTTTAGATCTTGTTTTAAGGGTTCAGTAGATGTACTTAATATGTAAATGAAAAAAAATACATCACATGCTCACATTAACTGTAGCTACATCTGTGTGAAACGAAGACAAAACTCCCCCCCCCCCCCCCCCCCAAAAAAAAAAAACCAAAAAAACAAAAAACAAAAAAACAAACAAACCCCCAAACAAACAAAAAACTAATGGATGTTTTTAAATCGCTGTGCACACATTATGTCCTCGGTTCGTGTGTATGTGTGAGACTAAATTACGATGGGTCATTCATGTGCACTTTAGTTGCAAGTTTGAATTGCTTTGGTCTTCCATTGCTTGCCACAAATAATGCATTTTATGTCCAGAACACAGAGGCTAATTGAGATGTAAGATTCACACCACAGAGCAGTAGATGGGAATGCATAATGAAACACGGAGCGGGATCGTATGCTAAATATAATGACAGAGGTGAGGCTGCAGATCACATTGAATATGAGGCAAGCACCGTCTTCATCTGCTTGCCTCCCACACACACACACACACACAATATATAATACGCAGGTGCACACGGCTTAAGCACAAATTGAACGCAGGGTAGAAACACATAGTTTCACACTCAGTGAAACAGCAAACACACACAGTGTGAACGCATGCTGGAGCAGGCGGAGGTTTTCTGTTGTTGAGTTCAGCTGCATACACACAATCAAACACAACACACAGAAGCGCAGGTCAGAGAGTCCCGGTGGCGTAGAAACTGGCAGGCATCCTTCCACTGTGCTCCAACAATCCAGCAGGCTTTTCTTTACCACACTGCCAACATGCTTTCCCCCTTCACACACAAACACACACACACACACACAGCATACTGCTTTTCCTTTCTCCTCTCCAATCATCCATTATTGTAAGCCCTCACAGGCATTGCAGACAATGAGAAGTTGAATGGGAGAAAGTGAAGCTAATTTGTGGACATGCGCTTTGTTATTGTTTCAATAAAAATTCCCTATGAACATGACAATTACATAAGTACAACAAAGAGGCTTTTGGCGAAGCCTCCATCATGTTTCCTCTGTACAGACGTCCCCTTAGATATTCCGTAATGGATCATTACATATAATGTCTCCAAATAAATCACAAAGTTGTTTGTGATTCTTTTTGATCTCTGGCTGAAGAGGAAGAACAATGATGTTTGATACTAACTTCAAACTAAGTTGGTGAAACACACATTATGAGAGGAAAGGCATCTTTGCATGTTTGGTAGCTTAGTGGAATTGTTTTAGTCATAAAAACACTACCAATGAAAACTTTAATACTCTAATCTATTTTAATTTGAAAAGTCCTCCCTGTAATTCCAGTCTTTGTAGTCTAATTAGTTGTGTAAGTGCTTTGCTTTATTTTTCTGGTCCAGAGCATTTGCTATTTAGGCTAAACAGAGCAGATAAACCACTTGTACACTAACTCGCCGTCAATCTAGATGTTTCACCACTCAGCAGTCATAACACCTGAAAGTTGGAAGTTATACTTCTACCATGATCTTTGCTGATGCTGAACTGTATGGAAGCCCGTTTCCGCCACTAAATAAAAACAAAAAAGCTAGTATCCATAACTCGAAATTTCGAGTTATTTTCTCGAAGTTACTTTCGAGAAAAGTAACTCGAAATTTCGAGAAATATAACTCAAAATTTCGAGTTACTTTTCTCAAAATTTCGAGTTAGCTCTGCCAATCAAAAATATACGTGAATGAGGTCACTTTCTTGTTACCCGGAAGCATATGGCGCAGAGGAACGCGCACTCAAAAACGGATCCCAACAAATTGGCGCTTTCGCGAGTACGTTTGCTGATAGTAACACCATGTGATTCAGCTAATAACACAGGGATTTCATCATTTGTGAAGCCAGGCTGAAAACACTCAGCAATCTGTGCATTCACAACTGGATGTAATACCGGTAGCTTAGCTGTAGCATTTGTAGCTGAGGGCTTCAGCTTCCGGGTAACAAGAAAATGACGTCATTCACGTAGATTACTGATTTGCAGCACTAACTCGAAATTTCGAGTTACTTTTCTCAAAATTTTGAGTTAATAAATCAAAATTTCGAGTTAATATGTCGGAATTTCGAGAAAATAACTCGAAATTTTGAGTTATGGATCCTTTTTTTTTTTTTTTAGTGGCGGAAACGGGCTTCCATAGAACTGAGTCCTACATATCAGTTTTGTGATATTAATTATTTTAGCAGTTAAGCACAGAAAGCCATAAAGTTAGCTGGTTGCTGCTCTATGGTGTACTGGATCCAGTATTGCCAACTCCTCAGTAAGGAAAATCGCTATTGGCTGTCCTAAAAGTCGCTAGAAGTCGCTAAATGATGTCATCACCTAATTTGCATAATTGGTCATGCTAATGTAATTGTAACCTACGCTGTTGTAGAGAGAAATAACATCGTGGAAGAGACATAAAGTGAGCCAAAAAACGTCCTAAATGCATTTAGAATTTATTTAGAACTACAAATTAAATTTCTTTTAGCAATTATTGTTTTTTAATGTCACAATTCCAACCCTGCTCCTTTATCCGGGCTTCAACCGGCAAAAGTGACCCGAAATAGGCACTCTGGTGGAGTTACTTTGTGTGTGTGTGTGTGTGTGTTTATAAGTAGTTTTAAACCTTGTGAGCCACAAAACAGCATAACAGTAAAAGAAGAACTGACTGCGTTACAGTCAGTGCGGGAGCAGCGGCTTCGCTCATGCGCGATTCATTTGCAGTTTGGACGCATAGGTGTGAACATCTCCTGCAGCTGGGGGAGGACTATCCTCCGCCCGTGAACGCTGTAGCACGGGTGTGGTGCCCACGGCAGCACCCGCTGCTTGTTGAGAGTCAGAGCAACATGCCCTTTCAGGTCAAAAAGTTGTCATAAATAAGTCTACAATAACACTAGAAAAAGTCAAATGTGGTCAGTCAATAACAAACTTACATCACCATGCAATCGGTTTGAGTTACAATCCAAAGTCACAGAAAACTACACGCATTAAACCAATTTACAACATTCTTCAACAATCTGACCCACATTTGCTTGGACTAGGTCACTTTTTACCCTTCTTCACCCTCCCACTCGCCCACCACACAGACACACACAGACCGCATTTTGGGCCGGGCAGCTCCTGGCTTCCACTTCAGGGTTTTGGCTGTGTCCCTTGCACTGTGACACACACATACACACACATACACACACACACACTCCTCTCCCATGCTCTAAGATCCTGTTCATCAGCCTTTATTGTCCCAATCAAAGCTTTGCCTCCCTGACCGCCTTTAATATTCAAAACTGCAAGATGGTACATGAGCCATTTGTCTCAGTCTACATAACCCGCTAAAGGAGGATGGTTTTGTGTGTGTGTGTGTGTGTGTGTTCATGAGAGTACATGTTTCCACACAAAGTGGAGCTGGATAGCTGCAAGTTGCCCCTGACACCAAACTTAATTCTCCAAAGCGAGGCTGGGGATAAATATTTCAAGGTCATTCTGTTTGCTGTCTGTTGTCTTGTTCCGGGAGCGCTGACTATAATAGGAATATATGCATGCCTAACTAGGGGCTTTAGAGCAAATTTACTCTCTGCCTGCTGCTCTGTGTCTCTCTGCCTATAGGCACAGGCCAAGAGATGAAAGATGGCTGGCAAGCGATCTGCAGTGGACATATAGGACCGTGTGTCTTCATCTGTACAGTCCATGGCGGTGTTTCTGTATCCTATTCTGAAACCATTACATATTAATGAAGCTTGTGTTGTGAGGAAGTGTTCTTGGTTTGCAGGTGTATTTAAATGGTTCTTCTTAAAACGAAAACTTGCATCTATCAGATTAAAGTCCTTGATCAAGCCACTTATAAATTACAGACAAAAGCAACCTTTTCACTCCTTTTCTGGTGGAATTTGTTCAAAGGCAACATTTTTTTTTTAGCTGAACAAAGGCGGCAGGAAAACACTCTAACAGCAGGCACTTCCACCTTCGAGCGTGGCGATCAGGGACCCTTTTAAGCACCCCTAAAAGTTAATCTGCATCTACACCCATGATTTTTTGCCAAAATGTTATCTGCATGCTTTTAACTTTGAAAATGTATTTTTTTTTCCATATCTGGTAGCCAGGAGCTGAATAGACTCTAATAAAAAGTAAATTCCTGAACACTTCCCCCCGTATTTGAGGGACTTGTTGCTTCTCTGTGTTTTTTGTTTCTTTATGGGAACTCAAAAGAAGGTTGATAAGGCTTGAAAAGTTTGTCTCATTCACTAATGTGAATCAATAAATTTCTCAAAAAGATTCTCAGATATCTCACTGTGACTCTCAAGTATCTTTAGAATCGGAATTTTTTTAGATTGTCTGAAATTCCTGCTTACTAGGACATATTTTAACAGCTGCAGTTTTACAGATGAATTCAGCCAACTTATGACCACAGCTAAACCTGCCTTTGATTTTCAGTCTAGGTGTGGAAGGTGGGTGTGACTATAGAGACACAACAGGACAGAATGGAACTGGTGAATTTGCAGATAATAATAAGATAAGACAAGAATAACAACAGGGTAATGGGCCAGTTCCCTGTAAGGAGCTTTGTCGTTGCCACATGGCTACCCTTTCACTGTGTTAGATCAGCAGCATCATGTGTTATCTTGTAAATGGGATGCTATTTCAAAATGTTTTAATGTATTCAAAAGTCCTGTCAATGTATTAAGGAAAGCATTGGGCGAGCTAAAAATGAAAGACATGATGGGTTTCTGGAATTTGTAATGTGAGTTTTTGCATCCATCATGTTGGTTTTTGGAGGCAGAATTGACCATATTTTAGACTGTGGGATGGAGTAGAAAAGCATCAACTCACCAGCAAGCTTGGTTAGCAACCCGAATCCAGAAACTCTGAGGGTCGCCTGTGTTGAGTAAGAGTAGCCAAAACTGCACAAACCTCTTGGAGTATCCATCTCACAGCAAGTCGTAATATTTGTTAGGTAATTCCATCAAAAATGCCATCAAGAGCACAACCATGTTCTTGAGATCCAGTTGAGTTAAATAGGTTAATGGTGACGAAGCTGCCCTCAGCTACAAGGCACCCATCAGGAAGCCACTCCACTCATTTCAGACCTGTTCTCTTTATTCAGGTCTATAATGCTACATCTGTAAAACAGTCCTCACACAGGTCATCACAGAACAGAAAATGATTTTACTCACATTCATGAATATGACCATGACTATGTTCATAATTGTCTCCACTAACAAGCTTGTGTTTTTTCTGGTGTTTGTGTGTAAACACAAAAATCATTTAAAATCTGACTTACATCCACCAAGGTCTAACCAACAGGTATCATACCACATCTGACCTCTGACCTCTCCTTTAAGGGCAGTAGATTGACCTAAAAGTCAATCTACTGCCGACCTCCGCTGGTTTCTTCTTTCTGGCGCAAAGTGGGCGATAAACAAACAAGAGAGACGGGACTTGCGACAGAAAAGCTGAAAAGCTCAGCTGATCATTGATCAATTTCATGATTGAAGTAGAAACAGGAGAGGGAGGGGGAGAGAATGAGAGAAGAACAGGCAGTTGTGCTGCAAAGACACAGAAGAACTCCAGCTTTGTGTCTTTTTCATTGTAGCTGAAGTCCGGGACAAACTGCGTTCCATTTCACCTCAATACGAAACGCGTAATATTTTCTCTGAATACGAGACGATTCCGTTTTTTAGGGGACAGTTGGAAACTCTAATAATTAACCTTATGAACAAAATAAAGTTCAACATCAACATCATAGCACCCACCCAGCTGTATAGAAACTCCGTCATGCTAGCTAGTACGCAGTACGAAAAAGTCAGCATAACGAAAATAAACTCCACCTAAACTTGGTTCATATCTGACCCAGATAGACTGCAGGTCATAACTTCTTACCTGAAGTTCAGTTCACACTTGGACCAGCAGCCACCTCAGGTCTCTCCCCCTCCTGCCTCCCCTTTCACTCATCCACCTGCTGACCTCCACCACTTGCTAATGTTACTGAATCTGTGGAAGCTCCGCGATAGGCACCACACGAAGTAACGAATAACGACCCTATCTAAATCCCAGTAACGATTAACGCGTTCCTGATTTTGGCATAATAACTAGCTACCGTGCTCGTTACCACAATAATAATGTAGTTACTGTAACGCGTTACTTAATAACGCGTTAGTCTCTACACTGCTGACAATATATTGCCATAACAATAGATGGAGATTCTAAATATCACATTACTTTGGGCCACTCTACTACCTTTTTTTTGTATTGGCCATAATCAGGAAATTACACAGGTATATGGGGATTCTAAATAGTACATTACAGTTTGCATCCAAATATCATATTACATCTGACCTCTGACCTCACAATCATTATATATTTAAAGAAATTATAAAGAAATTATAGAGCTGCTTGGTTAGAAATATAATGTTAAATTATATAATGCATAAGTTATTCATCTCCAGTTATTTACAAATCAGTACCTATTAGTCATTATCTGCTCCAAATAACAATGTTTGTGTAATCAAAGTAAACTTCTGTCACGCTGGCCTTATCTGATTCTCACTGTACTACAAATTTCTTAAAGTACTTCTTAACATGAAAAAGAACAAAGAAAACAAAATGAATATATAGAAAACACAGTAATCACCCTGCCTGTGATAGGGTTACTGGGGCCTTGCCCTGGAGCCATGCCCGTCAAGGGTGCTCGAGGGCGAGTGTCTGGTGGTCGGGCAGTGGGGCCCGGCTGGTCACAGCCCAAAAAGAGGACATGGGCCCATCCTTCTGCAGGCCCACCACCCGCAGGGGGTGCCGTAGGGGTTGGGTGCAATGTGCACCAGGTGGAGGCCACGAGCAGAGGCCCTGGTGTACCGATCTCCAGCTACCAAGACATTACTGTGTCCTTAAAAAGAAATACTGCACACAGAGTGAGATGCCTCGGTCGAGGTTTGCGTTCTCTGAGTGCTGCTTGTTTGTATCTGTGAATGTTTATTTTATTCACTCATGCAGGCATGTATCACATATTAAGCAATTAAGGTACAGCAGAAAACTCAGCATATTTTAACAGTAAGTTGTTGGTTTCTGGGGAAAGAATCTAACATGTCTGTTTAAGTCCATGGATTCTAACAGATTTCAGCTCTTTGTGTGCCATGTTTCTACTTGGTTGTTCAGGTTTTGGCCCTCTGCTGGCTGTAGCACACTCAGACTTGGACCTCTAGGGAAAAGTGTTGCCTACCCCTGCCTAAATACTATCCAGTTTCAAAAAAAATATTTACCATGAATAAAGCAGCCATGAAGGAAGAAATTAGCAACAAAGGACCCCCAAATATTTTTACACCAGGCTGAAAATGTTTATCTCACGGCTGAATCTGGGCAATACGTTGTGATTCCAATTTTGAGCCACCCTCAAGTGTCCATTAAAGGAACTGCAGCCCCGGAGGTTTCCGGTTGGCGAAGAAAAGCAGCTGAAATGGTGAATGCAAAAACATCAGTGCCTTTAGTAACAGCCAGGCCTGTACTCACACTGAGTAGCCTTATTTCCCATAATTACAGCTCCGCTATCTCCCCTAAACAAAATAATTTCATGAACACATTTCTGAAAGTGTTTCACATTTTCTTCAGAGGTTAAAAAAAGGCAAAGGCGGAGGGAAGCGCTAACGAAGCATGGTCAAAGTGCAAGCAGGGAGAGACTTTTTCATCTTGGCGGGAGATGTAAAGTAATGAAGTTGACACCAGTGTCCACCCCATTAGGCTGGGCCTGCATGGACCATTACAGGCAGGGTGAGAGGACAGCCCAAAGCCAGAGGACCCCACGGAATAAACACACACATGCACACACAATCACACATAAAAGCAGAGCATAATGTTTATTATGTCCACACTTGGCATTCTTTCTTTAGGGGTTTGTCGATACTTACAAGCTAAGTGACAAGCTGTGTCTGCGGAAGTGTGTGAACAGAAGCTCAGAGATAGTCGCACAGTACATTCCTGACCCCGTATTGAAAGCCCAGCATATTCTTTTCTATAATGTGTGTACCGCATATATGTGCGCACGTACAGCTTTCCTGAGTGACTGTGTATAGCAGCAGGAATAGGAATGCATATGAGTGTGTGTGTGTGTGTGTGTGTGAGTGTCTGTGTGTGTAATGGAACGATGTGGTGGCAGCCCCGGTTCTCCCGCTCAGCCTGTCAGGGAAATATAATTTGCGCCTTCAGTGCTTTTCACCTGGTTCATATGCAGCATGCAAATTTATTTCTCTAATAATCCGAGTGCGCGACGGCCCTCCTCCAGGATTAATGACAGCATTCCCGGGGCCTCGCCTCCACCCCGGACCGCTGGAATATTATCACCGTGCACCCCACCACCAACACATCCCTTCCCTCTCTCTCTCTCATACACACACACATACACACACACACACTCTGACATGGAAAAATTGTGTTAGTTCTACACAGAAAAACGCTGGGGTATTTGTCCTGCTAGACAATATAATGGGCTGGTGCATCATCAGATTGCAATGTCATTTCAAAAAACCTTGAATACAAATAATGGGGAGAAGGTGGGGGGGGGGGTGCATGGGGGAGGAGAGAGGAGGACTCGTAGGATAGATGGTGCGTTTTCTAATCCGGTGGACTAGTTATCCTTCATATCAGGTAGAGCGGTGTCACGATGACACATGCACACATGCACAGAAGAAAAACACACGGCTCCGTTATTCAAATGAAGTGTGCCGCATTGTGCAGAGCTTGCTGCTTTCCTGGGACACATCCCTTTTTTCCCCCTCTTCCACCGTTAATTAATCTTAGAGATCTTTTTTAGCATCCCTCCCTCTCTTTCTCACTCTCTCCCTCAACCCTCCCCAGCCCCAGCTCGCTGGCTTTTTCTAAGCAAACAGTATGAAATATGGATATGGGAGAAGTATTAATTATAACCCCATGTGTGGGTGTAGATCTGTGTGTTAGGAAGAGGGAAAAAAGAGAGGCGAGAGAGAGGGGAGGAAACAATGTGCCAGTGCCACCACCCACCGCCTGGATCTGTCACAAGAGGCTGGGAAAAGAAGGAGGAAGAAGCAGAGAGAGGAGGGAGAGATGTACCGAGACAGTGTGAAAGAGGAAGGCGAAGAGGAGTGTGCGCGTGTGGTTGTGTGTGTCCTTCTATTAGTGTGTTTAAGTGCCACCCTGGCTTGTGTAGCCCTTCACCTGCGAACAGAGAGCGCCTCCATCACAGGTGAGGCCATACAAAGCCTCGGTCGAGGCTGTCATCCGCTGCCATCCAGCACAAAGCGGGTTAACTTCAGCTCTGGCTCTGCACCCTGACAGGCCGCGACTGCTGGTCACTTATCTTTTTAATTAGCTTTTCACTTGTCCTCAGCCTCCCTGTGGTCCCCTTCCCTCTGCCTTTCCTCTTTCTCTCCCTGTCACTAATTCTGAGCGGACTACCGTGAAAAAAAGTGATTGTGCACTCTCATCTTTATACACTTACCACTGTGAGCCAGGGTACCGAGAAAAAAATGAATGTATGTGCAAAATGTGGTTGAGGTATTATTCATGTTAATCTGTTAGCATCCACCAGGTCATCAGTGAGTCATGCAGAGTTATGGTTGGGATGGGGTTTTTTAGCCACATGCTATAAAGACAATTTTTTTATTGCATTTTATGTATTTTTTAAAGGCTTCTAAATTCCAAAGAGGTAAACATTCTGTATAAGGGTAGGTGTTAACCAAACCCTAACCCTAGATGGGCCTCTAATGCCTTTCTACAAAATATAATTTCATTATTTACTTTTTAGAACCAATCGTGGGTCTGTAGTCACATTAGGTTTTCTTGCAGTGACCCAGTGTAACACCTTACTTTCTTCAGGGAGTAAATAAGGGACAAAATTATGTAATTATACCATTTCTCCTCGTGCACTATGAGTAAACTTGCAGTAGAGGGAGGAGAAAAATAACACAGCACTCTACATTTTTGTTGGAGCACAAATATTAGTTTAATTTTTATTAGACGAATGGACATGGATATGACAGTAAACTTCAAAACAAGCACAGGGCAGAAACCACTACTGGTGTTAAATGTTTGCAAATACCTCCAAAGACAGCATGTTAGCATAAATCAACTACCAAAGAACATCAAACCTAGAGTGGTGCTATTGAGTGCTGACCAGTAGCCAAGTTTGATTTTCATCTGGTAACAAAAACAGTAACAAGCAGTCAGCCGTTCAGCATTTTAGCCTTTGTTTCCACCTGTACCTGTTTTTACTGTGGACTCTGTGACCACACCATTTTCCAGGAGAGTGCTCATGGCCTGGTTCTGATCAACGGCTTTGTGTTGAAAATTAAACACTAAAGGAGCTGTGTCATCATTAGGAAAGAGGTCTGTGTTTAGGCATATATTATGAACTAGTAATTATATAACAATGTATCTCTGGCCATGTTGACAGAGTCATCCAAAAAATGTAATAAGTAATGTAACAAATTACTTTCTTCAGGTAAATAAGTGACAAAGTATTGCCTATAAAAAATGCATCATATGTTACTTTAAAAAGTAGAAGATTTTTTAATAATGGAATATTGCCTTAAATATTATCATGCTGTCAGAAATGAATGCTGTTGTGGCCATGTTTTTCACCATCTTCTAGTAGATCACAACAGCTAATTCCTGAACATCAGTCATTGTTAGCACCCACTCTTCATGAGGGGATGGAGTTTTTCAGTGGTGTCAAACATGTGGCCCAAGGGTCAGAACATTTTAAAGATTTTATACCAGATGCCCTTCCTGACACCCTCCCATATATCATGCTTGGGACCAGCACTGGCAGTACACTGGCCTGTGACCCTCACAGTTTGGGTCTTCTCCCAGTCTCCCATTGAGTTTACTTGTATGCTACAGAGTCAATGGGAGATGTTGTATGTGTAGAGTATTGGTCCTATACAGGGCCCTGAACACACTGGTGAAGAAATCCTTATAAAGACATAATCCCAAAACTCCTACTTAACGTTGACTCTGACTCATTTTTACATGAATTTTACATTTTTTTAAGATTCCCAATTTTGAAGCACAATAGATGTTTCTAAATTCAAATCTGCTGGTAATCTGAGGAGTTCATGCAGGCGATGAGATGTCATTCACAAGTGACTTTTGTTCAAAGCACTAAACAGAAGTCATTGGTTAATATTAACCAGATCTCAGACTTTTTTAGTTATCTCACAAAGTTGCTTTAAGTGTCTTTTCAACATGTTTTTGCTGGATAGGATTTTGGTGCGTTTCAGCTTTGACCCTGGGGTCACTATGTTGCTTTCGGTCAAGGATCTAACAACACTTTCCCTTAAGAATATGTCTGTGGGTGGGTGGATAGGGACACAAACGCACACATAGACACACACATAATGAATACAAAGATGGAGGGATACAGAGTACATGTGATCGATTCTGTGTAACAAGAGAAGAATTGAGGGTAGAACATATATATACAGAGCCTTACAAATTTACAGGGCAAAATGTGAAGTGGCTCTTCCAGAGTTTATAGAGCCCCGCTGCATGGAATTGCAAAGCACACAGGGAAGCCAACCAGTGTTTGTCATATGAATCATAATTTTACCACCACTGCCGAGCATTTGAAAAAAACATAAAAATTAAAAAAAATACATTTGATTTGTTACTATGATGTGTCATTCCTGGCATTGGTACGTTGTTTATATGTGTAATGGTCTTGAAAAAGTGATTGATAATGCAGACAGACAGAATGGGTATTCACAGTTAGGTGATCCAAGGCAAACAGAAAACAGAGATGCAAGGAGACATTACCGCTAGGACCAGACTTACTCATCCAATGATTTACTCATGTATTGAGCCAGCATTGGCTTTTCAATAAAAACAGGAAATCAGGCAGGCTTGGTTGTCTCCTTTTAAAGTTCCAGTAAAATGAGCTTTTGAACTCCCGAGGAAACTGTTACCTCAGAGAAAACTTGTTTAAATTGATGTTTACGCTATCAGAGTGAACTGCATTGCTTTATACTTAGACTGATCCTTCATTACATCCCATTAAACATAAAGTCATTTGACCATTTCACTACACCTATAATTTTATAAGCTTTAAGATTTTAGTGGTGTATAATGCATCGCCCCTCTTTACTGCCAGTTGTGTTTATATAAAATGGGTCCTGGGGATCAGTGCTTATGATCCATCCGTCCATAGAACATTTTCATAAACTACAAGTTGATTTTTCTTGTATTCTCAAATCAGCCTGATGGCTGCTAATTTCAAAATTTACAAGAAGTTGGACTGTCACATGGTATCAGTTTTGGTCATCTGGCTTCAGCATTTTACCAGATATCTGACCAGTTTGTTATAAAATGCAATTCCATAAAGAAAGAAGAGAATTTCTTTTTTAGCAGTTGGACTGTTTTTTTTTTTTTATAGCTCTACAGATTTTATTTTTCTGGCATCTATTGGTTGTTGCTATTACTTTTATGTAGATGCTGACTGGTCAGAATGTGTTGGGAGTTTTGTAAGATTTCCACAATAAAAACATAAAGCCATGCCTGATGTGGACCTTTCAGAGCCAATTCCAGACTAATGTAGAAGAACTTATTTGTATGGCTCAAGGCATTATTATCTAAAAACAGTATCCTAAATTTTTGCATTTGGATTTTCTGGCCAATTTAAATCCTAAATCATAGCAAAACAGACAGCCACCTGCTGGTTGTTCATATTTAACTAGTATACAAATGCTGTAAATACTAGTCAACCAGCACTTTCTTCAACTGAGGCACAAAGTCTTCAGTGGCTAAATACACTTGTTGTAGGTTTGTCAATTTCTTTTTTGGTACCAAGTCTACAATATACTGGTTTGAAAACCAACACAGGGTGCTGGTGTTTTCTGCCTTTATCTTCAGGCAGCTATTCTGTCTGGAACAAATATGGAGTTAGCTGGTGATTTGTTGCTTGAGAGAGAATTTCATTTGGGGTTGCAGTTTACAGGTGTGGAACATTTCAAAGAAATCTCTCTCTCTCAACCTTTACACCTTTTTTCCACATCTTCAATTAAACCCCCATCCTTTTTATATCTGTCTGCAGCAGTCAGGAAAACAAAATGGAATGGGTCATTAAGGGGATCAGCCTCTTCTGATCCACATCTCAAATGTGAATTTCTAAGGTTGGAGTGTGAGGATGGAAGTTGTTTGGAACTCTTCGGGGATCTGAAGAAGTTCATAGTGAACAGACCGTACCGTGGTCATCAGCATTCCTAGGAAGAGGAGAACTCACCGGTGACCAATTAGATCGCAGCAGGGCAGGGCAGAAAATAAAAGGGCTGGACTGGCTGGTGAGACCCCGTGTGGCTGGGGTTTTGTTGATGTAAGGCATTAAGAGGAAGGTGTGTCATGATGCTGGACCTCTCAAAGTCCACAAACACACATCGTCAAGAAGTAATAACCCACTGTAGACTCAATTGTGAGGTCACTGCATGCTGTCCTGCAGCAAAATGTTGAGAAATTATTCTCCCCTGCCCAAACACTGAGGTCAAATAAAGCTTCACACTACTACTGGATTATTTTTTGAAGGTTTACCCGTGCTGATGCTGTGCATATGGTACAGTCCACAAGGGCCAGTTAAACGCTTCAATCTCACTCATTTCTCATCTTCATTTACATAATAGCTAAACAATGTTTTAATATTGCATGCTGAGTGAATTTTTAGCTCCATTTGGGTGTGTACTTTATTGTTCCTCCACCTTATCAAAGCAAGCTAATATCTGCTTATAAAAAGCCAAGTTGTCACCTGTCAGTGTCCATCTATGCCACAGATGAAGACGTGACAGCCTTTAGGGGACCAGAATACTATTAACGCCGCGTTTCATCCCAAATGGGCTTTTATTAAAATGAACGCCTAATTAAATTCCAAGATGAGGGGGCAGCGAACAATGCCAGACAGTGGCTACTTTGATTTTTTTCCCCCTTGTTTTAAAGTAATTATGCGGGCCTGACATGAGTGAGCACACTGCCGGAGACCCCTCTAATGAGTTAAGCAAGAAAAATCGCCACAGTCGCCTTCCCTGGCAGCAGCTAATTGCCTGGCCACATCGGGCCACCACTAACACTGTCATTTAAAATGTACTTTTCTTCTTTTTCTGCTGGGTATTTTTTTTTCCTATTCAAATGCGGTTAATTAACATTTCTGTAAAGGTATAGTGTAAATAGCAAAAAAAAGTCAGTTCCCGGTACTTGCAAGATCGTCCTCCTGTTTAGAGAAGTGCAGGTGAAAGTCAACAAACTTTTATTTTAAAAGCTGGAACTCTGCTCGGGAGACATTTGATCAGTCTGTATTATGTTAATCATCATGTTTAAAGGTATATTACTGGCTGTTTGTGACACAAGAGGGATCATGAGAGCCCATTGAATATGTTGCTTAATGCATGAATGTATCCATAGAAGTGGACCCTAAAAAGGAACTGAGCAATGAAAAGGAAAAAGTTGAGAGCTGAGTTTGATTTTATTCATCTGTCAAAGCATCTATTTTCTGTCACTTCTACATCTCCTGGGACACTCTTCCCCAACTTGGGAGGGAAATTTTGTCAGTGAAACATAAATCCATTTAATAAAGTATCTTAAAAAAACAAAAACCCAATTGAAAGAGAACAGTGAAATAGTGTAATGCAGGATTACCAGTTGTGATTCAGATATGACATTTTAGCTCACCTCCAGGCAGCAATGTCCAAATCTATATTAATCAGATTTAAAAAAATATTATAATCACACCAAAAATGTCACAGCAACCCTGTCAGTCATCCCATCTCTCACGCATGCCTGCACACACACACACACACACACACACACACACACACACAACACGAAGATGCTGCAGCAATCTACAAATGCATCTACATCTACAATGCCATCGCTAACATTTGCAAATGTTTCTGGACCTCCAAACAAGGGAATCAGTAAGACAGCACATAATTATTCATATGTTTCACTTAACCTTTAACATGCAGTCCCATACAGTGCCCCAGCCAGCGTCTGCATATTGCTACCAGATTATTACGAGAATGGCTGGGCATTTGTCCTTGTTTATGTGCTCTGTTGAAGCATCCTTGGTCGTACTTGCCTACACTCCAGATGAATAGCATTCCTTGGCCCCCGGAGGCTCCCAACTTCTCCTGAGACCTTTAAGTGTTTGTTGACAGACTAACAGACTTTGGCTTGTTTAGCTTTCTCCACTCTCTAAAATCCAAAAGGTCACCTGCAATTCCTTCGCCTGCTGTACCCCAGCCCCTCTCCCCCCAAAGAAGAAGAAGAAGAAGGAAAAAAAACAAGACCTCAGGAAAATGCCCTTATGAGCAGACCTCAAGAGCTCTCAGGGAAACAAATAGAATCCCTGCTGCCACAGTTACCAAGTTTACCAACATGTCTCTATGGCTACAAATTACAAAATAGCTAGAAAGATGACCCCCCTCAGCTAGAGATGCAAACAAAGAGGAAGAGGAACGGAACTTGAGATCCCATAGATTACCCAACAGCGACATAAGGAAACATTGCTGACTATTTCCTTGGCTAAAAAATAAAGAGCCTAAAGAGTGCGATAACATACCCCACAAGGCATTTTTGGGAGGTCACTCTCAGTTTCGCAACATGAGGTAAAGCAGTACAATGGAATTATCCTGCATAACATGCATAATTCCCCACATTACAGCAAACGAGAGGCGCACACCCCGTTATTTGGGGTCTCTATTGTTGCCGTGGTGCTGCTCATTATTATGGGGTTTCTGGTTCAGGCCATCAGAGAGGCTTTCGCCACTGAGGTCTCTGTGGAAATCGGCAAGCCCATCTCACTGCTTAGCAACCAAGCCCTGGGGCCTGTTTTGCACAGCTTAATTCAGATGAGAGTGCAAGGCACAGGATTGGCTAAGCTCGACCTGCTCCCACCCTTCCCCTCCCCTCCCGTTCTCCCACTCCCTCACACACACACTCACACAGCCACTATCTCGCCCTCCTTCGCAGCAGCCTTACCTTGTCCTTCTGACTATCTATCTACATTGTTCTCCTGCTCGCCTTAAGCGTCCACTCTTAATAAAGGTGATGATCGGACAGAGAGCTAAAAACGTCTTTGGTGCCATAAAAAACTCTGAGAGACGTTTCCTGTACCACCCAGGGGAGTGTCTCCCAGTATAGAGTCATTATATTATTGGTGTAATTTTTGAACAAATATAGATAATAATTTTAAATCACGCTTCCAGACTTTGGTCCACAGTAATCATAAACTGACTGGGAACCAGCAACTCACTTTGCAATTGTGTTTCACAATTTTCATACTGCGTAAAGCATAACTTCAGTTTGTTCTTTAAAAAAAACACACAAACCTCGAAAGACAGATTTATACCAATAAATAAACAGTAAAAAAAAAGAAGTTGGAGAGGATAAAATATCTTGATTTCACATCCATATTTATGACTATTCCCTGGCTGGAGATTACTTTATGTCAAAAGTCACCTCTGCAGTTTAATTCAGACTGTTCTTTTTTACATTTACATGGGTCAAATTCTATGCAGCTCTAGTAGTTTTCCAGAATGGGAGCTGATGTAGATTCATAAATGAATAAGGAATTATTCTTGCTGTTGTAATGCTTGGAAGAATATGTCTATATCTGTCTATATTTGGATCAACCTTTCTGAAATGGTTCATGATTTGGGAAACAGCCTTAATGAGTTAAGTTATGTTTGTCTAGTCTAGTTAGGCTCCGTTTCTAAATCGTATAACATCAAAATAACTGATCCGAGAAGGAGTCAGGGTAATAACCTTGGAGGAACCAAAGGTGATGAGAAAGTACAGTAAACACTATTTCCAATGACATCATATTGATGTGATTATTATTGCCATCAGATTTATAAATGGTAAATGGCCTGTATTTGTATAACGCTTTACTTGGTCCTAAGGACCCCAAAGTGCTTTACACTACACACAGTCATCCACCCATTCACACACACATTCACACACTGGTGATGGCAAGCTACAGTGTAGCCACAGCCACCCTGGGGCGCACTGACAGAGGCGAGGCTGCCGGACACTGGCGCCACCGGGCCCTCTGACCAATAAATCTCATCTAAAGCATGAAAATAGTCAACTATCACTGGTTCATCAGTGCGACATGCAAATAAGTCTCAAACTGGAGTGGTTTAAGTATCAAATTTAAAAAAATTAATTTAATTTAAGAAATAAAAAAAAAACAAAAAAACTTTCTGTTACACAGCAGGACATGTCCTGTAGCCTACAATAAAAATGATGAGCTCCTTCTGGTAAACCCATGGATATTCTCTGAACAGGAGTAAAGTATGATATGTTGGATGCTGGATATAAATGTACAATAGATTCCTGAAAATGTATTAAAAATGTAGCCTTTTTACAGTTACAAATATTACTGCAGTGAAAATATGAGTATGCTGGAATGAGCCCACATCATGTTTTGGACACCACTCAGACAGCCAGCAATTTAAGGAGAACATGCAGCCAAACATGTCACTCCTGGTCTGATTGGGGAACGGATCAGAGAAAACTAAAGAGTCCGACATTGTTTTGGCAAAGTTACAAACTGATTGAATATTGATTTTAGTGACCTCCAAGTGATGTAACCAAGTGTTATTACTGCCGACGTGAATTATAATTTTACTGAATTTACGTTTACCCTTAGCCAGCAGTTTTATATGTCTCTAATGTCACGTCCTCTGGGCCCTGGAAGACAATTGACTATGGTTGCTGGTGTCTCTAGCTTCACATGTCTCAGAACACCAATAATCAGAGTTTGATCCCCGGCGGGTGTGTTGCCGAGTGGGGAAAAGCGTTGAGACACGTGAACAGGTTGGTTGTGTACCGGGGGCTTCTGTTTAAGACTATGCTTCCTCTTCAACATCACCCAGCCTTCCTGTTTCCCTAGCTCCTCGGGGCAGTCTGCTGGGGGGAGAGCTAGCGAGGTCTACGCTACCTTCGGCTGCACCCGATACAGGGGTCTGGGTAGCAACAGGTTTTTCAGGGGTGCGAAACTGAGTCTCCAATTCAGCAATCCTGGCCTCCAGAGCTGTTAATAGGCTATATTTATTACAAGTATCATTACTGCTAAAGGAAGCCAAGGAGTAACTAAACATCTGACACAATGGGGGGTTCAGGTGAAGAGGCCATGCTGCTAGTAAATTGGCTATGAGCTAAGCTAAGCTAGCAAAACCTTAAAGAAACAGTAAGTGAATACTCTGACTATAAATTAGCAAATGAATACACAGAAAGTGTGCTTCAGATGAAGCATGTGAAGATTACACTATGAAATAAGAAGAACTTGCCATGGATTGGATCATATCACCTCTCTATCTGTGATGTCATATTATGTCATATATGTCATATATGTGATGTCACTGTGCAGGCCAGTAATGTGGCCTGGATATCCTTAATCATACTATTAGATATTTGAACTGCTGCCTTTCACATACCAGAGCTCTCCAGTTATTCACAGGCTGAAACTTGCTGAATCATGATTGTAGAAATGTCTTTATAACTACTTCATAGGAGAGTTCTTAGAAAGCAATAGCAAATAGAAAAGTTGAGTCTGACTTTGATTGTTTTATGTCAGAATAGAGACTGATATCTATACGGATGCCAAAGAGAAAATCTATTCATTTAAAACCACAAGCATAAGTACATATCTTTGAAGTACTGCCTGTTTCTGTGAATTTCACTTTCCCTTTTTTTTAATCTGTGCCTTCCTCACTCACACTTTCCCTCACTCTCCTTTTCCCCACTTGCCCTCTTCTTTTCACCTGTTTTCTACTCAGTATCTGTCTCTCCCTCCCTTCCTCACTTTGTTAAGTGGGTGCGAGTTGGACGAGTGAGGAATCGACAATGGTGGCTGTGACTCAGGCAACCAGCTGCTGCAGTGTTGTGACGGTAATGAGGACAGGGTCAGTGGATATAGACAGACTGAACGACAGAGGCACACAGAAGAGGACAGGAAAAGGGTGAGAGAGACAGATAGATAGCTATGCAGATGCGTGGAAGAAGTAAAGCCGGGTTCATGCAGGGAGTGAAGAAGAGAGCGAAGACAGAAGGAGTAGGAGAAAGGGAGAGAAGTGGAGAGATAGAAGTTGACAGAAGCCAGCTGATAGGAGGACTCTACAGCAGTGATAGCCTCACAGTGAAACTACTGAGCTAAGCAACTTTTTCTCTCACACTGTGGCTCGACTGAGGGGATGTGGAAGAGTACAAGTTGCAGGTTCATGTGGAGACTCTCGAAATAGATGCAGAATTCTACTAAAAGCGTGTTAATGCCTTTAACAGGTTGCCACATACTGACCTATCCACCTACTATTTAACCCACTAAAACCTTTATCGTTGTTGCTTGTTTTCATCTACAGACAGGTCACCATATGTCATCGTGGATATCCTCTTTTTGGGACAAATTAAGGGGATAATAATCATTTCAAAACATTGCACAGAAAAATGAAACTGAAAAAATAATTAAATGAATATTAAATCAAACATGGATACTGTGTTATGTTATACTAAAATTAATAAATACATGTCATGATTAAAAATGTTATTTCATCCCGATCATGTTGTTTTCTTTCAAATGAACTGAATATATTTTTATAATTACTCAAGTGTGATAGGCCTTTGGGTGATAAACATGTTTTTCTATGCTTCATTTTGTTTGAGGTGGTGCATTAACTGCTAACTGTGTCACCTTAAATTGAAATTATGAATCTACTCATCGCTAGCAACTAGAAAGTACCTAATATGGGTTTCTAGGCAAGTTATAAGAAGTTAACCAATAAAATTAGAAAGCAACCTCAAGATGGTCATGGTCACTTTTGACAGTTACACATGAGTGAAAACAAAGGATTATGGATATGTAAATGTTCAAACTGATGATTTAACTGTCACAATAGCACATCTATGCCTTAGTTGTTCTTAGACATAAATGTGTGATATGATTTAGTGTATTTGATGAGAAAAAATGTTGAATACATCAATGTTTCCATCAGTATGAGCCACAAGGGACTCGCGGAATTACATCAAAAACACATATCTTGCCTTTATTCAAGAAAGGAAAAAAATACTTTAAAAAAGCTTTTGTTCTATAAATAGATAGGTGTTTTAAACTAATATAATGAGAATACAGTAACAAAAGAAAAAATACATTTCAAACATACAACAATAAAAACTATAAAAGTTACACAATCTTTTTTTTCCACTAATAACTTGTTGTTGCAGATTAAGACAAGTTTACTGTAAAATAACAGTTTCATGTTGATCACAGTTTCAGGAGGTATTAGTTGTGCAATTTCACAGGGAAGATTGTTATATTAAAGGAATACTGAATTATGTTGGATTTCTTTGATAGATTCTCACACTTAGAGAAAGACCACAGCAGCCAGGTAAACACAAATAGGTCAAAGGCTGTATAAATTGTATAATAGATTGTCATGATTACAGTTACAGTTTACCTCAAGTGAAATGTATCTGAAACAGTGATGTATCCACGCACTGACAGCCTGAAATGTTTGCATGGCAAAGTCAATGTTTTACACTTTTCAAACACAGTTTGCATCAGTGTTGATGTTTTAGCAGAGAACTACAATATATGCCAACATTTCAAAAATAAACATCTTCAGTACTGTCTTATGCTGCTTTAAGAATGTCTTCCATTCAATAGTTTCAAAAAGCAAAATATCTCTTAGCAACATTTTACTGCACTGTAAACATGATGTTAGCAGAACTTAAAAACATTAAGGCAACCGATTGCCTTAACGTTTTTTTTAAGTTGTTAAACTTAGGAATTTAAGCTTATCATAACTCTGATAGTTTGATTTTATTTGACGTGTACCTTTTGACTAAAATAAAAGTAAAATGTTTAATAATTAAATGTAAATATTTTTAGTAACTAGAACTTAAAGTTTTCATTTTGTCTTCCATGGAAATAAGTAGATATAGCTTAAAAGAAATGAGTACAGCAGAGTCACTTTTTCAGTTTAGCAAAAATTTATTTTTCACTTTTGTATTTTTTTACTAAACAAAACTCAAAGATATGGACACTGAAAACTCAAAAACATGTCTCACCAAACGTAAAACAAATTAAGGCAACCGATTGCCTCAATTGGATCGTGTACTGCTAAATTTAACAGCTTAAGTACATTTCTTCAGTTCAGCACTTATTCTTGGGCTCCATCAATAACACACTGCACTGTCAATATTCAAGAAATATTAAAATAAAAAAATTAAAACATAATGAATGCCAAAAGCAATATTACTTTTGAATAATTTTGAAACTGTTTGATCAACTGTTGTATGTATACATTGTACTACTGTCCTGGTTCTGTTATTTTTCAATACCTGCTTAGTTAACATTCATATTCATAACAATGACTTTTAGAAACAACTACTACTGTGCTCTGATACAGTGATCGCGACTCTTGAGACTTTTCATGCTCTATCATTCATTCAGGACAAGTCTGGTAAACTGTTGGGCAACAGTTTACCAGACTACTATACTCTGAGTGAATACAGCGTTGTGAAAATTGCAGTAGTATGTGTAGTTCATCGATCACTCCAAACATTACCAAGATGTTTATCAGCAGTTCTTGGGAGACCTCCACAAAGTCACAATGAATGCCTTTCACAGACTGGTAATGAACTGGGTGGTTGTCATACTATTATGAGTAATCCAACCAGATCTGCCACATCAGACTTGTCCTGAATGAATGAGAGAGCATGAAAGAAAATGAATCAACTAATCCACAGAATGATTTTATTACAAATCATATCTGCATCATCTTAATCAGAAAGGTGGTTTACACTAGTCATGACTCAGAAGATTCTGCAAATTGTCATAATACTTTTATGTCGTTAACCGTCAACCAGTGTGTAGGAGTTATGTTTGAAAGCTATTTATTATTTTAGTTACAACTCTGTATTTTTGTATTTTTGTAGAACAAACTACATATGAATAAGTAACAACTGATGATCTGTGTTCTAGACAGTAAACAGTTCTGAGGCAACTGAACCCAAGTGACAAACAGAGGCAAGAGTGAGGCGGTTTAACTATGTGCAGAGTGGGGATAGTGGATGTGGTGGACAAAAGATGTTGAAGATTGGAAGAAAAGTGGGTTAATGCTAGAATTCAGTGTGAGGTTCATGACAAGTTTCTTTCCACTGTGAATTTTTTCAAATTGCAGCCAAAACATTTGCTGACTTACCTGTTTTGGGAGCCATCTATTTGAAAAAGGTCATCAGCTAAAGAGATGGCTGTCAAGCTTGGCAAAGAACATGTTGGGCTCTGTTTGAACACCTTTGAGGGTAGCAAAGCTACTACAGCAAAACTACTAAGTGAGTTCAAAATTAATTGACCTATGATAAAATGATAGTTATGGTTCTCCATACTGTGATATTTGTTCTTCAGGTTTAAGAGGTAATCCAAGTTTTGACCTACCTGCATCTTTTGCTATGGTGAGAACAAAGTGAGTGAAGCTGCTAGCACATTTGGTTTCTAATAATATTAGACATTGTTAAAAGAGACTGAAACTGCCTTTCAAAAGCCTGACATGTACCTCTCAAAAAGTTCAGGTTACATGGTCAAAAAGGTAAGTTTACAATTTTTAAAGCTTGAATTTTTTGCAGATTTTTAAATGCCCCAATAAATGAATTGCAGTAAAAAAAAATGGCTACGTTAAAATGATTGTGTAATGTTTTAAAAGGAGTAAAAGCAACAACAACAACAAAAAAAGCAAAAAAAAAAGATTTGTCAAACTTTATTTGTCTGTGAGCGACTGATACTCCATTGTCTTTTCTCATAATCTCGACCCAGCTGTTATATCAGACTAAAGACTAATATCATTTATGTTTGTAGTCAAATTGACCCCAGGAATCAAAACATTCCAAAGATGACTGCCATAAAATTTAAATTAATTAATTATATTTTTAAGTAACAGGTACTTAATATGCAAAATAGCCAAAGTTTATTAAAAATAATACACCGAACTAAGAAAATGTTAGATGATCTTAAGCTGTTTGAGTTAGTAGGACTGTTTTTAAAAGCTTAAGCTGACATTACTTAATTATTTAAGTACTCTGAGCATTTGGGTTTACAGTGCTGACATACGTTTTTTATAATGCATCACATTAATTTGATATCTAAAAGGTCATGAAGTCAAGATGAAAAACAAATCGGCTTACGTGCTATTTTGCAGTGTACGGTCTCTGCCTGGTGAAAAAAGGAATTTCAAACATTGTGTTATGCTGAGAAAAGGAGTAAAATGGAATGAGACAGTGGCAACATGGACTCCCACTATAGACACAGTGTTTAACATCGTCACCCGTGGCAGCTCAATTACCAGAGTGTAATTGCAATAACTCCAATACCTCTGCAGTCATGCTTGACAGTTTCCAGACCAGGTCCTGTAATTGCAGGTTGATATGCAACTGGAAATCAAAAGGGGCTAACACGTTAGTGAGAGAACTGCTAGCCTATGACTTCCACAGCTGAGTGGTGAACTGGTAATGCAATAAAAGGTTGGAGTTATTAGCAAAGTTGTGAATGGCAAATTGGTGTGAATGCCAAATCGTCAGGGTTAGTGTTGAATAAGATGGAAAGTTAAAAAGGGAACTAAGAAGAAGGGGGATGAGACAATGGATGATGTTCAACTGTGCGAGAGCAAGCTCAGTCCTAATGTAATAGTCCTTAAATACTGTCAGTAATTAAAAAAAAAATAAAGGTCTATTTTACTTCTAAAAAACTCCCAGCAGTCAATAGCAAAGTGCTAGGTTAGTCTAAGGATCACCATCATTCACCACGCAGACCTGAAAGTCTGTGAGGTTTTGTTCAAAGACGTTTTTGCGCCATATCAAGTAGAGAGGATAAATTAAAAGATGAATTAACCAGATGTAGTATAGTGAATAAAAACATTGCAGAATATTGACCTTTCAGGCCCCGTAATGCTTTAAAGGAAGAGCTTGAGAAATGTGAAAGAGCTTGTCAAAGTCTCCGATGTCAGACTTACAGTGAGATAGCATTAGACAATTTTTCAAACTTTTAAAGCAGACAAAGGGAGGTTTTGAGTCATCCACTGAAGCTCTCTGTTTAATTCTTCACTCATCTACTTCTGTCTTTTTGTGCGCATAGTTATGAGAGCATGTCCTTTTTTAATTTAATGACATATGATCCTTCATTCCTGCCACATATGAGTTACAACAAAGAAGCGTTATGCAAATTAAAAGACAATCAATTCTTTAGACACTAACAGGTGCCACATCGGTGCAAAATTGTCTATAAAAATTATTAAAGCTCTTTAGCTCCTTTTATTGTCTTTTTCAAAATGAAGTTTGACTAATTTTTACAGAGCACCTCGAGAACTTTTTACGTCTTCCATTAAAAGTAACCATAGAATATGGCTCAAAGCATTGGTAACATAATTATTTAATTATTTACGCAGCGGCTAGTGTGTAAACATTCATTATTCATCATTCATGTAAAAATAAAAGTGTTCACAGGACTATAAGCATGCCTGTGAAAAACTAAGAAGAGCTTCTTCTTGCATGGGTCTGCATGGGTTCTCTCAAGTTCTCTCTGAGGTTTGCCAATAGGGTCTTGAAGGACTGAAACTATGAAAAACAAAAAATCTCTGGTCTGCTGGAACAAAGCTTCAACTCTTGGTCTAAATCCCAGGTGTCATGTCTGGAGGAAACCAAACAACGCTCATCAACTGGTCCATACCATCTCTACAGTGAAGCTTTGTGGTGGCAGCTTCATACTATGGGAATGTCTTTGACAGCAGGAACTGGGGAACTAGTCAGGATTGAGGGAAAGATGAATGCAGTAATGTGCAAAGATGATGATGACCTGCTCCAGAGCACTCTGAACATCAGTCTGGGGTGAAGGTTCATCTTCCAACCGGACAATGACAATACTGTAAAATGCTATAGTTTTGTTTATTATTTGTAATAAATTTCAAGCAAATGTTTTTCACTTTGTCATTATGGGATGCTGTGTGTAGAGTACTGAGGTAAAAAAATGAACTGAATCCATTCTGGAATAAGGCCATAACAACAAGATGTGGAACAAGTGAAGTGTTGTGAATGCTTTCTGGGTGCACTAAAGTTTCCTTTTAAGTGAAGCCAAGCATCATTTAGTTTGCTTGGCTAAAAAATATGTACTCGATTATCTCTGATTGTTTGAGCTCTTCGAAATGATCTAAGGAGAGACATTTCAGTGATGGTTCAGCTTTTAAGATCTGCCAGTGTCTGTTAATTATGTGGCTGAGTTTCTGATGACAATGGTTAAATTCAGTGATGAAAGTTATTCTTTCTGTTTCCACTTGGACTTTTAGTTATAAGCAGTTCCATTCTTGATGCTATGTATGTAGTCATAACCAACCACAGCATAACAAACGCCTCATAACTGCCAAGTACAGTAGTTGAAGGGTTGATTTGGGCTGTTTTGCAGTCACAAGACCTGGGCACCTTGTAGCCATTGACCATGAACTCCTCTTTACACCAACAGACCATACAACATAACCTCAAGCACAGCAGCAAATGCACAAAGAAATTGCTGAAAAAGAAAAGAATTTGTAACGGCTTAGTCAAAGTCCAACTTCACTGAAATGCTGTGGCAGGACCTTATGGGATCTATAAATGAATAAATAACCACAAGGCTCAATTCAATGAAACGACCTTATAAAGAAGAGTGGACCAGAACTCCTTCATAACAGTGTGAGAGACTGATTACTCACCCGTCACTTGTTTCTCTTTCATGATTGTAATTTCTGCATTTCTTTCTAAATTAGACATCATTTTATTTTCATTTCATTTATTAAGGGGGAAAAGCTATTCAAACGTATCTGGCCCTATGTGAAAAAGTTAGTACCCTGCAAATTTAATAACAGCATGTCTTGCTTTCAGGGATGACACAACCAATCAAGCGTTCTTATAACTAGCAATAAGTATTTCACATAGCTGTGGAAAAAATTTGGCCTAGTCTTCTTTGCAAAATTGTTTTCAAATTGGAGGGTTTAAAGGCATAAAGACCTGTTTAAGGTCATGCCAACTGGATTTTCCCTAGACCACTCAGACTCTTTCCTTTCTTACTTTCTTTTATTCAGAGGTGGACTTGCTGTTGTGTTTCGCCTCATTGTCCTACTGCATAACCCAAGTGCACTTGCACTTCAGGGCATGAACTGATGGCCAGACATTCTCCTCCTGATAGAGAGCAGAACTCATGGTCTGAATAATAAAGGCAAGTCCTCCAGCCTCAGATCATCACACTACCACCACCGATGTTGACTGTTGGTTGCAATGCTCTTTTTATGAAACACTGTGTTAGTTTTATGCCAGATGAAACAAAGTGTAAACCTTCCAGAAAGTTTAACTTGTGTATTATCAGTCCACAGCATATTCTCCCAATAGTCCTGGGATCATCAAGACATTTTTTGGCAAAAATGAGATGAGCCGTTATGGCTTTTTTGGTCAGCAGTTATTTTCACCTTGGAGCACTCCCACGGATGCCATTCTTGCCCAGTCTCTTTCTCACTGTTGCCTAAAGCTGGGCGATTTCTTCAGTCACGTTATTCAGCTTCTGCTCAAACTGCATGATTGACTCGCAGGGGTTAGAAGTTCGTAGGTCACGATGCAGGGTCTCACACTATATGGCCCGATGCTCTGATGCGACCTGAGTGCTCACACTGTGCATCCATAACATGAAGGTTATAACAGAAAATCTGTCGCTCACTCTCCCTCTCTGTCTTTCACTCACACACACACACCACCACTATCAACTTTGCTAAATTGCTAATGAAAAACATTGATCAGGCAGCTGTGATTGAGCAGCAGTGTAGATCCAACTATTTTCACGGTTGTTGTGGTCGTGATAATTTTGTGAGGCCACATCGAAAAGGCTCGGATGACCTTTCCAAAGTTCTACAATTAATGCCTCCATCGCTTGTGTCCAGATCACATGCTGCACTGCCGTGCTGCTCCGTCTTTTCACTTTGCATTTCTGTGTTTGCCCATGCGCGGTGTGAGAGGCTGCGGTGACACCCTCACAACGGCCGACAGGATTTCAAACAGGTTTGATTTTCTTACGACCAAGCAATTGATGATCGGGAGCTGGTCGTAAGGTATCAATCGCTTCTCGTTACCCCACGTATTCTATACGATGCACGACACACGATGAAGGTGAAACTCAGGCCGATCACCAAAACGGTCGCACGACTGAAAAATCGGCTCAAAATGAGCCAAAAATCGTACAGTGTATGGCCCCATAATGAACACTGACCATAACTGAAACAAACAAGGCCTGGAGTTCTTTAAATGATTCTCTGAGTTCTTTTGTGAAATGGAAAAGCTTTTAAAAGGCAAATGGTAACGACAAAATAATGGCAAAATGGAGAGACGTACACTTACATCCACCAGATCACTGGCAACCCATTTAAAGTGTAAGGAGGTGAAATGCGCAGTTTAATATATAAGAAACTTCAAATATGTGAATATGACACTTAATATCTGTTTAGCTCTTTGCAATCTCATTCATGAATACTGAAACTATTCATTGTACATTGTTTATGTTAGCAACCCTATTAAAAAAATGTAACTTTTTTGTGGCTGCCAGACATTACTGTATCCCGATAAACAATTTTCACCATGCACACCAGTTTTTTTTTTGTTTGTTTTTTTTACAGTCTTTAGCATTTTTCCATAGGATGTACTTGGAGTTATGTGAGATATAGCTTAGTGTTACTGGTTTTACCCACAATTGGATTGTGTAGACTGCACCATCTTATAATATCAACACAACTGTTAGGTCGTGGTTGCTACCCAGTCTGTAGTTATTGTCTTAGATCATTTGCAGTAACAGCTGTCTTTATAATTTAGTTTTTCATTGCTTTGGCACTTTTGGGCCACTCGTGGTCAAGTTTGCTTTGGGCCCAGCGTTTGTGTGAAAAAACGTAGAACAAACACTGCTTTTGATTGATTGATGCTGTGGAGTCATGTGTAACCAGGCTGTAGAAAAATCAGTAAAAGTTCCATCAAAAAGACCACACTTAGAGCTACTACTCGACTTTAATGTGGTCTTACAGAAACCTGAGACGATCTGTGGTTGAGCCCTGCTAACTTAAGGGTTTTGTGTTATTCCAGCATTCCTCCATATGTCTCAGGACAGTCCAAAACCACAGGCCCTGACACCAGCAGAGGTTCCAGATTCAGCTGCCAAGATCCACTGTGAGGAATATTCCTGTTCTTCATCCAAGAGCAGACCATTAGGATTTATAGCAGGAGAACATAAAGTACTCAGGGAGAATATCTGTCTAGAAAAGACCCAACAGACAGACTTATAACAGCTGTACTCCACCAAGGAAAGCACTGGGTCTGTTTTAGAAACTTTGGTTACGGACAATATGTTTACCAAAACAGTTAGACACCCCCCTTCCCCTCCCACCCGAGAAAGAAGAGGAAGAAAACTCCTGCAATGGAAATGGAAATGTCAAATATTCTAGAAGTCAGCCAACAAATCAAGTAATGTATTTTGGAAAACCATCCTTATGATATAATCTGGTCATTTTATTCACATTTGGAAAAGGTAGTTGAGAGCCTACAACAACACTTCACTGCACGTAGATAAAAGCACTACAGAAGAGGCTCTGTCCAGATAGTGACTGAAAGACAACATCAACCCTGCAGTAGTCAATCAACACGTTGTCAGTCATAGTACAAAAAGAACAAATAGATCACCGGCTCCGTAATCGCATACTGTAAGACCAACAAGAATACAACTGAAGCTCAGACTTGGAGCAGCAGTATCCTAAATTCCTACCCCCTCCCACAGCAATTACACTTCCTTAAACAGACTGTTAGAGGAGGGAGGGGGGGACAAAAAAGAAATGTGGCGGCACGCTTGAAATAACTGTTGGCCGAGGAGCTAATAGGCATGGAATGATGACAGATATCATGGAGTGGACGCTTCGCAATGACTGGGAAGGAATTAATAAGCAGGAATGGGTTAATAGTGCATTAAGAGCCAGCAGGAAAACGGCAGGAGAGAGGAGGGAGAAGCTTCTGAAGTCAGCTGTGAGTAATCAGCCCATGGCGAGCCTTCAACGATTACCATAACAGAGCAATTGGACGTGAAAAATGGATAATAGTATGGACATAGAAATGTGGGACGAGTCTGTGTGTGTGTGCGTAGTGTTGGCTGTGGGGGAGGAGTAAAATGCTCAAATCCACTGGTTTTCCAATTGTGAAAAGCAGAATGTGGTATTAATTTTTCAAACAAAAACACTCATAACCATAGTGTTTGCTAATTATAGTGGAGTCATTACTTTGCAGATATTATTCTCAAAATCTAGTTTTCATTAGGACACAGGAAAAAGGCTTGGAATAACCTAAATAAATATGTAGAAGTATGACCATGAATACACAAAATTGTCGTATCGGGTTGATAACTATAATTTTTTTTATTTGTACAGAACACTGGTGACAACAAATTTTACACCCAGTGTTGGCCAAAAAAGAAAACAAATACATTTGCCAGTGTCTTGCCTGCTAACTCATTATTTTAAACAAAATGTTTTATTTTTCCCAGTTTCGTCCTTTTTGTAAATCTAAATGAGGGGCAAGTATAACAGCATATCAGATGAAATGTGTTAATGCAAGTAATCTTTTTCAGTTTTTGATCCTCACTCTAACAAATCCCTCCCTGCAAACTTTGCATGTAACCAGCTCACAAATTTCAAACCGTAAAATCTTTTGGCAAAATCAATTAGTTTCATGGGAGCAGCTTAGTTGCTTATGGGACAAGGATTTTCATCATTTACCAACAGCAAACTTTACAGAAAGATTAAAGTCTATTAGCAATTAGGATTACATATTTCATAAGATTTTTGTGATATTAATGGTCTTTTGCTTCTGCTTAACGTTTTTTTTTCGTCACTGTTTTATTATCTGCAGTTTCCCATTACTGCCACCTGCTAAGGGGAAATTCAGGCTTTACAGCTCAACCTGACTCTAAAATGTGTCCACAAGGGTTGTGTAAATACAAATTCTAGGACATATATAAAATTGATTTAAAAAGGCAGATTTGATGCAACTCTCGTGTCATTTCAGCCCCCCATTCCATCCACTGATATTATGGTTCTTCTGTTGAGAAAAGTGGACATATTACTACAGTTCGTTTGACTGATGTGAAGTTTGTTTTTTTTTGGAAGAGTTACTTAGCTCAAAGCTCACTGTGTCACAAACCGTCAGCTGTCAGCTTTAAGTTGAGCCTCCAACTGGGCCAAAACATCAGAAAATCTCTTTTATGTATGTGTTGGTATTGTTCACTTAAATTAGCTAATAGCCTAATGTTCCCTTTGGCAGTTGTAATCAACCTTGTAGCCTCTAGGGGGACTTGGTGAGTAGTTACACTGTTCCTGTTGCAGAACTTCTATTTTACCCTAGGCATTGAATTTAGACCATTTCATATAGAGGAGGACCTCAAGGCCACCCTGCCTGCAAATTCTGAAATTCATGAATTTTGACAAGGTTACAAGTGTTTCTTCTTTTTCTATTTGACATGTTTCCAGGGTCCAGTGTAAATGGAAATAGAAGACATTTCATAGCTATGGAGCAAGAAACATACATGGAATAAGGATATGATGTAGCTGAAAATTGATATGCCCTTGGCATTACACCGTTTGCTTCCTATGTGCGTCAGAGAAGCATGAGACGTTTCATTTTGTGCACTGATTCCTTTGGTCAGGCTATTATCCCCCTGATAAGTCCACATACCTCCTCTAATCAAATGGACATTCATCCTTGGGAAAAGAGAATATTCAGTCACTCAAACGTTCAGTTATTACGTGGTAGCTCAGTCATAATGTAAATTTTATGGGGGTATTATTGTAGGCAGAACACTGTAACTGAAGACACCAAAAAAGGAATCTATTACACTTTTGCATGCTAATTAATTAACAGTCCTTTTTTTTTGTTTTGGGGGACAAAATTTATGCACACAAGAAGAGTTTTTGTCCACGTACAGGAACCCTTTAAGGATAACTCGCCAAACTCTACAGTTAATTCTAGGTAGAGCACAAAGGAAACAGTAGACATGAAAAGAAGGTGAATGTTTTCTGTGCAATCACAAATACATGAAAACAAATTTATATAAAGCTATTTTAAAAAACCTATAAACAGCTACTAAATATTTAAATGAAACACTCTGCACATTAACTTTCTAAAATGTAACAATTATTTTTACAGGAGTAGTCATCGCTGGTGAATCCTAGCAGAGCACTAACACACTGTTCATAATAAAGCTGGAGTTCCACTTTTTCTAAAACGCATATAAATGTCTGCAAATCTGTTTGTTGGGTAAGTCACAGAGACTTACAGAGCTGACCAGAGTAGATCCTTATCCTCAGGAAAATGCACATCTGGGCACTGAGCAAGGTGATTGGTGCATTCTCCTTTTGGGAGATGGGTCTGCAAAGAAAAGACACATACCAATAAAAGATGCAGTTGTATGAAGTGTTGGTTTTTATCTGGATGGTGAACAAAATGTCATAAAGTTCTTGTTTGTGCCACAGTGTCATAAAATCTAAAGCTTTAACAGAGGAATCTTTTTGGATTTTAGATGAGAAATATGGCCTTGCATCTCAGGGCATATCTTCTTTTTTAAAGCCATTGCACAAAAATTGCCAGGCACAAAATGGCAAGCTCCATCTTGCCTGGCCAGTACATATACTACAAAATCAGCTTCTCATTTTTTGTTGTTGTTGTTGTTGTTGTTGTCTTTCCTACTCTACAATGCTTTACATTTGTTTTTTCCGTGTCTTTTGTTGAGATCTGCTACATACCTTGTGTAAGAACATACTTTGCCAAATAAACTAATTGTAAATGATACCTTCTTGGCTCCAAACATCTCTGGGATCGGAAATTATTCAGGGGAGAGGACGTTTACTTGTGAGCCCTGTATTTTTTTATGACTGTTATTATTAGCTGAGACAATCTCCACACCAGGTGCACTTACAGAAGTTACAGAAGTAACTACGAAAGAACACTTATTTTTACTATATTGTCAATATACCATCATATTACCAGCAAACAGTAACAAAACCAAAACCATTATGGTGTTCCTGATAGTGACAACAGAAACTATTTAAATGCTTCATGAAAGGAGACTTTATGGCAGTGGTATTCTTTTTAAGGTGTCGGGTGAATTTATATTTGATCATGTTCACAATTTTAAAAGGAACAATACCTAACAACTTAATAATTATACATCCCTGCATGAAATGACAAAATGTGGCAAAACACTGGCTGAACTTTTTGCTTCTCATTGGATGTCATACACCTTTAGTGTTAGATGCAGAGAAACACAGATTAAGTCTTAGAAATCACAAGTAACCATCTGTTAATATCCATGACCACAAATAGCCCACTGAAGAACAAGAGCGGCCAGTGGAGAAAAAAAAATACAAAGAACTGAAAGGAGAAGGGAGTGAGCCAAAGTCACAGTAGTTACAACCTTCCACCCTACCGTTTGGTGCCAAACCAACTCTTAGACTACACAAAATGTGGCATACTCTACCAGCCCCTCAAAACACACTCCAAAGCATTACTTTTAAGTAACAAAGCAAAGGAAAAAAAACAAAACGACAGTAACAGAGAGCCACGGAGTGGAACAAAAGAAGGTTTGCAGATACCAACTAAAGAAATCACACTTGCCTACAGCTCATTAACCACACTTGCCTTACATAAAGCACTTTTATTTTCAATTATTTCTCGGCATTGGCTGTTTTTGAAGCCTGCTGAGTCATTGGCTGTTCTGCTCTCGGTCTGTCCGGTGTCGCCCACGCTGTCACATTAAGACCCTGACTCCAAACGCCGAGCAGGTGGTGGAGAACATTAGGTGTCCATGGATCACATAGCAGCACAAACAGCACATCACATTTTCATAAATTACATAAGAATATGGACAATGAAGCAACAGAAAACAGGACAGCAGAGTTAGAAGGTGAGAGTGTCTCAGTCTGGCTGTGTGCGCGCGTGTGTGTTTGTGTGTGTGCTCGTGTGTGTGTGTGTGTTTGTGTGTACACATTTCTGTGCATTTATGAAAAAAAGTTTTCCTATATCTGTGCACACAATTTTGTGAAGAGAATCTAAACAATAATAAGGTATACTTTATTAATCGCGTAGGATGCTACTTAGTCCTCTGCGTTTAACACATTCACACAGTGAAGCAGTGGGTAGTTACCAATCCAGCCTTCGGGAAGCAGTGTGTAGAGACAGTACTTTGCTCAAGGGCTGCCATTCAGTGGATTTGAACCTCCAACCTTCCGATCATGGGGCAAACACTCTACCTGCTGAGCTATCCCTGCACCTGCATGTGGTAAAGTAGTGTCATTTTAGGGAGTTATCCATACAGCTATTTAGACACAGCTAAGATAACTAAAAAATCTGTGGTGTATAACATAGCAACAGCCCTATGAAATGTAACTACATAAGTTTAATGTATTATTCCTGCTTTTAAAATTAGTTTGTAATGTTCACAATTTAACGTTCAAACCCAAAAGCAGTATCTGCCTCTGAATTTTCCATAATCAAGTCAGACTTGTGTGAACAGTGGTCCCATAATGTATTCCACTGGCGATGTCACGATCTAGCTCTATACGGCTGGCTGCTGTGGTTGTACTGTATTTGTGTCCCTGTCCCTGAGAGTGTGGGCCTGTAAATAGCTGTGGCAGCAGCACTGCTACTGTAATGCTATGTGTGGCCCTAGAGGGTCCAGATTACCAGATGGCCAACACATTACTGCCAACACTTACAGCAATATTAAACACACACACATACACACATAAGCCAGGGGGACTAAACCTCTGAAGGCCTTATTTTAGGCCTGGGCCACGGGTAGAGCATCAGCCCACTGGCAGTGCCCCTCTTCTGGGTAAATGTCTAGGCCCAGACAGCCTGGCAGCCTGCAGCTGCCGGGCCTCACGCATGCCAGCTGAAGACTGCTGGGACTCTGAGTGCTTGTGTGTGTCTGTGTGTGAGATGGTGTGTTTGCCCCAAGCTAGTGTGAGAACTCCCCTTCCTCTGTGCACCACAGGCTCTGATCAGAGCTTGTGAGAGTCTGGGAGATTTGTACTAAGTTGCAAAGTTGTCCACATGTAACTCATGGTGGCTGCCCAAAACAAAAGCTTGTTGTTAGCCAAAGAAAAAGAAAAAGTTCAAAGACTCTGTGTGTGCGTGTCTGTGCGCACGCGTGTGTGTGTGTGTGTGTGTGTGTTTTCGTCAACAGATGTCGGCGTACATGTCGGTCCCTTGTGTATGAGACTGGGAGTTTCTGTCTTACCTGAGGCTGCTGTGCAGCTGTCCTGAGCTCTTCTCTGTCCCTGCCACAGTCACAGAGTGTGTAAACTGGTGTGCGTGCTTGGAGGGGGAGCAGGAGGGGCAAGCAGAGATAGTAGATAGGGTCTCATGGTGGAGTTGGTGTTTTTCATGTATTACAGAAAAATCTAGTTTATTGTAATGTGGGTCTTGTTTGGGTAGTTTTTGACATTATGACTAATCTCATTAATGGAAACATCTACATACTAATTCCAGACTGAAAATGTATTTCAACAGATGCTGCCAGTCAGATCTTTGTCAAATCAAAAGAAATGACAAATTAAGTTGTTAATATGAAAAACCAACCTGAAGGACATAGATACCAACACTGTTCAGTGGGTTTAAACACTAAAAGTAAAATGCCATAAAGTAATAACATAAATGAGCATAGCTGGTATACACCTGTGTTGGAAACTAATCCTGTGAGTCCCAGGACGCACTCAGCATCTCAACTATTCTCGTGCTCTCACACTGTGCTCTCACATATTTGTTAATTACTTATCAAGCAATTTTCACAAAGGCAGCTTTCACTGGAGACACATTGGAGATCAATGATGGGGTGCGTATACTGATAAGACTACATGTGTAATGTGTCTGATTCCACTGGAACTGGACGATCTACAAATCAGAGTGTTAAAAGGAGTTAATCTTTGGGAATCAAATAGAGAGCGTCTGTGGTCTGTATTATATTTTGGAATAGCCATCTGTTTTGACAGCCTAAATGTTAGTTTTAGAGCTCAAATAAAAATAAAATAAAGTAAAAGTGACATTTTAAATTATTTATTTATTAAGCAATAGAATAAAGTTGGGGTGTGGAGTCCATGGTGCTGTGAAAAAAGTATCTGCCTCCTTCCTGAGCTCTTATTTTTGCACATCTGTCACGTTTTAGGCCAAAAAGAACACAAAAGCTTGTCTCATATTTGTCAAAAAACAAATAAAAAAACAAAACAAAACATGATTGTCAAATCTTTTGAGGAAATATTTCCTGGACTGATGAGACAAAAGTTGAACTTTTGCATCTTGTTGCATCTAAAATGCTGTGTAAAACTAACAAAGCATTTCATAAAAATAACATCAAATCAACAGTCAACCACAGTGGTGGTAGTATCTTGGTCTGGGGCTGCTTTGTGGCTTCGAGACCTGGAAGATTTGCCATAATTGATTTAACCATGCATTCTGCTCTCTATCTACATGTGTGGAAATCCTGAAGAAGAATATCAAGCCATGAGTTTGTGACCTGAAACTCAAGCACACTGATACAAAACACACCAGCAAGTTTATGTCTGAATGCGTGAATGAATATTTTTCTCTAGCCAAAATCTGCCGCAGGTTGAAATGCTTTGGCATGATCTTAAAATGGCCGTTGATACTAATTTTGAAGCCCTTTATTTTGAAAAATGTCCCTGTCTGCATGCAAACACAAAAAAGACCTCTAATGCTGTCAATTTCAACCCAAAGCAACAGGTGACAATAAAACACTAAACTGTGGAGCAATGTTGACCAATCAAAAACCTACAAACAGCAACATGGTGAATAAGTCTGATGTGAAAAAAGGAGATGTCTGATTTGATTCAGCAGCTCTCTCAATTCAATTGAGGACAACAGACACTAATATTAAATTACCATTTCATTTAACCGCTAGATTGTGTAGTTGCAGTAAAAAAAATAGATAAATAAATAATTTAACTGTCCTTTACTATTAAAACAATTTTTCATGGTTGACAGGTAGGCCGTGCTAACATCTTCTCACTTCCAGAGCAGATACTGCAGTTATACCAAAGCCAAAGACATCTTGGAGGTGTCTTTTGACAACAATCATAAGAGTGTCATTTAGATTGAGAGCTTAGTGTTTTGCAAGTCTGTTGGGTGAGCCATCTAGGATTTTGGATTCGGTTCAAAATATTTTATTGTCCATAATTGTATTACTTGGAATAACAGCCCTGCAAGGTTTCCTGAGCAGGTGTGTGTATGTGAGGATTTTAGAAACACTTCCTCCCTAACAAAACAGAACTATCTGACACTGCGGGACTAAGGACAGGTTCGTGTGAAGCATCTTTGTGAACGTGAGCTCAGGGCTCTGTTAGGTAACGCCATCTGTTGCGAGACTGTTCTTCTTGTCACTGAAGAAGTTCTTTATGACTGGAGGTTATGTTTCGTCATGATGCACGGTGAATCTGGGAGCAATCAGATGAGTCCCTGATGGTATTGTGTGACAGTTACAAATCCAAACTTAGAAAGAACCTAAAAGAACTTTTAGGAACTAAAGTTCTGTACAAGACAGAAGTATATAATCTGAACTATTTCTTGAGATCATGAGATGCAGCACGAAGCCCTTGATAAAAATGAACTCAATAAAATTATACCAGAATATCTCATCTATTGTCTGTTGTAATGTTTGAGTATTTCTGATTTGACTGTAACACTTGACTGACAGGTTTATCGCTTGAGTGTTTTTCAAATACCAGTGATGTTTCAATGTTATTTAATCACCAGAAATAGATTTAAACATGGGATTTTACATATTTTTATCTTCTTTAGTTCATGTGCTATTACCTGTTATGAATCCCAGTAATATATAATCACAGTAGCAGTATTAAAGTGGGAGACAGATAAAAGTATAGATGACAGAAATAAAGGAAATCCAACCAAGAGGAAAAAAAATCCAGAAGCGACGTATAAATGGAGGATGAAGAAAGGTGGGGGTTCTCAAGCTCTACCCCTGACACCTCCCTGCAAAATAGCATGATAATTTTTGTAAAGGCCTAAAAAGCTGCGTGCCTTTGGATTTACAGCTCAACTATCAGTAGCCACAAGCTCTGGCGCGAGACGCTGTGACAGGTGTACGTTTCAGCAACTTAAACAGGGCGGATTAAGCCACTAGTGGCTCCTCTTCATATGCATTCCTTATGGGAGTTAAGGCCATTTGAAATGCAGGGCCAAAGGCAAGATTACCGGCTCATAGGCCCATGGAGAGAGGTGTGCTGCAACTAAAAGCCTGGATTTGAATAATTGTGGCAGGGCTTAGCGCCTGGAATCAGCACAGAACAGAACCAATGGATTATTACACACACACACGAACACACACACATGCACACACACACCAACTTTGGAAGGCTTAGACTTGTCTGACTCAATAACTCTCAGTATCACCGTGTGTGTGTGTGTGTGTGTGTGTGTGTGTGTGTGTGTGTGTGTGTGTGTGTGTGTGTGTGTGTGTGTATGAATGCGTTGTCGGTGGGTTGGTTCGTGTCATATCTCTCTCCATGCCATAATGTAAACACATGTGACTGATGTTCTGCTGCTCTGCTGTTTATTATCCACATCCAGAGTGTGTGTGTGTGTGTGTGTGTGTGTGTGTGTGTGTGTGTGTGTGTGTTTGTATGTGTGTGTCTGAGACAGATCATAGTTCTACAAGCCTGAACTTGTGTTTGCGTGTGTGTTCATGTGTGAGCATAGATGTGTGTATAAACAAGTGTGTATTCGTAGTGCGAATGGCTGAATTTGTGCACATTTGCTTCTCCAAGTGTGTGTGTGTGTATGTGTGAATGCCACCACCTAAACACAGCAGAGCCACTGTTCCAGCTCCGTACGTTTTGACACTGGTTGAAGGCTTAGCAGCGCTCGAGGTGCCAGACAGACCGACAGATGAACAGAGGGAGGGAAAAAGAAACTGAGGAGCCGCAAAAAAGAAAAAAAAGAAGTGGTGGAAAGAATGGATAATGAAGGGAATGATGAGAGGTGGTCCCATATGAGTTTTGGCGGAAAGAGAGAGTGAGGGGAGACATTCAGTGTATTCAACCTGTTTTAAAAGGGGAGAGAAAGGGAAGCAGAGCAGCAAGTGTGAAAGGGGTGGGGGGCTGGGGGTTCACCTCTGGGAGGTGGAAGGGAGGGGCAGTTAGACAGACATTGGACTGATTTGTATCTACGAATATATAGAGACTGCCTTTTATTGTCTAGTAGCTGTAGGAAGGGAATTATGAAGCACTCTACAGGAAGAGCATTTCTACTCCCATGTTGGGTTGCAAAGGTGGCACAGCGGCAAGAAGGTTTCTTGATTGTTCTACGGCTGATGCCTTTCCATCTGAAGCTTTAATGTTCTCCCTGCGCCTACGCCAGTTTCCTTCAGGCACTCCGGACCCACAGTCCAAAGACTGTTATGTTAGGTTAACCCTCTCAGGCTCAAATGCACAACCAAGTCCTGCAGTGGTACTTCTGAGTAAAGAAAACTCATAAAATATGTATGTGGGGTAATCAGGTTGTTAGTTTTTAACTGTTGCAAATCGGCAATGCCTGCCTTGAGAGGGATAAATGGCGATTAATGAATGGGAAGCAGATAAAGTTCTGGAAAATGTATGATTAAATGTTCCTTGCAGAGTAAGGTAGTGGTTGGCAAAATTAGAAAACTGGATTCATCAGTGAATTATATCCCAGAGCTTCTCACTTTTATTCAAGGGCCAGTCACTGGCATCAGTGCCTTGATCATCTGGGACCCTCCTATACAGTCTGACCACATGAGGCCGAGCACTGGTTGTGAATATGGCCCAATGTAAAATGCATACCTCACGCTGCTGGAGACAATCAACACTTTAAAACATTAATTAAGGAAACAGTTGCATTTTTTAAATTCATATTTAGTGTTGTAACATCATTAAGAACAATGAAAAACACAAATGCACAGAAGTTGTTATAGTTATGCTGCAATAGGTGTAGGCTGCTGGGGGATTCCCATGATGCATTGAGTATTTCTTCTTCAGTCACATTTCTCATTCACTATTTGCTAGTAGACCTCTCTGCATTGAATCATACTTGTTGTTAATCTCTCGCTCTCTTCCACAGCATGTCTTTTATCACGTCTTCCTTCTCTCACCCCAACCGGTTGTGGCACATGGCCGCCCCTATATTTTCTGCCGGAGGTTTCTTCCTGTTAAAAGGGAGTTTTTCCTCCCACTGTCGCCAAAGTGTTTGCTCATAGGGGGTCATACAATTGTTGGGTTTTTCTTTGTATGTATTATTGTTGGGTCTACCTTACAATATAAAGCACCTTGAGGTGACTGTTGTTGTGATTCGGCGCTGTATAAATAAAATAAAATTGAATTGAATTAATTGAGTGTAATGAACCTGGATGGATGGTGACTTGCCCAAGATGTACCCTGTCTCTTGTTTTGTGACAGCTGGGATATTTTCCAGCCCCAGGATGCGTGGATGGATTTTTTTTGCCTGTAAATTTTGTTTTGTAATTGTAGTGTCCTTCATAACGTTTAAAATGACTGTGTTCCAGTGTTCCAGCAGTGTCTCTGCTGGGTATGCTGTCTTATCAACAAAGCTCAAATTTAGATTTTGATTTCCCAAAATGATGACAGACAAAACAAACTATAGCTCTCATTTTCACTGCAGGCCTATATTTTCCAAGGGTCATGATATGATAGTTTTTCAGTGTAAAAATGTTTAATTGAATGTCATTCTTCTGAGTGTGGAGGTAACTGTTTGCTAAAGGGGCATAAGACACAACAAGAAAGGAGAAAAAACAAGAATAAAATGGATGTGATAAAAGATAAGCCAAAAACAAAATGAAGAGAAAATAAGTAAAAATGAAAAATAGCAAAATGTTGACTGTTTAGGAAGTTGGTTTTATATGTTGGACCTGTGTGCTTTGAGACCCTGAAATCCCAGCATATGCAAAACAAACACGGTGTGTCCTCACTTTTTAAATGGTGTGAGCGACACTTTGAATCGAGGCAGCATCAACACCTGCTACCGCAGCTCAACCAAGGAGAGGGAGAGAGACAAGAGGGCAAACACCAATTGTAACACTCTTGAGCTGTTCAGACACAACCATGATATGCATCTGTACACATACACAGATGCAAATATATTCACAAAACAGATTTTCTGATGAATATGGTGAAGAAGCTACGTAGCTACATAACCAACCCTGTCACAGTCACTGCTGTGCCACGACATACTGCACTGGCATGGGAACTTTATGGTGATGAGCTAGTTGTGTTGTGTTTAATCTACTGCTATTAAAGCAGCATGGTGGCTCTGTGAATACTACTGTTTCCACTCCACAAGAGAATAGTGGGTTAAAAGTGCTTTGTGCTCGAGTATGTTGAAAAAAAAAAAACATGGACAAGGTCTTACAAAATTTGAACCAGTTGTATGGACTAAAAGTACACTAGTGTGGTTTAACTCAGATGATTTCTTCTTTGATAAATACGAGGGGGGGGGGGGGGGGGGGGGCAAAGGGGGAATCCAGTAATCACAGCTTATATCGGGCAAGAGGTGGAGCACATGATGGGCATGTCACCAAAGACAGTTAAATGATATTCTGACTCTCACAGTTCCCTACAGTTCAGAAATATGCATCAATAATCAGTTGAGTGGACCTTGAGTTTAGGAGACTCCTGCGAGACAAATATTTCAAACTGCTCATAATTACTGAAATTTAAAAAATTAATTCAAAAAACTGTTTTCTTCTTTAAAGCCCTCCTTGATTTTTACTCAAATTTGCTTCATTTGATTTGACAACTCACACATTGCTCTTACAGGTATTTTCTTATTCTTCACTGGGTCTGTTTGTCTTCCTTGTGTCCCTGGATTTGAGACATCATAAACTTTGATGAGGTCCCACTATCAGTATCTTTATTTTTATATTCTCCAAAAGTATAAATAATATGAAATGTAATATATTGTCAGTTTGATGAGGTGAACATGTCGATGCCTTCTCTTGTCTTTGTTTCCTGTCACACACACAAATAGTATAAATTTCTATAACAAAGAGCTATATTATAAAATTAAGTGTGTATTTCATCTGATCTGTAATTATTTTCCTCTTCTATTGAGATCTGTGGGGGTTTTTTTCAATTTGTGGAAATGGTAAGTTTGGAGGCCGGGGAACATGTGTGCTTGAATGGCTGAAGAATCAAGTGTGGGGCCTGTCTTCCTTTTATTGGACATAGGTCAAAGGTATCTAAAATCACAGGCTCAAAATTACTTCTTGTCCCAGTGATGTAAAAAGCTGGCTGTCCAAGCAAACAACAGCTCCAAGCTCCTGCGTTATCTGCAACATGACTATAATAGTATCCCAAATAGTCTCTGCAATTGGCTATGCGCCTTTCTCTGGGACGCTCTGAGTCGCTGAAGACAATGTATTACAGTCAGGTAAATTCATAAAAGCCGGAATAATACTGAATAGCAATAAGTGAAAGAAAGTGACATGGTTTGAGATTGAAATGAGATGAAGAAGATGGGTGAAATCATTCATTTCTTACCCTGGCAGATGAGCTCGAGGGGATCTTTGATGAGGAGGGCTATTTCAATTCTACAATGGAAAAGATGGAGACTTGCGCCTATTGTGTGAAGTATGAGGAGCGCCATCCACCCTCCAAAAAGGGACATCTTTTATTAAGGTGTGACTGCACTGTCCCTTTTTTTATTTTGGAGAGGATGATGGTGTGGTCTTCTCTCTTATCTTTCTACTGGACCCTGTCTTTTTCACAGGTCCCCAGACAGAGTCATGTAAATCTATCAAGTCATCTGAGAGAAGCACAGGCTTTGAGTGTGATAATGACTTACAGAAGACTACCAATGGGGAGAGGATGTGACACACACACATGCATGCAAGCATGCACACGAACAGACACCAGTGTACCATCTACACCTCTGTACTCTAAGCTAGCTGAGCAATCTCCACACTCATCTTGTCCCTAACCCCCCACATAGCGTGCCAGCTGCAGATTGAGGTGGCAGCGCCCGTCATAATGTGGTAGAAGGGGGGCTGTCGGAGGGCACTGCCAGTCCTACTGGAAGCCCGCGTACCCAGCCTGAGTTGCAGGTCTCAGTGGGTAGCTACAGGGAATGGGCCAGCCAGGGTGGTAATAGAGTAAATAACTCAAATGAGGCAGAGTGTGAATTACTTCTCTGATGGGCTGGAGGGGTCCCCACTGTGAATCTGACCAGGGGGTCCAGCTAGGATGAGACTCAAAAAACGTGGGGAAATAGGTCCAGGATGTGGCGAGGTAGCAGGGGGTGGCATGTCAGCAGGGATGGGGTGTGTGAGATATTTAATACAGGTGATGATGGAGGGGAAAAATTGCTTTAGGCAGCTGTGCTGCAGCAGGTTTGGACGAACCTCAGCAGCCCCAGGGATGGACAGTCAGACAAAAAAAAAGGGAAATATAGAGATGCATTCTATCGTAAACGAGCACTTTGTGGAGATCATACTAGCTCATTCTTCCCGGTATATATAGATATAGGTATTTAAATTCCTCAAAACCCTTCTGTGCCATACAGTCCACTAAAGAAAAAAAATCTCACAGGCTATGGAGCGTATGTAGATATTCTGAGAATGAACAGAACTTGTAGCCCTGTGGAGCCTAGATACCAAGCACAAAAAGAAACTTCAATGCCAAGGGATGATTGAAAACCACTTCAAAAATGAACCTGCAACCTTGGGCTACAAAGGGAAGCATATTGCATGAACTAATACAACTACGAAAATATATGAATACATTTTCCTTCATTAGGTGACCTCGAACTAGGTTACATGGTCATTTCTATTCCGTGCCGACCCTCAAGTTCACAGACGCCTCAGAGCCACTGACGGGCAAACAAAGACTTCAATGACAGTCCCTCAGTGTAGGAAGACTCTACTTATCATTTCAAAGGGACAGCCCCTTTCACCCTTCCAACTCTATACCAATGGACAGGGTGCACTTGCAGAACAAAAAAGTCCAGTTGGGAACTCAGGTCTTGCAGCTGAAAACATGAAGCATCTGTCATCTCTGTGCTGTGTTTTTCAGTTAGAGGAATGACACAAGTCGGTGGACAGTGGTTTTTCCTGTTTGTGTTCTTGTCTTGACCTTCAAGATCATCCATAATGTATTGCAGCAGGTTTCTAAAAAGGTATGAAAGTTAAATGAGACAAAAGTTGTTGGATTGTCTGGCAGCAGAAGCGCATCTTTGACAGGCAAATCTCCGGTGTGTGTTTAGGAGGAGGATATGTAAATGAAGGCTGCATGTCAGTTTTGGGATGCTGAGGGCGACATTTTAGAAAACTGTTCCTCTGATCTCGCAGAAACTTGCTAGACGTCACAGGTACAGTCGACTGACCTTACCCTCCATTTTTCTTCCACAGCCCTTGCCCTTCATCCTTCAGTCACAGTTTCCCCCCCTACAGTGGAGCCCCTCTGCCTCTCTGTGAAAGTTTTCTTCATCTAACTTTCCCTCCTCCACTGTCTTCTTACTGCAAAGTACAGCTGGACAAGACAGGAGAGACTCCAGGGAGAATCCGAGAGGCAAAAAAAAAGGCTTACAACATAATCAGCATTCAGCTGCCCCGCTAAGACAGCACATAAAGTTCTAACAGTGATGGCTTCCCTACCGAGTTGTTAGATCCATTTTCTCCAGGTCTCAAATTGAATGCAGGTTCCAACATTAGAAGTTTGCTTAAATAGAGCTCAGATGGTGGTTGCAAAGCCTCCAGTAAGAGAGATCTCTGCTGAGGGAATATATTTCTTTGTTTGGTTGGATTTCAGGTGGATAGGGAGTAAGCCATGTAGTGTGCAGGTATATCCGGAAGATATGAGACTCATAAAGTCCCAGTTGATGTGGGTTGCAGTGTTGGGTTCCCTCTGTGTGGGTGCATGTGTGCATCGTTGTGTGTGTGTGTGTGTGTGTGTGTGTGTGTGTGTGTGTGTGTGTGTAAGTACAAGTAACATGTTGAATTTGAATGGAGCAGCAGAGAAGAATCATCATAATTTTCTCTGGTACACAAACAAAAAGGTGGACGTGTTCAAGCAAGGTGTGATTTGTGGGCGTTGATGGCTGTGTGAAGGATGAAGAGGGAGTTGGAAAGAAAATTACTCAATTGGGAAAGCTGCATTTTTTTATCCTTTTGGAATATTTTTAGCAAAACTATATTTTTACCAAGACATATCAGGAAGCTTTCGGACAGGGTGTTTATCAGTGATGATCTAAAATCAAAGCTGTGATATAGAATGCTGTTCAATTCAGTTTTATTTATATAACACCAAAATACAACAACAGTCACCTCTAAATATACAATACAATAGATCTACAATAACACAGCAAAAGCCCCAACAATCACAGCCAGGCTCAGCGAGGAGCAGCTATCTGCCCTGCCCAGCTGGGGATGATGGGAGCTAGATAGGACAAAAGACACACTGTGGAAGAGAGCCAGATATTAATAATGACTAATGAGTAAATGCAGCTTTGTGTATAGGTGTGGTCCTGGCTCACCTGCAGGGGAGGGGTGGTGCAATGAGCTCAAGGGGCGGTGCCAGGCAGGTGAGTGGACAAGTAGTATTGATGGCACTCTCTACTTAGAGACACTGGAGTGGAGAGGAAGAAGGCTTCAAAACATGTGCATAATGCCAGGGAAGAGCAGCAGTGGGACGTGTGTGAGAAAGTACACTGCTGTGTGGCCAGGAATAAAGGAACGTTCTGTGAACACTGTGTGTGGGGCGTCCAGCCTTTCTACAAATATACTGCATAATATAGATTTATTTAGATTTTGATTTATAAGGTACGATACCTTACAATACAGGACCATAAAATATAGGCCAATTGAGCAGTTACTTCTTTGTCACTGAATTCTTCTGACGGGGTTTTGTTGCAGCTGTCTGTACCCCCGCAAAGCCTGAACCATGAAATAACTGCCAGATCACAACATTAAAAAAAATAACTGGATATTAAATATCAATTTAAATATATGAGTTTTAATTTTTATAATTTTTGCTACATTTTTGTGGAATTTATTGCTCACAGTAGCATCACATGTATCTGATTGTATATGAAAAAAATCACACTGATGATGTTTCAAAAATCATACACTTGGCGTTAAAGGGCTACCTTTTGGGAAGTTTCAGAACAAAGACATACAGCCATATGTAAAATGGGACTGCAACAATTTTTTTTTCTCAAAGATTTATTTATTGCTTTTCCAATAACATTTTAACCAACAAGAAGAGAGAGTTCAAATAAAATAGAGGAGGAAATTAATAAAAAAAATTGAGTGTATAATAATACTGTATGTACATCGTGTATGAACAGTGTTGGGGAAACACATAGATATAGTTATACATACTCTCCCATGTAGATCATTCAGATATTATTACAGGAAAAAAAATTATATATAGATAAGTAAAATAAAATAAAACAAAGCAAAATAAAACAACCCCCCCCCCCCACAAAAAAAAACAAAACTGCAACAATTAGTTGAACTGATACCACGTCACAGTGACCCCATTTACACCATTTCTATATAGGTGACATCTTTTTGATGACGGCATTCCTCATATCTTTTCTTGCAGTGGTGCTTTTGTCAAAGTAAAAAGTATTGAGGAAGTATAAAGTTCTTCCAGCTGACAGGACTGATGTGAAAAAAGGGCATCCGACAAGGACACCAGTAAACAATCAGCCCACACTTTTTTGAGAGATCTAAGGTCAGATGTGGACTATATTTACCTCCCCGCACTCGCAGGAAATGGCTGCCGCTCGCTCTCTAATGTAATTACAGTTGTTTGCCTGCTGTTGTATCTGTGAATGTCTGTTTGTCACCAGCGCTTCTTTCTTCTTCCTTTTTTTTTTCAAACTAACACCAAATATCCTCTGCTTAATGGTGATTGAAATATGGGTGCTGCCTGTCTCAGCAACCACTTAATGTCATCATGTCAGAGGTATCAGGGGGGAACTAAGTCCAAAACTACTGGACTGTCAAATCACAAACGCCATGGGGAACAGATTTCTCAGGGATCTGCAAGCGATGAAAAGAATCAGCAGAGGTTTTGACAGGGATTTCATTTGGTATTGCTCATGTCTCCAAATTAATCCCGCCACAAAATTATGGTTTCTTTTCATCCCCAAAGTCCCATTTCCATGGCTACAGTGTAGGGGAATCTCAGGGAGGGGAGGGTGGTCAGAAGTAAAACACAAGGAAGAGGAAAAAGAGGCGCTTGTTCGTCTTTGATTTGATTTAACGTTTCAACTTAGACAAGGAGGGGGGAAAAAGCTGACTGAATCTAATCTGAACAAAGTGAAAATTACATTTTTAACAGAGGTTTTATTGTTTTATGCAAAAAAGGGGGAGCCGGGAGAAAGAGTTACTCTGACAAAAAGATTCATTGGCTGGCTCGTAATTAAGCTACAAGTAAAGACATTTTAATTACTCCTGTTTTTTTCTGTCTCTTTCTGTTTCTGATGAAGATGGTGCAGCAGTGTGCAGGGAAATGGACCATTAACTATCCTCTAAAGCAGACACAGGCTGAGTTAAGCACATTTTGAGTCACTCCATTGCAGTGCATCCAGTTACCACATGAATGGATCTGATTCAGAGGACTTTGAGGGAATTTTTGAAAAGTTACATTTTTCTTTCTTTTTTTGTTTAGCAGAAACCTGCTTGCATGTTTAAATTCCACAATAAAAGATTTCTAGTAGACGGCCGTAGCCAGACTTTCAAAGCCACTGCGGTCAGGAGATTCATAACAGCTGTCAGCAGAACAAAAATCCCTTTTTCTATATATGCTGGTAGTCATCCAAAAACTTCCCACAAATCTGCGGTTGACTTTGTCACCATAATGAGGTCTTAAAACCAACATTGGTTTGTCAGAGAGCACCAGAACAACTGCTGCTGCCGGGGCCAGTTGACCACCAGCTGGCTGCTCAAACTGACCATCTGTGGCTGTGCAAAGGGCAGCCGACCTGTTATTACTGGACTGTGCATGGGAACATGACGTTTGACCAAACAATATTCTGGCCACCAGAAACTGCAAAAATTCTGCCCAAAGAAAAGTTAAGCTTGTGAAGTTGGAATTATTTCTTATTAGGATCTGGAAACGTTTTTTGTGCCTGTTACTGGACTTTATTAAGAATGAGAAAAAAGCACAATGAAGACTGTAGGATAGTTAAAAAGTTTACAGTAAAGGGGAAGAAATGAATAATGAATTTGGTCAGCACCTTTCCCCTTTGGCCACTCAGGTTCCTGAACATATTTTAAAATTACCTGCAAATGATTTCAGGAGAATCATTGGACATATGTCATTGGTTTAATGCACTCTGACAAACAGAAAATAAAGGCTCTAAAGGAGAAAGTGAGCAAGAGGATAGAGAGCTTCAGGAGGGTTTTAATATAATATAAACTACTTTGTTGGACTTTTCATCTCTAAAGAGCAGGTTTCCATACAGTTGGAAGCAAAAATAAGCCCGGGGTAATTTTGGTAGTTAGTTAGAGAAAATTTTCTGAAAATGTTTTATGCCAAAGTGCCTTTAAGATATATATGCATATTGAGCATGTTTGACAAGGGCCAAATTGAGATTGCTAGATGAGAAATCACAATCAGAGCGTCTCCAAAACTGCAGTTCTTGTGGGGTGTTCCCAGTATGCAGAGATCAGTATTTATTAAAAGTGATCCAAGGTAGGACAGTGATGAACCAGCAACAGGGTCATGGCAGCTAAGGCTCACTGGTGCAGGTAAGGAGTGAAGGCTGACCGGTGTGGTACCTCAAACTGCAAAAAAGGTTAATGCTGGTTCTGATAGAAAGGTGCCAGAATACACAGAACATAACTGTTTGTTGTGCATGGGGCAGCATAGCTGCAGACCAACCAGGGTGCCCAAGCTGACCCCTGTCCAAAAGCACCAACAATGTGCACATGAGCATCAGAACTAGGCTCTGGCCTGATCAACCGTGCTTTCTTTTACATCACTTGGATAGCCGGGTAGTTGTGAGTTGTTTATCCGGGGAACATGTAGCAACATGATGCATTATGGGAAGAAGGCAAGCCCACAGAGGCAGTGTGATGCTTTGAGTAATGTTTTGTGAAACCTTGGATCAGACCATCCATGTGGATGTTACATTGATATGTAACACCTACCTATTGCCTGATGGCTCTTTGTGTGCCTTGCCACAAAGCAAAAATGGTTTCAGGAGCACAACAAGAAATTTGAGGTCCAAAGATCTCAGTGGGAAGAATCAGTGCAGTTACCATGGTTAAGAAACTGTGATGCATATTAATGGCATTTATTACACACCTCCCAGACATGTTTACTATCCAGCCAATTTGCTCTCTCCACCAAACCAGCTCCCCAGCCTGACCTTTTGCCAAACCTCCATCCGTCCATTTGCTTTATATCGGCCATTCTTAGGCCTTTTTTCTCTCCCCTGTTGAAATTCACATAACACAATGAGACTAATTTTAGTGTATTTACCCGAAATCCCAAGCTTTGTTGGATGTAATTCTACTCGTGCTGTGCTCACTGGATGGCTGTGCATGTGTATGTGTCCTTAATGTAGCCGCTCTTTTTCCCTGGCATTGAACTTGACCCTGCACGACCCCAACGTAATGAGTGAATTCAAAACATCTCCCTTTGGAATGGTCTGCGTGGAGTGAGGAGGCCATATCTGCCTTCACTGCCTCTGCTGTTTGTGTGTGTGTGAGTGTGTGTGTGTGTGTGTGTGTGTGTGTGTGTGTGTGTGTGTGTGTGTGTGTGTGTGTGTGTGTGTGCATTAACCAAATAAAGAGCAACTGCCCATGCTACCTGTAAATACTACACGCACATCTTGATAAAAGCACATATTCACTGAGGCACACGTGGAGAGAAAAAGGACTACATTAAGTGAGCCACAACATGTTCAGAAAGCAGCTGGAAGATGTCCGGCTTGTTTGAAACAAACAAGGAATTTAAACATGTCAGTGTTAAAATGCAGCAAGCTCCAATAGCAAATGCTTTAAAAAACAGAGAATTATTACTTAGGATGTGTTTCCATCTGAATGTCTCTGTTCTGTGACCTCACTGAACGTGAACTTGTATGAGAGAACACAGATCATCAGTTGCATGGACTGAGTGAGAAAATGGTGCTACGGTGCTAAACTTTCCAAACAATGTGACATGATGTCATATGTGGCCATGACAAAGTCTTTTTGTACTTGAACTATGATGTCAAAACTAATAACTAGAAGCTAAACTACCTTTGACTATACTGTGCCTAAAGTGTGGTCAAAGTGATACATTTAGTGCTCCTATGGATGGAATCAGATTGAAAAGGAAAACTGAGAAAAACCACAGAATCAAGCACGGTAGAAATCCTGGCATATCAACTGATCTCAGAGCCTGTCCACATCACTGGAAGGCTGTGCTGATACCTTTGTGTGTTTCCAATTAGCAAATCTTATATAAGATGTGATAATCAGAGTACTTTAAAGGCCTACAGTTACTGCAAACCGCTTTACAACACACCTCCACCCCATCTCCTCCTGTCAAGGTATACATGACTCAGTCAGCATCATATCATTGATGTCTGCTCTGTTCTGTAGTATTGCCCTCCAGGTTATGCCGCTATATATAACGTACCAGATTTAAACTGCTAATCTTCTTGTGATTATGGTGGTTATTTCTGGAGAAAAGTACTGTCAGGACCCATTTTTAGCTACTGGACTTTCAACTCAACGTTCATCCAGCAACAATAGTTGTTGTGTAATAATCTCTTTTACTCTTGCAGTGTGTTTTTTTCCCCCCACATTTGAGTATGTTGTTTTATTTATGCCGTTATTGTCACCTTTGAGAAATACTTTTTTCATTTGGGAGGATGGGAGACTCAAACCTTTAAAGACCATGTGTGTGTGTGTGTGTGTGTGTGTGTGGCCATACGCGTCCAGTAAACCTGACGGAGTGTGACGTTGAGCTGTGTTTGATCTTAATCTTGATCCCCCATCCGCTGACGCTGTCACCATCCGTCACACACACACACACACACATACATATAAACTCATATCAGGAGGAGGAGGAGCTAGTGACAGCACACTGAGGGAGGGCTGATGAATAATAAACAGGAATAGAGAGAGACCAGATACACACACACACACACACACACACATCCCCCATATAACCTCGCCCCCGTGCTGCCCTCACCCTCCTCCTCTTGCAGCGTCCATGTTTATGCATGGCACCCTGTTTCATATGTATCGGCTGCATCATTCCCCCTGTTGTCACGGGAACTGATGACACAGACTGCATTAAGAATGATGACCCACCTACAGATTACTGTGCTGTTGGTACACACACGCACACATACAACAAAAAATAAAAAATAAACAAATAAAAAAATACTCAAACACACAGTGACTGATGCTGAACACATTTCCCTGTGGGACCCAATAACACTAGCATGGCAGCCTACTGCCAGAAATGAAGCAAAAATAAATAAAAAGACAGTGGCCAGTCCAACCCCCCAACCCCCAACCCCCTCACACACTCACACACATACAACCCCACGATGACCTCAGCTAGTAAACCCCAGTCAGAAAAACTGCACAGTGCCTTTATGCAGAAAACAGCGGCCTTAACTGTCAGTTTCCGTTACTGTACAGTAACAAGGAGAACACAATCATGTGAAAAAGCAAATGAATATTTTGGATCCTTGCTGATAGATTGAAAAGACATATGCAGTGGCTGAAATATGTAAAGTACTAAGAACAGGAATGATGGCGCTACTGGAGCTCTCAAAAAAAAACTTACAGTCATGAGGATGAAAGATGATTAATGAACAATGGAATTAATCTTGAATTCATTTTATTAAAAAAATTTTTTTAAACAAGTCATTGTCCTTTTTTGCATCGTTCATCAAAAAAATTTTAATTAAGCACAGGTGGAATTCTAAAATGATTTTTTAACAAATATTATAACGTATAACGTAATAATTAGATGCTTTTAAACCCTGAGTTTATTCAGTTTTGCTGTACATAGAGCTAATTCAGGTCTTGAAAAGTGATTCTGCAAAAAGTAAAAGAAGCAATCAGATCTAATAGTCACGTAAAACAAACAGGGCTACATAATACTAAACATACAGCAGTATACAGTACAACACAATGAGTTTACTTTAAGTTAAAAAAAATAAAATTAAAATAAAATTAAAACTTTAAGGTAATATCAGTTTGATAGTCTGTGAGTCATTTCTGGAGGCTATTTAATAGAAAAAAACAATGCTGAAAAAAAATGTACATTGACTAGTATGCAATTACATCTTCTACGAAACTGATGAATCCTGATAAAGTATTTTAGAGGCTACAGGCTAGCCACATACGTAGAATGCTAAAGGTGGACGAGAAGGGAACTTGTATGCTGTGGAGCCTCAAGATATGAAAGATTGTACCAGTGTCTTATCATCTGAGAAGGGATGAGGTAGACACGAGGGAAAGATCTACCTCCTTACCTCAAGCCTCATCTCTTAAATTGAAGTCAGGGCTCTAACACACGAAAATGTGCATACACATGTTCGTTTATTCCTGATATTGTCGCAGTTACTAATTGGCACCAGATTAAAGATGTGACCCTACTATCTATAAGCTAATGTTATGCCATCTAATGTTAGGCTTGAGTGTCCTAAAATTCGTATTTTTCTTCTGATGAACTGTTTGATTACATTTGCACACTGAATTTTATAGTAAACAGAATTCAGTCGACTGTAATCTGCAATCTACTGACATCTAGTGGTGAGATTTTACACACTGTACCTTTAAATATTAAGCATGCCATAAAAGTGTCACATTTCAAATTTTAAAAAGCTGAAACAAAATAGGAATTAATTGTAAATTAAATGCAAATTGTTTACATGAGTTCTGCTAATGTAAAAGAAAAAGATCCAATTAAAAAATAAATAAAAACATCGAAAATCTTTACTTTCTTTTTTTTTATTGTTGCAGTGCGGTGCCCTATACACTGCGCAACTACATGAACCCTGCTTGTAAGTCAAATTTCAGCAGAAACCCTGACAATGAACTTCAGTGTTCAGTTCAGTCACACAGTGTAGCTGTAACATAACACAAAACTGTTATATTATACACAAATTGTATGTGAAGATCAAAGTTTTTAGTAAACAATGAGTTATCATTAGAATGTTTTACGCTATGTGTTGTTGATAGATCAGAAATATATTAATATCTAAGCAGCAGCTTGATTTTTTAGTGTAGTAGTAGTAGTAATCTCATGAATGATGATTATAGTTTTTCATAAAATGTTTAATATCAGTGTCCTTTCTAGCTGAAACGAATGTGCAAAAATCAAAACATTCCCTAATAAAATATGGTGGAACAGAAATAGGTGCACTATCCAATTTATACAACTATAAAAATTCAGAAAATGTTTGAAATGATTGTGCTTTAGAACTGTCTGACGTCTGAGTCCTGGACATGCTTTTGGAAAACTGTAAGAAATCATCTAAAGTGAATCATGTGGTCGTTCTATGCCACTGTGACTTTAATAAAGGGACAGTAAATGTGACATTATGCAAATATTAATTATTGTCAAAATAAGTTAATAACCATGCAATATAAGTTTTTAATGTTAAAATGCTGGAAGAACAGTGACACCGGTGATAAAGACATTAACTTGCTGTTTCTTCACTTACGGCACTGTAGCAACATGGTGGCAGTGCATTATCTGTCAGGGTGATTACGGAGTGAGTCCGACGCTGAATAAAAATGACAGTTGATGGTCGGTGGCACTGTTCATGGGAGATATGGGGTCAGTGCATGTGTGTGTGTTGTAGATCGTATGGTCCACAGAGTTTCTTTTTTTCTGTTTTGCAGCGAGAGAGACATGAAACTGAGGTGGGGAGGGAAAAAAGGTCCTCATTCTCTTCCTCTGTCACTGTGTTTCACATTTCCTGTCACTCGCCAATATAATGAAGTTTTTCCCTCATTCACTCTTTTGTAGTCAAAGTGAGAGATGCCAACTGATCCTTCCTTTTCTTCTTTTTTTACCTCTTTTTTTCCCATTTCAAAAGATGTGTCTGTCGAAGGGAGAGAATACATAATGTATATTACAGACAAGCAGAAAAAAACAAGACAATATGAATAATTAATAAGCTGTGATGCATATGTATAAACATTTCCATATCAAATAAATATCATATCTAGTGTTATGACTCATTTTTTAGTGCTTTGAATACTCAATTACTCATAAGGTTGTCTGATCATTTGCAGCGGGACAGTCTCTGGTGCATGTCGTGATCAAATGACAGCAGCTTTAGAGCACAGGAAAAGCTACACAGGTGAAAATAACAGCACTTGGAAATATACTAATTTGGAGATGTCCTCGCAAAGTTCAGAGCAGATCTGAACTCTGTGCTAAAAATATGAGAAGAACTTTTAGTCTAGTAATATAATTTGCAAATCTTCAGGCGATTATAAAACTCATGGAATACTGTATGAAGTAATAGCATGAAAGTCACTGCAACCAGAAACAGAAGAAATGTTAAATGTGTTTAGTTTTTCCCTTTAAACATGAGACTGTGAAAATCTGTGATTTGTGAAATTAGGCTATATGAGTATGAGCTACCCAGTTTAACAGTTTATTTGTCAGTATTGTGTGGATGGTGGCGTTTGTAGTCCACAATAAAAAAGTGAATAAAAAAATGTAAGTGATGTCACTGTAGAGTCACAGTGAATGTTCAAACGTTAAATGATATATATGTATATGTATATGGTCAGGGAAAAAATTATTTGGGGCCCAGCTGATTTTCCTCCAAGCTCCTCCCGATTAGTTCTGAGCTGGTTCCACACCATTCTCATTATCACTGAAAGATTGGTAGTTATTTTATGGTTCTTCCATTTGCGAATAATCACACCAACTGTTGTCACCTTTTCTGTCTATTCTACTTATTTCATTCATGAAAATGCGAATTAATTTTTTTTAATTTTTTTTGTTAGTGTTCTGTCTCTCATTGTTCAAATAAACCTACCATTGAAATTATAGACTCATCATTTCCTTGTTAGTGGACAAACGTACAAATCAGCCGGGGTTCAAATACATTTTCCCTGACTGTATGATCTTGGTCCTTATCTATGTATGCCCTGTTCAAGTAGCCAACTTGTCATTAATAATTATCATTAATATGTCTTGGATTTTCATGTATTAAAAAGTTACCCTCTTTCCCTCTTGGTACTTCTCCAGCTTCTTGTCTTCCTTCTTCCTGTCATTTGGTATCGCTATGTATATCACTACGGCCGTCTTCCTGTTTGTCCACTATTACAATGTCTGGTTGTTTAGCCATCACCATTTTGTCTGTCTGTATCTGGAAGTGAGGCAAATACTGTTTGACTCACAATTTCGGAACAGAACACCTTGCCCTAGACAGGGTCATCGGGGGTTCCCGAGGGTGAGCACCTGTTGGCCTGGGGCTTAGTCCATGGGGCCCCTCTGGTCACAGCCTGAAAAAGGAACATGGGCCCACCCTCCTGTAGACCCACCACCCATAGGAGGCACCGTAGGGGTTTGGTGGGGAAGGAATCTGAGCTAGTGCCAGAGGTTGAGAGGTACTGACTAGATATAGTCGTGCTCACCTCAACGCATCGTTTCGGCTCCAGAAGCTGTCTCCTGGAGAGGGGCTGGACTCTGTCTCAGTCTGGAGCTGCCCTTGGTGAGAGCCGCTGGGCTGGGGTGGGTATCGTAGTATCCCTTTGGTTTGCTGCCTGTATTTTGAAGTTTTTCCTGGTGGATGAGAGGGTTTGTTCCCTCACCTTTGGGTCTGAGAACTGTGCACCAAAAGATAGCTCCACCTGGGGACTGTCGTCTTAGTGGGAGACTTGTTCATGTGGGAAACAACAATAAGACCTGGAGGGGTGTGACTCGAAGGAACAGCCTCTGCCTTTGTCACTGATTCTTATCATAATTTTTATGGAAAGAATTTCTAGATGAAGCCAAATGCCAGAAGGCTTCCTTTGGGCAGTCTCTGATGTTGTTCTGTTGGCTTCATCAGGTGGTCACTTCCATCTTGCACTGGAACGGTTTGCAGACGAGTGTGAAGCAGCGGGAATGAGAATCAGTACCTCAAAGTCATGGTCTGTTTAAGTATCTCAGGGTCTTTTTCACAAGTAGGGAGAGCGGGAGATCGATAGATGGATTGGTGCTGCAGCTGCAGACGCTGCACCAGTCTGTCATGGTGAAGAGGGAGCTGAGTGCAAAAATGAAGCTCTCGATCTACATCCCCACCCTCACCTATGGTTATGAGCTTTGGGTAGTGAGTGAAAGAACAAGATCATGGATACAAGATCTACAAGGAAATGAGCTTTCTCATAATGGTGGCTAGCCTTAACAAACACCATGTTTGAACATGTTGAGTTCAGCCATCCAGGATGGGCTCAGAGTAGAGACGCTGCTCGACTGAAAGGGCCCAGATGAGGTGGTTCGGGCCTCTGATGAGGATGCCTCTTGGGCGCCTTCTCGGTGAGTCGTTTCAGGCATGTCCCACCAGGGGTCACCCAGGACACGCTGGAGAGATGATATCTCTCGGCTGGCCTGAGACACCTTGGTGTTCCCTGGACAAGCTGGAGGAGGTGGCCAGGCAGAGGGAGGTCTGGGCTTCTCTACTTAGGCTGCTGCCTTCCGCAATCCGGCCCCAAATAAGCGGAAGAAGATGGATGCATATACTGTATTTACTGTATTTTCCAACCTGGTCTCCTTATTTCATCTGCATAGAGAGGTTATGAAATATGATTTACATCTCTTTATAGCACACTGTAAACCCCAACAGTCTACCTGACTTATAAAGTTTGTGGCTATAACAATTGAAATTCCTCACAAAGTTGAAACAACTTAAAACTTTTCTGTTCTGTTAACGATTCAAACAGTTATAATTGTACATGGGTTAGAAGTTAAGAGTAAATACTGCTTTCTTAATTATGATTTTTGAGTAAATGTTTTTTTTCCGAGCTCCGCATGTGTACGTCAACTACGTCATGACGTTTTCTCTCTAACCTGAACGACGTTGACAGAAAATTCTGTTCAATATGGCTGCCCTTCTCGAGCGACTGGAGAGCACATTTGGAGAAACTTGTAAGTAAAACGGAACCTTTGTTATGTTTATTTTTTCCGTAAAATAAGCAAGTATATTAATATGTTGCAGCCAATAACTTGTTTTCGAATGCGCTGTTGTTTAAAAAGCACAGACCCAGGTGGTGAGTAGTTGTTCACTGTTGTTCACGCTCTTTTTTAAACCGATGATGTCGTTAGTTTTACAGTTTTAACCGATTAAAACACAGTTTTAATAAGAATTGCACATAAAGAAAGTGTCTTAGTGATATTTTAACGACCCATTGCCAACGCAAGAAAGTTGGCGTTTTCACAACAGCAGCCTCATTGTTCGGCAGGTTTTTGTTTTTCTTCTCATTAGCATCGTTCAAAAGTGACTTAGCTAGCAGTGGCAACTTCTATCTAAAACAATTGAAATATAGCAAGGTGTTGTATATTTAGTATGCTGATAAGGTTTTCAATATTTTTATTTTTTCTTCCAAGGCTGAAGACCGAAGACAAAAAGACAGAAGAAAAAAAATTCAGACTGCAATTAATTTCAGGTGGAGACCGTAAACACAGGTGAGTTGAAAGATCTATTGAAGAGTCCTTTCTTCATGGCCATTAAAACATTTTTAGGTTAAAAGACCTGGTTTTTTTGGGGGTTTTTTTAAATTATGCCCCTGCTTTGTCACACTGAATCATGTTGAAAAGATATATTTTCATGGCTCCCCCCATTACCATTACCTTGTACTTCTTTCTACCAGTCTATTTTATTTTGTGACATTAACATCTTAAATGTACCCCGCCAGTTTAATTATTAATAGCTGTGTTAGTATTTATAATGCATTTTTTTTTATCATGTGCAGATCTACCAAGGGTCAGTGGCACAGTTCACCTTTTGTGGTAAGTAATAACACTTCATATGTGGTCACATAAGTAAGTTGTTTCATCAGTTGTTCAGTTCTTATAAAATAATGTTGTATAATTGTACCAAATCACTGAGGATACATCCAATGTGTAAATCTCAATCAACAATTTTACTGTGATATTCGCTCGAGTTTCCATTTTTGTAGGGCCAAATTTGTATTAAAAATTTATATTTTCATATGATGTGAAATGACTCAATCATTTCTAATTTTTAGAAGAAACCATTCATTAAGTCCCTTAAGGTGCAGATTTCATATATTGATAATGATAAAATTAACACAAATTAAAAGTTTCACTGATAAACACACAATTTTTCCTTGCTTTGAACCCCATGTTCTATATAGATCTGGAGAACACTATTTTAAAATACCGTGTAGGGTTTTTGTCAAATGATTAAGAAACAGACTCTTTATCACAAGAGACAGAAAGGTTGTATCTTAAAAGAAATGTCTCCAAAATTTAGTAGAGTCCGATGTCATGCAGTTTCATAAACATGTATTCTCCCCAAAGAATGACACCTGAAAACTTTGCGTTAAATAAACTTTTCTTTTCCCTTTTTAGGAGGCGCCTGATATCAACGTGAAATGCATTGCAGTGCTTCGTGCCTTTCCTGTATACCTGCGGGAGGAGGACCCAGAATTCTTTAAGACATGTAATGTAAGTGTATTTTTGCATCACTTAAATTCTGCCAGTGAGATAAAATGCCATGGACTTTTTTAAATACAATTTAATACCCTAGCAGCTACCAAATTGTACAAGCAAAATACCCTCTCTTTAGAAAACCCTCACACACACACACAGGGTCAGGAGCAGGGCACAGGCGTATCACAGCACTTCGGCTATGCTGCAGGTGGCCCAAAAACCAGGCTGAAGTCGAGATTTAGTTTCTTTTTGAGATAAAGTCATGAAATAAAAAATTACTTTTTTTCGAAAAATAACAAACATACAAATTATGTAGTGCAAGAAGCTAACACTTTAGCTTTAGTTAATGTACATTTTTCAAAAAAGTAGAGTACCCTAACTCGTTACAAAGTAACCCACTACACTGCTGAATGTTTTGCTAGATTACAGGTCATGCTTGTCTCATTCTCTCAAACCAACCTTACTTATTTAATTGGGGCGATCGTGGCTCAAGAGTTGGCAGTTTGTCTTGTAATCGGAAGGTTGCCGGTTCGAGCCCTGGCTCCGACAGTTTCGGTCTTTGTGTCCTAGGGCAAGAAACTTCACCCGTTGCATACTGGTGGTGGTCAGAGTGCCCGCTGGCCGCAGTGTCCAGCAGCCTCGCCTCTCTCAGTGCGCCTCAGGGCGGCTATGGCTACAATGTAGCTTGTCATCACCAGTGTGTGAATGGGTGGATGACTGAATGTGTAAAGCGCTATACAAATACAGGCCATTTACCATTGATACTGTGTCTATTCCAGGCGGACGCATTGGATGAGTCGACCCTAATTGACACTCCAGTTGCCCTTCTCACTGTGGTTACCGACGGCCAGTCCAGTCCATTTTACTTCCTCAAGCATGGCTGTTGTGGTGAAAGGCGACTAGGTGATGCGTGATATTCCCAGATTTGCAGATGCATTTGCTTTATTGTTTGGCTTGATCTATGCTCTGCATTTAGACGACCCCAGGAAGCTGGTTCACACATTTGCCTTTGAATATAGAATATAAGGCAATGTTTGTTAGGACATGCACTCTGTTACTGAGCACTTTGTTTGAAGCACTTTATTTAAAGCACTCTAAGTTTACTACAGGCTTTGGGTGGATTTAACTCCATCAGTTTATCTAATTTTCCTATACTTGACTGCCTTATCTGGTTATTTGGAAGCTGATCGTCTTTGTACCCATTTTAAAAAATTGTTTTTCATTTCTATTTTAAAAAAAAAGTGATTAGTATTTGACTTTTTGTTTTGCATTTTTGTGTATTTTGTGAAAGTTGCAATTAGGACTGATGTCGTCCTTTGTGATTTTATAAAAAGATAAATGTTCTATACTGAATTTATAATGCTCACTTTATGGTGCCCATGTCCATGTTAGTGGTTTTATAAAAACATTTGTGATGTTTTTAAATTTTCGTGAAAAAATGTTAAATAAACAAAATGTAAAGTAACTGAATTTCTGTACTTTTTTTTTTAGTAGTCTACACTCAAACATTGAAACATAAATATCTTTTAATTAATAATCATATAATTTGAGTTTAGGTTGTAGTATAATTGCATTGTGTTGCATCAAAAATAATAAACTACAAGAAATACAAAAATATTGAAATTAAAGTATACAGTCTTTGAGTAAAGCTCAATTAATAAAATATAAAATATAATTTTAAATTTTTAGGTTAACAATAAATACAAATTTTGAGTACCCCCATACTTAGAAGAGATGAGTTTGTGTAGTTAAATCTTTTAAGGTAATCAGTTTCCACAAAAGTTTTGAGTTCAGTCAACTAATTCGGGTTTACAGTGCATGTGTTGCATCATTTGTGCTGACATTGTTGTGTTATCCTCTAAACCAGGGGTTTTGTGGAATTGTTGTAAAATATAACGCAATTTGGACTTGTAAGTTGCGCCACAATTAAGACAGCTATTTCTTTGGTAATTTATAATCGGTGTGGTTAGGAATTATTTAATTTGGTGAATTAATTGCCAAAGTGGGAAAGCCATTCACTGAAGTGCAGTTTCTGAAGGATAGCATGATGTCAGTTGCTGATATTCTATGTCCAGAAAAAAAGAGGTTATTCAACAGCATTGGCCTGTCAGCAAACACTGTGGCAGAGCGGATTAAAAAACCTACATTTTTGGAAATATTTGTGGGTCTTTTATTTGTTTGTCTGTTTGTGTTTACTGTAACACCAGAATGGCGCTCCAATGAGATAGCAGTTTCCAACAGTGGCCCCCAGCTCTTTTGAATTTGAGACCCCTGCTTTAAACAGAGTTTCTTGGCTTTTCTCTTTTCTTTCTGTCTGCTCAGTTCTGCAGAGAATCTGCTGTTCATTATACTTATGACCAACAAGGGTAAAAAAAAAAGGTATATAGAAAGCTAGAAATCTACTTTATGTGTCCAGATAATGCGACACTTTAATATGTAATTAGCTTGATTCAATTGTTAAACCAATGTAGAATATTTTTAAATGTGCACTGTTCTATTAGGATTTCATGTACAAGATTTCCACATCACACTAAATTCCAGATTATATTATATTGTAGACATGGACAAGTGGAGACCTAATGGCCAAGTTGTCATTCGTGTTATACTTCTTTCAACTGTTGTTGCCAGTAACCATTATGAAATTAAAAAAGATTCACAAGTTTCAGATGAACAGAACATATTTTCCTATATCTCTATGTGGTGTAAAATTCTGGAATAGTTTAAGTAAGAAACAAACAATTATAAAGAGACCACAGTGAGTGGTGTTAATCACAGGGTGTAAATGTCAGTGCGAAAATGCAGTTTGTTGTTTAGGTTTATGAAGTTTACATTGTTTACTTTATTGTGTGTACTGTGTGTGTACACTTGTGGATAGTTATATATGCATACTGTCTAATTATATACTGATGAAAAGTGCTTTGTAAATGATTACATATACAATAATACAGAGATAATCCCAAAAAGAAGATGACCCCTTATAAGTGAGCATTTGGCGACAGTGGGACGGAAAAACTCAACAGTACGTAACTGTTAGAAACGTCTCCCAGAACCAGGCTCAGGGAGGGGCAGCCACTTGCTGCAACTGTAACAAACTTCTTCTGCGTGGTAAAAAAAAAATAAAAATAAACACAACAGACTCACTTATACGACAAGTACAAAGGACATAAACGTACTATTGTCCTTATACTTTACAGGAGTCTGAGTGAGAGTCACAAAATAAGTGTCATCTTCATGGTAAATTTTTTGAAAGGGTAAATTTTAACTCAAACCACAATCCTTCCCTTAATTTAACCAAATGGCTTTTAGTGCCTAAACACTGCCAAGTATTTTCGCTGAGTTATCAGTGAGTGAAAACAAATCGAAGTTTGAAACAAAAACTTTCAAATAGTATTCAAACCACGGTCACGTGACATGCTACCACTCTACCATGTAATCAGTGGTCTGATTTGGAGTCCAAGATCTCATCCCTTAGACTCTCCAAGCGATGTAACTTCCAGGCCTTTCAACATTTGGATCCCATTACAGCTAGACAGGTGGGCGCTGGGGGAGGCTTTCCTGTACTTTCACACCCCCTCACATTTTTTTAAAAACTCAGACATCCATTCTTCTTCTCACATTGGTCTCTTTCTTAATCCCTTACTTATTTATTTTTTAATTCACATTATTTATCTTGTGTGACCTTTCTCTTTTTGTTCCCTCATTGTTTCCCTCTACTCTCCTTTCCTTATTTATGTCACAAACACACTATCCATCTTTTCATACTGTTACTTTCTGTGGTCCTTTCAATTTATTCCCCTTACTTTTCTCTTTTACTTCTCTCCTCTCTTGTCTCACAAACTGCAACTTACTTTTGACTCGCACGTTTCTCTCTGCCTACTCTCACTTTACTTCTTTGAGCTTAGCCTCGATTGACTTCTTTGTTTTTTCTTGGCAATTTTGTTAAAATGTTAAAAACTGACCCTCCAAACCACCCTGTGTGCACTTTTCGGCCTTTAAAGCTTTCCTCTCTTTGTTTACGTCTGTAACCTCTATACCTATCACTCTTTGGCTTTCCATCAAGGCACACACACACACACACATACACATACACTTTGGCCCAATGCCCATACACACATTTGGACCTGGCTGCATGCTTCTCAGTGTCTGGGGCCTTACTATGTGTTTGTGTGCACGCATATGTGTGTGTGTGCGCGCGCGCATGTGTGTGTGTATGTGCCTGTGTGTGTCTGTTTCCATGTGTTTCTGAGGCCAGTTAAAAGCCAGGATTTGGCAGGACTGAAACTTCATGTTCTACTCTGTTCCACCCCCTAGACCTACATGAAGACAAGGTTATCATGTTCCCCCATCTGTGCCAGATGCACACACACACACACACACACACACACACACACACACACACACACACACACACACACACACACAAATATGCATGAATGTACATACAGTTTCTGTCCCTTTGCCTTCCACTTACATACGTAACTTTGTCTTGAGGGCTGGAGGTGTGTGTGTGTGTGTGTGTAAGTATGTAAGTATGTAAGTATGTGAGTCGGGGTTAGAGACAAAGGATGCTACAACCCTGCCTTCTGCTGGCCAGTGAGCAGGTCATACATGTACATGGTTAAAGAAGACATCATCCAGCGTGGAATGGCTGAGGAATAGAAAAGCTTATATCTAGTTTAAATAACACAAAGAGACAATGACATGTTCATGTCACCCTTTAGGTGAGTCAGCAACTGAAGCACAAACAATTCTTTGAGATGTGTGATTCCACAACTAAAGTTACAATCACATTAATTATCAGCGATATAAGTAAAAAATGCTGCTGTCATCACTTTCAGTGATGATTCAAATTCCATTCATTCATCAATTTGCTATATATAACCACTTATGTTTGCAAAGAAAATCTCCCAGAATGCACTTGGGGAAGGTGCTACCACCCTGTTGTATGGTTAAAAGACACATACATTTACACCTACAGACAATTTAGAGTTTGCACTTGATCTGTGATCAAACTGGGCCTGAACGCAAAGCCTAAATTAGCTATTTTCACCAAAAATGATATTTAACAATTTTTTTGCATTTTATTTATATTGGTTTTTTTAGATCGCCATGTATATTTTTGTTTATTCCTTTACGCTTTACTAAAAGAGAAATAAGCGTCTTTTAAATCAAATGGCATCCATAATGATGACACAAGCCAGCTCTGCAAAAAAAAATGTGCATAAATTAAGCGAAATCAACATTTGATTGACAGTCTTAATAAAATGATCATAAACTGGTGTCCAAAGTTTCCAAACTTGAAAGCAGCAGCTCTAGTAGTTTGCCTAGCTGTCGCCTGAACTAGTCAGTATATTTCAAAATTTCCTTGCATTTTCAGATGACTTTGTTTAGCAGATTGTTTCTGCAACTAGGGCCCCTAAGCTTTTTAGCCAATTTGGACATAAGGACCTCAGTCACCTTGTAACCTTACGTCATTGCATTTCTGGTATTCAAACTGACACAACAAAGAAAATATCTCACATTATTGACAAGACATATAAAGATTTAAGAGACATGAAGCTCAAAATAACGAAACACCATAAACATAACCAGATACAGAAATATGTTACAGAAGTTGCATCTCTTAAGATGCAGTATATTATGCTGCCAGCGCCTCTGAAACATCTACATCTCCTCTAGGAAAACTATCTGCTGAAGAATATCATCTGATTTGAAAACATATAACAAAAGGAACAAAGTGGACCCATTGTAACAGGATCTTCCCAGCTTCCAATCATTTAATAACGCATTAACTACGGACAATTTCACACTTCTCTGTGGATTTTCTGAAAGTGAAAGTGAGCTCAGTTGGTTATATTGCTTGATATGTTGCCTAGCAGATAAGATATAATTAGATTTGTAATACAAACCCTGCATTTTATTGTACTTTACTTCTTTCCTGAGTAGGTGATCTTTCTTTTCTCCAAAGACTTGAAATTTAGCAAAAATGATTCTGGGTGAACTGGATACATGTTCAGATTCTGAGCTTAACCACTACCCAAAGTTGAAATGGTGCAAACTATTTTCAGATACAAATCCACAGCAGTGACAGTTCTTCAGTTTGTAATGTGCCTGCACATGAATCAGAGTGGTTACATACAACTATTTGTTACTTTTCTGTCACATATAGACAGAAAATTTAAACCCAGTTTAGACATTTAGGCACATACACTGAAAAGAGTTTGATGCACATAGTTATGCAAGACTGTGACAGACCAAAGCCTTCAATTCTTTAGCAAACAGTAGCTTGGATGTTAGCAAGTTTATTAGTTTCATAGAAGAAATTTGCAAAGTCCCAAATCTGACTTGTTACTGTTATGTCAGTGTTCTTACATTTTTTTTCACCTTTCATTTCACATACTCATAGTTACATCAAATTAATGATTAATTTCATTTAGCACCTTTTTAGTGCCTTTTGTCTGAAAAGTGTGATGAGCTGTCACTTCATCTAATCTGCCATGTAAAAGGCACATTTAACTCGTGCACACTCACAAATCGAGTGAAGACTCAATTTTTAACACTATTATAAAATTAGAAGAAAAAAATTCTAATTAACCTGAAGCACTCGCACATATACCATATACTGTAAAATATGTAACCTTTGACTGTCAAATTAGTGTTGCAACATAATTTTCCAATTAACAAAGCTTTCTAAAAGCTGATTAAACTATCAATCTCGCACCTCTTCCCCTCTCAAAGGAATAATAGATGAGAATAACTATATTTCCAAGCAAGCTATGGTGAGAGGAAACATCTGTAGCCTCTATTGTTGTATTGCCTCTTTTTGTAATCACATCTTTCCAGAGAATAAGTGAAAAAGAAATAAAGGGATGGTAAAAGAGAGAGTAGAGGAGGTGAATAAAGACAGAGATGAAGTGATAATAACTATGATAGAAGGGACAGAGAGGAGAGATAAATATAGCATATGAAGAGAAGAGAGCACTGATTAGACCTGGCTCAGGAGATGTCATTGTTAATTACCACTCCCTCACCCACCTGCACCACACGCACGCAGACCAGGGATACATAGTATACATGAATACATACACTGTAACATGTTGGAAGATCACACCCACATGGACAAAAAAAATACAGAAATAATGAAGCTGTGGGGGCATGCAGAAAGACTTTTGCATAGACACTGAAAGTCGCTAAAAGTCTTTTGTATAGGAGGTAAAATGGGTCATGTTTTCCATCACATAGTTAATACAAACATTATTATCATGTTACCTACTTTGTATGTAAACTGAAATGAAATTAGACGTGATCTACGCAGATGTAAAGTGGGAGAGGTCACTTATTTCTGCATTTGACTATAGACAGTGTTTTAAGTGTTTTATGTAACAAAGAGAATAAATTGCTGTTTTTCTTACTTTTTTAATTCCATTTACATGACACATTTGTTGTGTGAGCTACATTATCACCACTAAGTCATGTGATCTAGGTAAGGGTCTTTTGTGAAGTTCAGAGGCTCTATTTCAAGGGTGGATGTAGCCATCATGTCAGGCAGTCACTGTTTTTTGAATTCTCTATTTAAATCTTGATGTTAGTACTTTGGTTACCACCATATTATTTTGCTTGGCCCATAATTGGCCATTTTTGAAATGAGTTTGGAGTGCTAAGTTCAGCGGATCCATAAATTGAATTTGTGTAGTGCGCTCTACAGGGAGTGCAGAATTATTAGGCAAATGAGTATTTTGTCCACTTCATCCTCTTCATGCATGTTGTCTTACTCCAAGCTGTATAGGCTCGAAAGCCTACTACCAATTAAGCATATTAGGTGATGTGCATCGCTGTAATGAGAAGGGGTGTGGTCTAATGACATCAACACCCTATATCAGGTGTGCATAATTATTAGGCAACTTCCTTTCCTTTGGCAAAATGGGTCAAAAGAAGGACTTGACAGGCTCAGAAAAGTCAAAAATAGTGAGATATCTTGCAGAGGGATGCAGCAGTCTCAAAATTGCAAAGCTTCTGAAGCGTGATCATCGAACAATCAAGCGTTTCATTCAAAATAGTCAACAGGGTCGCAAGAAGCGCGTGGAAAAACCAAGGTGCAAAATAACTGCCCATGAACTGAGAAAAGTCAAGCGTGCAGCTGCCAAGATGCCACTTGCCACCAGTTTGGCCATATTTCAGAGCTGCAACATCACTGGAGTGCCCAAAAGCACAAGGTGTGCAATACTCAGAGACATGGCCAAGGTAAGAAAGGCTGAAAGACGACCACCACTGAACAAGACACACAAGCTGAAACATCAAGACTGGGCCAAGAAATATCTCAAGACTGGTTTTTCTAAGGTTTTATGGACTGATGAAATGAGAGTGAGTCTTGATGGGCCAGATGGATGGGCCCGTGGCTGGATTGGTAAAGGGCAGAGAGCTCCAGTCCGACTCAGACGCCAGCAAGGTGGAGGTGGAGTACTGGTTTGGGCTGGTATCATCAAAGATGAGCTTGTGGGGCCTTTTCGGGTTGAGGATGGAGTCAAGCTCAACTCCCAGTCCTACTGCCAGTTTCTGGAAGACACCTTCTTCAAGCAGTGGTACAGGAAGAAGTCTGCATCCTTCAAGAAAAACATGATTTTCATGCAGGACAATGCTCCATCATACGCGTCCAAGTACTCCACAGCGTGGCTGGCAAGAAAGGGTATAAAAGAAGAAAAACTAATGACATGGCCTCCTCGTTCACCTGATCTGAACCCCATTGAGAACCTGTGGTCCATCATCAAATGTGAGATTTACAAGGAGGGAAAACAGTACACCTCTCTGAACAGTGTCTGGGAGGCTGTGGTTGCTGCTGCACGCAATGTTGATGGTGAACAGATCAAAACACTGACAGAATCCATGGATGGCAGGCTTTTGAGTGTCCTTGCAAAGAAAGGTGGCTATATTGGTCGCTGATTTGTTTTTGTTTTGTTTTTGAATGTCAGAAATGTATATTTGTGAATGTGGAGATGTTATATTGGTTTCACTGGTAAAAATAAATAATTGAAATGGGTATATATTTCTTTTTTGTTAAGTTGCCTAATAATTATGCACAGTAATAGTCACCTGCACACACAGATATCCCCTAAAATAGCTAAAACTAAAAACAAACTAAAAACTACTTCCAAAAACATTCAGCTTTGATATTAATGAGTTTTTTGGGTTCATTGAGAACATGGTTGTTGTTCAATAATAAAATAATTCCTCAAAAATACAACTTGCCTAATAATTCTGCACTCCCTGTATACTGATATCTGCTTATCACTGCGATGTAACACACAAATGAAATGCTAGGGTCAAAAATTGGACAACAAGCTTCCACACAGTAAACCATACTATAGTGAGAATCCATTAAAATGTTTTTTGTTTTTTTTAATGGCACCAACAGCATAAGTCTGCTACAGCTCCTTGGGGAAGGAACGGCAGGTTTTGGCATTTCAATGTTGGCTTAATTTTTCAGATCTTGCGGTTGACACTAGGTTTAGTCCCTATCTCGGATTGCCATGGAAGTTTGATCAGGACAACAGTTTAAATGCAGTCATAGATCATTTTCAATTCCTTGAAAAAAAGCTACAAGAACGGGGACATCAGCAGACAAAGGCAGAAGTGAACTATGATTCCCCAAGTGCAATGGTAGCAAAAACCCCAGACAACATAGAATTCTGTCAGATTTGCTTCCAATGACAGCTAAACGTTTCACAAATGCTGATAAACTGTCCAAGAAAGTATATTTGCCTTCTTTAAATGAATAATTTATAATAGTGATGGCATGGTATACATGGTATACAAGGTGGGCCATTTATATGGATACACCGTAATAAAATGGGAATGGTTGGTGATATTAAAGTCCTGTTTGTGGCACATTAGTATATGTGAGGGGGCAAACTCCTCAAGATGGGTGGTGACCATGGTGGCCATTTAGAAGTCGGCCATCTTGGATACAACGTTTGTTTTTTTTCAATAGGAAAAGGGCCATGTGACACATCAAACTTATTGGTAATGTCACATGAAAAACAATGGTGTGCTTGGTTTCAACGTAACTTTATTATTTGTTTCTCTTTGTTCACAGCCATTGACATGTCAAAGAGGTTAACACATGAGGAGCGGATTGAAATTGTGTTGATATCTGGTGAATGCAGTAACCGGGTCATTGCAGCAGATTTCAATGCAAGACACCCTACGAGACCACCCATCTCCCATGCTACAGTTAGCAAACTGCTTGCTAAGTTTCGTGAAACTGGTTCAGTGTTGGATTTGCCAAAATATGGACGCAAGAAAACTGTCACTAATGAAGAAACATCAGTGGCTGTCCTAGCTTCATTCAGCAAGAGCCCACAGCGTAGCACTCGCCGCATGTCACTGGAGAGTGGCATTAGTCGATCATCCCTTCGGCGGATATTAGCTACTCACAAATGGCACCCTTACAAACTCCAGCTACTGCAGCATCTCAATGAGGATGACCCAGATCGGTGCACAGAATTTGCAGAATGGGCAAAACAAAAATTGGAACAGGACCCTCAGTTCACGCAGAAGATTTTGTTCAGTGATGAGGCAAACTTTTATGTGAATGGTGAAGTTAACAAACAAAACAATCGCGATTGATCTGACACTAACCCACATTGGATGGATCCCTCCAAGACTGTTGGAACAACAAAAGTGATGGTTTTGTGGGGTATATGGGGTACAATAATAGTGGGTCCATTCTTTATCAATGGAAACCTCAAGGCCACTGGATATTTGAAATTGCTACATGATGATGTGTTTCCCTCTTTATGCACTGAAGCTGGCACGTTCCCTGAGTTTTTCCAGCAAGATGGTGCACCACCACATTATGGGTGCCAGGTCCGAGCATTCCTAGATGAACAGTTTCCTGGAAAGTGGATTGGTTGTCGTGGGCCAGTTGAATGGCCCCCAAGGTCTCCCGATCTGACCCCCTTAGACTTTTATCTTTGGGGTCATCTGAAGCCAATTGTCTGTGGTGTGAAGATACGAGATGTGCAGCACCTGAAACTACGGATACTGGATGCCTGTGCTGGCATTTCTCCTGCGGTGTTGCTATCAGTGTGTGAAGAGTGGGAGAAAAGGGTTGCATTGACAATCCAACACAATGGGCAGCACATTGAACACATTTTATAAGTGGTCAGAAACTCATGAAAGAATAAAGTTACGTTGAAACCAAGCACACCATTGTTTTTCTTGTGACATTACCAATAAGTTTGATGTGTCACATGGCCCTCTTCCTATTGAAAAAACAAAAGTTGTATCCAAGATGGCCGACTTCTAAATGGCCACCATGGTCACCACCCATCTTGAGGAGTTTGCCCCCTCACATATATTAATGTGCCACAAACAGGACTTTAATATCACCAACCATTCCCATTTTATTACGGTGTATCCATATAAATGGCCCACCCTGTAGTGTTTCCACATACAAATTCTATGTTCTATGCCAATATGATAGAAAAAAAACATTAAAAAACTGGTGGCCCACTCATCATCTGAAAACACCAGCAATCTGCTAACTTTATAACATTATGTCTACAATACCTTGCGTATCCTATTGCCCAGTAACCCATTGAATGGCTGTATGGCTATTAAAAGACATTCAGTATTGTTTTCCCAATGCTGGTGCACTAGCATTTAATCTTAATTAATCTTTAAACTGCAAGTTTACTTTATTGCCTTACTCCTTGTGTAATGCTGTGGGTATAGTTTCCACTTGATGAACGTTTAGCACAGCCAAGTTATACCAAGAGGATAATTAAAAGCATAACGGATTTAAAAATTCAAAAAAATGCACTTTCACTAAAATTTTGTACAGGGCACCTTAAAATGTTCTTGCTTACTTTTTCTCTCCCTGCCATTTTACCACACTGCACAATTCAAAGCCTGTTAGCCACATTAGCCAACCCTGCTTCAGCGCTCAAACAGCCCAAAGAAACCCAACGGAGTCTCAGGCCTTTCTCAAGCTGTGAATGAAATAGCTTTGCAATTTGTCCTGGCAGAAAACAGCATTTTGATCTTAATGAATGGCAAATGGCTACCATTAGAAGTGAGAGGGATTATTGGGAGGGGGTGGTTTATGGCAAATGCCTGTGTGTGTGCATGAGTCTGTGTATTTGTTTGGCATTTTTAGAAGGGTCTGCTCTGATCCTTCATTAAAAGGCTCACTGCAGGACCTCTTCATGGGACCCTCAAAGAGATGGGCCATGTTTAGAAGGAATTTTAATAAATCTCCAGCACACACACTGTTGCAGAGAATCATTGCTGGAATATGTGTGTGTGTGTGTGTATGCATTGCTTCTTTATATGACATTGGTTGCACTGAACAGCAAGAACAAGATGGCATCCTGCCCAACCTTATGCATGTGTGTATCTATATCTATAGGTCTGTGTGTGTACTAATGACCAGCATGTGCTAATTACTGTCTCTATAGGTAGAATGTACTCTGTGCTCTCATGCTGTTCTTCTCAGCCAATCACTGCACAGTATTGACATCCCCCTTAATTGCATTAAACAAGGCTTGGTGATTGGCTTATACTGCAGAGGCAAAGAAAAAAAAACTAATTCACTGACAGCTGGCCAGCTGGTTCATGGACCCACTGTATGTGTGTGTCTGTGTGTGTGCGATAATACTACCACCACTACTACTACTACTGCTTCTGCTGCTCCTACCAGGAGGGAATGCACTTCTGGACTAAGGGCCATTGCTCACACAAAGAAAACTAGACAAAGTAAACTTACCAATCAACTGGCAAACTGCTGCTTTTGATAGCGAATCTTTATACAGTACAGTAATAGCCCAGTGGTTCCCAAACTGGAACTTGGCACTGATGGAATGATTTTATCTGCCATTCATTTTAGATGTAGTTAGATGTAGGATAGCTAAAGCCGTCAATGCAAAGATTTAAAACTGCAGCAGCGCATCAGTTTTCCTCTTTCACAAACATGATGAACAAAGAAAAAGATTTGGGTAACATACTGCAAGGTGGTATCCTGGACTTTTGGCAATATACCACAGTTAGGTCCATATATATTTAGACACTGACACACGTTTTGTATTTTGCATGTTCACTAAAACATGTTCCAATTATAGTTATTTAATAGACATGGATATAATGTTTAGATTCTCAGCTTTCATTTGAGCTCCTTAACATGTCCCGCCCTCTTTTTAAATGGACCAAAAGTAATTGGACAACTGACTTAAAGGCTATTTCTTTGGCAGGTATGGACAGTTCCTTCATTATGTAATCACAAGCTATCCTTAAACAGAGAAAAAACCCATACAAGAAATCACTACAATATTAGATACGGCAAAACCTATAGTTTGGTACATCCTGAGCATGAAAGAAAGCACTGGTGAACTCAGCAACACAAAAAGATCTGGATGTCCGCAGATGACAACAGTTGTGGAAAACAGCCAACCAAGTGCACTCTCCACTCTCTCCACACTCTCCAGGAAGTAGGCAATCAATATCCAAGTCTACCATATGGAGAAGACTGTATGAAGGTAAAGACAGAAGGTCCACTGCATGAGTTGTAAGCCACCCATAGGCCCCAAGAACAGAAAGGATAGATTGGACTTTGCTATAAAAATCTAAGCCAGCACAGTTCTGGAAAAACATTCTTTGGACAGATGGAACCACAATCAACCTCTACCAGAATGATGGCGAGAAAAAAGTATGGAGAAGGCGTGGAACAGCTCATGATCCAAAGCGTGCCACATCATCTGTAAAACACGACAGAGGCAGGTTAATGGTTTGGGTGTGCATGGCTGCCAGTGGCACTGGGACATTTGTGCTTATTGATGATGTGACACAGGACAGAAGCAGACGAATGAATTCTGAGGTATTCAGAGGCATACAGTCAAATTGATTGGGTGACGTTTCATAATACAGATGGACAATGACCCAAAACACACAGCAAAAGCAACCCAGGAGTTAGTAAAGAAGTGAAGTACATCAGCAAAGGGTTTTCAACCAAGTATTAAAAGTGAACATTTTATTTTGAGTTATTTAATTTGTCGAATTACTTTCAAGCTGAAATGAAGGGATTCTATTAAAAAAACTCTTTAGTTACGTATGTTTATGCAGTCTTTTTGTTCAGTCCACTGGATTAAAGCTGAAAGTCTGCACTTCAACGGCATCTGTGTTGTTTTATTTAAAATTCATTGTGGTAATGGCGATTAGAAAAAAGTCAAAATATTCAAGGACTTAACTGCAACCCCAGCAAAAGAAAAGCTGTACTGTATCCTGGGGGCAAATCATGTGTACGCGTCTAACCTTACTGCTGAAGGAGAGTACTCCTGATGGGATCACTTCCAAACTTATCCTGCATTTCTACACAACGTAAATAGTTGTGATTGGACCTCATATGCAGAATATTTTCATCTGGTGTTTCTTCATGTATTCATTAGAATCTAAATTGATTCTTCTAAGAATCTAAATACTAAAAAGTTTTTGTCCTGGTGCATTAGTTTTTATTTGGTTATTGTCCTGTTTCTGTCAGAATCTTTTTTTTTTTTAAAGTGGTCAGTGAAGTTAACCCTGCCTTGAAGCAAGCTTTGGTTCCCTGGAACTGGAGTGGATGTGATTATTGTGTTTGATTTGACAATTCAAGCTCTGAGTTTTGCATAAATGCTGAATTGTAACTGCACATGAAAAAAATAATATGTTATGCAAAAATGATGGATTTTACACATTATCCTGTTTGTGTGAAAAATGCCCTTAAATGGAATTTGGAGCAAAAACAGAGATAAAAATAAAAAACAAACAAGCAGAAGATTCACATTTGAAAATGCACACTGTAGGACACACTTTGTCTGTCATCCAACCCCAGGACATTTTCTGCCATATCAAAAGGCTCGCTGCAAGTATGGATTTAAAGACATCTCATCACTTTCTTCTTCGTTTTTTTAACAAAATGAAATGAGTGTTGATGAAAGGCAGCCATTTTGTTATTTGCATTGGAATGCGTTCTCCTTTCCAGACTTCTCCTAAACTCGGCTGTGGCTGGAAGCTGCATTCAGTTTTGTATTTTGGGGTTTTTTTTTCATGCCACACTCCCACCCTTTGTCTTTCCTCTCATCTTGTGATCTTCCCACAACAGCACTCTGTGTCATTCCTGTTTGATGTGCAGAGAATGAATAAAGCAGTCTGTAATATCTACATAAGAGTCTCCTGTTTAGATATGCCAAGAATAAAATCCAGGCACCAAACTGCAAAGACATTCTAAAATGTGCATATGTGAATATATGCATGTACATATATAAAAACAACACACACCAAAAGAAAATAGACTTTTTTTTTTTTTTTTGCTTTGTGATCACTTGCAAATATTAGTGACCAACACTTTTGGACAGGTTGCCTGGTGGGAGGAAACCAGTCTCCAGACTATCACAATTTGACTTAAACTGACTGCAATCACCCTCAAAGATTTTGGACAAGGTATAGAAATAATTATGGAGGTATGGAGGGTTGCGTAAGTAACCGGGTGTAGAAGCTTGGCCAAATCAAACATGAGGAACATAAAGAATGCGATTTAGATGCCAGATACGCCGGGGTCTGGGTTAACAATGGTGCTGTTGACCAACAGGGTGCCAGTGTAAACTGTGCTGAAATTTCCTTTGTTGTTGCCCATAGACAGACAAAGAAGAAAGTGGAAGGCATGCGGTGTAGCTCAGGAGGTGGAGCAGTCCATCTACTAATCAGAGAGTTCAAATCACATGGTTGGTGATGCTTCAGTCTGCAGCCAGCGAGATACCGAAGGCCAAGTTGCTCTCCAATGCATCCATCAGAGTGTGAATGTTAGATAGAAAACAGTTAGGTAAAGCGCAAAAAAAGAACTTTTATGAATGAGGCATGTTGCAAAGAACACTTTGAATTTTCAGTTAGAGCAGAAAAAGTCTACATAAGAACAAGTTAGGTTAATAAGAGCTTGTTCTTATAAGTTAATAAGTCTTCATACTGAGAAAGACCACTGTAGGTGTGATGTTTGCTTTGCAAGTGTTTATTTGTTATACCCAGTGTTGGGGAGTAACGGAATACATGTACCGCCGTTACGTATTTAAAATACAAAATATGAGTAACTGTATTCCGTTACAGTTACTGTTTTAAAAGGTGGTATTCAGAATACAGTTACTTTGTTGAAATGAATGGATTACACGACGGTATTTTCCTGTTTCATAAGGCTATCAACTCTATATTTTTGGTTTCCATGCCGGTGGAAACCCAAACAAAACACGCATTAAGAGTCTCTCATGTCTGTGTCTCAATCTCGCGGCCCATGTCACCTCTACTTGCGGCCCGCATAATAATGTGAAGAAATATTTTTAAAAATTATTAACAAAAATGATTTAATATGAAGGCAATAGGCAGAGTGTTACAGGCATAGCCCTAAAAAATGTAGCCTCATGGGCAGTGTAGTCCGTGCTGCAGGGAGAATGGACTGCCATACCCGTTATGTGTCTGTGAGCACCAGGGAGGGAGAAAAGTAAGAGATGTCACCGACCAGAAACGGGAGTTGGAAGCATGTAAATATATAATATATATATACAAAGTTGACCCAGACAACAAAGCAAAGCTAATTTTCAGCTATGAACCCGACACGGAACCCGACACGGAACCCGACGTTAGCCAGAGGTCTCTTTACGGTTTTATGCCTTTACGGTTCGGAGCCGCGGACCTGTTTTATATTCGCGCAAAATAGTTTTCTATATGAGATCACTGCAAAAAGTGCAGCCTTACCTATTTTCCACCCTAATGTTACTCATTTTATATTAAGATTTAAAAATCTAGTTGGTATTGGTATGCCGAATAACCTTCAGTAAAAGTAATAAATCACACAGCAATAGTACATTCATGTAGTTGTAAAAAGCATGATAATATATTAAGTAATCCAAAGTATTCAGAATATGTTACTCTCATTGAGTAACGTAACAGAATACGTTACAAAATACATTTTGGGGCATGTATTCTGTAATCTGTAGTGGAATACATTTTAAAAGTAAGGGGGTAGTATGAGGGTTATACCCCCTCATTTAACAGTAGCATAAGCTGTGTACGCTCAGGTTTGGGTACGCGATAAGAAGCATAATAATAAGGATCTCTAAATTAATATCTGGAAGCTTCAGAAATTCTAAAGACATGGTCCATTGCGTTAGAAGCCCAACTCTTCCACTAAACAACAGAGATTTTGAAACAATGGTTAAAGACTGAGTAGCACATTATAACTCAAAAATATTTCAGCGACTACCTGAAATCACACTTTGTAATACAGGTGATCTATGTTCATCCTGTAAATGTGTACCTTTTCATTGCAACAGTAAACATCTGGCAAACGTTTGTAGCTGCAAAGATGCAAACATTTATCAAAGCACAACATAGCTCATGAACCAGTTAGAAGCAGTTCAAAATCTGGAAAATGTCTCTCTGTGAAGTTTGACTGGAACTTTTTTTATTTAAAATGCAGAGACATTTAGGGTCACAAACTAGAAAGCAATTAATGTGCTTCCCTTCTTATATGCATCCACAGAGAAAGCTGACTGAAGGGATTGATAACTCTTTGAACTGAGCCCCACTACAAAGCACCCACAACGTGTGTGTTGACTCAAAATCCTCCAAAATGGTTTCAATGAACACAAAACAACCGAGGGACACTTTGGCACCATCTCTTGTTTAGATTTGATATGTTCAGATGTACATATAAAATGATAATAATATTTAATCAAATAACTTATTTATTTGACAATAATGTTTCATGAAACATGAGCAAAAAGCATCTATGCTAAGCTGTGACATACTGAGAGAAATACTAACTTTCTAACAACTGTTCTTGTCTTGTATTTTATTGTGATTGGCTTCTACCCCTTTTTTTGTGGAAATTTTATCTAGTTGGCAAATCCAAATGCAAATCTTATAACAAATTTTAAGGTCAAAATCCATGCAAGAGAGCTGATTTACTTTTTAAACCAATCTTTATTGAGTATGTGGCTCAAGTGCAACTTGACTCTGATCCTACCCTTGTGGCTTGCTGGCAACTTTTTCCTTAACTTACTTATGGAAAGCACTCCCCTATAGTTCTCCCTGAGGTCTAGAAGGAGGCTGGTGGCTGAAACAAAGCACGGTCTCTATTTGTGCATTTCCAGACTTACCAGCACTGTCCATTGACTGTCCTCGCTCCACGCCACACAGAGAAGGCATGGAGGCTGTGGTGTTGGAGGGGTTGTCGGTGGAAATCAGAGGGATCCAAGGGGAAATTAACCAGCACTTAGCTCCACACATGCACACCAGGCCTAGCTAGGAGACAGAGCTTCAGATCCAAGCATGGAGAACATGAAAGAGGCACCATCTCTGCTGCCGAAGGGAGGAAATTCTCCCTCACCCCCTCTTTCACTATTGGTCTTTCGCAGTCTCTTAATCTTACTTGCATTTGCTCCCTGTCCTCATCTTTCAGTCTGCCTTCTTCCACTCGCCTTGTCTGCCTCTCTGTCTCCTTTCTAAGGAGGTTTTTGAGCATGCATGTGTGTTTGCACAAAAGTGTTGTTGAAAGCTTTTATTTTTCTTTCTTTTCTTTTTTTTTTTTTGGTCAAACAAAATGTCCAACAAACATCAAACGTGTGGTGGAAAGGGAGATGTTTGGAGGGGGGCAAAGAAGAAAAATACACTATACAGTGAACAGGCTTCACAAAGGGTAGCCCTTTGACTAACATCCCGGGGACATAGTTTTATTCTCACACATACACAGACTCATAGGTCCCCTATGAGTCAGGGGTCACTGCATTTACAAGGCACTTGGTGTACAGTGACATCATAACAGCCCTCCAGTAAAAAGAGAGGGCTGGGGGGAGGGGGGTGTGAGATAGACACGATTTAGAGGTGCAATAATGGCCAAAACATTTGACATAAGATTATATATAACAGTGCAGAAATAATGGCTGAGAACCAGTATATTTGCACTGTTAAGTATTACTGAGTGGTACTAAATGAAAGACAACAGTACAAACGTCTTGATGCATGCTCAATCATCCAGGTAAGTAAATCTCCAAAAGTTGATTCTGTTCATCTGGACGTAGCGTTTTGTGGGAGAAACGTTTCATCACTCATCCAAGTGACTTCTTCAGTCTCAGCTGACTGCAGGTTCCCCCAATCTTATAAACAGTACATTTGCATAATGACTGAAACCAGCACACTGAAGGAACAATGGGCTGGGACGTCAGTTCCTTAATCATAATTATGCAAATTCTCATGACCATTGATCAACAACCACTGACCAAAACCCACTGATCAAAGACCACTGATCAAAGACCATGAGTACCATTCACAGAGATTTGGGGAATGGCTGCAATCACAGCATTGTAAGATGGCAAAAGATGTACCCTTAGCCCCCCTCCTTGATTCAGAGATGGTCTTTCCCTTTTCACGTAAATGGCCTCCTTGACTCTGCGCTCAAACCAGCGTTCCTCCCTGTCCAAGATGTGAACATCCTCATCATTGAAAGAGTGTCCACCGGCCTGTAGGTGTAAATAGACTGCAGACTTCGAGCAACTTAAAGAAGTCCAGACGCTTTTCTTTCCAAGCTCCTTAGACATCAAGGGAGATATGGCTTCTTTTTGTTTATAAACTTTTACAAGACTGGACTTCTTTTTCAAACTACTGTAGATCAACTCTCGATAACATCTTATAAGGGGGAAATCTAGCACTGGAACGACCGGTCATCTTAATGTGCATCCAATAGAAATCTGGATATTCTGGGTATTTTCACACACTTAGCAAAATGCCTCCTCACCCATGAAGATAATGAAGTATCAGCTGATTCTAACATATGTAAGCTTTAGTTGTTTCAACTTCATTTACTTTCTTAGTTTTAATTGGCAGAACTCAGTTACATCGTCAGCATCTAAGCACACTTTACAGCCCACAACATATTAAATGCTTTTTCAAGTTGAGAGGCTGTAAGTGGAAACAAAACTATCATGTAACTTATTTTTTAAAGTACACAGAAGATTCCATGACTAATTAATCAAACTAGGTTCAGAAAAAAGGAGTGTCTTTAGTGGGAGTAAATTTGTATGCTTGACTCTTGAGCCACGATCAAGAGTTGGGAATTTGCCTTGTAATCGGAAGGTTGCCGGTTCGAGCCCCGGCTTGGACAGTCGGTCGTTGTGTCCTTGGGCAAGACACTTCACCCGTTGCCTACTGGTGGTGGTCAGAGGGCCCACTGGCGCCAGTGTACGGCAGCCTCGCCTCTGTCAGTGCGCCCCAGGGTGGCTGTGGCTACAATGTAGCTTGCTATCACCAGTGTGTAAATGGGTGGATAACTGGTTGTGTAAAGCGCTTTGGGGTCCTTAGGGACTAGAAAAGTGCTATACAAATACAGGCCATTTAAAAAAATAGACAGTGGTGGAGCCAGAACATTTTGACAGGGATGCTCAAGGCTAACCTACAATGGGATTTTCCTTTTAGCCGTATGAGAGCGGTGACCAGACAGCTTGTAGCCACTTCTTGCCACCGGAGTCTCTGCCCCCGACAGCCAACACTTTCAAGCAAATAGAAGGAAACGCATGGGATACTTTTACTATAACAATGAAGGAATAACCTTGTGTATTTGTACTAAATAGCAAATAAATAACAGGTTGAGAGAACTTGAGGATCTTGGTTTACATTTTCTGTTTTTCTCATTGTTTATGACGCCCCCCTCTTTCCTCTCTCTCTCTCCTCCCCTCCCCTCTCTCTCTGCAAGCCCACAGCCCAGCAGTAATTCTGTGTTTATCAACTCTTTATTATGGCCCTTCGCATCATCATTTACAATGGTAGCATCTGCTCATTGCCTAGCCTGAGCATGGGGCAAATTGCTTTTATAGGGAAAAAACAGCCAACGAGGGGACTCACACACGAACACTCACACACACACATGCACACACACACATGCGCCCATGTGCACGCACACAGACAGCAGTAGCCGTGCACAAACCCAGACACCCGGCCTTTTTGCAGCGGTTGTTAACTCTCATGGCAGAATCACACACAAACACTTCTTCTAACAGGATCAAATGATTAGCCGGCCACCATCGGTGAATCAAAATGAGTCCCAAACCCAATGAGGGAGCAGTTTTGATTTTCCTTCTATTTTTTTTTAAACATCTACCTGACGCCGCAGTGTGAAAAACAAATATCACATCTGGCCTCGGAGCTCTAATTTCTGTGTTTGGTTCGGTCTAATTTAGCCACTACAGCAACATGGGAAACAGTGGGGAAGCAGAAAATGGCAAGACATCCTGTCTTTGTTGTTCGCATTTAACACATTAGCACTCCCTAAATGATGGGGACGAGGAGATGGTGAGGTGAATGTGTGGAGGAAAGAAAAATTAAAGCAGTGCTTGTTAAGAGCCATCCTTCCAATTATGAAAAGCTTCATCTTGCAGGGAAGTGGAGTGCGAAGGCAGCAGTTTGGTTTTGTACAGATGTTTATGTATAATTGACATGACAACTGAATGTGAACTGCACTGAGGAAAATGTGATGAAAACACGCTAGCTGATGTGATGGATGAGAAGATATTCCATGAATTGCTGCTAATAAAGGAACCCTGAAGTGTCTTTTGTTTTTTAATTTATTTTCAAGGTTATTTCTTGAGGAATTAAGATTGCTCTTTATAAACACCATAAATAAATAAGACAATGGTAGAAGACTATTGATAGCCTCTGTTGAAACTTGCAATAAATTGTAAGGTCCCCAGGTTTAGCAAGTGATCATTATGTCCCTGAACATAATGATTGAAAATGTATAACCACCAGCATCATCTCCTCAAGAGGGCTATATGGCGTTTTCTGTTTCTCGGGTTTGACTTTTTGTAATTATACAATTTATGAATCAGAAAAAGGTCAAAATACAGATTAAAGAATGTAAAACATTATATAAGAAGTGAAAAAGGTTTATTCTACCTCAAGTCACCAAAAACTCAAATTTCACACTTACCATTCCAGTTTAATTTCGAATTTGCCAAAATTAGTTTAGTAAGGAATTGAGAACTTTTTCTCAAAGTTTCAGATGCATTAGTCATTTTTAGGGTTAGTTCGTTCTTAGAAATAACAGAACATCAACAACAATTTGAAGCATCATGAAAGAAATGTGAATTTTAGAGTGTTTATTGTGACACCAATGTTTTTTGCAGACTAACATTGGGTTGGTTTAATGGAGCCTTCCCATTCACACATCACAGCTATTGGGGCCTCAGTGTCTTGCTAAGGATACTTGGCTACAATTAAAGGAATCTGCTTATTTTTGGATGGCATATTATTATGTTTTTAAATATGAAATGAACCGTGCCAGTATTTATAATAATTCAGCCTGACAACTCACACTTGATTTATTAGAGCATTTGAATATTACTACAGTTTGCCGTCTAGGCTCATTACTCTCTGCAAATATAGCAGACATAGAAACTGGGGAGTGATGAGTAAACATCCCTCAAGAGCCTACAGGTGGGTCCCCGAGTTGGTGCAAAGACTGAAACAGTAGGCGGAAATATAGGGTGGCGTCAACACTGACATGTCGGGTGTAATACAGTTCTTACCTACAAGTCATGTACTATGATATGGTACAACAAGTTTCTAATGAAAAATAATAATAATTATTAATAATAATAATTTTGAGCAAGTTTCTGACCTGTCATTCCAAAGATATTTCATAAATAAAACTATAACAATAAGAGTGACATAAATAAAATGTAAACTAAACTCAATTTTAGCAACATTAACAGTACTCAATAGAATTTGGTGTTTTGTTTCTTTACTGGACAGTTTGTGTTTATATCACTGCGCAGTGACATAAACTCAACCTGTTAAGAACGGATTGTCATGGTCGTAGCTGTCACTCAGTGCAAAACTCTGACATTTTTCTTTGCTGTGTGTGTGTGTGTGTGTGTGTGTGTGTGTACTGATGGTGGGTGGCGGTGGGGGGTTTGGATGAAAGATCCTTGACATTCACACACACATGCACAGAAACTACATTAGGATGCTGCTTGATGCCATTGCCCAACAGGTCTTTAGCACACAGTTACTACCGTGCCCAGAAGCAACTGAATAATGAGTTAGCATTATGTGATGTTCAAACACATAAGTGCTGCATGTACTGTAAACAGCTGTTTCATATTTATCCCAGACACAATCCCTGTTCCAAGATACAATCCAGTATGTTACCAGTTTAATGTCCATATATAGAGCATAAATAAATCCAGACTAGGTTTATACTGTCACATTAAAGTGCTATGACCTCTTTGTGTGAGATGCATCTGGCATAATTTATGGCCAGCGTGTATCATATTCATGATCACATTCATTCAATGACTGAAGAATGTATATTTTCATATGGAGGCTCACCTTTATAGCAGGAGCCTCTGTGTTGTGGATATTAGGTTTGGGAGTCCCCTCTGTTGTAAGAAGCGTCTCTACTGGGACCTGGCTCATTCTCTGGGGGTTCATATAAAAACACAGAAAGCAAAAGAAATGATAGTTATTCACAAGAGTGACGTTAAATTATAAGATGATTTAGATGTTATTACTCTTACTATGTTGTCTTTTAATTTCTTTTTTGTTTTGTTGTGGGGTTTTTTTTTAAAAAAATTTTCAAATCTTACAATCTCATTCTTCTTGCAGTTTTTGGTAAAAATTAAATATCATCAGGATTCTCCTACAGCAAACACCAAAATAACCTCGCGACTCTGAGAGAAGCTAAAGACTTAATTAAAAAGGAACTACATTTCTGTAATTCTTATAATCTTATAATTTGAAATCAAATTTTATTGTTAAGCTTGTAAAACTTTTAGCTGAGATTAAAAGCTGCTGCTGGCATTATCTCTTGGCACCAGACAGGTAATATTAAAAACAGGTTTTCCTTTTTCTGTCTGATGTACCTGTTAAATATTACCTGTCACCCCTGAGACCCCTCAGTTGAGAGCTATTAATTTGTCTCGATGCACGGAAAGCTTTTGAGAAACTAGAAAGACAACTAATAATTTCATACTTTGGAAAGGGTTTGGCAAAACCATTTTTTTTATAAATTACTGTATACAGGTCAAGTCTCTTGAATTTGTATTAAGATTCTTAAGATTTTGTAATAGCCAGAGGAACAAGGCAGGGTGCCTGCTTTCACCGCTTTTCTTTGCTGCCGAGCCCTTTCATTAGTCATTTGTAGCACACAGATATGAGTTCTTAATGGCACGTGGTCATAGATAAGTGTTACATTATGCAGATGATTTTCTTTTATTCATATCTGACCCCCATGCTTTTTTACCTTGTGTCTTCCATACTCTAAATAGGCTTGAAATGATCAGTCTCCTGACTTTTTTTTTTGCAGAAAAATAAACTGTTTTCTGAAGAATCAACTGGCTTGTAAATACCTTTCTGTCTTGCTCTGTGTTATTGAAATATTTTGTGGCTAACTCAACAATGGAAAGCTTGGCATGGATGCCCCCCACCCCCACCCCCACCCCCTCATGGTCAAATTTAAGTATTTTTAGTTCCATGCTTTTTCATCAACTCTCTTATTTATTTCAATTATCTGAAAAATTCTGAAACAAATTCTAGAATATACAAAAACAGAGGCATGAAAGGCACCTCAAAAGCTTTTGATCTACTGCTGGGCTTCTAAAATGCAGGAGACCCAGTTTTATATTGCTCATTGAAGACCATTGTTTAGCCTAGCTAGCATATTGTTTTGTTAAAAGATAATTTTGTTTAAAGAAATAACTTTTTTCTTGTTTTTTTCAAACATAAATAGGGCAGATACTTTCCATCTATTAATGCTTTATATGTACAATGACTTAATTATTTGTAATGTAACTTCAAAACTGAAAACTTTCACTCTTGCCTGAGAAACCTCTATTGAAGGGCTCTGAAGGAATTTTGTGGAATAGCTAAACGGTTGCAATGTTTACTCTCACTCTTGAGTTCCTTTCCTCAGTTCTGTTCACTCTTTAAAATAAAATAAATTTACTTAAAGAATTTAACTAACAAATTAGATAATTGGAATTGAATCAAAAATAAAAACATTATTGCCAGAATTTTTTTTAAATTTCCAGAATATTTTAAAAAATCAAGTAGAATCATGTGGCACATTGTGCACTCAGTTCATCTTTAGTACAGACAACCTTAAAGGTCTGAGTTCTTACAAATAAAACAAGTGTCCCTGTGATCTTCAAACGATGATATGATAGAATTAACACAGAGAAAAGGACAAAAGGGTTCAATTTGGAAGGCTGTCCCTGTAAGTGTGTGTGTTGTGTGTGTGTGTGTGTGTGTGTGTGTGTGTGTGTGTGTGTGTGTGTGTGTGTGTGTGTGTGTGTGTGTGTGTGTGGCCTATCGGTGATACGGTGCTTTTTACGGTGTCAGGTTTTGGGTTGTATCTGCTCGGCGTTTTGAAAACCCTCCTGGTCCAATCATCATACACTTTCTCTTTCTGGGACGCTACACACAGGCACACACTCAGTTCAATCTACACACCATTACACACTCAGACACAGACCTTGTTTATCAGACAGAATCCTCTGACTTGTGTGTATGTGTGCACGTGTGTGGTGTGAACCGGTGCGCATGTAAAGCTGACAGTGTTTCCCTTGTGGGGTGCAGACAACAAACAAGGTCCCTGGTGGTTTTTACTGAAAGAGAGGATACAACACCCTCTCACAAACACAAAGACACACAGAACTCTTAGATGTCAGCTGCTTCATGCCAACCATGGCCATCTGGTTTATGTAACCAGCTCTGGCATTGTACATTTGACCTCTCTGGCTGTGTTTGTGTGCATGTGTGTGTGTGTGTGTATGTGTGTGTGCACTGCTAGGTGAGGGGCGAAGGATATCGGTGTACATTTGACCTCCAGATTCTTTATTGCGCTGCCACAACCACACTGCTGCACCCTCCAGGGAGTGTCCTCGTATGTCTTCATTTCAGACAGAAGGAGGAGGGAGGACGTGCAGAAAAGAGCACGAGAAGCCAAAATGGCTAAGGAAGAGGAGAAGGCAAGAAATCACACTCTCAAACACACACACACACACATGTCCTCAGATAGAAAATTAATAACCAGAGAGGATGAGCCTCCTAAGTGACCGTGCTGAGCTCAGGGTGAACCATAAACCATTCCTGTGTTTTATTGAAATGCCATCGTCTTATCTTTAAATCTCCCAAATAGCAGCCAAACTTCCAGAGACACAACTGTGTGTGTGTGTGTGTGTGTGTGACCTGTAAAGGTAAATTTGAAAGCACTGAGAGAGCTGTAAGCATTCTGACAAAGACTTTCAATCACCACTCCGCTACAAGTGTAGGAGGCTTCATATGTGCAACTTCTGAAGGTAGCTGAGCGAGCCTTTTGAATGTGGTATTTTAAGAGCTGCAGTGTTATTTTTGAAGAATAGTATGGTGAAGAGACGTCAGAAAAACGACACAGGCCTTCAAAGTATTGTACAATGGATATAAATTAACAGAAGACTTGGGATTCCCAGACATGCTTATGATGATTTTTTTTCCAAAATAGCTTTCACATGTGTGTCATGCCAAACTGAAAATGTTAGGACTGTGGATTTTAAAGCTAGTGCTGCATTTGTATTGATATGGTCTAAAGGCGTATTGTACAAAATTTGGTGGATGAAATAAAAATAAATAAATAGTTGGAAAGACAGCAGAGTGAATGGATTAATGAGCATAAAACTGATGTAAATCACATTCAGTGGAGACTCAAACAATGAGTTAAACAGTTTCAAAGTTTTTCTACTAAATTTTACAGTTACAAATTACAAAGATGAATTTATGTTAGCCCCGTGAATAATTGCCAGAGAATCCTAGTTTTTTTTGTTTTTTAAATTTGGGGATTTTATTGAACCTTTTGACAACTTAAAAATTAAATTAAACATTAATTTGCATATGTGAATTTAAGTGTATTATTTTGCTATATCTGGCATTTTTGTCTAAATTATTGCTTAAAATTTTCGGTTTTTCAGGAAACAAAATACTGATGAGGTCTTAAAAAAATCACAAAAATTATGCATCAAGTATAACACAGTTGGCATTACAGGGTTAAAGAATGAATCTCGATGAATTATTATTAAAAGACTGTTGCAACCGTAAATCAAGCTAACACTAGCTTATGTCAATACAGGAAAAAATATTAACATTAAAGTAATATATAATTTAAGATGTGAATATTTTATTTACCATTTCTTTGCAGTGTTGCTATATCTGTTATTGTGTTAATTATGTACCTGAATTGTTAAGAAAAAAAAGCACACAGCTGCAAAAGCAAACAGCAGTGCTTTTGCAGCTAATATAATAAAATATTGACAATATTTGTGTTTTAATACATATAAGCTGTAGAAATGTAATAATAGCAGGTAATATCCCAGTATCACCTGCTTCTGTGCCACTGCTTGTGTGTTCTCTTGGGTCATCCACCAGGGCACTGGCACCTATCTGAGGGTGGAGCCTGAGTGCAATTTTACCCACAGTCCAAGATTTCACAAATGACCCATCTTGGTAAGTGTTGGCTTTTTGTTTTATCCAGATGTTAAATGGAAGAAACTAGAAGATGTTATATTTCAAGTGAAGTCATACGCTGATTTTGGCATTAGAGGTTTTTGAAAAACATTTTCCCTAACCTTGGATGGATCACCAGTGACCTGGTTAATGTTAAGGGGTTAATATCTGGGAAATACACTGGAGCTTATATAGTGTTTTTCTACTCTGCAGACTTACTGCAGACTGAAAGCACCTTTTAATAAAAGCCAGTTTTCAGTTTCATTTTGTTAATAAATTCTTAGATTATGTTGTAAGTGCGTTCTCGTGCTTTTTTATGGTAGTACTAGTATGCTTTTTATATGGAATTTGTAGACCACTTGCTTAGCAAAAAACACTTGTCGTAATCAAATGTAGCCTTGAGCCCTCGCCGTAGCTCGGTCACATATTGTTAGAAAAAAATGCCAGAAAAGAGGAAGATAAACAAATCTAGCCACTCTTCATATTAAGGTTGCTTCCAGCATAAATACAATGACATAATGAATGACAATATCAACTTAAAACTGATATTTTTAAGTGTCTTTCTTTGAATCTACTAAAATAGTGGCACCTAACGGGTGGCTTTAGTTAGGGAGAAAAAGCAGGTCATCTACTAATTGGAGGGTCGATCCCTCACTGCTCCAGTCTGCATTCCAAATATCTTTGGGCAAGACACTGAGTGTGTCTGAGTGTGTGATGGTGTGTCGATTGTTCTCTGATCCATCTATTGGAGTATGAATGTGTTAATGTAGAAAAAGCAAAGATAAAAGGGAATGAGGGAAGTTGCAGAGAGTGCTGAGGAAGAGTAGGAAAGCGCTGTATAAAAACCAGCCCATTTAAAGCTTTAGTGCAGGCTCTGTGATTAAGATGTCTGAGAGAATTAATTTCTGTAATATTGGCTATCTTTAGGTCCTGCACGAAACCTTTCTTGGAGTCGTAATATTTCTAAAAAAGAGGCCAGACCTGCCCTGCAGTGCTATCAACTGTTTTAATTATCTGTCTGAAAACAAAGTGTGACATCCCCCCTCCTTTCTTCTGAAGCAGCTTTTGACCTGATATGAAACTTTGTCTTGGAGTTAATCAGAAATTTTGCCTTCTTGCATGCCAGTTGTAAAGGGGATATATCCATCCAGGCATTAGCATTAGAAAGAAAGAAACGGTGGAAATGAGAGGAGAGGAGAGATTGTTTGGCTGCCATCTTAACTGAGTGTGCCTAGCCAAGCCCAGCCAGGAGAAAATATAAACCCCAGAGAATAAGGCTTATTTTGACTGGTGGCCAGTTAGGGGATAAGAAGCTACAAGGGTGTGTGCGTGTATACACTTTTGTGTGTGTGTGGAGAGAGGTGTGTGAATCATTGAGCATGCATGCCATAAAAGTAGCCACCCGTCTCAGGTGTATATGTGTGTCCAAATCTGCATCTAAAGCCTTTTCCACTCACTCCTCCATTTCCATAAGGATAAATGTCATTAGCCAGGCAGCTAGCGGCAAGACGCTACTTTTCTCAGAGTAAGTGTGAGGGGTGACTTTGTCCCTAAGAGAGAGAGTGAGTGAGAGAGAGGTCTGATACACAGACCAGACACAAATCCTCTTACTCGAAAAGAAAGAGAAGGTTTTCGGGTGGCGGCTTAAATCGGCCATTGTGGCTCTACTTTAAGACTTCCTCTGATGCCTTTCTGCCTAGCGCTAATGTAAATAAATGAGCCCCAGTAGGAAACTGAGTAGGAAATGAGGGCAGAAGGTAGAGGGGGATCGTATTCCTTGCTCTGACTATGTAACACACAGCTGGCCTGACTGGTAACAGCACCTTTCATTGTGGATGGGGGTCCGCTGTGTGGGCGATCTTAGTGTGTGGATAGTTACACTATCCTCCAAAGAGGAGAAAAAAGATTAAAGGGAAATTTGTCATAATAATATGGACATCCTGATATGTTTTCCTGGTTGAGTGGTGAAGGCTAGAAGCACTTTCGTGAATTTCCTATTGACAGCTAAATCTCACTACTACACCGCTATCTGTAACAGTACACACTGCACCAGTGATCATCAAGATGAGAGAACACAGTTAGGTTCCCAATCACACCCCACCTACAGAAAGTGTTCCTTTTTCCTCAACTACTACAAACACAACATAGCCCATATTGAGCCATAACAACAAACAACAGTTAAGACAATAGCTTCATTGCATTTATGATGGTACCCCATAAAGGCATGGTCACACCAGAGGCACGTGCAGTAAGTGTGAATACTAAACCATGGAAATTATCCAAGGATTTGCTCACAGAGGGGCCGTAAAGCCATGCTTATGTTTATGTTGCCCTAAATTACATGCTGCTGGTTGCAGCTCTCATTTGATTAAGAATTGTTTTTCCCTCCTAAACTCATTTTCAGTAGTTGTAATCAAAGAAATGTTAAGGAATGCTGGAATAGGTTCCAGGCATGGATGGATGGCACTGACTAAACCTAAGCAAGTAATTAGCATTTGAAACCTACCATACTAAATTACTGACAAAAAAGTTGGTGTCGAAGTGGTTCCAGATACTCTTATGCTTATCTTTTGATGGAAGGTCTGGTCCAAGGTCAGATGATTACGAGGTTTTTGTTCTTCCTCACTGTGAAAATGACGATAAATGTGAGTTCCTATGCCTTAAAAAAGGTTATTAAAGGGGTAAAAATATAATGAGAAGCAACCAAGGGTTTGACCAAGCAGCTGTGACAAGTTAGGAGTGAGAATATGTTGCTCCGTTTGCTATTTACCATGAGATAAATTTGAACTCATTCGTGGATTAGGATTTGACTAAGTCATGGCTGAGAAATTTGGCAATGAAATTTACCCAATTCTATAGATTTAAGGACTTTAAGTCTTCATTAAGTGGTCCTCCTATAAATTGATCAAATTATAGCTGAACATGTAGGCCAACATACAGTACAAAACTGCAAAACACCTTGTTTCTTTATATTTTGCAAGGGAAATGGCAAACAGGTGTAACAATCTAGTGAAATGTACAAACATAGATGGAAATATTGTATATAAGGCAAAAACATAGTTCAACAAACAATGTGAATGAAGCTGAAAGGCCATATTTGGTATGACCACCTTAATTCTTCAACTGAACTCTCTAAGGGAAACTTTCTTATAATTTGATGATTGAGCATGCATCAAGACTTTCTTGTCATTTCTTTATAATGGATTGCATTTATATAGCGCTTTTCTAGGCACCCAAAGCGCTTTACAATTCCACTATTCATTCACACACTGGTGCAAGCAAACCACAGTTGTACCCCCAGCTGCCCTGGGGCAGACTGACAGAAGCGAGGCTGCCATATCGCGCCATCGCGCCTACTAGCCAACACCAGTAGGTGGTAGGTTAAAGTGCCCAAGGACACAACGACCAGGACAGAGAAAGCTGGGGTATCGAACCGGCAACCATCCGGTTACAGATGAGCTTCCCAACCCCCTGAACCACGGTCGCTTTAAGAACTTTAAAGACTTTAAGAAGTTGTTAGGAATAGCTCTCCAAGCTTCTTGAAGGATATTCAAAGCTCTTCTTTGGATGTTGGCAGCTTTTTGTTCTGTCCTCTGTCAAGATGATCCCACATCGAGGTCTGGGCTCTGGGAAGGCCAATCCATGACTTCCCCATTGTGTTTTTTTTTTTTTTAGCTTTAAAGGGTCAGTGAGGTTTGGATAAACTTTTTCCTTTAATAAATCAAATCATTTACAAACTCATTTTTGTATTTACTTTGTTTATCTTTGTGTAAAATTACAATTTTGTTTGATGCTGTGAATCATGTAAATGTGATAAACATGCAAAAAAGAAAGTGGGTACACTCTTTGTCACAGCATTGCATGGCAGGTTTTGAGCCAATAGCTCTTTGGCTAAATAACCTTTTCACCTTGTTGCAAAAATATACTTTTATGTCTGTCAAACTGTTTTTTTCCCCCCACAGATTCAACTAAAGAAATTGGAACAAAATGTGTGTTTTTGTAACAGGCTTCTAGTAAAAAAGTAAAACTTTGAAAGACCTTCAGAAATGCCTGGGGAACGAGATTACTACTAGCTACTAACTACACTGCTACATCTGGCCAATAATCAACCATCTGAACTTTTGTACTGTACATCGAACCTTGTTACCTCTTGGGAATTCTGAATATTGTGTGTCCAACATGTTAATCAAAATATAGCTTTAGATATCTTTTCTTTAACTCTGAAACAGTGTTGATCTTCAGAAAAGTAATCCGTTTTAATCAGCGTAATATATACGGTGAAGAAGTGTACAATCAGACATCCCAAGATATTTCTAGAGGTTTACTCAACACCACTGTCCTTTGGGGTGACCCAGTGACATCATATATTCCCTTATTAAAACTGCTCTGCTCTGACTTTAGTGCAAACACTACATAAACAGCCTAATCACCGCCGCCGTGGACGCAAGTGTAGCTGTAGGGCTCGCATCATCGCACACACAGACAGAGACCATCATGTACTGTAATCATACCACTGTACCATATTCATATTACAAACACACACAGTGATGTGCGATGATAAACCACATGCCACAGACAGGGAGGGAGGATCAATGAGCTTAATAGAAAGTGACATAAAACAATACCAGATGGCCAATCAGCACTCAGCAGAAGTTGAATGATACCATGAGAAACAAGCAGCACAGCGTTGTCCTCATTTTTGCTTTATAGTATTAGCTCTCATTGGTCATGGCATTTAAAAACCAAACATCTAAAATCTATAAATGTCTAACTGAACCTATCCCAGCCATTCACTGTCTTTCAGTGGCCTATTGCTACTCTTATCACATGTGTAGAGGCAAGCTATAGTTCAATCTGACTGGAAAAAAAAAAACACAGTACTTATATACTTTTAAAACCACATCATAAAATGTTCATCTGTTAAAAACTTGCAGGAATTATTCATAACACACTGTCTCACCTCTATTAGGTTAAAATTCGGGAAGTCAAAGTTTAAATTTTTTGTTAAATTTTTTACACTGGTATCTAGAAAAATCTAGAAAAACTCACATACTTCAAAATTTCCACCGAATTTGTCAGCCTCTCTATTCATGCAATTTCTTAACCATTTGCACCTGATCTATTTTGATTTGGAGGATAACGTAGCAAGTATGTCTTTGGTATTAAACCAGTGTATCCAGAGTGCACAGAGAATAGGGAGGACACGCAAACTCAATCCAGACACTGAGAAACACAGAATTTTATGATTACATGACAGCATGTCAGTTCAGACCAGTAAGCAACCAACTCATGTATTGCTGCTATGCTACAGTTACATTTTAGACTGGATAATACAGACTTTGAAAACAATCTTATTGTGAACATAACTGTTTCCCAAATACCAACAATGTCATAACAAAATTAAGTCAAAATGAAAGTTACAATTAAATATAGTTGTGCTAAATACAGTTTTCATTCTGAACTCCATTAACAAGTTCTGTTAAATCTCAACACTAGCTGGATAAATGTATGAAGTAATGCAGCGCTAACACATTAACGAGCATCATTTTAATGAGATTAAAGCTGACAGCACTAGTATAAAGTCATCGTCATGGACATCAAGAACTGGATCAGAACCAGATCTAAACTTGCATACTTACTTTGGTGTAAGTTGAGTGGAGGAGAATGGATAGACGGACGGATGAAGTTCTTTCTTCAGACAACTGTTGGACAACTATGTAAGTAGTTGTACAAGTTTTATGATTACTTAATTGTTACCATTAGAAAATTCACAACTTGTTGAACATTTGCCTTATTCTAAAGATATCAGCCACTCGACGCCGAGCTTTAGATTGACACAGCAAAGCCTCTTCACTGTTGTATTGTAGTGTAGCCTCTCGTGGTATATTCCTGAAATATACAGTGAAAAGTGAAGGAGATGACATATGATAAGAGCTGTGAGACAGGTCTAAATTTGTGGCATTGAAGTTTAGACTTGTGAGCCAGCTGAACGCCCCGCCAACAGCCAAAGTTTTTGGGGTAAAGATGTTTTATAAATGCTTTCTAGAAGATCCCTCTTCAGCTGTCAATGTTATCAACCTTACATTTGCTTTCTGCAATTTCTCTTTTGTTCCCGTCATGCACCGACAGCAAACCTCTGGAAATGAGTGGGGATTCATTGCCCTTTTAGAAATTCTGACAAACAACTACTCAGCCTTACAGAGGAGCCCAGCTACGGCCTGTTGAGTAAAGCAACTTCATAGCCATTATAATGTGGATACGCCATTCATTTTAGAGGCAAGTATGTTTGCTTGCCGCCGTCTTTCTCTCTGTCAGTCCCCCTCTCTCTTCTCTCTCTTTCAGCCCCCTCATGTCAGTGAGGTTCACATCATCCTCGTTAAGCGTTTGTCTCCAGTCTAACTCACAGATGATTATTCATTTAGCCGCCTTAGACAGCTCCCGTCAGCTACAAGGACTCCGCTCATCCACCAAGGGACAAATCAACACTCGTTTTTTTTTTTTTTTTTTTTCTCGTTCTCCTCCTCCTCCTTAGTTCTTTCTCCACTTCCCGTCTCTCTCCTGGGCTATTACACTGAGTGTTATGTTTACTATAACCCGCATGCTTGTTAATTATAAATCACTGGGTCCTCTTACGTTCTATTAATTGGTACCTCCTCTCTCAGTCTATGCAGGAGCACTGGCAAATAAATTCAGGTAAGGCTTCATTAAGTGGCACTCTCACAACAGATCTTGACACACGCTACGGAGGCAATAAAACAAGGCTGTTTGGAGGGGTGGAAGGTTTTCAACAACTGTAATCAGTGTTTTACAGTAGTCGGTGGCACAATCTGCAAAGTGCCAGGCCTGCTACTCCCTGTAGGACCAAGAAAAGGAGTCAGCACCGGAGAAAGCAACGAACTGCGATACAGCCGTGGCACGGTTTGACTTGAGTTCATCTGACCATTTTCAAAAGAATGCGCAAGAGTACTTTGTCAGTCATCAAAGGCAGTTCATCAAAGCCACCAACTTATTTCTGATGCAGCTGTTGTTTGACCTAGAAAGGTGTTGGAGAGTATTCAAAGTTTAATGACAGAGGGGAATTTATGCCATATTGATGCTAAATATTAAATATGAGCGTCTTTTGCGTAGGGCAAACTTTAAAGTAATACTGATGCAAGACTCTTCCAGTGCTTTTGTTTGTTTGTTTGTTTGTTTGTTTCATCATTACAATATTGAGCATGTTCAGGTTATCCAGAATCATTTTATGGTGGTTGTGCTAACCTTGTCTCTGAATGACTAAATCACAAAGTTTATTTGGCATAAACCAGGCAAGTGGTGAACGACCTAGGGTTAAGGTTAGAATGCATTTTCTGTCATGACCTACAAAGATAGAAACTAGGAGATGTTACCTTTCAAATCAAATATTTTAATTCAGCTTAACCTTAGAGTTTTTCTGTTAGAAACTTTACATTTAGGTATTGCAAAGAAGAAGAAAAAGGTAAATGCAAAACTAACCAAAATCCCCAACACTGAACTTGTCACTAGATGGACGTTAAAGCTCCTTTTCCATTTTAGCTACTAGTCATTATAGCAACATGGCCAGGCATCCCATGACGTAATTAGTGTGCGACAAGAAAGCTACAACCACGGTGGACGTCGAGGCGACGATATACCTGCTACTTGGTCCGTAGCTTTTTGTCAGACTCCGTTTTCAAAAATGGCAGTTTTGACGTAACAAGACGCTCGTATGACTCATCAAGTGACACCACCGACAACGTCACATTTTAGTAGCTGCTTGGATTGCTTTGCAACCCTGCTGAACAGGTACTATTTTTGTACCTGGTACCAGGTACTATGATCTAATGGAAAAATTAAATACCATAGTGAGTTGATCTGAGTTGGTACTAATGGAAAAGGGGCTTAAGAGATTAATTAGCAAGCCGATCAATTACTACATCATTTATTAACGATATTAAAAAGAGGATAAGATGCATAATGATCTTTCAGATTTTGCGCTGCGTGTTACCTGATTGATTGATCTATCACACCATACATTCAATATTCTGTAGTAATTTATTAGAACGGCACATTCAATATCAAGGGACATAGGTGAACAAAAATGAACATCCATTTTTCAATGCCCCGCTATTTCCACGGCATTGAATAATGTTTTGTCAAAGCCATCATTATCTCACATTTACGCACAAGGTGTCCTTTTACTGTGCTGCATGATGCGCCAAGCTCTGGCAATAGTGAGATCCACCTGGCACAACTAGTCATTTTTGCAGGGGTCAAGGGTGTGTGAGGTCAGGTTTAACCCTAAACCGTCTTTCCCTATTCCTGACCAAAAACACTTTTTAGTGCCTAAGCTAACCAGGTAGTTTAGTGCTTAAATTAAATAGTAAATGGACTGTCTCTTATGTAGCCAATTTCTAATCTATTTAAAGTCAAGTTTGACTTGACTTCAACTTGACTGACTAGCCCTTTCCTAATCTACTTGAGCACTCAAATTAACTTTAACAGAAGTATGTAAAGCTAATGACAGGACACCTTCACCTGCAAAAACAGTAAGTTGTTATTTATTGTTCTGGAACTTGAGCTGAGCAGGAATCCACTGTCTAGATCAACAGGAGAAACCCTGAGCAGGGGGCCTATTGGGCGATCGTGGTTCAAGAGCAGTTCGTCTTGTAATCGGAAGGTTGCCAGTTCGAGCCCCGGCTCCGACAGTCTCGGTCGTTGTGTCCTTGGGCAAGACACTTCACCCGTTGCCTACTGGTGGTGGCGCCAGTGTCCGGTAGCCTCGCCTCTGTCAGTGCGCACCAGGGCAGCTGTGGCTACAATGTAGCTTGCCATCACCAGTGTGTGAATGTAGTGTAAAGCGCTTTGGGGTCCTTAGGGACTAAGTAAAGTGCTGTACAAATACAGGCCATTTACCGATTTTTTCAATCCAGATATGAGCCAGAATGAGAGATAATGTTTTTTGGGGCAGTTTTTGACTTGTTGACTCAATAAGTAAATTTTCATTCAAGTGTGTGAGCATCTGATCCTGGTATCCAGTTCTTGTAATACATCCACAAACCTGCCACTCTTCAACCGTAAGCCTGCTTCAGGCCAACTGTGACATTCCATACTAAAAGAAATGTCAGACGACTACGTACAACGATGCCTGATTGTGGTGTTTACTTTGATTATAAGAAACAAAATAACAAATCGTGTGTAATCACCTGTAGTTTTGAACTTGTAATTTGACAAAATATTTTCCAGACTGGATAATTCATGCAGAAATGCAAAGAGTCAGACGTGCACGGAAGCACAAAGAGACAAAGCGGTCTCAGAGATGGAGCAACTGAGGGTTTGCTCATGGACCTGAAATGACTGGGTACAGTATCACGCCAGAGAGCTCCATTAGAGATAATTGGATGGATTTCATATTAATATATGCTCTGTCATTTAGCATTGCACACAGGCTTAACCTCTGCGAGGGATTTCATCCCCTGCCAAGTCCTGCAATCATACACTTCACACTGATCATAATGGTTGGAATACTGTTCCAAAGCAGGCAGAATGTTAAAGAAGTGTTGGGAAAAAAAAAACTGGAAAAAAGGGAAAAAAACATGTTTCTTTTAATACCTTTTGCACTGACTTATTTAATCTTCTAAATTTAATTGCAGCATTGTTGTTACATTTCAAAGACACTGGTGTACAGGTGGACACATTGACATCTCACTGCTGCCTCTGATCTACAAAGTCATTTTTCCTCTGAAATTTTATTTAACATATATTCTTATATAACATTTATTTAAGTGAATATATGTTATATATGACCTAATAAAGATTAATAATATTATAAGCTGGTATTATTAGCTTTTAACAATTGTTACTTAATATACTGTTTCATAATGTTAATAAAATCTTTGCGGTTCTTATTAGCTTTTTTAAATCAATGTAAAGTTCAGCTATCTGCCCATTATGTCTTTGCTAAACTTTGTCGAGCTTATTTTTTTTATTAGGATTGACATGAATTAACAGCTTTTTGCAGCATGCAGATCTAAAGTGGGAACATTGCTTTATTACAGTTAATAAATATTATCTGTTCTGTCACAGCTCCCTCATCTAGAATTAATGGTTATTAACAAGTAATTTTTTATGAGAGCTTAAGCAAGTCTAATCATATTATAAATGTTTTTCAGAGTCAATGTTGGTGCATGAAAATATGTAGGAGAAGGTTTGCATGATGGACGGTCATGTTGAGAATCTGCAGGATTTTTTTTCTTGTTTTATCTTCTCTTTTTGACCACATCAGTTGATGGTAGTGGATTTGTTGGTTTTGGTCTCACACACACACACACACACACACACACACACACACACACACACACACACACACACACACACACACAAACACAAAAGTACTGAAAGTGGAAAATGTTAACTTTAAAATAAAGTCTCATACATTTATTTTGAGCATTGCAAACACATTTTTATTTGAGTGGAGCAAATAATAGGTAAAAACTTTGTTAATAAAAAATGAATAAATAAATAAATCCAACCCAAATCCTCTCTCTACCTCCAGTCCCAGGTGGATCTGGAAATTAAAAATAATTGACAAAGGACAACAAAACTGAAAAAAAAAGAATTTAAAAGATAAATTTAATAATTCAGTAGATTTGTCAAATGCTAGTGTTTTTCTCTGAGTTTAAAGTCAAACATTAACACTTTTGATTTCTTTTCCACATTCACAGTAATCAAAACCAATTCCTATTTCCACTAGAATCCACTAGACGGTTCTTTTGTCACACTGAAATGCCACGCAGTAACAAAACTACCTAAGTGATTATGCAAATGTGGGCTAGTAATTTAAACTGTCTGTGATAAAGATATCTTCCTCCTATGGGCATTTATGAGGAAAAAAACACACAAAGTTTAAGCCAAGATTTATTTGGGTGGAAAAGAGAATGTTTCTTTGATCATGGCTTGAGTGTCAGGGTTAATTACACAGGTTGCAGAGGCTAATGCTTAATCCTATTTCTAGCCTTTTTAGCATCTACCCTCACCAACAGCAACACCTGCTTAGAACAGCATTTCAACTCAGTGACACCCCACAAAATGTCTCCAGTACACCGGGAAGTCAGCAGTGGCTCTCCCTAAATTGGCAGGGGCAAAAGAGGCCGGAACAGTAATAGGAAGATCCTCTTCAAAAAGCCCCTTCACCTTTTTTTCCCTCTCACTCTCCCTCTTCCTCCTCCTGTTTTGCTCATCAGAGAGAAATCTCTTTCAACTAGCCGAGAAGGTTTTGGACAACTGTGCAGTCTGACATAATTATCAGTGGCTTGGCTTTAATCACACTCTCCTCGGACTCCTCAGCGCACATTATCTGACACCAAACACAGACGCTCTTCTGCCTGAAACAGGCCAATTTAGCCTCCTAATGCCACTCAGAAAGCCAGCCGTCACAGACAACTAGAGATGGACAGAGAAAAAGCAGCAGAAAGTGAGAGCGAGGGAGAGGCGAGGCGTAATTATGCACCATATTTTGGCTTTGTTGTTTCCTCCCCCCCCCCTCCCGTTATGCTTTTTTTTTTATTCCTTTACTTTGCGCACTTTTAATAAGTCTGAAAAAGTGTCAGTTTGATTCAAGTCTAACAAAGCTGTGGATGATTTATGTCAAAAGGTTGCAGCAGAAAAAAAAGGAGTTAGGCAAGATTTGAGAGACAGTTTCAAGGTAGCAAAGCTTCAATTAACCCGAGTTGCCTGTATAGGATATCATTTGAATGACTGCTGAATTAATAAGTGCTTTTTGAAAATCTCTTGAAATGTGTTCTTGAGATACATCAAATGTAATCAAAGGAAATTAAATTCTTGTACCTGGCTTAGGATAATTTGAGGTCTTTTCAAATCCATGTTGAAGCTCATCAGAACTTGAGCTTCGTACATGAGCTGGAACCGGCTATAATTGTTGTGGAATTTTGCCTTGTTTTGCTTCACAATTACTTACAAGTCTGTAAGTGGCAATTTGGCGACTCTCAGAACTGTGTTTTGGCTCATGATTTGCATGTAGAAGTGAAAATTAGTGGCCACATCCCCATGAACACTTCCAACCATGATTCTAAAAATAAAAAGGGACCTTCGGCAATGCTTAAACCACAGCTCTAAGAGATGATAATATTTGTTCTGGCTGTCCCTTCTCCATACTCAAATGGGTCAGAGAAAAGAAGGAGTGGGTGGTGGAGTTGTGGGTGGAGCGAAGGGAGATAACTTCAAAGTGATAGAGAGAGAGAGAGAAAGATCACAAACAGTAGCACTTGCTAATGTGTTCCCAGGATGCAGCCATTCCAACCAGACCCCTGGACCTTTGATACCGTCTTTGACAGAACATCCTGCAGAAGAAAAAAAATGAGCCATCACGAGCTATCAGCAGGACGCCGCGCTCTCTTTGGGTAATAGGCAGTGAGCCCGGACAGGGTCGTATTGCTCTTCAACCTCTGAGATACTGAGAAGACGCTTTTGCTTGCACGGCAGATTTTACATAATAGCAATGTTGTAAAATAATATCAAAGAGTGGAAATCTGGGATGCGACACACAAGAATGAACAAACTGTGATCATGACAATTTGGTATTGATGAGTGACAATGCCATTAACATGGCAGTATCTTACAAAGAATTACTTAAGTTACATCAGTTTTCTACCACTCAGCATATCAGAGCTGCTTCAGGGGACAGAAGCAAGGTACACCATGGACAGGTCGCCAGTCTATCAGAGATAATGCACACAATTTAGAATTGCTAATTAGCATCGAATATACAGAAAGGACCCATACAGGCACAGGGAGAACGTGCAAGAAAAGCCCAAGTGGATTTGAACTGAGACCTTTTTGCTGTGAGGAAGAAATACCACCCACATTAAATAGCATTTCGTTAAACGATTAAATTAATCTTTGATATTTTATTAAAATACAACAACAGTTAACTTTGGGTTCAGCTTTTATTACAAAGCCATCCCTCCCTAACTCTGAGAAAGTAGGAAAGGTGCAGTCCTGTGAATCCAAAGAGTTGTGTTTTATTTTTACCAAAAAATAAACTGTTTTTTGGTATGTATTTTTTGTCAGAAAAATTATTCGGCAGTACAGCTTTTCAGTTAAAAGCTGGAATTTCTATAAAAGGCTGGATGCTAACAGACCCCAAACCCTGACCCTGCATTGGTTCTGACCTGGTGGATATTGAAAGGGTAAAATAAGAATGTTTAAACTCATTTACTGGATTGTGTGCAGTTTCAGCTGTTGCCTAAACTACTTAAACAGATTTTCTTATCCTGTTTCACACTAGTTACTGGGAACATTCCTAAGTACTACTCACACAACACAGAGAAACTGATTAACAATCTGAGTCTATAAGTGGAAGAAAACGGTACTTTGACAGACAGTTGGCATTTGGAATTACAAATATGTTTAAGTGTTTTAAAAAAGTCAGATGCAAAAACACTTTATTTTAGGATAAACACCCTTAAAGTGATTCACACAATTTCATGAGGAATCTAGAGGACCTAGAGATGCTGCACTTGTTTTAAGTTACCCACAGCAGTACATCTGTAGGTTAGAAACTGAGGAAGAAAATGTAAGCAAAAGAAAATGCAAGCCATGAAAACAAAGGAAGATGTGCTCAAGTGAGAAAGGGTAAGAGATCATTTTTCCACCCAAATGCAGTGGCAGCAGTGACCGCTCTGCCAGCTTGTGCCACATCAGTTTGAGGAGGTCAAGGCATCCCCTGGCAGGCTGCGTCTGGCCTGGTCTCACCACAAGAGGAGTACTGGTCCAGGGCCAAACCTCCAGGCCTGCCGCCTGCTCTCCCAGTAGAGGAACCCACACTTCACTTGCTTTTCACTGGGGGCAAGTCAGGGAACCGCTGGGGCGTGGGCTTCCAGCTCCAGAGCTGCACCCCTTCAAACCAACAGGAAGTGCAGGAGGTGACCCGGACCAGCTCTAACTGTCAACTAGCCAGCCAGAGCACAGGAAAAAGAGAGGTGACAGAGGCCAGGAGGGGAGAGGAGAGGAGAGGGGAGGAGAAGTCAGTGAGGAGAGGAGAAAGATGACAAGAGGTTAGGTGTGAGCTACCCAGGGAGACGTTTGTCCAGCAGCCTTACAGTATGAAGCAGCTCTACTGAGTCGGATGTTCTTACAGTTATCAGTGCAGCCTGCACTTGAGCACAAAGATACAAGAATTTCCCAAAGATCTACAAGTTAAACATTTAAAACTACATTTACAAAAAATGCTTAAAGTGCCAGTTGTTATTATTCCTGCTTAAATCTACTTAACAAAAGGTATTCCTGCTAACTCCTTGTTTAAGTCACGTCTTCTCTTTTAATATTGTCTATACTGTTCTGGAATGCACTGCACAGAAATATACTTAGCTTACTGTCTGTGTGCGTCTTGCTAAAGTCACAACACACAGCAGGGCACAATTATTCATGATTCACGGTCAGTATTATGGGACATGCCACTGGATGGCGCTGTTTCTTTTGGGGTACCTCTGAGAGCGCAAAGGATGATGGGGATCTACAGGGACATTCACGGAAGTGCTAGCTTGCATTGGTGTAATGTAGGTGTGCAATGCCATTTTTTTGCTGCGTGGTCTGTTTTAAACGCAAGATGTGGAACAGTTAAGGCGACTGACTTCGCCGTTCATCTCAGAAGGATTCTGTATTCTGTTTTCTGCTGGATTAATGCACTGTATGTGTTTGAGTTCACACTTGTATTATAATATCTCCGTGGGTAAGAGGTAAAATGTACCTTTGGTAACTGTTTAAATTTGGCTCTGTATTTTAGCAGGAGAAGCCACTACAGTTATTTTTGCATTGCTAAGTTTGTTTTGTTTCTGGATGGGTTTATATCAGTCACAAATTGACGCTAGACATCTTTGAGTTCCAGACGCTGATAAAGTTGGGAAAATAACCTGCAGTAGCAGTGGGTTACCAGTGCACAAAGCTGTTGCTGGATAAGAACTGTCTGTAACGATTTTATTTCCTTATTTTCACAACCTTTTTATTTTCTTCTGAGCGTTTACTTTATCATTCAGATTAAAAGAACCTCAAAGATAATCTGTGTTCTGGGCTGGTTAATTTAGCCAGGCTACAGTTGTGACAATAATGTAGCTAGTAATCAAAGTTTTGTTTATGTCATGGGCTGTGGCTTTTTGTCATTATTAATTTTATGTGATGCTTTCTGTACTCCAGTTAAGTCTATACCTCTTTTATTTTGGTCCTCTTTTGTCTCGTGTGCCTTGTTGTTGCTTTGACTTCCTTTGTTAGTGTTTTACTTTGTTTTAGCTGTGTTTTGTTACCCTGGTGTTTCCACCTTCCTTTATTACCTCGTTTGTGTGGATAGTCTTACCCTTTGCTCTTTGTCTAAGCTTCTATTACCAACCCCTGTAGTAGTTGGTGTTAACCCCTTGCAATATACGTCTTTTAGTTTGAATTCACGAGATACTGGCATATATGCTTGAAACACAAATAATTTAATCATTTAAAGTAAGGCTTCCAGTCCTACCACCTTTATGGGTCCCCTTAATCCTTTTTAGTATATCCAATAGGTTGGTCAACCATAAACAAGTGTAAAAATTTACAGTTTTGGAAGATCGTTGATGTTTCTATAAAAGTTGGTGCCTTCCTCCTGACAACCACAGAAACCTCCTAGTAACCAAAGCAAATGCAAAAGGAAGTGTATAGTTCTTGTGAGTTGGTCATGTAACACACACTTTTCCCTGATGATTGGTCGTTGCCACAGGGGTCACTGACCGGTCTCTGAGGCATTAGCAATCAATTTCATAGCAACTGCCAGTCACCACATGCAACCAGTTGGGGAATGCCCACTTTTCCTTAGCCATTGGTAGTTTCCAGATTGTTGCCAACTTGTGTATAGGCCTGTGTGAATGGTGCTGTCTTTGCAGGCAAGAGAGAAGGGAGTCAAGCACGTTCTGCTACTATATGTATTATGCCATCATATGCCATCATAAAGAAGACCTTTGATTTAATAATCAGGCACCCTTGCTGTCCCCGTCAATATAGCTGTGATATTAGATTAAAGATATTTTGTAAGTCTGGTGCTGCTACATAGTGTTTGTCCACTTTGTGTTCTAATTGCCAGCTTAGCTGGTGAATATCAGAGTAGTGGTCACTGTTTTATCAGCATTTCTGAATCTCTTGTTCCTGTGAGCTAGTATCCAGTTCCTATGTGTGTAGTCTACATTTTGCATTTTCAAGATGATTATTATTTCATACAAACAAATATTTTATAACAACACATAACTATTAACTAATGTACATTTTACGCCATATGTCACGATATGTTATACAAATCCTTTTGACACAAATACTCATGGTTCTACCCTTAGGGTTATTCTATGATTACAATTTCATTGTACAATGAAATTGTAATCCACACAACGCCTGTCATAGGAAACATCCTCACATGTTTATATAATTTCTGGCCAAGAAATTTTTGTTTGTTGCCTGATGTTCATGTTTCTTCAGATATGGTAGAAACCCAGTTAGCAAACTAGTATCTTTCCAATTTTAAATTCTTATTTGGTCTGAAGGAGGCATTTGATGTCCAGTCCTTTGTCTGATTATTCAGAATATATTTAATATAGAAATAAGATACATTATTGAAGGATATCTGAGGCTAAATGATCATTGTTGTTAGCACTAACAACACATATTGTCATACATAATGTAAAAATACAAGCATCATGTAAAGGAACACACTTTATATTGCATGGGATGAAAGAGCTTGAATAAGAAGTCCGTTAGCGTCAACATTTACGTCTTAATTTTCTGTTGAGATCACTCAGCAGAAGTTATAAATAAAAGAAAGAATATTTTAGGCAATATTACTCATCAGCAAGGACATAAGCTGCACAACAAAGCCTCTTGGTAGCAGGTGCGAATATGTGTGTCTGTGGAGAGCGTTTCACAGGGTGAAAGAGAAAATGTGTGTGTTGCTGTCTGCATAATATGCTTGAGTGTGTTTATTTGTACACTGTGTGCGTAGATGTCCATGAGACGGATGTGCGTGTGAGCGTGCAGCTCCCAGCGCCCGGCGGTGGTGGCCCGTTATTGAGCCTTTGAGAGGCAAAGAGGCTGATAAATTCAAACTCTTTGTGTAATTGTCTTTCGCATCTGAATACAAATCCCCACTGCTTATGATTCATCATATTTATTTTTTTATTTCCTCCGGCAACATCTTTTATTAGTTGTGCACTCAGCGGCGAGATTTAATTTCTGCAGGAGGGGACAACAGCGTCGGCTTGATGATTATTATTGAGAATGTGATACTACAGAGGCTGAAATAAAATCTATAGTGCATTAAAGTGACAGATTAGGAGGGGCGGAGGGTTCATTTACAAGTGTTAAGACATCAGTGGCTAATGCCCTGCAACGCCAAATAGCAATCCACCCTGGTCATTGCTTTGCAGGAGTGTGTTTGAGGAGAACAGCATGAGAGAGCGTATGAAGGGTGTGGGTGCATGCACGCGTGCGTGTGGGTGTGCATCTGTGTGTCTGCTTGCAGAAGGAGTGAGTGTGTATGTTATGCTCAACAGGGAGCCTCTAGTGGAGATATCTGAGCATTGCTTGAAGGAAGGGAGACTGTGCAAGTCACAGAGAGATAAGAGCTGGCCCAAGATCTTAAAATTACTCAACAACATCAAACAGTGGAAATATATCCCCTGCTGCCTAAATACTCGGCTTGTTTTAAGGAAAACATGCTGTTGTGGAATATCAATGACATGATGAGCTCTGGTTGTGTTTTTTTGTTTTTGTTTTTGTTTGTTTTTTTTTGGGGGGGGGGGGTTCGAGTAACATTTACACATAAGGAGAGTTGACAAATACCAGCAAGGTTTTTAACTATTGTAACTTGGTCCCCAATGATGATTATTGCTGAACATTACAAAACTATAGCAACCACTCAATTTCCTTTATGTCTAAAAGCTCCCATTCAATCTGGAAGAAAAAAAACAATGCATCACAATTACTTGCTCTAATCAGACTGTTTATGTGTATTTGTAGTTTTTTGTTTGTTTGTGTTATATGTTTGCAAGTCACAGTGGTGTGCAGATGACCATATCCATCTCTTTGTGATTTAATTCCTGCTTCCAGAAGGATGATGCAAAATGTTAAAAACGTCAAACAATGGCAAAGTATTTTTTCAAACATCACATTGGATGAATAAAGAAAATGACAGAGAAAGGAGGACAGATGGAGCAAAGTTCGTGAATCAGGAAATAAGGGCAGCTGTGAAGAGGAGTGGAATGAGACAGATGAGATGCCTGTGGAGATGTCTAGGAGAGAGGGCAGTGGACTTTTTCACCACTATTTTGAGCTCAGGTTTGAGTATTCATAGACTTATAATGTTTTCAGACAACACTGTAATCTATAGTGAGAGTAGAGAGCATGGATGTGTTTGTGGATGGTAGTCTGGGAAGGTGGAGGGATGCACTAGAGAGAAGAGGAATGAAAGTCAGTACACAGTACATTTATGTGATTGAGAGGGAGACAGGTGGAAAGGCGAATATGTAAGGAGTAGAGAGATTTATTAAAATTTTGCAGAATGGATTGAAAATCAGTACAACAGAGAGACTGCTCAGGTTGAGCCATCTGGAGACAAAGTTAGAGAGGGGAGACCTGTTCAGAGGAGGGGTAGTGGATATACTGGACAAAGGATGGTAAAGATGGAGCTGCCAGGAGCAAAAGAGGAAGACTTCAGAGGAAGTTTGTGGATGTTTTTGAAGGAGTACATGCACAGGATGAGATGGAGGTGATCCCTAAAGGGGCAACTGAAAGAAGAAGAACAACATCACAATGAGTTCACTGTACTCAAATGAATTCGACCATCACCAGATCTCAATCCAATAGAGCAGCATGCTATCATATGTCCAACCCTTATTAGACAGCATGCCATCTGCAGTCGTCCACTTATATATGCAAATGTATCAAAGTTTAAATCCACCCAAATTAACTGGGCTCTGAAACCTGTTTCAGAGAAAGTTGGTTTGTTAATTGTTATACTCTGAGAGACTGCTAGAAAAAAAAAGTACAAAACACCCAGTAAGCAAATACAATCTATTGCTGAGACTGAGTATAAGAGGACTGATGTGGACAGAGGTGGCTGGAAAAAATGCTGTGTTTCACTTTTAGCAGCACTGGCTGTCCCAGCTTTTGGCTCTGTCAGTGTGGACAGCCGTGCCAAAACAATCCAGAAACTGTTCCAAAGCTCAGCACTTCTCTACACAGGTAGTACTTACATTATCATAGTGACATCACAACAACTATCACTGCATCTTCATTCAAATGTTGCTGAGATTTAACAGAAAATGACAACATTTTTTGAGCATACACAATAAATGATCACAGTTTAAACACTAATTTTAAGATTAATGATTAATTGCACCAGAAAAGTCTTTTGTGATCAAACCAAAGCAAATGAAACCAAAACTAACTACCTGCATGCCAAGATAGAATGGACAATGGATACTCTGGACTCCTTGATAACTTTTACCACTTCTGGCATTTTTTTATGTCATTTACTGAAATTAATAGCACAGTAACTGTTGCCTGTATGAAGAGTCACCTGCTGACATCTTTCTGAGACTTCTTTTACTTCTAAATGGAAGATAGAACTATCATCATTTCTACAAAAAAGAAAGAAAAATGTCACTGCAATTCATTCTCAAACATTGGTGTTTGAAGCTGGTTGAGAATGATGACAATGGACAGTCGTGAACCATCTGCATGCGCATCCTCAGTAAATGACTGAATAACAATGGAGACACAAGAAGAGGAAGATGAAATTAGCTCTAATGATATAATGGCTGCTCTCTTTAGAGCTGACATGTTGAGTCACTCTGCGACCGGTCAAGTCGCATCGATTTTCATCAGGGGTAGAAACCTGATCTACACTCGGTCCTCTTTAACCAACTTGTCTCTCTCTCAGATGCCCCCAGATATTTATGTCTACTGTCTGATTCTGCCAAGTGGGGGCTTAATCAGATCCAGAATGAACACCATCAGTATTCAAGCCAGCTGCTGGGAAGAAAAAAGAGATAAAGTGAGCTAAGACACTGAGCAGGAGAGTAGACGAGGACCGAGCGACAAAAAACATGGAGGGCAGAGGCACATGATAAAGCCACAACAGAATGTGTTAGAGCACTGATGAGGGATGAAAAGCCACATGACTTCAAATGGTTTCTGAAAGTGAAAGAAGGTTTGGAAAGAAGTGTATTGTGTCACTAAAAACATTTCTTTGAGTGTCTGGTTACCTGCCGAGGCTTCATCTCTCAAGAAAAAAACAAAAAAAGGGAAAGGGGCAGCTTACCTGGGTCCAGTTACACTAATTACTATTTATTCAGTTGTTAAGGCCACTTTAAGTGCACATATGATCGTGGATGCTGCCTAGCATTATGGAGTGTTTCGCTAATAGAATCAAATAATTTTTCATTTAAAATCATTTTTTAGGATAAATATCACAATAAATTTGAAATATACACACATAAGAAAGACTTCCAAATAAGATCTCAGATTTTAGTCCCTAATGTGTGTTCTTTTCTAAATCAGATGCTTTAAAATAAAAAAAACAACTTTGCAGCACAGAGTTCTGATTATCAACAAGGAGTCTTCAGGTGACACAATAAAAGTCAGTCAGTGTGTTTTTCTCTTCTACATTTGGCACATGTCAAATCCTAGAGACAAAGGTCAGAATTCTAATAACTCTAACAAGCTGAATTTCACTTACCTACCAATAAGATGTGTGCAGACAAATTTTCCTCCACCATGTGATATCTGCCTGTGCAACTAAAAAAACATTAAAACTGTCAAGGTATCACTTTTAACATGTTTGAAAATTAGAGGACATGAACTTCCTGCTTCAGCCCTTTCTCTCATTTTCCCCCTTCACCGCGACCGTTCGGCTGCCACCCGATCTGCAGTCATCCGCAGTGTAATTGTGCGATCTGATTGTGATTTCTTCACCATGTTTCGCTGTGCTGCACTCTCCCAGTGAACCTTCACTGATCCGTATCAAATCTGCAGGTCAGCTGGGCTCTCAGAGATCTCCCCTGCCTTAAAGTTGTGTTACACAAATGTGCTGGATACATATTTCAGTTAATTAGATGCACACAGGATGGGTGTAGGTACAAGAGTGGAGATGGGGCTACAAAACATTTATCACAGGGCTACTTCCATCAGTGCATATTGGGATTACAAATATTGGTATGCTTTACATCTAATTTTCCATCCTTTCCTGCCCAAAACCACACACACGGCAGAGCAGTGTTACAGGCAGAGTGAGCTTCTATTATGTGGAGCCCACAGTGCATTAACAGCAGCAGCAGGCGTCGGCTCTCACATCTGATCACACTAAATCAGACAAATGTGGACGAGAGGTGAAGGGAGAGAGGGGAGGGAGGGGGGAGGTGGTGGAGGGGTGGTCTGGAGGGATCTGCGAGGGATGAGCTGACTGTCAATGTCTAAGCGTGACACGTATGCCCGTTGCAGGAACCAAACAAAAGTGAGACACACACAAAAACACGCGCGACGCAAACTCTGTTGCTAGACATCAACACCAAGTTCACATGTCACATGCCAGGGGCGTCTGCTTAGCATATTGCAGTCAACACCTCATCTCAATTACTTCTAGCGGGTAAATATATAAATAAAAGGAGAGCCGACATAATCAGAAATCAGTATGTGAGCCCCCGCCGTCCCCAAAGACCTAAGCTCCTCAGATCTTCTTTGTCATTTCTGTGGCTGGGAAACCAGTGGGCCTGTGGAGGTCACAGAGCTCAGGCCTCATCAGCAGGGCTAATTTGATTGTGGCGGAACAATGGCTGGCGTAGCTGAGCCTGGCACTGGCCTGCTGACGAGGTGCATATTAATGCGTCGTGGATGCTGGGGCAGCTTTGCCCTGCACAGGAAGGGCATACTAAGGGTACTGAGGACTCGGGGCGTTAAATACTCCTGCCAACGCTGCTGCAAGGGTTCAATTCTGTGTTTTGTTAACTTGGGAAAAAAACAAATTTCTGTTTTACTTACTTGTAAAACTAATTTTATTTTAACAATGTCTTAATCAAGGGTTAAAGCTAGCCAGAATGATCATGAACAGTGTTCTAGCCATTTACCCCCCGATCCCTGTCATGCAAACTAAGCGGGGCAGCCATTAAAGGACTTGTTTTTGCAAAGGTGCAAGGTAATTTCAAATACATTTCCAGCATGGCTCATTACAGGTTGCCAGCTCTAAAGCTTTTGGCATGTGACACACACTCCTTCAGTGTTGCATTCTTTTGCTGATCAAAAGAATCTTGGGACAAACAACTGTTGCTATCCCATCGATTAAAACATTTAGTCAAAACACAAAATTGAGTTTCCATGCTTGAGTCTGGTTTGACAAAAAAGTAACAGAAGCAAAACTTGTGGTTGTTTCTTCCAGCTGTTTAACTTTATTAAATACCATCAGTTCACAGAAGCCATATGCAAGTCTTTATAGTGACAGGGTTGCATCTATTTACACATTGCAGCTGAGGCTCTTCTAGTTATCTGATTATCACAACTCATACAAAGCTGCCTACAGTTGGTCCATTATAAACCGTTATGCAACCCATCTCGGCCCCAGCACATCCTTATCTCATTTCATTAATACCTGCTCTGTTGTGTACTGGGGGCCTTGCTGCCACTCTTCCCGACTCCTGGCTTTCTATGTAAACACAGGGAAGAGCAGAGATGTCCCAGACCAGAACTACATTAACATATATTTCCATCTGCAATCATTTATATCATCCTTTCAACCATTGTGGTTCTGACTGAACACAAGTATAATCTAAGATTCTACACATTTAGGTTTTAAAGTGGACTGGCGAACAGATCGGTAAATATTACTGAGCGATGTCCAGCTTGTGCGAAGGTAAAGGAGCATTATTTACTTTAGCCTTTTTTTTTGTTACAGTTTTTTTAGCTCTATTTGTGGGATGTGACTGTCATTTTGGCGTTGGTCATGGAGCCGGATGTATATAGTGGGTTTCTTTAGCCCTTTAAGACCTACCATAGAACCAAGTCCGCCAGAGCTTATAGTATATTTTTACATGCTGTGGAGCCATTTTTTTGGAGCATTTCAAGTTGCTATACATCAATACAACCATTATAGCCCAAATTTTAATAATATGTCTGCATTAAGTGCATAGTAATTACATAAATTGCAAAAAAGTGCAATAAACTACAAAAAAATTTAAAATCGTTTTTGATTTTTTAACATATATTTCTAGTTAGAGAAATTTAAGAGGTTTATCCCTCAAAACTGTAAATACAAAAAAGTTGCACAAACTAGTTTCCCACCAAAGGAAATTTATTTTAAGTGTCTTCATAGTTTTATTTTTGAGATACACCAATTTTCATATACTGCAGCAAAAACGAAAAAATATATTATAGTGCAAATTTGCAAAATAACAGCATATGCATCAAAATAAAATATTTCCAGCAGTGCAATATGAGTCCTCAGCATCCCAGAAACGACACAGAAAGTCATAAAGTCAAATATAACTTTTAAAAACACAAGTATAGGCTCATAAGGCCACGATAGTAAAAAAAACTACATTTCCGCAAAATGACGTCACTTCCGGTTTCGGGCAGGTCATGCCGGACATGTGATAGTTCACGCTGATGGACGTAGGAAGTGTTACAAACAGCTGATCAGATCGGTAAAGCGTGTTTCTGGAATATTATGTTTTTGTTGCTTTAAGTGCTTTTTATGCAGTTTTTGCAAAGCTATATGTGGAAGGAAACTGTGACTGAGGACAAGCTGATGGCATAAGATGTAAGTACAACTCCTCGGGTTTCATATGCAAAAAAAATTATTGCGCTAGCTTACATGGTTGCAGTGCTACCGGGATTTAAAAATAGTTACGCAAAATGGTGCGTGTCCGCTCCGACCGGCTTTAAAGGGTTAAAAAGAGCATGGCAGCACAGTTCAGGCTTGCAAAGCTTCATCTGAACGATTCAAGACTTCTGGAATAATGTGCTTTGGACAAACAAGGCCACAGGACCTAGGCACCTTAAAGTCACTGAGTCAACCATGAATTCTTCTGTATACAAAAGTATTCTAGAGTCAGATGTTAGGCCATCTGTCTCACAGCTAAAGCCTTGCCAAAAGTTTGTCATACTACAGGACAGTGATTCCAGCTGTACAACCGAATGAATAAAAAAGAAAAGAAACAAGGTTCCAAAGTTCACACCTCGTAATGATTGAAATAATGATGCAGGACCTTTAGCATGCACGAATTAAAAGGTAAGGTAACACAGTATTATGAAGAACAGTTGGCCAAAATTCACCCAAAACAAAGCAAGAGACTCAAAAAGTCCTACAGAAAATCATTACTCCAAATTAATGCTGCTACAGCCAACTGAATCATGAGGTGTACCACACAGAATTCACACTTCCCTCAAGCAAAATCCAGGTTATTCCTAAGTGTATGTTTAGTAGTGGATAAAGCCTATACTAAGGGCTGGATCAGGTGCAATAGGCCTAGGCTGCTACAGTCTTGTCATGATGCACTGAGTGTTCCTTCTTCATACATCTCTTTAATCTCTGTGTTTATACACCACTCTGGATTAAATCATAAGTTATTGTTATTTAGCTCATTATTTAGTTATTATTAATCTCTGACTCTACTACACAGGGTTTGTTGGTCCTGTCTTCCTCCCCTCACCCCCAACCAGTCAAGGCAGATGGTTGCCCCTCCCTGAGCCTGGTTCTCCTGGTTTTCTTCCTGTTAAAAGGAAGTTTTTCCTTCTCACTGCTGCCAAATGCTTGTTCCTAGGTGGGTTGTCCAATTGTTGGAGTATTCTGTCTATTACTGTAGGGTCTTTACCTTATAACATAAAGCACCTTGAGGTAACTATTGTTGTGATTTGGCGCTATACAAATAAAACGGAATTGATCCAAACTGAATAATTTCTATTGTTAGCAAGAAACCAAAAAGACAACACATAAATAAAACAGGTTGCAAACTACCAGAGGGTTCTTTAAAGGGAATCACATTACTGCCGATGCTGCATTTAACTTATATTAGTCCAATTAAATAAACTCCAAAAGCGCAATTAACTGTGCTCACTGTCCACCACATCCATCGGTGGGCAGGCATGAACAAAACCCAGCACTGCATCTTCTCCTGAGATGTGAGCATACTAATGGCTAGTGTAGCTTAGCATAACCCCTTAGTCCCACACTGAGGCATACTAATGTCGTTGAAGCCAATCGCGTCCCTGCCTCACTAAAGAGCATACTAATTACCAAGGCTGCCCTTCTTTGTGACCTTGGCAGGTCACTTAGCAGTGTGATCAGTCCCTGACTCCTAATAAAGACACTTTAACAGGGTGAGCCACGAGGGCAGAGAGCTTTTTTACTCCACGCTCTCCCTCACTCACTTTCAATTCAGTTTAATGGTGCGGTTTTAGTTTGAGAGCAGCATGGTATAAGGTGGTGAAAAAACCAAGCCATTTAATTTAGCAAAACGAACACTAGTAGAAAAGAACCAAATGATTTCTAATTCATAGCCAAAAACTTGATTCTTTGCATCCATTTTGACACATCATTCCATGATAACCACAGGTGTAATTAATGTCATTATTAAAGCCCTGGTACATCCTTGGTACAATGGAATCGCTAAAAACACCATTGTATCGATTACACCTGTGTTTACTCTGCGAAGATCTGTTCAAATTGCTGTTGTGATCAAGAGTCTACTTATTTAACCTTTCATTAACTTTAAACCCTGCTTTGTATAGAAACTAATGGTGTACCAAAATACCCATGAACACATAAACATTTGCTGAAGTATTTCTAGAAAATCGAAAATCAAATCAAAAACAATTTGCTTTAAAAGCATAAAGAGCTGTGAAAAGGGATTCTCTGGTCAAATTCATCATCCAGTCATCAATTATGGAAGTTGTCCAGGTCCTTAAGCAGTAGAAAAAGCTCCAGATCATCACTCTACCACCACTATGTTGGACTGTTGATATGTTAGTTTAATGAAATGTTATGTTAGTTCTATGGCAGATGGGTACAAACCTTCCAAAAAGTTCCAACTTTGGTCTCATCAGTTGACAGAACATTTTCCCAAAAGTCTTGGCGATCACCGAGATGTTTTGGGGCAACAGTAAGATGAGCTTTTTCTCTCAGAATCAGAATCAGAAGACTTTATTTATCCCCAAGGGGCAATTAACAAACAACAGAGCAGCATAACAAAGATAAGGACAATAAGAACAGGCAATAAGAGTGAAATAATAAATACACAGAATATACAGCATATACAGTTTTGTTATTCTTGAATTATGAACACTGAATATAACTGAGGCACAGAAGAATTGGAGAATTGGCCATTGATCAGTGGTCTTTGATCAGTGGGTTTTGGTCAGTGGTTGTTGATCAATGGTCATGAGAATTTGCATAATTAAGAATAAGGAACTGACCTCCCAGCCCATTGTTCCTTCAGTGGGCTGGTTTCAGTCATTATGCAAATGTACTGTTTATAAGATTTGGGGAAACCTGCAGTCAGCTGAGACTGAAGAAGTCACTTGGATGAGTGACGAAACGTTGCTCCCACAAAACGCTACGTCCAGATGAACAGAATCAACTTTTTGGAGAAGAATTGGAGTTGTTTAGATGTTGCGGGCTCTTTTGTGACCTCCTGGATGAGTTATCAGTGCATTCTTGGAGTAATTTTGGTAGCCCAGTGACTTCTAGATTTCTTCATTTGGCAGTAATGGCTCTCACCTTGGTTCACTGAAAGCCTTGAAAATGGCTTCTAGACCGACACGTGTTAATAACTTTGTTTCTCGGCTGTTTCTTTAGATTTTAACCCAATGCTCTGTGGGGTTTTTTTTGTTGTTGTTGTTGTTTTTAGATCTTTTACCCTACTTCACTTTTTTTAGAAAGCTTCTATTTAAGTAATTTCTTGATTCAACAGGTCTGGCAATAAGCAGGTCCAATTTATCTATGATTTAATTACTTCAAATTAAATTACTTTTTCACACGAGTTCACACGAGGTTGGGATATGTTTTTCCCTTTAAGAACTGAATCATTATTTAAGAACTGCATTTTGTATTTTACTTGTGTTGTCTTTGTGAACTATTAAAAATTGTTTGATGATCTGAAACATGGAAATGTGATAAATGTGCAAAAAAAATCAGGAAGGAGGTAAATACTTTTCCATAGTACTGTATGTAAGAACTAGAAAAGGTTTTGTAGTTCTTTTTTTAAGATGTACTGTACATTTGTGATGAAAGTGATGAAAGTATGCATTTTAAATAGGTGTGAAGTTAGATGTGCACTTGAATGATCTCATATGCTATTCATGGGCAGAAACACCTGGCTGACTTCTGAGAATTGATGGAAAGACACCAGTAGCTCAGAAATATTACTCTTCACAGCGGCAGCGAACAGCAACAGCAGAGGAGTGCACATGACAAACCTTAAGGCAGATGGGCTAAAGCAGCAGAAGACCTCTCCTGTCAGTCAAGAAGAAAAGCCTGACTCACCAAAAGCTCACCAAAACTGGACAGTTGATGGCTGGTCTGATGGACTGCCATTTCCGCTGAGACTGGAGGGGCAGAAACTGGTGTCAGTGTTAATAATGTGGGTAGCTTTCTAAGGTGGTGGTGTGGAAAATATTTTTCTTGGAAAAATTTGGGACTCTTGGTGTATTTGGCTCTACATCTGCAGTTTTTTATGTGCTTCACGCAGGTCTAGTTTAGCCACATCACTTTAGTCTCTACTTCATACAGGCCCTCATCAAGCCCAGGTCATGACATCTGGCCCTTGTCTGGCATACAGATCATTGGTTTGTGCCACTGCGTATCGTTACTAACTATGTGAATTCTCCCATGACTACATTGTATTTTAATGGCAGTATACAGAATTAAAATGAAAAAATAAAAAAAACATTTCTGGAAGAGGAAAGGAAAGCCACCTTAATTGGTGGTCTCTATTAATATTTTCCTTCAGTAGGCCTACGTTATATTTTGTTAATAATTCCAGAACAGAGTCTGCCATGTGTAGTGCAGACCGGGGCAGTGGTACGAAAAAGAGTCAAATGAGAGACAGAAAAGCTCCATAAGTTACAAAAAGAAATCGTATAATTACACATGGTCAGAGCTATTAATAGCACCAGTATTCATAACATGAATAAAAAGGGTTTTTTATTCATTATTAGGGCAGTACAACTACCTTATTTTATTTGCTATTAATATCAGTTCCTTTTGTGTTTGTGAATTAACTATATTAAACTTGGATAAATTCATTTTTATTTATATAGCACCAAGCCAAAACAACAGCTGCCTCAAGGTGCTTTATATTGTAAGGTAAAAAACATACAATAGTTGACCAAAACAATCAGACAGCCCCCACTCGGCAACAGTGGGAAGGAAAAACTTTTAACAGGAAGAAAGCTCTGGTAGAACCAGGCTCAGGGAGAGGCAGCTATCTGCTGTGACCAGCTGGTGGTGAGGGAAGAGAGACAGATCTGCACATTTGCTTCAAGTTCTTTCTTTTGAAATCTCTCTGTGTGAAAAGGGAATTCACATAAACTGGGCATACGCTTTACTAAAAGGTGTGGCTATGAGAGACCTGCAGAAATTATGTAATAGAATCATGTCAACATAATACAAAATATTCCATGGAACGCACAAGTGTTCGTTAACTTGTGCAATGATTTTTGAAACAGTTCATGAGTAAGCAGCATAACTGCTAATAGGTTTTTTCTCTGCATGTGCATTGTGTTTTTTCCCCACTGTACTGTACATTTGTTGACTCGCATCCTGTGTTTGATACTTTAAAAAGAAGCATCAAACATTTCCACATTTTCCTTCTCTCCTTCTACGTTCACACGGACACACAGTTTTCTGTCCCTCTGCCTTGATCCTTCTCCATTTCCATCTGTCCCTCTCTGTCTCTCTCCCCCACCCCTTCCATCCATCCTTCTCTCTAGTGGCGCTGGACACACAGGTAGTGAAGCAGCAGGCGGTGTGGTGCTGGATAATTACCTAGTGTTTGGAGCGCCACAGGAGCCTGGGCCATCCGGGGAGAGGAGGAGGGGGGACAGCGGCAAGCCTGGCTGTATTTATAATGCACTCCGCTAACAGTACACTCCAACACTTTGCCAGTGGAAATGCAGGCCCAAATAAATGGGCTTTTGTTGCCACCTGAAAAGGAAACGTAAGAAGATGCACTTTTCATCTGCCTCTTTACCCCTCATTTTTCATGCTGCTGACTCTCAGCCATACCCACCCCCCCCACTCCTGCTGTTTCTCCCTTCATTTACCTGCAAATTCCGCCCTCAGACAGTTTTACACAAGACAATTTTACACAAGAAAACATAGTGTAGAGATGCTTATGACTGGGGTTAAGTTTGTTTGTTTGTTTGCCTGAATGGTGCTGAGGCTTTGTGCACACCATGGGAAATATGATCCATAGCTGTCAAGAAAAGCAGATGAGGTGATGAACAAATACTCATAAAAATGCACACAAACACACACACACACACAAAAACACACACAAAAAAAACTGGAAAACCTGGCAATCTGAATATGACCAAACAAATCCCAAGAAAAAGGCATTTTGTTTGGTGCTTATCAGCCAAATGAATAATGGAGCCTTCTAACTAGATTCATAGTGAAACCACAATGCACCTGACCCACTGAAGTGGAGTGGAGTGGGCAAGCGCAGCACCAGCAGCAGCATCCGGTTGGCCAGTTGTCCAGACTCCATTAGCCTAGAAGAGCCATCAGTGAGGATTAGACAGGAGCCCTTTTCAATCCTCATCCAGCGTAACATCCAACCCCCCCCCCCCCTTCTCCTAACCCCTGTCCCTCGCCAGCTCTCTGAGCATGAGCCAGGTTTTCCTGACTGGGCCACAAGCTCGGCCAGAGCCCTCATGTCTCTGGAGCCTCTGCCACTCTCCGCTTTAGCCTCAGCTGCTGGAGATGTTGTCCCTAATTAACAAGGGATTAAGCCATCATCTCGGCTTGTAATACAGCCTGGATGGGAATTCCAATATGGATGCTGGGATGAGGAGGGGGGGGGGCTGAGGGTAAGGGAGATTGGACTGGGTAGAAAGAGAGAAAGGGAGAGAAACTAGTGGCGTTTAGCAGCTCAGTAAATTACTCTTGACCCGTAGGACTGAGGGGAGTCTATCGGCACGGCAAGCTGGCTGCCAATTACAACAGCTCAGGCCTGCCAAAAGTTTTATTGGGTGGAGGGCGGGGGCAAGTTAGGAGGTGATTGCTGTGCATATGCGTGTGTGTGTGTTGGGGGGGGGGGGGGTTCATTTTTAATGGCCTTTCACCATATTACTTTCTGTCAGGATTGGAAGTGTTTGCATTTGGAGGGATATTGACATAATTATGATGAGAATTTGATGGAGGTTGAAAATGAAAATAGAACTTTTTTTTTTACAGTCCCCACAAGCCACTGTGTTCATTACACTGTCAGACAGAAATGTTTTATTCAGCTTTGTCTCCACTGACTGCTAAGATTTGGGATCTGCTATCCCCACATCATTACATTTACAATCAGTCTTACCACTTTTGTTAGTATTACAATTAATAATAACATTACTGTCAATGTTTTTTACAGCAATAATAGCACTTTTAATAATCATTGTAAATATCTATAACCCAAACTAAAAGTCATTTCATTATTTTTCTAGACATGTGCTGTCCCTAATGCTTCCTACCAACAATCAAAAGTGAGGGTGACGAACTAAAGTCCATACAGTCTCTTACTACGGTTGGGCTACTATTTATGACCAGATCTTCATGCAAGTCTCTGGAAGAATGTTCTTTCAGCAGTATTATGAATTTCAGTTTTTTATGCTTGAATATTTAGCATGGTTTTTAACTGACCTAAAAAAACATGATGCATTAATTTTTGTACAAGGATATTCTTAAATATTGAACATGATTCAAATGATAAAGAAATAAATAAATGGGAAAATACAAGTGAGGTTGATGGTGTTGAGTTCGGCCCACACCGGGGTGCCTGTCTCATTAGGCATCTAGGTGAAGAGGCCTAGGTCACAGTAGGCTTGTGTGCCTTCGAAGATTTACGTGATACTCAGGGGGAGGACAATAGAGAGCCAGTGCCCGCTGACCACCAACAAGAGAACAAGTAAGAGAATATCTCGCTTGCAGGGAAACAAAAGTAACTGTTGATGGGATGATCCTTCCTCAGGTTCACCAAAGAAAGCGTTTATGAATTTGTTCCTAGACCTTGCTGACCAATGGCTGTTTCATCTTAGCATGAGTTGAACTACACAGGGAGTGAGTTTGGGTTTGTGGGAAGAGCTGAAGTGCATCATTGTAACAAAAGGGATGTGCTTGATCAGAAGATCAGTACACTGAGACAATGATAAGGTGGTACAATGCTGGATTCACCAAATTCTGACGCTACCGTTCAAATGTGGCAGAGGAAATCTCCACTGTTTTTCATCGTCTTCTACTTTCTAACTTTGGTGCAAATTGTAGCCTCAGTTGCCCGTTCTTAGCTGCCAGGAGTCGTGTCTGGTTGGGTCGTCTTCTGCTGTAGCTCATCTGCTTCAAGGTTGCCTGTGTTGTGCATTCAGAGCTGTTCTTCTGCATACCTTTAAGTTACTGATGCCTTCCTATCAGCTTGAAGTAGTCTTGTCATTCTCTTCTAAACTCTGAGATCAGCAAAGCATTTTCAGTTAGAGAACTACCGCTCATTCTGAAGCTCAGGTTGTACTTTAGCAGGTATTGGTTGACCATTCTTAAAAGCAATCTGTTATGTATTTAGTAAAATCAGTTTATATTTTTGTGGTAATACTTTCTGTGTAAAGTAGAGAACACCAAGTGTGGTGTATGTGCGCATTGATATGCCTGTGCCTTTCCACAACATGGTTAATAAAGTAAGTTACTAACAACCAAAAGGTGTTGTTACTTTACAAGTTAAGTTATAAGAGAGAACATAACACAATCAGCTGTTTGCATGTACTTGGCTGTTTAAATAGTTGTGTTAACGAGTGGATGAAGGTGGTCCCTGACTTACTTTCCTCCTAAGGGGACACCCGGAACCAAAACACACCAGCAAAATAGAACAGAATAACAGAGACACTGGATTCCCTCACCGTACCAAGGTCATGCTATTACTGCTTGAGTAGGCTTGGAGTGTAGGTTGGACCAACCTGAGGAGTTTTTCCACAGCATATTCATTCTGGGCAGATTTTAGTCTTTTTTGTTCATTTATTTTTGAATATTACTTATAATATTACTCATCTGTGTTGGAAATGGGCCACATAAATAAATCTGCCTTTCTTGGCCACAGTTACAGAAAAAAAAAATGCTATGATGGGTTAATAAAGAGTTCTTCTGATTTACTTCCCTACAACATTTTTTCCTGGCAAAAGCATAACCACCTTTCTCTTCTTTTCAACCCTTTCCTGCTCCAATGTATTTCGCTTTTTCTCAATAAATTCTTGTAACGATTACATATAATTATTTTTATATCCATTTATATATTATTTATATTTGTATTTTGATATACATTTCACCCAAAATATTTCCAGTTTTAATTTTGATAATTATGGGTTATAACTCTGAATTTATTCAAATCTTCTGTACTTAAATAAAATTTCAGTTTTAAATAAATTACTATTGAAACACCACAATTACCCGCTGGTGTCACCGTATCAAGTGCCACCATGCGAACGTTTTCAGAATGCATTTGTAATTTTAAGCCTTTCCTCAACCAGAGACAGTATCAGGAACTTCTTACCTGAGTTAAGGAGATAAAGAACAGCACGGTTGCTCATGCTCCAAAGTCCTTTTTTTTCTTTTTAGATCAAATAAATTTGTAACATGTAATTTGGAAATCCAGTTCTTAGACTCCAAAGCAGAGGAGCACAGAATCCAGGTAACTGTTTAAAATTTCCACAGATTGTGATGACTTGAGATTTCATGTCATATGCTGGTGTTGGCTGGTCCACAGTGTATCATGAAGCTTAGTGTCAGTGCAGCATATACCAGATTTTAGAGCTTTTCTTGCTTATATCTGCTGACAAGCTTTGTAAAGATGCCGATTTCATTTAAACTCCAATGGATACATCAGAGAGTAAAATCTAATGCAATGAGGGTGCTGCACCAAAAGCCTCCTTGTGGTTACTATGGTCGGCAGCAGATTACTATCAAACCACTGAATGGCAGTGGAAAATTGAGTTTTCTTTATCACTGAAAACAACACATTGGGTTTGTATCACATTCACACAGGTTTGCTACTGCTAAGCAAGTAGTTTGGAATTCAAGTGAGCATTTTCCATACATAGCAACTGCAGCAATCTTGAGGAGGTTTTCTATACGCCTATACCAGTGTTTTCCAACTACTGTGCCGCGGCACATAGGTGTGCTGTGAGAAATGATCAGGTGTGCCGTGGAAGATTCACCTGATTAGTACTCTATGCGATCGGTGTGAGTGACGGGCAGAACAATTACATTCTCTTCCACTAGAGGGCAGTACAACTACCTGCTCTAATTAAATGGGTTGTCAATTGCCAGTAAAACAGAAGAAGACAAAGGAGAAATTACATAATAGTCATGCTGTCATAATAGCAATAGAGTTGTCAGTCTGACCTGGCTTCTGGACAAAATTCCGACCTAGATGAAGGCCCTAGCATGAGTAATGGTCAGAAGAAATCAAAAAAGGTATACTGGGGCCAAACCGAACCAATTCTGCTATACCTGGTGCGCAAGAAAAAATGATCAATATGCTTTTGTGACATTTTTGTTTGGTGGTGTGCCGTGTGATTTTTCTAATGGGAAATATGTGCCATGGCTCCAAAAGGTTGGGAAACACTGCTCTATACAACCAATTTCACATAGTGGCAGCAAGCAACCTCCCCCAGCCACAAACTGGCTAGGTAACACATATAATAATAGCAACTGAGATGTTCACTGGTCAGCGTCTAGGCCTGTGTGACTGGGGCTTCAACATTCCATTTCACAGAAAATGTAAGCAATTTCCAGCAACCACATTTTCCCTTACTGGCCACACGGGTGCCCATCAGTCTGCAAGCCTCTATGATTGAAGCCTAGGAAATATTGTAACATTTCTAATTTTTCTATTTAATCTTATCCTTTAATCTATTTAACACTATTCTGTGAGACCAGATTGGACAAAGTTGGGTCTAACAGCTTTTCTGTTATGCTTTTTTTCCTTTATGGTTAATACCTCGAATCATGTGTTACAGAAACACACCTTCAGTCCCCCCACCACCCACCTATCTCTGAACTCACCCCTCACAGGGAGCAACCCGAGGACCTAAGGGTTTCACTCGAGCTCACATGAGGTTAAAAGTACGTTTTCATTTAACTTAATTCATCATTTAGAGTAAGGAACTGTAAAAGCACTACATGTAGAGTGACGATCTGAACACTGAAACTGCCCTCACAGCTTGGTGGTGGTGATGGTGGTGGTGGTGGGGGGGGTCCAGCCCGCCACTGTCTGCTGCTGATGTAAACTGATGCAACCTTCATTCAAGACAAAGCAACCAAAAAGAAAAAAAATCTCAAGTATCAGTGTCCACTATGAAAAGCAATACACACAGTGTGTTTGGTGGCGAGTTGCACTGGGGTTTCATAAACCAGACCTAATAATTGATGATGCTGTTGGATAACGATCAAGCTGAAGCATCTCCACAAGAACGTGTGTGTTTTGGCGGGTGGTGGTGTGTGTGTGTGTGTGTGTGTGTGTGGTGGTGGGGGGGGGGGCTTGTTTGTGTGACATAGACAGTGAAAGTGGAAGAGACAGTGTGTGTCAGAGTTTTTTTGAGGAAGACTAAAAGGAGAAAAAGAGGTTTGGAGAAAGGAGTGTGAGTAATGTGCAGCAGATGCACACACATGGTCACAGATATACCCACACGCATGCATATTTCAAGTCTGTCTGCCAAGAATGATGTTCATAAGCAACTAATTTGCTGTAGTAACAACTATAATGCTGCAAGGAAGACATTTTTATAAAACAGAGACATTCATACCGAAAGTGCGTGCAGTACATTTCATTTGTTTTCTTATGTCTGTTCTTGGCAACCAAAGAATGATAAATTATAGTTTTAAAAAGAACACCTCTAGTCCTTATGCTTATACCTACTTGCAGAGGGTAAGACGAGACGATTGGAATCAGTTTAATCTTTCTAACCTCCAGTTTAACCCTACGTCTGACAACTGAGGGGTAAGGGACGAGTTAGATAGACATTAACCTTCTTGAGGAATTTTGGCCTATTTGGCAGAATTAAATGAAAAGGCTTATGAAAAAAGAACTGCAAGGCCAGTGCAAGGACACCATCTAGTTTTTGAATAAATGTTTGTTTACCACATGGATAAAACAAATCTATTAGATTATTTAGATAAGCTTGTGTTGCCATTTCTGGTAGCATTTGATTTGAGAATTCACATCATCTCCACATAATCACCGCCATTCACTCTTTAATTCTATGAACAGAGGTATTCATTATTTTTTGCCAGAATATTTCACATTGTTTTTGTTTGGTGATGGGGAGAGAAAGATTTTAAAATTCCCCCCAGCTTTTTCTCGGTCTGTAGAGAACACGATTGTTCATTATGTCCTTATAGTTGTTGACATCTTACAGAAAGAGGAAATTCCAAAAAAAAAAGCTCAGGCATCATTATCATCACCATTAAAAAAAACCCGTGAGAGCAGTGAAAATGCTAACTTGGATTTATTAATATTTAACCAATCACCATTTTGCTGCTGGCTTTCACAAGTAATTGGTTTGTAACAGATGATGGGTTCACTGAGATGACATTGGTGATGTCCAGGGAAAGTTTATCTTCCAACGAGCCTCAGTTATTAAAGAGAATGGACTGGTTCTTGTATAGCGCTTTTCTTCTCTACCTGAGAACTCAAAGCACTTTTTCCCCCCTATGCTTAAATGTTTTCTATCTAACATTCACACAGATGGATGCGTCAGAGAGCAATTTGGGGTTGGTATCTTGCCCAAGGATGTTTGACATGAAGACTGGAGCAGCCAGGGATGGATCCACCTTCCTTCCGATTAGTAGATGACCCCCTCTACCTCCTGAGCTACAGCCACCTCATCAAGATTTGTAAGATGTCTTCTCTCGCTACCATGAGATGCTAGTCAGTGTTGTGGTTGGAATATATTTCTATTGCCGTTCTGTTCAATGCATCTTCATCCTTAAACCTTAAACACAGTCATTCTTTCAAATATATGCACAAGTTGGTCTTTCCAACACATGCCTTGATTCCAAGTGATATCAGTCCTCTTATAGAGAATGAAACAGGCCACATTAAAGGGTGCAAGTCGCAAGTTTGTCAGCCATAGTTTATGCCTTGCGTGGGAGGTTTTTCCCACCTTTTTATTTTCACTTGCTTTTTACATTTCTGTTTACTTGCTAGTTTTTCCAAGAAAAATATTTCTCATCACAACATACTGAAAAGTGAGAAAACAGGGTATTTAAATGTGATGTGTTTTTAGACAAATAACCATATGTGAGTAGGTAGGAGTGACAGATCTCAGTAAACTCAGCATAAAAAAACAAAGGATGCTTTTGAGACATATACCAGTATCTGTCGCAGGGCGCCGGTATTTGACTCCGTGGAAGAGAGATCAAACCTCCCAAAACAAGTTATCTTGTTTTATATCAGATCTTGGTGTTTCCCACCCTGAAGACACTCCCACCTCAGTAAAGTAATCTACAATCAGCCCCATTGGCTATTTGTCAACAAGAGTGTATTTTTACGTAAACCACAACCTCTTCCTAAACCAAACCAAACCGTTTATAGAATGCAACAGAAAAGCAACCATATTAAACCTGCATATTATAACAAATGTTGATGAGTGTTCTCATCTTGTCCATGCTACGCAAGAAGCAAAATCGTAAAACTTGAATGTATTTTAGCCATAATATAAAACACAGTGCAAACATCCAGCCAGTGTCAGAGCATAGTGATTTGTTCACCCAACCATCGACAACCAACCAACCAGTCAGTAACAATTGCACTTTCAGCAAAAGGTACTTTATGAGATATAGGTCACACATGAAGAATTTCATCTTCTACATATCTCCAGCACTTTTCTAAGTGTGTGTGTGTGTGTGTGTGTATGTGTGTGTGTGTGTGTGTGTGTGTGTGTGTGTGTGTGTGTGTGTGTGTGTGTGTGTGTGTGTGTGTGAAGTCATTGTTTTCTGGTCAGTGAAGCTGCGCCAGGTTGACGTATTCCCCATCAAGTGCAATGACAATTAAACAGTAACTAACCAGCTATTTCCCTTCATTACCTCTCAACGCATCGTGCTGTGAGTGGGTGTGGGGTTTGCACGTGTTTGTGTGTACCTAGGCCGCATGCTGACAGGATGAAAAAGAAAGAGTTAGCATTTACAGAAATATGGGCATAAATATGATATATGAAAATATACAAACTCCCTGCAAGAAGAGACTTATTTGCATGGTGTACCCAGTTACCCCTGGCTGATCAGTGAGAATAACTTACATGGTAAGCACATCCTGCAGGTATAGACCACCTGCCTATGGCAGAGTTTATTCCTGTAAACATACTTTCAAAAGAGCATCTTATCATGCCATCCTGTCTCTTTTCTGTATCTTTAATATGTTTCCTGCCCCCTCCATTTTCCTTCTACTCCTTTTTCATTCCCCTTTCTTTCTCTTCCCTTTCTGTATCTTGTCTTTTCCCCCTCTCTTACTGCCACCCAGCACCCACATAAGGATACAAACATTGCCATTTTTCTCCTCCTGCACAAGGCCCACCACATAGCCATTTGCATAACAATCTCCACTTGTTTTTCTGCTTAGATGGAATTCACAGCATGGTGCCAGCATGACTGAGACAGGGGTCATTGCTATGTATATCAGAGAGAGAGGAAGAGAGAGAGAGAGAGGTGGAGAGACAGCAGCGTTTATGGCAGTGTGAGGAGAGGTAGGTTGCAGTTGCAAAAATACACATCTAGACACACAAACCCTTCCATAAAGAGACTCATCGGCATACATGCACTGACTGACGGAGAGTGGTGGAAATACACCCTGGAAATACAGAGGATGCAGATGAAAGCGTCTGACTGCATACCAGCTTTTCAATGTAAAGCCACATTAAAGGACAAGAATGAAACTACTGAAGAAATCAGCAACAACTTCTGCTCGTTGTTTCTTTTCTTATCTACTCATCACACATTATGTGAAAAAACACAACATTTCCCAGTATGAACTGAAGCCAAGAAGCCATTTGTTCTGTAGGCTGTTTTCTTCCATTTAGCGCACATTCTTACACAGGTTTCTGACTATGCGATTCTTTTCTCTGATAAATGGTCAGTGTGTCAGATGAGGAGATTGTAGAGTTAGGAAGTCTCACCATACCTGGGCTGAGAGACAGTTTGCACTGGATTAAATTATAAAAGAAAACAATCAAGTCTGACAGGTTTATGTGATATAAATTTTAAGAATTGAATGGAAACAAGGAGGCAGTATGGGATGATTAACATTAGCCTTTTATTTAGATCACATAACAGAACTTGTTGCTCTTACACTGCATGTTGCCCAAATGTGGCATTGATCAACTCTGATACACTACACAGAATAATATGATCAGCTGTCAGGTCCAACACTGTATTTTGTTCTTGTTGCTCAGTACTGTTCAGGTCAAAACGTGTTCATGATGATATCACATAATCAGGCACAATCGATTTTTGTCCTGTTTTGTAGTTGGCTTTACAGATAATGTAGAATTTCCAAACTAGCTGGGGCCATTTATAAGTTTGCTTTCAAATCACTTCTATTCAGTTTTATTTGTATAGTGCCAAATTACAGTGACATTTGCCTCAAAATGCTTCATAGTGTAAAGTAAAGACTGTACAATATGTACCAAGATTTGGGAGAAAAACCTAAATAATCAGACAAACCCCTGTAAGGAAGCAGTTGGTGATAGTGAGAAGGAAAAACTCCCAACCAATCTGCTGCAAGCAGTTGGAGGTGTTGGTGGAGAGTTCTGGCCTTTGTAAATGTAAACACACAAATAAACTTATATACATAGCAGCCTACATAGCAGGTTAACTAACTTTGTATATATATTTTATTAAATTAAAAAAAAAACTTTTTAATTATGGCTATATGAAAATATCAACCCGTTATCACAGCAAAGCATTTAATAGACATGCTGGATAATATATACACATTGCTGCTGACCAAGAAGGTATGAAATTAGGGGTAGGTTTAAAAAATCGATTTTAGCTTGAATAATGCGATACCAATTCATTAAATCCTGAATCGATTTTTAAATATAAATGCATTTTTCCAGAAATTAATCTAAGCTTAAAGCACACAAAACTACTACAGCAATCGCTAAACAGTTAAAACACCAAATGATTAAAAGGTAAACAGACTGCAAAAAAGATGTAGACCATCAAGTCACGCAAACGGGCAAGTGATTAGGAAGTTATTAAGCTAGGTAGCTAATATTGTATTTACATGTAAATTTTTTAGCAATGTCTATTTAAATGTTTCCCATGACTATTTTCATGTCTTGGAATAAAATATCGCCCTCTGCTGGTTCTGCAGCCTACTGCAGCCTACTGCAACTTACTGCAACGTATTGCAGCTTATTGCAGCTTAAGCATGTGTGCCTGTTTCACGCTTAGGAGAGGCAAAGTGTGACATCTACACAGTGGACCCATGTTTCTATTACACGCTTTACCACAACACTGTTTTGAAAGTATAGATGTGTAAATACTGATAAGTAATTATACTAATGCAGCTCAAAAAGATAATTTATCAAAAGGTTTTTTTCTTTCATTATATTCTTCAAAGGGGGTAAACTTTCATATATTGTCTTTTCATCACAGACAAAGTGAAACATTTTAAGACTTTCTTTGTTCTTGTGTGTGATGAAAATCACACACCAAGTATCACAAATTATTATGTTATTTATTATAATGTTATTTTTGAATGAATGAATAAATAGTGCACAAGAAACTGTAAGAGGCTGTCAATAACAGCAAGGATCAAATCCTGCCTGGCTGCCTGGATATCCATGGGTCCCACGTCTTGAAGGAACCAAAGGAAGCATCTCACAATCATTCAGCTATGGAACACGAACACAGAGAAGTACCTACTGAGTTATCTGACTTCTCACACTCTGACACATTTCAGATTCACATTTTGCAGTAGTTAGCTTTTTTAAACCTAAAAAAGATGAAATCATTACGCTGTGTAGTATATACTACACAGAGGTGTCTTTGTGTTCAAAGTGTAATGCAGTTGCATGCAGGTGATTCTAAACAATATGTGTACATGACAGCATTGCCCTGTAAATCATTCCCTACTTCAGTCCAATGTCTGAAATCAGTAACAAAGAGACTGAAGTGCACACGTATACAGATTTAGATCCGCCTATTCTTACATGTAGATACGGGGTTATGAACACAAATAAATATGTAGTTAGAAACATGCACAGCCATATGCACAATAGCAACATTCCAAAGAGCAACACAAAGAAAGTGACAGGGTGACAAAATAGAAAGAATGACAGCACGCAGGAAAAACAAACAAGACAGACGACGTGGGTGATCAAGGAGAGTGGGAGTCATTTTTTATCCTTTATTTAATCAGGTACTCTCACTCACATCACCATTCATTCCCCTCAGACCTGAGAACCCGAAGCGTCCACTGAGCAGTGACAAAGAAAATTCCCACACAGTCATAGCCCCATTCTAGTCTTCACTTGGCAACTGATATGGCGTTAAGCTATCGTTCGTTGGCAACATTTTCCTCCAAACTTTGTCATAACTGACAAAACATTTGGCTGATAAGAAGCGCCATTAAAGTGATTTTCCATGTTTTCAATAACAGAACAATGCTGTGATGTATAACATACCAGGCATCCACACGCAGAGAGCAGGGAAGTAGATTACACTGCCAGAGTGGCTTCTCTGGATGATTTGATGCTTTTTCTGCTGTGAACATTGTTCACTATTGCCATCAGTTGTATTCATAGTGGTACAAGATTCTAAACATTGTTTCAAAGGCTGATTTTATTTTAGAGAAAATTATTTTGTGCATTTTGTTTAGAGGTTACTTTGCAAGGGTGTAAACTGAAATGTTATGCCTCAACAAAGGGGGCATACTGAGAATCATTCTCAGTGAACTCTGCTCATCTGTCTCATTTAGATAAATATTTGACTCCAGTGTACCCCTTTTCACTGAATTCACTGATTTCACTGTATTGTTAAATTAAGTTAGGCCTACAATGGACTGGATGTACGGTCCTGTCCAGGATGTAACCTGTGACAGCTCACTGTGAATCAAAATTGAATAAGTGGTTAAGAAAATAGAAGTAGAGATGGGTTTCAATTAAGCTGTGTGGAGTGTTAAAAGGAGTGTTAAAATCAAATTAATATATTGCCAGAACTGCATGCATCTAAATTTGTGATATTTTACGGTATGGTTTAGAAATTTTAGATTCTTCGAATTTTAATGGATTGGTCCGGTCTCCTTCCTCTCACCCCAGCCATCTGCCCCTCCCTGAGCCTAGGTCTGCTGGAGATTTCTTCCTGTTAAAAGGGAGTTTTTCCTTCCTACTGTTGCCAAGTGCTTGTTCAAAGGGGTCATCTAATTGTTGGAGTTTTCTCTATATTATCCAAAGGTCCTTTTTTCATATAAATAAATTTGCACTTTTCAACTTAAGAAACATCATTCGTACAGTGGCTTCTTTCCAATGCTCTCTACCTGATATTCACACTCTCATGAATGCATCAGGAGTAACTCAAGGTGTGTATCTTGCCCAAGGACAATGCAGTATGCAGACTGGCGCAGACAGTGATCAAACCAACAACCTTCCAACTAGTAGATGACCTGCTCTACCCGCTGAGCCACAGCCACTATTTTTAAAGACTACAGTGCAGCTTTTATTTTGATTTACTGAAGCTTTTTGTACAGATGGCATATCCACACTGCTTACCTCCTGATGAAGAGGTGTGCAACCTTACAATTGCCCAAAGGTTGAAATGTATTTGTGTGTCTTATTGAATATGAACGGGCTACAAGGTCTAGAAAATGGATAAATGGGAAGGATCAACTGGGACTTTCAGAGCACCTCTTTAAAATGCTGCTTTAGTTGACTGTATCAGTCACATGATACAGTTCACTCTTAGTCCTTGATACACGAAGAGTCGACTCTTTCAGGTTTGTCACTATCACATACATACAGTGTAAACATGGCACATGCACATACTCTATGAAGTAAGAAGTGCATATGGTGGATGAAGATATGAAAGTAAAAGTTTTCTCACTCTTTGAATTCTCTGTCAGCCTCTACAGCTTCAGCTACATAGGAGTAATGTTATAATTATATTGTAATCAGTCTGGTTGCTGCTCACAAGCATTAAATTATTAGCTAGCATTTCTCCCAAATAGCTGTCATTAATTTGTGGGGGATGCCCGTATACATTGCTAATAAGTAATGGTGGGGGATCCTGCATTTGAACAACAGGATTAGTGTAACATGCAGCGAGTGAAACATATTAGCCTCTATTTAGACGTTCTCATTTGTGAAAGGACAACACTTCACTTCAAATAAGCACTGTTCTTTCTGAAGAGTAGTAGGATCTACCAGCAGGAGTGTAGCTTCCCTTGGAATTAATATTTAATGTATTGTTTACAAATTGCTTGAAACTCGTCGAGTAAACCACACTGGAGAAGAGGTCAAGAAGCTAACTGCAAAAGACCGAACAAGTGCAATGCAACTCGAATCCAAGGCTGCAGCCCAAACCATGGGAGGATGCTGTATCTTTATTTTACAGTGCATGGGGGGGAGTGTTTTGTATTACTGAACACTGTATAAATAGGTCTTGGTAGTCTTAGCATCAAAGGCATCAGGGTAATGTGAATGCTAAAGACAGTTTTTCTTGTTAAGTAAACATAACACTAATACTAATTCAGTGATTTGTTTTTCTTTTTTTTCAGATCTTCTCTCACTTCTTTGTTTTTATGTGCACACACAAAAAAACCTACCACTTAAACACATCTATATACATCTGTACACGGTAAACTGAAGTTTGACATTTTTATTATTGCTCTTTAGTATTTTTTCTTTATTTTCTTGTATTAATGAAACACTGCATCCCCTTGGACTACTTAAAAAAAACACTTGGAGAGTTAAGATTTGAAATAATATTTTCAAAAGTAACATAATGACAATGTTTTAAAATAACAATGTCCTGTTCTATGTGCTATATGTTAGTCTATTATTTTGAAAGTTACATTTTTCCATTTCTGCAGGCTGGGCATGTTCACTCTAGAGAGTTGCTGCAACCTAGAGGACCAACTCAGTTCAGTTTTAATTATATAGCACCCAATCACAACAACATATTGGAGGATAAAGACCATACAACAATACAAAGAAAACTCCAACAACTAGATGACCCGCTAAGGAGAAGCAATTGGCAACAGTGGGAATGAAAAACTCCCCTTTAACAGGAAGAACCAGGCTCAGGAAGGGTCAGCCATCTGTCATGACTGGTTGGGGTGAGGGGAGTCTGACAGGACTAAAGATGTATTGTGGAAGAGAGCCAAAGATTAATAATAATTAATAACTACATCCAGAATTTGTAGCAGAAAAAAGCAAACGACACAAAGCAGAACAGAGGCTACTGTCAGCTGCTGTGAGTGACACTCACAGTGACCTGGCTGCCCTGTGCACAGGAAAACATGAGGCAGGACTGGACAGTGGTAGCTTGTTAGCAACAACCAGCCTAACCAAGCTAGCAGAAATAAATGTATTTGATCTCCATAGAAGAAGTTCTCAGTGTGGAGCTGCAAAAGAAACTAAATACCATAACTGTCATCGTAGGAGGTAGTGGTAAGAGAAACTATAGATCTGTAATAACTAGAGAAGCAATGGAGCCTCCTGCATGTTTTAATTTCTCTAACTGAGCACTTCTCGTCAGTGTAGGGTGGAACGAAAAGGCCTTTTAATGGAGATACACTCAGAGCTGATTGCAGGTCATTACACCACCACAGGGAGAGACCGGAGGAAGGAGCTTAATGGCTGAGAGAAAGCAGCGCTCGTAAACCATCACACACACACACATACAGCGAGGCTTCCACTTCTCCAGTGAAGACGTGGTATCACTGGGTGCTTCCACACACTCTCCAATCCAAATTTCACTTCCCAAAACATACGCAGAGGCAGTGATACACACACACACACACACTACACAGTAACAGACTCCACTCTCTTATGTTTTTTTTTTATGATTATTCTGTCATGGCAGAGTTTGTTTAAGAGCCCATTAGAATCAAAAGGGCGACGATTTTCTTAATCAAGCCTAATTTATTAAAACATCAGCCAGAGCTATTAACATTAACAGGATGAGGCAGGAATGCAGTGGGAGGCTCTAATGCAGGAAGAGAAAGAGATGGAAGCTAAAGAAAGGGAGAATAAAGAGAACATTCTTCCTCCATCACTGACAGAGGTTTACCGTTACTGTGTTACTGCACAGTGATTCCAAGAGATCACTGATGAAATGAAAATGTGAAACAGGCAAGCAGCATTTTAATGAACACCAAGTTTGTATCTAGGGTTGTTTTTTGGTTTTGTTTGTTTTTTGGTTTTTTTTTGGGGGGGGGGCTTACAATAATCCTGTATTTTGCACTGTTTTAGTGGCACATGCAATATTTTTATCTTTATACCTTATACATTAAAATATAATTAATTAAATGTCCAAATCTGTGATCATAGACCAGTAGTTGTGTTTACTTTCATTTTATTGATAAACCTGCCTAAAGAATTTTTTTTTAAAAATCTACACAAACTGAGATTTAAACACGTTACAGTCTTTACTCGAAACAAACTAGAAATCAAACTTTGATATATGGATGAATAAATAATAAAATATGAAATCGAACTTAACTATATGGCATCAAAACTTGAATACAGAGAATGAAACTTGGGTATACTGAATTAAATTTGAATATATGGAATAGAACTTGGATAAAAGAAGTCACTTTGAGCTGCTCTCTTATTCACAAGGGGTTGTCAGAGCAGGAAGCGCCGCATCTTTTGATTTGGCAGATTTTTGCACCAGTCGCCCTTCCCAATACAATCTCAAAGGGATATATGTCTCCGTCTGGGAACAAATCAGGGATTATTCACTTACTAAGCTAATGTGTAAACCACTACACTGTGGCTCTACAGACTAAAACTTGACTATATGATATGCAGATTGTCTATATGGAGAATGAAGTTTGGACACTGAATAAAACTTGATTATATAGAATGAGGGATATATCTAATAAAACAATGTATGGAATGAAACTTAAATATAAGACATAAAATTTCAATATTTAGAATGAAACTTGAATATATGACATTTCAGTTGGAAAAAATGGAAATGTTAAGTTGAACAAAAGCCCAAAATAAATTTAATTGATACATTTAAACGTTTAAACTCAGAAAAAGGAGTCTATTCAATTATGCAATTAGAGTGAAACTTGACTATATCAAATAAAACATGAAAAGTTGGAATTTACTGACAGAATTTTAGGACTATTTTAATGACATCTGAGGAATCCATGATGCATAGTATCAACTAAAATTCTTTGTGGCTGAAATTTTGAGTTTGCAGGCATTCCTGTCAGAAAAAATAGGGTTATGATGCATGTATTTAAACAGAAAAAAAGATTGGTGAGTCACAAAGTTCAATGGCTTCTATTGCTTAATGACGCTGCTGCTTGTACTTTTAATATGAAATTATTTTCATCACGCTCGCACAGGAAATAGAGCACTCAGATCATGCCGAATGATCACTTGTAAACCCATTTTCCTACACAGCTCTCTTTGTACACATACCCATTCCCCTTTAATGCTCCTCTCACTAAGTACTAATGCTCCTTATGTGTATTGATGTACATCATTGACAAGTCAATTCAATTTACCTTAGGAAAATGGTTGGTGTTTTTATTAGGTTAATTAACCAGCCCCCTGCGGGAGTTGTGGGATGAGCAAGATAGATGAATTCACAGCTCTCCTGTTATGGCCAACAGGTTAAAGACTTGCAGAGAATGGTAATTTGTCATCATACACATACACTTTATACACGCAAGCACACTATTCATCTTTTTTTTTTTTTTTTTTTTTTTTTGGTTTTCAACATATACTACTATTACTACTACTAATAATACTAATAACAATATATCATTTTATGCATATTATTATCCTTTAAGGTTTCTGCACCTGTCCTACTGATAACTATATAAATTTAAGACAAAAATCTTTTGTGACTACTGAGACGGGAATCTGCAATCTGAAAAATATTTCATGTTTGACCAATATTTGATCAATAAAAAAGTCAGGCTTCTGCTGATTCAGTTTTGGTGTATTTCTGTACCCGTTACTATCAGGGCTAAGAAGAGCACTAGCTTTCAGTCAGTTTCCACTTTAGCTTAACTTTTGCCTTTGGAACCAAGGAAATACTGCTTTGGTACTTTTTATTTTATCTTCGGAGTTTTCTTGAACTATCTCAACTGCAGGCTGATTTGAATGGTCGGTTGACTCATATTAAGGACTCCCAAAGGATACGGCCTGCTCACACTTCTCCAATCGGAACTACATAAATGATATTTCTGTTTTATTTTTTTAAAAATTGGGTACTGAACGGTGTGCAGTGAAATTTTGTACAAGTACCTATTCACTGTCTTGCAAAGAAATAAAAAATAAATCAAACTGATTTCATTGAGGTTGACACCACCTTCAAGCTACTGTTCATAGTTATTGTACTCTGTGTTATTGGTTTGTTTTTTGATTAGCAACAGCTAAGCTACAATCATGATTTAATCAACAAGCACGTGGGTAACACAACATGGGAAGATGGGATAATGATAATATATTGCGGACATTTGTACAGAAAGACAACTTGTATAAAAATAACATGATGATGTGAAATAGTGCTGCTTTAGTGCCTCATTCCTGCAGAACTATTTTCAAAAAATAATAATTATTTAGTTCTTATCATCAGATTGCATACAAACTCATCAGTGATCCTAGAATACCTCTCAAACACCAACATATTACATTTTTATGTCAGTGGGTTTTGTTCAAGAACAGTCTTGAACGTCCCCCAACTTGAATGGAAGTACAATCAGAGCGTGTCTTTAAAGAAGTAGAATGTCTAACTTGAATACAGAAGAAAGTGACAAAAACTGAGCACCTAATAACTACCACAGAGTTATATAAGTGGATTTTTTTCAACTGGAACGTCAGTGAGAAAATCATTTGACAGACTGATGCTGAGGCCTCCATTGGAACCAAAACATTTCAGTTGTCAAGCTCATGTGCATTTGAACTTTAAGTGACACCTGTGAAAGTGCAGATATTAACACTGAAAAATAAAAAAGTAATATCCAGCTCTCCTATTAGCGTACAGCCTTGGGTGAAAACCTTGCATTTGACATGAACAATGTACACACACCAACAAATCCCCTGCTGAGCACACGCACACAGCAACACAGAGGTGGGAACAGTGGACAGGCGGTGTAGGGCTCCCTTGCCAAAAGCCTTATTGATTGGGATAAAGGTCTTTTGATGAGGGAGATTGCTCATCAGGCTGGAACGACATGCTTCTCAGATGTGACGCCTTTACAGACCAGCCCAGGGGCGCATCGACCAACGCATGGCCATCCTATCTGTGTACGTGTGTCTACGTTTATGTGTGTTTGTCTGCCTGTCTTTAGTAATCACACTTAAGACGAGCTCCCATTGATTGGAGAAAGGCTCATATGGGTCACCCTGGCCCCACTCTGACATGTCCTCTGTTGGGGGAAAGGACATGGTTGGCAGTTGGCAGTGAACTTCATGCTCCAGCCATGACGCATGTCAGACAAAAATTGAAAATGCAATTGACAAAGCATGCTACAACTATATTTTATTTGGAAGTAAGTCATGGGCATGGACATCCAAAAGTGTTGCAAGTTTAGAACTAGTAGTACTGGTTGTTTAGGGATTTGCCTATTTACTGGTTCATGTGAAAGAGAGCAACTCCCTTTGGTGTAGAAGGGGTTAAACAAAGGACAGTCTGATTGTGTCCTAAGACTGTACATAAAAATGGACATTGCTGCAATGATGTCATCCGTTGGTTAGTGAAGTCCCATTAGGAAGCCTCAAGTTGAGCGTTTCCATTATTACCATTCTTGGTGTTTTGACCAAGAGACACTGCACACTCATATAGTAACAACTTGTCAATCACACAGTAACTTTAATGACCAATATAATTTACAAAATCACCATCATGTTGTAGTCAATAAGATTTCAAACTACTGATAAAGCCTTAGAGCGCTTGATCTATCTCATAACCATGGTCAGTTTAGAGTCACATATTAACCAGAAATGTATGTGTTGGAACGTGAGAGAAAGCTCACACATAAGTATTCTGGAATGAGTCAAACATGCAAACACCTTCAAAGACCCCAGTCTATCTGAGAGATCTTTTACTGTCTGTATGAATCAAGTGTTGTGTGAAACATCAGTTTTGCCTCAAGGATCTGTTTTAGGTCCGATTCTTTTTTGGTCTTCATATACTCCCTCTAGGCCAAATTATCAAATGTTAAAATAATATTTCTTACCATCTCTATGCTGATGACATTCAGTTATACTGTTCTTTCAAAGCTTCTGAGTTTTTTTAAATTGTCTTGTTTTAATAAGTGTCTGTCTGAAATCAAACAATGGTTAAATGCCAATTTCCTCTAGTCTAATACAGATAAAACAGAAACTTTTATTATTGCTCCTGATCACATGTTCTCAGAAATTGGGTAGCATATCAGGTTTTTAGACCCTTCATTTCAGTCGAGTCTCAGATTAAGTGTTATATTTGACAGTTCAATGTCTCTTGAGAAACACTCTAAACAACTGGTCCGGAATTGTTTTTATCATCTAAGAAACATTTCTAAACTCAGACTACTGGTGTCAAAGGCAGAACTTGAGATGATTATTCATGCTTTTATCTCTTCTCGTTTGGATTATTGTAACGGTCTTTTTACGTGTCTCAACAAATCACCTTCAGACTGTTCAGAATGCTGGGGCAAGACTTTTAACTGGCACAAACAAAAGGTCACACATTACTCCAGTTTTGGCTTCTTTTCATTGGTTGCCCGTAAATTTTAGGGTTCAATTTAAAATTTTAGTCGTAACTTTTCGAGCTCTGCATGGTGAAGCTCCCCAGTAACATCTCTGACCTGTTGAAACCTCATGCTTCATCCCGAGCACTTAGGTCTTCAGGTCACAGGTTACTGTTGGTCCCACATGCTAGGTTCAAAACACATGGGGATCGGGCTTTTCAGGCACTGGCACCAAGGCCATGGAGCTCTCTTCCGTTGTCTTTACACTGTATAGACTCCAATGACTCATTTAAAAAGCAGCTGAAGACATTTTTATACAAACCTGCTTTTAATTAATTAATTTTTTCATTGTTTTATAATATTTTATTTATATATCTGGGATTATTGTGAAGCACTTCGTGATTTTTATCTGCAAAATGTGCTATATAAATTAATTTTATTTATTTACTTACTTACAGATTTTGTACACCCTCGGTGTACACTACCTATACAACAGTATAACAATTTAAAAAATAATTTTATTTTTGTGTATTTTGCATAATTTTAGGAAAAATCATTAAATTTGGGCTGACAGATTGACATTTAAGGTATTTGTCTCTGCTGCCAAATGTCAACATGGGTTAAATTTGGTCCAGACAATATGTAAAGGTTAAAGCCTGTCTCCAGCATTTTTTTTAACTCATCTTTATTTACAACTATCGTTGTATTGTGGCTTTAAATGGGTGTGGCCCAAGACACTTACTTGGGTACATTTGGGGAACTTGTCTCAGTTCCACTCACTTCCTTTGGAAATTTACTCCACTGACTAAATAATTAAAAAGACACAAAAAAATGTTTTGTTTTTTTTTAATTGAAGACACACATTAAATCTTTTTCTCTTACAGCGTCCTGACATGCATGGGTAGTTTAAAAACCGGGACTTTTAAGTGCAAAATATTTCCTTCCACATAATGCAAAATACAAACGCTGTCACGAGCATGCCAACCAAAGCAACAGGAGACTTTAAAACCCTAGCCATACAAAAATGATGGCCAAATAAAAAGTTAATAACATGGTGTAGTTTGCTGGCAAAAAAAGGGAACATCCCAACCACACAATGTTTAATTTTCTTCGTCCAGTTCAGAAAAATCTATGTTAGCTGTATTAATTCTGTAAGGCCACGATCTACTCAACTCATGTGAAAGGTTCAGATGATATACAGTTCTATCATACTAGAGGACAACCATACTGATTATTGCTCCTTTAAAGTGAAAAGCAATATCACCAGTTCAATTTGAATCATGCATCTTTTTCCTTCATTTAATCTTAATTTATGTTATGTTATGAAGCAACATGAAAAGTGTGGGTATGTGTATGACTTTATAACCAAATTGTCTAAGAAACCAAAGCAAAATTGCAAAAAAAAATGCAAAAGGTCCAACAACGAGATCTAAGAAACAAAAATACTTCATCTGATAAATTCAAACATTTCATTCAGTTTGCTAATGCCTCCCACTTCACTCAAAATTTTAGCAATGAAACAAAAACTACTGTGAGTTGCATAGAGTACAAAGATACCATCGTCCTATGAGTAGGATGGTGGTGTCTTTCATTACATTTTAGTAGCAGAGCTGAACCAACTGTGACGTAGAAGTGTCCTTGAGCAAGACACTGAATTGCATCATTTTAAATAATTTGTCATCCAATTGAAAACGTCATAATCAGCTCAGCTCACCCACCCACAAAGCCAGATCATATATATTGATGGGTTATTTTTCCAGAGCTTTTGTTTGTTGGTTTGGGGGGGGGCAAGTGAAGGCAGCAATGGGACTGCCTGCCCTTTTTGAGTTGCTGAGCTACCCAAGCTCTTAATAATTGATTAGGATTGATTTTTAACCCAGCCCTGACCTGAGCCAGGATGGACAGGCAGTGCTGTCCAAGCATGAATGTCTGTGTATGTGTGTGTGCATTTTTAACATTCATTTGTGTCTGTGTTATTTGTATTTGTGTGTGACAGTGCACTCAGAGTGTATGCCTCTACCACCACCACCTTCCAAAACAGAGGAGCGTGTCTTTGTGTCCGCAAGCGCTCATTGCAAGAGAAAAGAGGGCAGTGTGCTCGTGTTTAAAAGCTTCAGACGTGTTCCCAGAATTAAATATTTAGGCTGATGAAGTCTTGGCCTCCCTTGCTTGCAGAGACTCTTGGTTTCCATTGATTTCTCACAAGACAACTGGGACGCCATTACAACAAAATGCACTATAGCTGGCCACACATACCCTCTGACACTCACGCCAGTTTAACGCCCCCTAAACCACCACCACCACCATTGGCCACTGCTCCTGTTCATGTGTGTCTGTGTCTTGAAAAATGGGAACAACTCAAGGTCTTTCCTCTACATCTTGACCAGTAAAGTTATAAGCACTTGTGACACAACCAGCCACACACCATCACCTCGTGTGAGTTCCATTCGCATACCCAACTGAAAGCAGATTAGAGACAGGCATCGGCAAAGAGTGGGCAGCATCAGGATTCTTCCACCTGAGACTGTGACAAAAACAGATTAAAAGCCAGTTACTGAAAGAGATCAACTCTATATTGTGTATAATCCCCTGCGTTTAACTAGGCTTTATTATATCAGGTATTCAAATAAAAGAGACACAAGCTGAAAATAAGGGATCTTAACTGCTGCAGTGATTCCACTTTCTGTTTAATACTTTTCTTTATCATTTCCTAACTCTGCCATGTTGACATCTCGCTTGTCAAAATGTAATCAGGAGACTTTGGGTTGCACTCAGGAAAAACTCTGTTCTCGCTTAAAGTGAAAAAATACATAAAATGTAGAGTAAACAAGATAAACGTTCAAATGTAACACCCTCTTTTGAGAATTTGTCAACAATCTTCTAAAGATTTTACTGTAGTTTTACAGCTCTTCAGAACTTACTCTCAGAAGAGTATCTGTGAAGCAGTTCCAGATTACTAAAAATGAGTTATTGATTGCTTTGTGCAATATAAACTAGGGATATAAGCAACTAGTCAACCAGCTGACAGTACCAGAGGTACTAGGAATTTCAGCTATTTGTTTTACATTTTAATTGATACCCAGTGCCGGTAAATTGTTGATTCCTAATGTTATGCAGCTATTTGCCCCCAGGTGGAGCATTGTTGTTGAGAAAGGACCCACCCGATACGGGCGTATTCTGGGTGTTCCGACTGGGCATGTTTTCCCAGGAGGAGACCTGGGCTGGCCTCAAATTTCCCTGGATAAGCTGAAAAAAAATGGCTGAATTAATTATTTTGTTATTTTAAATTTTAACATCTTTTGTCATAACATGTTTTCATATAATGTTTAACATCGGTTTATTTTAACTGTTGTTTCTTCTTTGTTGACGGTTTGACATATGAGGTGCAATGGTGCCTGATTCATTAGTGAAGAATGTGATTACTGGATTCAGAGACATTTGTTAGGACAACAGTTGTCAAATGTAAATAAATATCTGAGTGTGTCTTAGTTTTAGAGTCAGTTAGTCTAATGTTGTTTTCCGCTGGTTTAGTCGACTAAGAAGTTTGTTACCAGGAACATCCCCAATGTAAATATTACAAAGAGATGCAAGAAGACCTGGTCCTTAATTCTGGCTGTCATGTCAGTGTGCAGTGTGGCTGGTGAAAACCTTTATCTGGCTAATGACAGAGTCCAGAATCGCAAAGTACATAAAAAGAAACTAATCCACTGAATTCAGAAACAGAAAAAAATAGGATCAGACTTCAGAGAACTGGGAGGACAGTTCATGGGTTCGACCCAAAGGGACGGCTTGGGATCAGCCAGCTTAGGAATATGGAAAACTGTGTCCAACAGAGGGCAACTACAAAGGGGAGCAGAGGACCTGCATCTAATGTAAAGCCTTTCAGGTGAATAGGGAGGCAGTGACACAGGTGACAGGATGCCTCTGCAGCCCAGGCAAGTGAACACATACCGGAGATGGAAAGACGCTTTGTTGGCTTGGCAGGAAACCACCGGCAACAAACGGGCAGGGCAGTGAGCTAACAATGAATCTTTATAGCATTTGGGCTGATTGAAGATACACATACAGCCTTAAACTCACAGATTGTGACAAGGGCACTAGGAGAACACATCCTGGATCTTTACCAGAATTCATTAGATTCTTCCTTGTTCACCATTCTCCACCATGTTTCTTTGAATTTGGCTTGGTAGTTTCTGTGTAATCTTTATAACTGACACACTGAGACATAAGCTTACAGAGATGATCATTTTATAACACATGAACTCAATGTGGTCAACACGAAGATAAAAATATAATCTATGTAGGTTTACAATGCCTGTAGGCAATGAAAACAGTAAAGTAAAACTTTACAAAGAAGTAAAATACACTCATGCAGACACACAGATATTGAAGGTAGTGTGAGAACAAAAAAGGTTTTGAGCCTGTTTTTGAAGCACAGATGTAGCTGTCCTCAGGTCAACGGGCAGCTTGTTGCAAAGAACAGGACCACAGTAAGTTAAAGCACTCTCAGCACACTTAGATGATTTGATGACCTGAGTGGTCTGACTGGGTGATGCACACTGAACAAGTAAGAGTACTAGGAGGCCAAACCACTGAAAGCTTTATGAACTAATAGAATGATAATAGATGATCATTTTTATCGAACTGGGAGCCAGTGAAGTGACTTCAGTACTGGGGTAATATGTTCAAATATCCATGTACGTGTAACGACTCTGGCTGCTGCATGAACTGAAGTCATTCTTGTGATGATTTGGACTGTCCTTCTAGTAGAGCATTATAGTAGTAAACCTGCTTGGTGTAAACACATCAGTTTCCCAGAGTCAGATTAAGATAGGTATTTCATAGCCTTAACCTCCTAAGACCCGAACTTCCACAGCATGCATTTTTAATTTCTCTGATATTTGGGCTGATTGGGACCTGATGAATGTAAAAACAAACAATTACCAGATTATTATTTTTTTAGCTAATTTTTGTTTCTAAGACAAATGAGAGCCACAAATGAGGATATTTGTTTAAAATGTTGATAGAACAGTAGCAGTATAATGTCCTTGTAAGTGGATATCAGGCCATTGTAGAGCAAAATTGAGTATTTTGTTCTAAATAATCCACATATGTGGACGCAAGGTCCTAGGAGGTTAATATGTATATATTTTGGTCACCTTATTTTTTTTTTTACAAAATTGAGATGATTGTCCAAAATGATGCCAAGGTTTCTGGAATGACCCATTATGACTGGACCCATAATTTAGATAAAAATAATTTTGACCCCATTTACTCTTCTGCTAGCTGGACTACACCCCAACAATACATCAAACTCTAAAACTTCTTTACCCACAATGACAACTTAACACCACAGAAAAATTACACTGTGTTCAAGAGGACACTGTGTGTGTGTGTGTGTGTGTGTGTGTGTGTGTGTGTGTGTGTGTGTGTATCAGCACACCACATTTAGGCCATAATCTGTGCCCTGTACAAAAGGTTAATCGCAGCGTGGATTAAAAAGCCAGTGGATGTGCCTCTCTCAGTTTGTCTGACGATGACAGAGACACAAAAGCAACGGCATTTTAATCCCAACTCACCTCACTTCCTGCTATTTCCTCAGACTTTATTTGTTTGGACCCTTATACTTACTTTTACATTACTTATTTAGACTCTGATTTTTGTTTAGTACTATGGATGCAATTCACTTTTACTTATACAGCACCAAATCACCACAACAGTCACCTCAAGGCGCTTTATATTGTAAGGTAGACCCTACAATAACACATCCAGAGAAAAACCCCTATGAGCAAGCACTTTGGTGACAGTAGGGAGGAAAAACTCCCTTTTAACAGGAAGAAACAGAACCAGACTCAGGGAGGGGCGGCCATCTGCCGTGACCGGTTAGGGTGAGACAATTTACCCTGCTTTAATGTCAATAAACAAGCCACTGACTCCCAAACAATTCATGTGCTGCTGCCCTGTAGATCATATATGGCCTCTCTCATACTGAGCTAAAAGGTACATTTTTAAAATATAGATATTTGAGATATTATTTACTAGTTGCTGGGGTCTTTCTGTGTGGAGTTTGCATGTTCACCCGGTGTCTGTGTGGGTTCTCTCCAGGTACTCCGACTTCTTCCCACAGTCTAAAGGCATGCAATTAGTAGGGTTAGGTTAATTGGTGATTCTGGATTTAACATGACTGTAAATGTGGGAGTGAAAGGTTGCCTGTCTTGTCTCTTTTAGCGGCAGGTTGGAGACCTGTCTAAGGTGTACCCTGCCTCTCACCCTATGGCAGCTGGCATAGGCTCCCCCTATAAGGATAACAATGGAAGAGAATGGATGGATAGATTTATTTACTAATTGTGTAAACCAAACGGTGTTCTAAAAACAGAGACCTTCATTGCTATACAAAACATCCGCACAATCTTTGTGCTGCAGTCCCACCTTCCTGTGTCACAATCCTGATTATTAAAAGAGGGGCTATATGACACAGAGTCATTGTACAAGCTAAGCACAACAACTCTTGTGAAATTAAACAAAGACAAGCCGGGAAGATTAATTAAGGCTTTTGGCAGACAAACCGTAGCTCGTTGTATCTTATCTATGTATCTATGGCTCTGTAGCATCTGACCGTATCTTAGCAAAGCGTTGTGATTATATGCACCATCTGAGAGTCGGTTTGAACATCAAAAGAAGATTTTGTGTTAGTGTGCAAAGGTGAGCACATTATGTTATTATGTCTTAGTTGCTAAAGCTAGTCAGCCATGTGAGGTTGCCTGTTTAAAGCATGTTAATCTGGTGAAAGCTGTCAAAGATCATACATGTCAAAAGTGAACTGGAAACACGTTAGAACAGTGGAGATTATTTTTGTTTAGGATCAAGTGATCAAGCCTTGCGTTTTAAAAATTTATCAACACCATTCGTCACAAAAGATTTTTTTGTTTTATTTTAGTTTTAATTTACTGGTAGAACATTTGCTAACTGAAACTTCCCAATTCCACAAAAACTAGGCTCCACCCTGGGCCCTCTTCCCCAAACTTTCACCATTACGCAGATGACACTTAGCTATTCATAAATAACTGGACTCTTTCTGAGGAAAACCTGGACCTGGGGGACCTAAGAGAGATGGCATCCACCCCATTTTTAGAAATCTGTCCAAATTTATGACACCCCAAAACATGACTTTCTAGAGTTGGGACCAGAAGGAAAACCCCTCAAAAACCCATCCCCACAGAGACACGATTTACTCCCAGACCAACAAAAGACAAACTAAAATACAAAAAATAGACCAATTTCTAATCTTCCTTTTTTTCCAATTTTTCTTCCAATTCTTTAGATTAGTTGTTGAACATTTCCAAAAGGATGGTTTATTTGAAGAGTTTCAGTCAGGATTTAGAGATCATCACTGCACAGAAACAGCGCTGGTGAAGGTTAAGGATCCTCTTATAGCCTCTCACTCATCTAATGCTTGTCCTGCTAGACCTTTTCTTCCTGTTAAAACTGAGTTTTTTCTTTCCACTGACGCCAAGTGCTTGGTCACTGGGGGTCATGTTATTGTTGGATTTTCACCAGCGGGGTTTACTCTTTGCTCACCAAATCCAAGCACATGTTATCTCTTATTTAAACTAAAGAAACAAACTGGAGCTCTTATATTTCCCATTATACCTCTGTGGCTGCTCCAGTATTTTGATGCCCATCTAGCACCTTCCCTTCATTACTGTTCATACTGTGCCTGAAATCACCAATGCTGTCCCATAATAAAGTAAAGACAACTGCTGTATCCTACCTCTAAGCCACAGGTATAGCCTACATTCTGACCCAGCTCCTATGCCTCGGAAACCAAGGGGCCTGTGGTCATTCATTTTAATTCCTTTGGTCTGTCTTCACAGTTTTGGAATGTTATTCCCAAATATATTAACATGTATAAATACACTTATATTTAGACTTGAAGTTTAAAAAAAAAAAGTGTCCGCCAAAGTAATGTACTCTATTGCAAAGGGAGGTCTCTTGTAAGAACGGACATCTTTGTGCCCAGGTGTGTTTAATAATACAGTGTAATATATTTGCTAATCCTGGAAGTGATTATAGTTTATGTTGCCCAGCTCTAAGCTGCATTATTTGCACTTCAAGATAATTGAAAAAGCTTTTTTGCCCATTTTTTATGTTTCTACACCTTTTAATTCATTTTCTCCCTGTAATTTGTCACCTATTTTTCCAATACAAAAAACATTGTGTGTGTCGTACACAAAAAAGCAAACCCCTCCATGAATATCATAAATCATGAGTAGTGACCACTCTCACATTAAACACATTCTCTTGATCAAAACAAAACAGTACCACAAGTTATTTTCAGCTGGACAAAAACAACTTTATAAACTTTTCACTCTTTTACCTCCCAGCATCAATTCCTGCTCCCTTTTCTATTTCTAACATAGCGGGCCTCCTGCAGCTCACGTTCCCTGGACTAATCTCCGTCGGTTCAATGTTGTTCAATTAGATTCCAGTTGACATGCATTGGAAGTAGGCACTCCTCCTCGTAATTCAGCCCTCTTTATAGCCAATCTATTTTTTAATAAAGGTTCAGAGGAAAACATTAAAGTATTGATCTTTATTTATCGACCTCGGCCCAAAGCATAGTTAAAGCTGACACAAATCAATCAAAATAAATTTAAAATGATGATAGCACATAGGAGGAGCCTGGCCTCCTGTTTCGGAGAGTAATTAGGGGACTACGCAGAGAAAACCCAAGGCAATAAGAGTAACAGTAACACACACACATGCAGCAGCAGCAGCAGTCGAACGAGCTGCAGAACTGTTTAGCAGACTGCAGATTAGAAATTTGTTTTGTATTAAATGAGACGACTAAGAGGCAAGGTTAATGAAAGGGCACAGCACTTTGGGGCCGTAGTAATCCACTGAAACCCTCTCTTCACTGAATCTAATGCGCAGCTCACACACACACACTAGGACACATACATCCCTGGGAGGCAGCCTCTGGGACATCCTCTGCTTAGCAAAAACAATGGGTATTAATTTTAAAAAGTGAGTGAGAAATGGCTGGTTGGTGGTTGTCTGTGTGAAAGTCAAGTAGCCCCATGTGTATTAAATGATTTTAATCTGCCTGATGATGTCCACTGAGTAGAGAGGTCACAAAGGGTGTAGGTGCACCCAAGGGACTTAACTAGAACATGATGATCCACCTATGCTGCCCTCGCACACTGCCTGCCCTAGTTTAGGCACGCTCAGTTCAAATCATCACTGAACATTCTCCCAAATTATTGTGTGAAACGTGCATCAGGGGTGTGACATGTAATAAATCATTAGAGATGGTTATAGTAAAAAAAAAAGAGATGGTTATAGTGAAAAGTGTGCATTTTGTGTACTAACTTTATCCCTCAAATGCTAACTGACCAGTTCACATATAACCCTGTATATGTCTTTTTTTTTTTTACCCTAACCATTTAGCATATGCTAAGAGAAATCTTTTTAAAAGAGGAGGTTAAAATTCAAGTAAGAAAGTGATTTAAAGGTAAAAAATTTTACTCCCTGAAATTATGCTTGTTTAGCATGTGGCTTAAATGCAAACACTTTTAACCTTGTTGATATTAAGGTGTCCTGATTGCCAGGCTTGGTAGCCATGGATCGGTCCACCAGGGACTCTGCTGCTGGCCGCCGCCCGGCACACAATGCACCCGACCCCTAGGATGCTTCCTGTGGGTGGTGGGCCTGTAGGAGAATGGACCCATGTCCCTTTTTCGGGATGTGCCTGGCCGGGTCCCATGGACTAAGGCCCGCCACCAGACACTCACCCTCGGGCATCCCACATGGGCCTGGCTCCAAAGCGGGGCCCTATCTTGGGCAAGGTGAACTGTTCCCTTGGTGTTCTAATCACAGGGGTCTTCTGAATCACTCTTTGTCTGGTCCCTCACTCAGGACCATTTTACCATGGGAGACCCTACCAGGGGTAAAAGCCCCAGACAACATAGCCCCTGGGACAAACACCCTCCACCACGATAAGGCAGTGATTCACGGAGGGGATTCAGAGTAGAGCCGCTTCTCTTCCACATCGAAAGAAGCCAGTTGAGGTGGTTTGGACATCTGACAAGGATGCCTGCTGGGCACCTCTTGGGTGAGGTGTTCTGGGCATGTCCCACCAAGAGAATGCCCCCGGGCAGACCCAGGACACACTGGAGAGATTATATCTCTCGGCTGGCCTGGAAAAGCCTTGGTGTTCCCCCGGACAAGCTGGAGGAGGTGGCTGGGGAGAGGGAGGTCTGGGCTTCTCTGCTTAGGCTGCTGCCCCTGAGACCCATCCCCAGATAAGTGGAAGATGCATGGATGGATGGATGGATGGATGTTAAAGTGTAAATCAAGGCACTAGGATTTGTTGGTTTGAATGTTGTGCCTGATCAAACACCTACAGGCTTTTGGGTACAGATGACCTCATAGAAGGTCATCATGTCACAGCAACTGTGACATGCTCTATATCTACAATGATTTCTTTTTTTAAAGTCATGAATATAAGTTTTACTATGTACTAAGTAAATTGCATTTTCTGCTTTCTTTCTATCCTATTTTCCTATTATAACTCCTTATTAATTATAAAAGAAAAAAGAATTTAAACAGAACATATATATGAAGATGAGAAGCTTTAGTTCAACCTTCTATTGTGTTAGGGAAAATATATTAAAATGACCTACAGGGGATAATTACTTTTAAAAAGTCAAAGATTTCAATTATTTATAAACTTGACTGAAGGTGATTGAATAACAATGCAAACTTTTAACATACCAAATTCAAAATACTTGGAATCCACTTCAAATACTAACAATTTCTGGTGTTCTGGTATTTCAGCGATTCTCTCAAATATCTGACCTATGACAGAGACACTACAAAAGAGGAACAGTTGCAGATGTGTTTTAGTGGATTCTGCACAAGACAGTCTACATGTTTGGCTCATATTAATAAATGGTAAATACTCTACTTGAGCACTAAAAGTGATTTATACAGCATGTCTCATTCACACACACACATACAAAAGGTCTAAGTGCTTTCTCTCTGACATTCACACACACTCACACTCCAATGAAGGCATGGGAAAAAACTCAAAACCTCTAACTTCCAATTAAGTTGAGGACCTGCTTGACCTCCTAATCTACAACCACACCCACCAATGTGATAATATTAGCCATAAGGCTGATTCAACCATAAGATCAAATTAAATCTATGAAGTGTATAGATTTAGACATAATGTCAATTCATGAGCTGAATCACAGGAAAAATTGAGCACCAAGAAGACATTCCATCAAGGTGTCCCCAACCCAGCCAAGAGATGTAATTGCAAGAGTGTGTTTAAGGTTCTACTGTGGTCTCTTACCAGTTGGATGTGCCAGAAACACCTCACCTCGGAAGTGTCCAGGTTTCTCATTAGCAATCTAGTGGGATGCACAAACCACCCAAACTGGCTCTTCATCTGTGAAGGAATAGTAGCTCTACTCATGAGAGTAGAAAGAAAAGGGATAAACCAGACACCTTGGGAACTCTATGCTTTTCCAACTGGAAACTATGGCCTCAAGGAAATTTAAGAGTTTTTTTTTTTAAATCTTGTGTCAACCCTTGGAGGGTACCAAGCAGCACTCACCAAGACTAAAAACAGAAGCCAATGAAGAAGTTTCATAAGCTGCATTTCCTCTAATGGCCACTTGAGGCTGGTTTCAAAAACAAATAAACACATGTAAATTCCCATGTTGAAATGCACAAGTTTGAAACATTAAAAAACAACTTTGCAGTGAGTTATTTCCTTTCATTCATTTAGATACCAAAGCTGGGAGCTGTCTTATGTTAAAGTGTGTGATCCAAACATCATATCATTATCTAAGGCTGTGGCTTTCACTCTTTAACTATCCAATTCTACCAGACTAGCAATAAGTTGGGTGAGCAGGAATCAAAGAAGGAGAGAGAGACCAAACAGGCTACAGAGCAAGGATGGAAGGCAGAGACGCGTCAACATTGGTCATCGAGTTTTGAGGCATCTATAGGCATTTAAAGAAGTCACAAGTAACATTTAAAGATGTCATTAGTTGCAGCTGACTGATGTATTTAAACTTCAGTTGGTTGGTTTCTGTACTTAAACAAAAAGCATTATAGCTCTGCACCTGGTGTAGCAGAAAGTCCTGCAAGCCCCCCTGTCTATATAATGGTAAAACCTGTAAACCTTGCAGCATTGGTTGAAAAGTTGACAGGTTGATTTATGCCGTAGTTTTCTATGTGCATTGATATGAAGACCTCAAACGCAAATTTTAAATCATGGAGGATACAACTTGATCACACGTTACATTGGAAACTAGGGGTGCACTTCAGCTTTGATTAGATGCTATAACTGTTCAGCAGAGCCATCTTTAGATTTTCTATTATCCGTCTGTCTTGCGATTGATGACTACATTCATTTTCTTTGAGAATTGAAGCACAGTGTGGAACATTAATTCTTCTAGTTCTCTTCAGAGAAAACATATCATTCTGTTTTATGTTGTTAAAAGTCTTGTGTCACTGTTCTGACCCTGCAAAAGCAATGTTTTTGATAACCCACAACAGATGAGGTAACATGAACATCATGTAGCCAGCTAGTCCTGTCTATCAATCTCTGAATGTACAGTGTGCACTGTGTGTAGAATTTCGAGGTCAAAATGATTTTAAGTCATTTTGGGATAAGGCTGTAACGGGACAAAAATGTGCAAAGTGACGCATTATGAACACTTTCTGGATGCACTGTGTATGAATTCCATTTGCCAGCCAGTGCTATAGATAGACTATAACTCTGAGGTACCCACAGTCAGAACTTTTGTATATCTACATAGAATTTGACTGGCCAGTAGGTATGTGGGCCATAAACATTAACTTTCATGCATTGTAAACTGAACTGTTGAGAAGATTACATTAGATCACAGTGAATTTCTTCTATATTTTTATGATTTTTATGTCCTCCCCTCACCCCCAACCAGTTGTGGCAGCTGCTCCTAGTTGCCAAGTGCTTGCTCACATAGGGTCATCTGATCATTAGGGTTTTCCGTGAAGCGCCTTGAGGTGACTGTTGTTGCGATTTTATGATATAAAAATGAAGCTGAATTGAATTGAGCTGAATTAAATGCTGTTAAAATAATTGACTCACTATGTATTTGTATGTTGTGTGAAATGTACTGTATATGGAAAGCCACAAGGATGAGTACATGATGCTGGAGGAAAAGTGGGACAGGGATATTACAAGAAAATTCACGTTTTTGAATAAAAAGCCACTTTATTAAACATTATTATTGTTTAATAGAGAAATCAAACAACTATGTGTGTTGTTAGTCAGAATGTTATAACCTCGAGTTTTAAACCTAAAAAAAGGTTAGTGTGATATTCCCATTCTTGCTTGACATAGTTTGACTCATAATTTAGGGCTAACAGTAAGAATATGGTAGACATTCAGAAGAACATTATAGAGAGATAAGCTTCCAGCTAACCTTTTCAAAATAAAACACCAGTTCAGCATGTTCATTCCAACAAGGTAGTGAGATATGTTGACTTCTTTATTTAACCATTTGTACTTGACTATTGAAGTTAGAACGTAGGCACAAAAAAGCAGCTGTTATCAGGTCGATTCAATTTTAAAAATTCATACCTCTGAGGAATGTAGTCAAATGCCTTCTCCAAGTCAAGATTTACCACATTAAAACTAAGAACTCCTGAAATTAGTAGCAAAATATGATTTGGTTGAAAAAATGTTATTAGTTAAAGAAATGTGTTAATTGCACTGTGTGCCGCTGCATTTGGACACCTTGCTCAGATTGGCTGACTGGACTGCCAACTAGAAAAAGCAGCGCTGAACAATATTCTTTTTTAAAGCCATCTCTTAGATTCCCTCACAAACTACCTCTGCTGCTCTCTTTTGAACCTAGACACCCTGCAGTCCGCCATTACCAACACCTCAGCTCCAGTCATCTTGCTACTTTTAATTCATATCTTCTTTTCTCAAGAAAAATCTTTCCTTCTTCTATACCAAGGAACCACTGTCAAGCCAGGCATTTCAGCCCGGGTGGGATATTAATGAGTTTACAAGGACCTTCCCGGTCTAATTATGTCGAGCAACTGCTGTCTCTTACTGGGCCACGGCTCCCGGAGGAGAACACAAATCTACCAGGCAAGCAAAACTCGCCTACTTTTGACAAAACACTCGACACACGAGGATACAAATAACGCCGGGCATCCTTCATTACCACTGCTGCGATGTCGCGGGCAAGATTAATACCACCGCCCAGCATCGCCACCCCAAATTTAACCTGAAAAATACTTGACTTTGGCATTAAGACAATGGCTATTAGTGAGGGTAGGATTGTGGAAGTGCAGAGATGAGGGACTACATCTTCGTGGGGAGATCGTGTAAGAGAGCTCCAAATACTGTAAGTACCATTAAAGTGATTGGATGTGACCTTTTTACAGGCTCAGCTATTTAACATGTTCATGAAAGTTTCTCCACCTTGCTGACATTTGAATAGTGACACCAGCACTGGAAAACAAAAACTCGAAAGCTATGTAACTCTGCCTCTTCTTCAACGGAAAAAAATCTTTGAATTTTATACTATATTGACTTGTAGGTTTTTTTTTTTGATTTGGCATGGTTTATAGGATAAATAAAAGCAAATATGAAGCATTTTTCTTGGCCTCAAATGAGCTAAACAATTCAATTATTTATATAGTGAATGATCAAATCTCATGCCATCTATATTACAATTTAATATAAAAGAGAGAACTAGAATTATTAAGAAAAACATCAACAACATCATTAATTAAGAATTAAGGCATATATTTCCATTAAAATGCAAAAACCTATGGTATTTCAGTGGTACTGGTGCCAAATCCAAGTATTTTCATCTCACAAAAGTCATATCTAGAACTCTGCTGCAAGAAAGGAGGATACAGCAAGGATGAAATATCAGCCGATCCTGCTGACCACAGGGTAAAATATTTCAGGAGCCCAAAGCCAGAGCATCTCTTGAGTGATTATTAAACATAAATCAAAAGTGGGAATGTAATGGTGTCTCTACCTAGTTTCTTTCTTATCTGGATATATCATCCCACTACATATATTGTATTATACATATCTACCTTAACCAAATGTTTTATTTTTTTTATAGTATTCTATAAAAAAATAAAACATTTGGTTGGAAGCCTCGTTGGAAGCCTAACTACATTTCCTTCGTGTAATATACTTAAGCCATCTTGAGTGGCACCTTAATGACACCTTATTCTTTTACACTGTTATGGTTGTTTAGTTAATATCAACCAAACTTACCAGATTCCTGCAGAATAGCTAAGAGCTAGGTTGTGTGTCATGGCCTCCATTCTTGCTAACATTATCTTTAGAAAAATCATATCTGAGTGAAATGCTAATTGTCTAGATTGTCACATGCGTTCACCTTCTAATGTAATCCATGAGCATACCTTATGTAAAATAACAAATAATGCTGATTTTTAACCAGCAACGCATCACATAACAGTACATCTGCTTTCTACAGTAATGTAAGATGGGGGTGGTTAGTCAGCTAGCTGTTGTCAATATAGCTAGCAATACTCAGATACAATTCAGTTCAATTAAATTTTATTTATACAGCACCAATTCACAACAACAGTCACTTCAAGGCACTTTATATTGTAAGGTAGGCCCTACAATAATACATTCAGAGAAAAAGCCCACAATCCTACCCCTTATGAGCAAGCACTTTGGTGCAAGTGGGAAGGAAAAACTCCCTTTTAACAGGAAGAAACCGGCAGAACCAGGCTCAGGGAGGGGCGGCCATCTGCCGCAACCGTTTGGGGAGGCAGAAGGAAGACAGGATAAAAGACAGCTGTGTGAATGGCAGACACTGAGAAAGGCTAGTCTTTCACTCACTGTACAAGAGACATGAAGTACGCTACATATTACACAGGAAGACGAAACACTAAATATATATTTTAAATATATATATTGGGTCAGAATTAAGGAAGTTGAAGAAATTATGTAAAGTAATTCTGGAAATAAAAGAACTAATTTAAAAAATTCAAAGATACCATTTCTCTTTGTGTTCTCTATTCTGTTCATCCACCTGTTTTCAGTTCTCCACTTCTGACATGTTGACCATTCTGTTGCAGTGGTACATGGCCATCATTACAACCATGAAACTCAATTTAACTGAATTTTCCACAGACATCAGTTTCAGTCTAGCAGAAGTAACTGATACAAGTTTGATCAAAGTTTGAACAGAAGGAGCTGAAGTGCTGCAGCTTGTTCAGAGTATGTCCACTTTGCAAACAGTGAATGACCATTGAAATGCGGCTCTGAGAACCAAATGACATCACCGCCATACCTTATGCAAATATCCTGTAGGATCCATTACACAGCAGGAGAGATAAGTGCGTCCAGAGCGGAGCAAGGCCCACTCACACTCACAGCTAACCTCTTGTACATTATATTTTCACTCTCTCACTAACACACAGTGGGTAGCGCATTAGGCATAAGTTTGCTCACACACGTACACACACACACTTATCTCTCCCTTCTAATACAGAAATAAGACACTTGACACTGCAGTGATGGCAGTGACACTGTGCATGGTGGAGGTGATGGAGTATAATGGCCTTTTAAATTCGTATTCCCAAAGAGAGCGAAAAAGAGTAAGGTTAGCGTTAAGCTACCTCTGACTTCATCTGTACTTAGAGGTTGTATTTACATCCAGCACAAGCTAACCAAAAGGATGGCAGCTTTATATTTGCTTTTGTAGGTCAGCTAAAAGCAAAAAGTGTCATAGCTGCATTACTAGCTAGCGCCATATTCTTAACAACGGGCTGTAAAACTGTTGAACCCATGCCACAATCTATTTCACATAAACATTTGGGTGTGTCAAAAAAACTACACATGGCACTTAGATAGCAACATTATTTTTACAAAAAGGTTCTTTTAGAATTAGTTTTATTTACCTTCAATACTAAATTTTCTTTATAACAAGAGTTTGATTTCCTTTTTAACATTTGGTTAGGCATGGGACAGCAACACTTCAACCTTTCTTTTTGCTTTAAGAGTTTTAGAAATAAGCTCATCATTGGTCTTCCCTCTCCTTTGAGGGCATATCATGCCATCATCTTGCAACCTTATGAGTTCATTTCCATTCATGGAAAACCATGAATGGAAATGTTTCCAATGGGCTTTGGTCCACTTTCTTGGGAGTCAAAGCCACACTCTTCTTGCCTCGTAAGTTTCAGTGTCTGTGGATTTCCCCTTGAAGACTTTAACTTTATTACTTGCAGATTAAATTAATGAAGTTCTTCCAGTGAGAAAATATGAAGCCCCAAACCTGCATCACTTAGCGCAAGAGATGAAGATGTTTCTGGAAGATGTGGGAGTTTTTTTTAGTAAGTTGAGAGTACACAAAGATGAAAACATTTGCGCAGACTTCCAGTCTGCAAATAAATGAAAATTTGCCTAAAAAAATAATCGGTAAATGTGAAGTTAAATATTTTTTAGGAATCAATAAGAGATTAATTGCTACTCAAAATATTATTAAGGACACCTCACCTAAAGGATGAATTAAGTTATATAATAACTTCTAATTATATAATTAAGTTATTTGGCTACTACAATGACCTGTGTAGTAGCCAAAATATAAATATAATCCCAATATTTTTTAATATAAGCAGTAAGATTGCCTGTAGGTATATCTTCTGTCTTCGGTCCTCATTAGATGACACACAATTTATGTCCAGTGCCAATGTTCAGTGACTATGCGGATAATAGTGCTCTCAATGTAGTCATCCAGAAAAGAGCATCATAGAGTAGGTTTGCACAAAGCTTGTTCCCTCTTTGTGCCAGATATGAGGCTTGTAAGTTTAGAACCTGTAACAGATCAGATTGAAAAAGAAAAACAACAGTTTTTATAGAGCAAAAAAGAGCACAAAAAAAAAAAAGATTTCTAAAGGGAACATTTATTGTATTTATTTTTATTTTATTTTATTTTCCTCAAATGTGTCAAATATATATTTTTATATATATTTAAATGTCCACTGAGCTGTGAGCCAGGGGGCGGTAATGCGCCTTAACATTGGTTGCCAACCAAGAAGAAGAAGAAGCTATGAGCCAGGAGGGAGGGGGTGTCACTACCCGATCCGTACCGGAAACCCGATCGGTACCCCGCATGCGCAAATCTTACGTCACTTCCTCTCTTTGCCAACATTGCGACATTCAATATATTTGAATGATATGGTTAGCGCCCAGTTAGCTCCTTGCATTTCTCAGCAGCTCTGCCTCCTTTTCAACTACCGGGACATTTAAACAATGGATTATCCGTATACAAACAAACTCATGCTTTTCTCCTCAACAGAGAGCGTTCCCCGATTGAACAACAGCGCCGTAAAATAAGAAGAATGGCGCCTAATTACAGAGTTAATAATACAGACTTTGTAATATCTCACGTGTAGATTCATCAGACAGATGAAGTGTTTACTGACAATTGACAGTGATAGCGGTCCGACTTTGCACATGCGCAGTAAGGACCGGGGAGTCCTGATCCGTAACTATCTTTTTATTTTTCGTTTTTGTCTACATTATATTGAAATGCTTCATTATTGGAAACATTTTAAGAGATACTTATTATTCTTAACATCTTAACAGATACTCTGACCCGTAACTATCGTAAAACGCTTCGACCGGAAGTAGACACCTTTCGCTCATGCGGGGTACCGATCGGGTTTCCGGTACGGATCGGGTAGTGACAGGGGGTGGGTGAGTGAGTGAGTGAGTGAGTGAGTGATTCGCTTACGCTACGATTCAGCACAGTAAGGGAGGGGGTGAGTGAGTGAGTGATTCACTTACGCTACGATCAGTGTTGCCAACTTAGCGACTTTGTCGCTATATTTAGCGAGTTTTCAGACCCCCTTAGCGACTTTTTTTCTAAAAAGCAACTAGCAACAAATCTGGTGACTTTTTCTGGTGTTATTGGAGACTTAGGCTATGTTCACACTGCAGGTCTAAATGCTCAATTCTGATTTTTTGATCAAATCCGATTTTTTTGTCTGCTTGTTCACACTACAGATAAAATGCGACAGCAAACGTGCTCTAGTGTGAACGCTCAAAGGCTCAAATGCGCAAAAGAAGACGTCACTAGGGATGGGTACCGGTATCCGGTGCCATGATGGTACCGGTTCTGTCATAAACGGTAGTAACCAGACCGAAAAACAGCGCACATTTCGGTGCTTTATTTCGGTGCTTTTTTTTTTTCCTGAGATGTCATACACTTTAGATTCTAGCCAATCATTTTACGTTTCCGAGGATAGTAGGCGGGTCCAGGTACGTGCGTTCTTTTAGAGCAGAGCTACAGATTAAAAATGCCCAAGGCGAAGCGGTCAAAAGTCTGGCTGTACTTCACAGAAAAATATGCAAACTCAGCAGCCTGCAATAAGTGCTTTAACCCTTTAAGACCTACCATAGAACCAAGTCCGCCAGAGCTTATAGTATATTTTTACATGCTGTGGAGCCATTTTTTGGAGCATTTCAAGTTGCTATACATCAATACAACCATTATAGCCCAAATTTTAATAATATGTCTGCATTAAGTGCATAGTAATTACATAAATTGCAAAAAAGTGCAATAAACTACAAAAAAATTTAAAATCGTTTTTGTTTTTTTAACATATATTTCTAGTTAGAGAAATTTAAGAGGCTTATCCCTCAAAACTGTAAATACAAAAAAGTTGCACAAACTAGTTTCCCACCAAAGGAAATTTATTTTAAGTGTCTTCATAGTTTTATTTTTGAGATACACCAATTTTCATATACTGCAGGAAAAACGAAAAAATATATTATAGTGCAAATTTGCAAAATAACAGCATATGCATCAAAATAAAATATTTCCAGCAGTGCAATATGAGTCCTCAGCATCCCAGAATCGACACAGAAAGTCATAAAGTCAAACATAACTTTTAAAAACACAAGTATAGGTTCATAAGGCCACGATGGTAAAAAACTACATTTCCGCAAAATGACGTCACTTCCGGTTTCGGGCAGGTCATGCCGGACATGTGATAGTTCGCGCTGATGGACGTAGGAAGTGTTACAAACAGCTGATGGGATCGGCAAAGCGTGTTTCTGGAATATTATGTTTTTGTTGCTGCAAGTGCTTTTTATGCAGTTTTTGCAAAGCTATATGTGGAAGGAAACTGTGACCTAGGACAAGCTGATGGCATAAGATGTAAGTACAACTCCTCCGGTTTCATATGCAAAAAAAATTATTGCGCTAGCTTACGTGGTTGCAGTTCTACCGGGATTTAAAAATAGTTACGCAAAATGGAGCGTGTCCGCTCCGACCGGCTTTAAAGGGTTAAGCTGATACTGTGATACTGTCAAAGGAGGTAACACCTCAAATCCGATGAAACACCTGGCGACGCGTAGCGTTTTTTTTTAAAAGCCGAGAAATGCGCCATATTTGATAGCTTGCTGCGAGACCTCACACTGAGCGCATCTACTGCGGGTGTGGTGCCTGTTATCGGACCCGGAGTTAGCAACATCCCCCAAAAACCCGAAGAGTAGAGTCCTGGCCCCTAGCCCTGCCAGTGTAGCAGGAATGATGACGGATGATGATGGCAGCAGCAGCCGTTCTTCTCTGCGTGAGTAGCTTAATGTTGTTCCAGTGTAATTTACGTTGAGTAGGCTAACCACGTTATTACATTAATGTATGTAAGGTGAACTAGCAAACATCATCATAGCTACATGCGGCTGTCTTCTTGTTTGATGGCAGATACTCCCTTTCACCCTGGCCAAAAAGGCTAAAATGACCAAAGAAAAAGTGGAAAACAGTTAAACATGAGAGGTTTTTGGACAAAGTTTGTGTCTTTTCCATTGTTTAAGCACTGCTTCCAGCCAAGAATGATACCATATATGCCCCATAGCTGCAGAAAAGGCTAACATTGTTATCTTTTTACAAAAAAAACAGCTGAACATGAGAGGTTTTTGGACCAATTTTGTGTTCTCCATTTTTTAAGCACCGGTTTGAGCACCGGTTTGAGCACCGTTTAAGCACCGGCACCGTTTCAAAAGTACCGGTTTGGCACCGGTATCGGATAAAACCTAAACAATACCCATCCCTAGATGTCACACACAACGGCTCTGTTTAGACCCAGAGCAAACAATATTGTTTGACTGATGGCCCTTAATATAAAGACTTCGGACTTTACGTTTCCCAATTTTTGCTTTAAGTTATTTTGTTATTTACATAATAATGTAAATAACCTAATAATTATCCTTATTGCTGTTTTAACCCTTTAAAGCTGGTCAGAGCGGGCACGCTCCGTTTTGCGTAACTATTTTTAAATCCCTGTAGAACCGGAACCGCGTAAGCTAGCGCAATAACACACTTTGCCGATCCGATCAGCTGTTCATAACACTTCCCACATGGATGATCTGATATCCTCGTGTTGGTGTTGTTCCCAGACCATCATGAAAATGTTGTTCCAGGTTCAACATTGTGACCAATCACATTGTTGTGACGTTATTCTTTTGCGCGCCAAGCCATTCGTGCATTTATGAAATTCCAATGTTGCAGGGACAATATCAATTCTGCTTACTGTTTATTAAAGGGTTACGGTTAGGGTTAGGGTCAGGGTCAGGGCCCGTTGATTGATCGGTGGACAGAGGCGGTTTCTCGCAGCTTAAGTACAGTTTTTTGTTTTACGCCGGTTTTTCCCGAAGTCGCAAAAGTATGACGTCACAACATTCTGATTGGTCACTTGCAATGTTGATCCTGGAACAACATTTAGTATGATGATCTGGGAACAACACCAACACGAGGAAATCAGATCGTGCCTTCCCACATTGAAAAAGACGTCAACAGAACTATCGCATGTCCGCCATTTCCTGCCCAAAACCGGAAGTGATGTCATTTTCGCTTTAAAAGCCTATACTGGTGTTTTTATAAGTCATGTTTGACTCTATACTTTTCTGAATAGTTTCTGGGATGCTTAGAACTCGAATTGCACTGCTGGAAATAGTTTATTTTGATGCACATGCTGTTTTCTTTGTAAATTTGCATCATCGGATTGTTTTTTGTTTTTCCTGCAGTATATAAAAATTGCTGTATCTCCAAAATAAAACTATGAAGACACTCAAAATAAATTTCCTGTTGTTGTAAACAATTTTTTGCAACTTTTTTGTATTTAAAGTTTTGAGGGATAAGCCTCTTAAATTTCTCCAAGTAGAAATATATGTAAAAAAAACAAAAACGATTTTCAATTTTTTTGTAGTTTATTGCACTTTTTTGCAATTAATGTAGTTACTATGGACTTAATGCAAAGATACTATTAAAATATGGGCTATAACAGTTGTATTGTTATAAAAAAAAATAATAATATAAGCTCTGGCGGACTTTGTTCTGTGGTAGGTCTCAAAGGGTTAAAGAGGAGCGGTGCTTCAAAGGATAGTTGCAGATTTCTGTCAGAATCTGCCGATTATACAGTACAAATAAAATGTTCACGTTTCTCCAACGTTGTCTTCCCAACAGTTTCACTAACATCTACACTGGATGGACAGGAAGCATTCGCGATGTCTTCTCCGGCGCTGATAATTGGCGTCTGTCTTGTGTCAGTGACGTAAAAGACGGATTTAATGCGACATGACCATTCACACATCAGTCGCTTTCTAAAACATCGGATATGTATTGGATTCAGTACCACATACGAAAGTGACCCAGATCGGATTTGAAAATATCGGATTTGTGCCGTTCACACTGTCACACCATGATCGGATATGGGTCGCATAGGGTCAAAAAAAATCGGATTTGATGCGCTTTCGCCTGCAGTGTGAACGTAGCCTTATTTATGACGACTTTTTGACGTGAAAGCGCTCTTACTCTCAACAAGCAGCGGGTGCTGCCGTGGGCACCTCGCCCGTTCCAAAGCGCTCACGGGCGGAGGATAGTCCTCCCCCAGCTGCTATCAGGGCAGGAGATGTTCACACCTATGCGTCCAAACTGCAAATGAATCACGCATGAGCGAAGCCGCTGCTCCCGCACTGACTGTAACGCAGTCAGTTCTTCTTTTACTCTTATGCTGTTTTGTGGATCACAAGGTTTAAAACTACTTATAAACACACACACACAAAGTAACTCCACCAGAGTGCCTATTTCAGGTTACTTTTGCTGATCCAAGCCCGGATAAAGGAGCAGGGTTGGAATTGCGACATTGAAAAAAAACAATAATTGCTAAAAGAAATTTAATTTGTAGTTCTAAATAAACTCTAAATGCATTTAGGATGTTTTTTACTCACTTTATGTCTCTTCCACGATGTTATTTCTCTCTACAACAACGTAGGTTACAATTACATTAGCATGACCAATTATGCAAATTAGGCGATGACGTCATTTAGCGACTTCTAGCGACTTTTAGGACAGCCAATAGCGATTTTCCTTACTGAGGAGTTGGCAACACTGACTACGATTCAGCACAGTAAGGGAGGGGGTGAGTAACTCAAATGTGTTGTTAGCATGTTAGCTGAGCGATGCTACTGTGAACCGAGGAGCTATTGTCTTGATGTGAGCTTCTACTCGGGTTTTTCTTCCAGTTCAGAGCAGAAATGTTTTTGTTAAGAAACTGGCTGTTGTTTTTTTCCACACAATTTTAATTTTAAGCTAGATATATTTCTACTAATGAAATTAGTTTGCTAACAGCGACAGGGATGAGTCAGTGAGTCAGTTGGGCTTGTGAATCATGATTCACGAGTCAGTAAAGTGATTCTCGAGTATTGAACGATTTGTTCATGATTCACACATCACTAGTTGTCGTTGAAAACAACACCATCAGACTTGTTCTAACCTATTGTCTCAAGTGCAAAAGACTGGAAAGAAATAGGAAAGGGAGAGATGTCATATCGTCTAATAATGGGTAATAACAGTGCATAATTTAAGACATCCAGGAAGCTCAAAGTGTTACACTGGATCATGCATATGTAAAGCCACAGCAAACTAATTTCAGCTGTTTAATGACTCTGTGATGTAAGTGTAATTTTTTTTAATTACTTTAACTCATTTTCCTGTGGAACACATTGAAATGAATCATGAGAACCCATTTTAAATATGCCACGTAAACTAGCCTAATAAGGACCTATACTATAGGTGCATCTCTACCAAAACATGAAGTCATGTGTTGTTTAAAAGCTCCGTGTTCCAATATACTCTGTTGTATAGTAGTTCAGCCCATAGTTCAACTTCATCCTAAGACCTTCTAATAGATTTATCTGTCCCTGTCTGATGTTTTTCTAAAGCAAAGAATATTATATTTGTATTAATGGCAAGACGTAACAGAGGAAGCTCAGTGCTGAAGCCAAAGAAAAGTAGATGTGATGTGCTTTTCAGATTGAGTTATAATAAATTAACAGAGATTAAAAAAGGATACATTACAAGGATACTGAAGTTAAAAAAGGATACACACAGCACCTTTATCTTTCAACAACATCAACCCTTCCACTGGCATGACTAGAGATATAAAAAGAGGGATGAGAGAGGGGTCAGTGCTGGCCACTCTGTTTTTTTCTCACGCCTCAATAATAGATGTTTTAAAGTTTAAGTGCTGCCAGAGGGCTGCGAGCCCTGCTGTTCATTAAGTCAGCCACTGCCATGGAGCAGCATTTACATCGACAGTGCTCTGAACGCCTGCTCTGTCTGAGCAATTACATCTACTCTAAAGTGCTGGATAACAGTCAGGGACAGGAGAGGAGTGGAGAGAAGAGGAGAGAAGGACGAAAAAAGGAGAGGAAGACAAGAGTAGAGATGCTAGGCTGAAAACGAAGAATGTCATAATGGAGAGAAAGAAAGGAATAAACAACTCTTACCCATACCAACACACACGCACACATGCTTCGGGTAACATTAAAGCACCATGAGACACCAGCAGCTCACACGACAAAACAACAGCCTTCACATTCGTCACCGCACACTCCCTCCGAAAAACACAATCAGTTGCTTATGTAGCCACGAGACGGGAGGCAGGGAGGATGGCCCTCGGCGACATATGTGTTCCATCATGCTTGTCACAACAACACGTTTCATCTGCTAAATACACTCCACCAGACAACAAATCCGCCAGAACGCTAAGAGCAACACAAATTTGTTTACAGACGAAGTGACGTCTCACAAATACATCCAGAGGTAGACGGCAGACAACAGAGACAGATAATGCTGGTGCTGCTAGCACTTCTTTCACTTGTAATCCCTTTGGCATCTATTGATGAACAAAGAAACTGGATTCAAAGATCTTTGAATTTGCTGCTTTTTAACTAATTTCACATAGAATGCTTCATGTTTTATGCGTTCTTTTTAAGTTGCCACTCCTAAATTTCCATAATCAGGCTTCTCCTTAAAATGGAGCAAAGTAATGGCAAAGAGGCAACTAGGGGAAAGTCAGAAAGGCACTACACATTACACACACACACAATTCAATTTAGTTCCATTTTATTTATACAACACCAAATCACACCCTGTGGTAGGACTCGACTTAAGCGGTCAAAGAAGTGCAGGAGACTGATGCTGTCCAGTGTAGCAAGTGATTTATTCACCATTTTGTGACCCAAACAATATTTGCAAAGAAACAAATAAGAAACTCAACTCCATAATTAACTCAGTTCAAATAAACATAACTGAACTTAAATCAACAGAAATTAAGGTCAAACTGCACACAGCTACACTGACCTCAACCTTTCTCCCGAAACACCCGAGTTCATCTGCTTAAATAGTCCACTTAATCACACAATTTCTCCTCTGGACTATTCCATTCAGTAGGTAGGTAAGATGAACATGATTATAGTCAAATCTCTACTACTCCTCTTTACTGGCAACATAAACTCTGGTGTAATCAATACATATCACAACAATAAATCTATTTCTTTATAAACCCTCTAAAATCAGCTCTATTAAATTATAAGAGTTCTTCCCCTTCTGCACTTGGTCTCTTCCTGTGACCTCAGATGAACCCAAAAGGTATAAAGCAGGAAGTAAAACCACATTTCCTCCTTTTGTTTCTGGAAGACAGGTAGGTAAGGTAAGTTCTAAACAATACAAATTAACAGTTGAAATAAATAACATGTTAACTTAACAAACTTGTAGGGATTGATTTAAACCAAGATATTATATTATATAATCTGTAAAAGTGCAAAACATAAACAAACCCGGGATAGTAGATGTTTGCCTATTGCAGATTACATGTGAAATATGGTTAAATCAAAACAAGAATGTTAACTAAGAAGATAGACAAATGGTCTTCTCACCCACTTTGTCACACACCCACAATAATACAACAGAGAAAAACCCAACAATCAAATGACCCCCTATGTGCAAGCACTTTGGCGACAGTGGGAAGGAAAAACTCTCTTTTAACAGGAAGTAACCTGCAGCAGAACCAGGCTCATGGAGGGGCGGGGCCATCTGGTGTGACTGGATGAAGTTAGGGGAGGAAATATTAGCAAACTGTATGTTTTGTATATAACTACTAAATACTCTATGTTCACATTAGTTGGGGAAGCACTAAGGGGTAGGGTTGCATGACATTTTAGCTAAACAAGCGTAGTTTTAGAAACTAGAAGATGTTTAACAAGTAAAAATTAACCTAGCCCTAACTGTAAACATATTTTCTGTAACTATGTTGGTTTTTGTGTATTCTCTGTGGGATGAAGGAAGATCATATGAAGCCAGGAACAAAATCATTATGAAAAAAATTCAATTAACCAAAAATACCTGTTTGGGTTTTTTTTCTATTGGAGTGTGGAGTTCCTGTCAGAACAGAGCAGGAATCAAACATTTAAGACAATGCTCACATGCATTCACATGCTGCATGAATGGAGGAGGTCATCTCTGAGCAGTTGTTGCAAAGTGGCTTGCATAAGCACACCAAATATGGAATAAAGGAGCTTAAATAGCATAGTCTCTATGAGATAGTTGAATTGGATATGAAGAAATGCATCAGTTCACTGCATTAAGATTAGTTCATCTGATTTCTGATCATGCTTACCTACAACCAACACAATTTTGGGTGACATTTAATGTGACTCGTTCAGATGTTAGTGTGTACATTGATTTTAAACACATAATCACTTTTTATGTAGCCAGCCACATATATAGTAGACCAAACATGGAGGAGAAGAGAACTCATAGGTGTTTGAGTGCCGTGGAGACTCATTTTAATTTGCGTCTGCACCTTCAGACTCAAGATATGAAGGTTCATAACTGTTTTATCAGTTTTATCAGCAGGGTCCCATTCAACAAAGGAGCGAAAATGCAAAGGAAAGGGGCAACATAACTGTTACATACACTTCAAAGAAAGGTTCACTAACAGCAGCTAACAGCAGCTAACAACTGCAAAAACAGCACTACACTCACTACAGATGAATGGCAGCCAGAGTTGTTTGTCCTGCAGCACCCACCATAGATAGGATTAACTTGAACTGGGAGGAGTAAGAAAATAGATCAGGTCTCCTTACTGAGAGTTTAAGAATCTTGTGTTTGATTAGAGCCACCATTATCTATAAATGTAACAGAAAAACACTATAAAGCTCCCAGCTGAGTTTCCTTTGCCATTTTCCTTAAACATTATGTGTCACCACGTTCTTAAGAAGTGAGATTTGGTTGTGACAGACTTACTGTAGAAGCTTGTCTACACATGGGTGTATATAAGAAGGGATTGGCCAGGGGACTGGGATGCCCGAGGGCATGTGTTAGAAAGGTAAAAAATGACAGGGCTTGAAAAGTTAAGTGGAAATACATTAGGCACAGGGTAGAGGAAGAGGTCTGGGGAACAATGACAATCTCAACAAATAAATCCAAATCTTTCTTCATGGATAGATACAGATAGACCTACGGGAGAAAATATATTTTTTGGTAAATTGGGTGAAGTGACCCTTTAAGTGATTAAATGATGCTCACTGACATGAAAAATGAGGAAAAATGAACATTTCAGCATCAAGAAAAAGTGCTGACAGGTTAATTGGTCAGTGAATGTTGAGCAGCTTCACATTAGACAGACAACAATTGCACTCTGTCCAGAACCAGTCCTGTTTCATATTAGTATAATTGATGGAATGCAACTGATGGGTGGTCTGTTTTTTTCTTTTTCTTTTTTTATGACAGAAAAATGTTGCTTTAGGCTCAGTGCTCCAAACATTATTGCGCTGTACAAATTTGCCACACCACAAAACTCATTTGTCCATGTTGTCTCAACTTGGCTGTATGCCTGAGCGCATTTGAAAACCCCATTTGGAGATGTTTTTCGGGAATAAAATAGTACAATGCTTAAGAAAAAAAATCCTATTTAGTGGGAGTTTGTCTTTGTGAGCGTGGCGTCATGCTAAAAACCCTATTTTCGCCGGGAACGGCCACCCTATCACAAACTCTGCAGGGGAGCCACATTAGAGGTAATGTCATCCACAGTTTAGCCCTCCACTCCTCATTCCTCCATCTCTCCCCTAATGAACTCCCACTGAATTACCACTTCACCAGCGCCCTGCCTTTTTATGATTCTATTTGTTTATCTATCTCTGATTTCCTCCCTCGTCTTCCTCTGCCGCCCGGGCACACACCGGCTCTTTAATTTTATTGGCCACCGTTAGCGAGCTGCGAGTCGAGGCGTTTGGCTCGTCAGATAACCCCCCACCACCGCCGCCACCATCGCCACACACACACATCGAAACCACCTCCACTCCGTTTGCTGAGATTAGCATTAGCAGATTAGGGTGCTCATCAGTCAGACGAGGTGGTGGTAGTGGTGGTGGCGGTGGGGGGGGGACCCCCGTCGTGACAGGCCGCGGCAAAATCGCACAAACCTCTCTGGAAGGCATTGTGGCGTAATTGAATGCGCAATAATTTCCCTCCATTAATACATCTCTCATATCGCGGCTTACGCACAAAATGTCCACATTATCTGTTGCACTTTGTTAATGTCTTCACTCCTTAACAGTACATTTAATAGCACGAGTGAAGCGGAGTGAGTGAGCAAGTGCAGAAAGAACATCTGAAAGGCGTTTCATTTTTCATTAATCTATTCTAAGTAGGTGTCAAAGAAAATGGAAAGAATGATCACAACTCCAGCTGTTCATGCGATGGCTGCCAAACTTTTGTGGATTCGCTAACACTGACTGATAGCTGCCCGACAGGGGACAGCTATTAATGTGGCTTCCTGTTTAGTCTGAATTATTGTCCCTTTTTATGTTTTTAGGGCTGAATTTAAAATCTCTTCTGTTCCCACAAACTTTTTTTCTTTTTTTGGTTTTTTTAATAACCACTTGTCTTATTGGTGCATGAAGCCATGAACAGAAACAGATGCAGAAAATATAAAACAGCAGTACAGACACCAGAGACAACCCAAACGCTTACTCATACTACACGAGTATGTAGTATATTCATCCTGGATTTCACCTTAAAATCACTCAGTAATGTTGCAGTGCATGAAAGCAACTATCCAGAATTTTAGATTATGTTCCTTTAGCAGAGTAGCAATGTCTATTTAGATTTGCAGGCTCTATTTACATTGACTATATTCTTTTTTAGGAAATGCACTCAAAGATTGTCCAGGCATATATGACTAGCTTTGACAGCCCCTCTGGTGCATCTTAGGGATTTATGAGACACATGTGTAGTTCATTTAGTTTTGAATGTGTTCTCATTAATAACATCAAAGGTATTTTTTAATGCATTTTTATTATGAAATTGAAAATATGTTTTGCAAGAGTGTCCACAAAATTGCGTACAGCAAAATATACAAAGTCAGATGGGAGCAGATCAAGGATGGCCATGTAAATAAGAATATGTCAGTTGCTGAATCTATGGAAGGATGCTATATTAGCTATTGTATCACTGCTGATAAGAGAGAATAAATATGACATTCTGAAGGACATTTTACATTATTCTATAATATGGACTAATGATTAGGGAATGCGACTGTCATTTTGTGATAATGGTTTTTCAACTCATCACTGATCCCCTTCTCATTTAGAGCACTTCAAATACTGTTGGCAGAAATAGTCACAGGGTTTACTTTAGCATCAATGCTGTGACACAATCGTTACTCACTATTCCAGTCATTCACAGGTAGATACCTGGACGAAGGGCACCTCAGGGTTAGGGTTAAACCTAGCTCTTTTTATTAAGCATAATTACACTAAAGTCCTACAGTCCTATGAGCATTTACACCCCTGAGCTCTTCCTAAAGCTTGTTTGGGTGCTTATAAAACTAAACTGTGAGTGAAATACATCAAAGACCATAAACATCAGTTTCCATTGATTAAAGATGTTAAAGATGGTAAGTAAACATTAATTATCACTTAACCATAAATAGCAAATAATTATTAACTAAAGTTCAGTTTACCGGTAATTAAGCATAAATTAACACATAAATATATATACATTTATATAGATATATATATATATATGCTCACCATTATCCAGGTAAGAATACGCTATCACCTATGATCCAATCCATTCTCTAGTATGCACCCTGGTGAAATATGGTCCAGGTGTGGGTCCAGCCCACCACCGAGCTTTTCATTCCAGCTTGCGTCCTAAAATCAAACCAAAATAAAAGCATTTTTAAAATATATCTAAAGGCAAATTGTAATGATCTGTGCTGTTATTCCAGAATGCAGTTTGTAATGTAAAAATAGTTTGTGCAGGTGAAAGCCACTAGATTTGTACATGACACTGACTTTTCTCTTATAACAATATAATGTTTTTCCTCAAACATCTTGACATTTTCAAATTCTTTTCATAGACGTCTACACCATCATTTAATCAAAAAGCAGAAGAAGAATCCTTTTCAACAAAAAGTTAAGATGCCTGAAGCGACTCAAAGGCTCCCATAAAACTCAGGTCTTTGTTTTCTGTTTGTAATTTACCGTACAGCTTTGTTGCCATTATGCGTGCCATAACTGGATAATAACTTCACCTAAGCATCCATGGATCTCACTGTGCTCTTCTCTAATATCTGCACCATTGTTTTGTTTCTTTTTTTATTGTTTTTGTTTCCATCTGCTCCATGGCCAACTTAGTTATTGTGCCAAGTTATCTACAGTCTCCATGCTTCAACGTGTTCATAAACACACAAACGTCAGAGTAAACTGAAATCACACAGTTGCCACTCGTGCTTGATCCCGTAAATGTTGCCATGGTTTTGCAGCCTAGCGACCTGTGTGTGTGAATGATTTACACATACACACTCACCTTTAATTCTTTCCTTTCAGCAGCCTGCAAACACTCAGGGATAAGTGCTTGACGTGCTGGTCGAACAATAGACATATTACCTCTGGCGGTGATTGCTGGTGGGAGTATTGGTGTGTTTGTGTATATATGCTGTTAGCTTGTGTGTGGACAGACAAATAAAAAAAAAAGAAAAACAGGTGGGAGGTACTACACGTTGAAAAGGAGATAACAGGACAACTTATAATTAAGATGACTGATTTTCTTCATGTAATTGTTTATCAGATAAATATTTTTAATTATTTTTTTCTATTTGCTGTAACCAGGACTTTAAAAACATGGTTTAAAAAATAAAACATTTGAAGATACGTTTGCCTCACAAAATGCAATGATTTCATTAACTGAAACTCAAATGTAAATGTTTCACTATTACAGTTTGTCCACACTGGTTGAAAAAGGTCCAGTTTAAGCTGCATTGATGAGCAATTATAACAAATGGTGTCGGTACTGAAAAGACAAAACCTGGAATCTGACCACATTTCTTTTCAGAGAGTTTCTTGGGTGTTTTGTTTTTCAATCTAATACACAGCAACAACATGCAAACAGCAAAGAAAATATATACAAAAACACAAAATGTTCTTATAAACACAAAGAGCAGAAAGATAAAGTAAAGAACCAGGATAGAGGACAAAAAGACAGCTACCTCCATCCATGACGATTAAGTAAAAGAATACAACTGAAACATAACACAAGCCATTATACAACTGTTCTATTTGTTTTCTGCTGTCACCTGAGGAGTGAACTATGAAGCAGCTTCAACACCCTGTAGCTGTTTGTGTTAGTTGACAGATAACATAAAGGGTGTCACACTGGAGGTCCTAAACTTTGTTTGTCTCTACTTCAGTTTGTATTCCCACTTAATCTATTGTTTGACTCCTCTTCTGCATAAAATGAACTAATCACATGATCAGAGAAACTACTGATAGAGATCTATAAAGAATATAAAGGGAAAGAAGAAGACAAGAGAGCAATTATTTGTAATGTTTCTCATGTGAAACTTTAAACCTGATTTAATAAAACATCGCATGTGGGTCTGACACTGTCACATAGATTGATGTACTGTGTTAAATCTACTCTGTGGCTATGGTGTAGCCCTATGAACAAAATGTCTGCAAGCACTTGCCAATTATGTATGGAGTGGTAGTGAAACCTAAAAAATACTATGATGCAAACTGGAAATAGAGCCTGGTAGATATAACCTTCAAAGTAAAAACCTTTACCACTGCAGCAACACATTTCCAAAAATGCAACTTTTACTTTGAAAGGAAACATTTACATCATTTACATCACACTTTTCACAGTTTCACTAATCAGTGAGTTTGCAGAGCAGGTTTCTTCTGTTCAAACTACAGGTGGCCATGGCAACCTACTAGCCACCAAAGCAGTTACAAGAACCTTTTCAGTGCAGTACTGTGTATCTCTTTGCAGTCGGTTTCAGCTTGCAACTGTCAACAACCTCCAGCAACCACTTGTCAACCTGTCAGGCAATGCAAGCATGTGTCCAACGGGTCTGCAGGCTAATGTGTTTAGTATGAGTTATCGTGATGATCTCGCCACCTTTGTGATGCTGACTTTGGACTTAGCATACCTTACTGATCCACCAGCTCATTCAATTGTGGCCAAATAACAAAGTAGAAGAAAAGAATTGAACAATGCTAATAACAGAATGCACATTAAAAACAATATACAAACGGTACATATAATATATAAAAGATAAATTAAGTGAAACTGCATAAAACTGTACACCAAACAGGGATGTGCAGTAGAAACAAAGGGAGGATGTGAATAACTTGCATTTATCAATCAGCAGTAAACTATAACTGTAATTAACCTAAAGAGGCGTCCTTTATATTGCATAGTAAAAAAATAAATAAGTAAAATCAAAATCAATAAAAAAAACAACCTCATACAACAACACTCATAACCTGCATTTTTCTCAATTACTAAGTTCTTAAGTTCAATCTATTAATATGAATGCAGAGAGTTATCAGGAGAGCAAGTCTTTATACAAAGTCATCAGAAGTTGGGACTGAGATAATTGGTGTCTCTTTGTCAAATTCATTAGCAAAGAAAAAGCACAAATTCCAAGCTCATAGAAACCTGAGAGTCTGTGCGTGACAACACAGGAGAGCCATCTCACACTCAAGGCCACTGGTCTGCAACTTGAATGGAAGGATGTGGAAACTAATCCCACCATGAGTCCATTCAGATACCTGTTAACACATCTGTAAGCGTGAATTCATAAAATCCAAAAGAAAAGGTGATAAAACAATTGCTTTAAAATGGTATTCTACTCAGATAAATACATGTGAAGTTTAGTGATGGAGGTGTGTAAAAATTTCTCTCTTAGTGTGTTTCATGATTTCCTCAGTGAATTATCAGCATACATTTGTGCGCCTGTTTCTCTGTGTATTTGGGACCTTGTTGTTTGTGTGTGCAGCACATGTGTGTGCGGCCTTGCTCAGGGAAGCGCACCGCCCCGCGGATGACACTCAGAATGCATTATAACCATTAATGAAAAAGTTAATGGGGCATTTTCTTACATATCAATTTACATTTGACTATCTGGGTGCACAAATGATGTCTGGGCGGTTGCGGCCAACGCCACTCCGCACCAAAACAGGGAGGTCTAATGTGTTTTTGTGGACATCAAATGTTGTGAATAATGACGCATCCACTGAATGCAAATCAGATGACACTTGATAGGCCACGATCAACAGTGCCTGCATGCAAACTTTCATGAACAGACACAATGAAAGAGAGGAAACAGAGAGAGTTGCTACTGACAAAACACGTTCCTGCTGCATTACACCTTTAACACATAGACTGTACATAAAAGATGAACATGCTACTGTGTCATTGCACCTTAGTTCTGGATTTCACATTCTGAGGTCTCAACATTCACAGATTGGATGCCGCATTGTTTTTGGAGGCAAAAATGACCAGATTTGGACAAAGAGCAGCGTGGAGACTAGCAATGTTGCCTCATAGCAAGAAGATCCTAGGTTGGAATCCTCCGGTCAGCTGGGGCCTTTCGGTGTAGAGTTTGCATGTTCCCTCCCATGTCTGTGTGCACTCTGTCCCACAGTACAAAGATATGCTTGTTAGGTTTATTAGTGATTCCAAGGTATAGGTGTAAATGAGCATGAATGGTTGTTTGTCTTCCTGGTAATCTGTCCAGGGTTTACTTCTGACCCTTTGACAGCTGGGATCGACTCCAACCTCTCTGCAACTATGAATTTGGATAAGCAGAAGAAAATGGATGGATATATGCATGGCTACAGCACTTGCTAAGGCAAGCAAGTACAGTTGGCAAGTTGCACTCATCAACGTACTGGTGCTGTGCTGTTTGTTTTACTAACTAGTAGCTATTAAACTGCTATAATTTTACTAACCAAACCTCAAGCACAGACTTTTTGGATAGTTTATTGGTACAGTTAGAAACAGAGAAAACCATACAATTTTTCAGGTGCTCAAAAGGCACCAACAATACAAACACAGTCAAATGGTCCAGTTCAGCGGCTCAAATAAGTGGAGTTGAGACCTGGCAGACAATGACAGGTTGCCTGACCAAAGCCTAGAGCTTCCTGTGTCAGTGACAAGCAGCAACAATGTCCTTAACTTGCAATGAAGAGGAAACTATCCAGACATGCTGTTAAATACTGTTTTGTTCGACATTTAACATAAGAGTTTATGCATATCCTTTTGTGAGTGGAGAAAGTGCAGCTTATAGGACTTACTTTTTCAGATACTGCCTTTTGCTTTCACATATGCAAAGCAATTTTTGTTATCTTGCTTTAATGACGCACTCATAAATCAAAATGTTTGTGGAACACCACTCTCTCTGACACACACACATAAACACACACACACACACACCAGCAAGGACTCTATGTTATGCTTCTCAAAGCATGACAGTTCTGTATTCAAATACATTATTGTCATAATTATTATTATTCTATATGGGAACATTATGTGGTTCTACATTTTGTACCCTGTAGGGTTCCCCTGTAGGGAATTAGTGAGACTGTCTATTAGGGAACCATTTTCCCGAGATGTGGTGACATACATATGCATGTGTATCAGTGTAAAGTTAGCAATTTGACTGCAATAAGGCAATCCATTTGTTAAATCTGACATGATTATCCGGGAAGTCACAGACAGTCAACACCAAGAGGTTGAGAAATTTTTCATAGTGCACATCTATCTTTTTATTCTCTTTTTCATTTCCCCCCAAAAATGTATTTAACACAATTCAGTGAACTGCATACTGATCTTCAAGGATAGAAACAAAATTTTCATCCTACTGCGCTAGTATCAGTCCATTACCAGTACCAGTGTTGGTATCAATGCTATTGAAATTTGGCTCAATCCGCCCACCTCAGAGACAAACACCATTATACAGCAAAAAGAAGATGCCAAAAAACAGGCCAAACTTTAGCCAACAGAACCAATGAGAAGTTTTATCCAGAACACGCATTTAGTCAATAATATGTTGGCGCATGATCTGGATTAATTGCTATGAAAAGGTCCTGAGCCAAGGCTTAATGTGCACACTGAAATCCAAAACAGAGTTTTCAAATATTTGGTGTGTGGGATGCTGTGAGCACATGGGCTGTAATGTACACCGTGACCTTCTATAAAATTAGGATGCTCAGTCATCCAGGTAAGGAAATCCCAGCTTAAATATGATGTGCCCACATAAATAGTGCTAATAAAAAAAACGCAATGGCTCAAGAATGACCACTAATTATTTTTGAGGGACTTGTTTCTATTAAATTAAAAAATAATCTCAACAATCAGACAACCCGTATGGGTGAGGACTTGGCAACAGTGGGAAGGAAAAACTCCCTTTTGAAAGATGGAACCCTAACCAGGCTCAGGCAGGGAGTTTATGCATTTATACCTTATGCATACTAATACCTACTAATATTTAATAGTGTGAAAAAACACTTTCACTGTCACCATATTGTCATTTTAAAATGAGACATCATGAGTGAGGTGTAATTGTTGCTGAGAAACCAAGGGACACTGTACCCTCATTTTATCACATATTATGCTACAATGTAGCACAATTGCTACATTGTAGCTACAATGTAGCACAACTGAGCACAATTGTGCTACAATGTAACGCAATATATGATAAAACCATGGACACTTTATGACTAATTTATTCAAGTCACAACGCTGAGGTCTGTTTTTTCCACTGAAGTCAGATTTCTTGTTTTCAACCAGATGAGTCGCCCCTGATCACATCACAGTTATTACAACCTTTTAAAAAGATTTTCAGGAGGATACCTGCAAAAAAGACACAAGTCACTAGAGTTTGGTAATGTAAGTAGGTTTCTTATGTGAATCCAATTCTATTTCTAATTAGAATTTATGTCTGTTGGTAAATGGGTGAATGTTTCAGTAATGATAAAATCTGGCACTCTGGTTATTGTTGGAACCAACTGTCGCTATATCTTTCTCCCAGGTTAAAAACTGTTGCTCCAGCTTGGACTGGAAGGGTTTGTGGTGGGAATGAGAATTAGACACTCCAAGTCCGAGGCCACTCTGGGTGAGGGAAGAGTTCCCGCTCCAAGTAGAGAAATTTAAAAAGTTTATGATTCTGTTCACGAGTGGGGGAAGAAGGACATTGACAGACAGAGGTGGCTGGGAACAAACTGCAACAGACTGCACAGAAAAAAAATATTTATTGATATTTGTTGAGCTGTTGCATTGAAAAGGACCTGCCACAACATATTACTCCATTTATGCTTGCGCCTCTTCTATAGCTAGTGCTGAAGTATCGCAACTTATGGAAATATGTAGAGAAATGCTGTTTCTTATAGTTCCGGCCCACTTTAACTCTTGAATATAGCGCCATCGGTGTTTTGCCTGTTTCATCTCTTTGTGTACAATAAGGTCTGGTAATATGCTAGGATTGTCTTGTATGTGTTGTTATTTCCTCCATTTATACTCAGATCAGTGAAATGTTTGAAGGCATGAAGAGATGTGAAGTATAATCTTCCCTCAAATACATTAAACCTTGATTCAGAAGCCTATTTTGAAATATATAAGGGGTAAAAAGTACAGATATCTGTGAAAAAGAAATCAGAAGTGCAGACACCTAAAAAATTCTGTACTGTAAAAAAAGTATTTTTACATCAATACTTCCCATTTCTGTTTTTCTTTTTCAGTTTTGTAGAAATATGTGAAAGCATAAACAGTGAACTGTTTCTGTTTTGTAATTTGTGGCGTACTATAATATGCAAAAACAGGTACTTCCACTGTTAACGCCGGGAGGTCGGGAAAAGAGGCAGAAAGAGAGAAAGTTTACTGATGTTTTCCAGGTTTCACAGTTGTCTAAGTAGATTTAATTGCCCAATAGCTTTGAGAAATTCTACCCATTTCATATCTCACTTTTCTGTTGTCATTTTCATTACCTTGTATTGCTACTTATTCCCCTAAAATGGGCATCACACCTGATACTTTACATAAACAATTGCAAATGAAAAGCCACCCTGCAGTTTCCCTTTTTCCTCCCACCACTCCCCTCCCTCACACTCCTTCCAGGCTCACCTCTCTGTTATTATCCCATTCCATCACTTGCTGCACCCCCCAACACACACACACACACACGCACACACATACACACACACCCATCTACGTTACTTGCAAGTGGGTGAGAGCAATGGGCAATAACCCAGCACGCTGCTTTTCGACTTAGCGCTACCTGCTATGCTAATATCATTAATCAATAGAGCCCAGATTGTCTTTGCTGCGATTCGGAAGATCTAAGGGTCCCAGCGGTGCACAAGTACCTTTTCATTTTTTTTTCTTTTCTCAACCCCCCTTCTTCTCACTCTCTCTTTCTTTTACCTAAAAATGAAAAGAAAAAAAGAAAAAAAATAGAAAGCTCATTTGCTAAGGCCCCCAAGATGGCTGACTTAATGACGGCCACAGAAGTTTTTCCAACAAATTTCATGGGGCATGATCCAAAGATAATAGCTTTTCAGCCCCAATGACAATCCAATTACCGTGCCAATCAAAGCCCACGGCATGCTGTCTAATTATGATCAAATCTGGCTGTCAGCTCAAATACTAAAACAGCAGCTTTAAGTTCAACAAATCACAGTTTAGAGACGGAGCCCAGTTTGTTCATCCATGATCGGGTAAAAGTAGGGTTTAACTTTGTTTGACAAAAAAAAAAAGAGATTGTCTTGTTTTGTGTGAGTGCACTGATGTGATATTTGACACAGCACACTCAGTAATGATTCTGAATAACATTTTTAATAGACTTCATTATTCATTCATTGCAGGGCATGTGAGGTAAAGAGTTTTTTTTTCAAAAGCAATGGATTAAAAAGAGTGATGTTTATTTTGTCTCTCTCTCTTTTACACACACATGCGCGTGCTCAAACACAGATATGTAACATGCAAAAAATAGACATATAACAGTCGTTCACACTTTCTAACAAACAAAAAGGCAGCATCAATAACACAAATGATTAAACATTCATGGCCTTTTCAGTGGAACATCTGCTGTGTATGGGGCTCTAGCCTCGGGGACTGGGCGAATCAAGAGGATTTCTCCCCGAGAAGTGAAAGAAAGCAATAAGATGGGGGGTGGCAGCAGGAGATTTAAATGCACGCACACACATTTTCACACACACACACAAACACGGACACAATATTGCCTGCATGTGAGCACAAATAGTGCCACACATATGCAGAATTAGGAGAAGACAGTGCAGGCAGTGACTCCGACAAGCAGCGTTTGCGGTGGCTAACCTGAACAGCACAGACACACAGGCCACTGCACTACCTTAATCAGAGTTGATGAAAATCTCCTTTTACATTTTACCCTAACTTGCACCAACTTTACTCTTCACTTTCATGTTTTCTTTGGAATTTGAAGCATTTACGACACAGGAATTCACAATGAACTTGACTAATTTTCTACCAATGTGAACTTGGTGTACGTGGGAATTACATACATATTTTTTAAAAGTTGAACTGTTGCAATGATTGTATTGCTAACAGTTTAATATCTGATGAACTGAGAGGATCAACATAATGAAACTATGCAAAGGTACAATTAAAAACATCTTTAAATTTCAGATACATAAAAATGTATTATTGTGTGTCTGAAATGCATGTATGACATCAGAATACAACCTCAGGAGAACCAGAAACTCTGAGTATGAGTATGAAAACAGTCACCATTGTATATTTATTTATTGTTTATGATATATTAAGTATATTCTTAGTTAGCTGATGGAAAAGGTGGATTTGATTCATTTATGTTAGTGTAAACTGTATTAATTGTGAATACTATGTGTTTATTTGGTTGACCAATAATTTTCATCAAAGTTTTTGCCAGCAACCATTTTTTTCTGACAAATGTGCAAGTGTAAAAACTGATGAAATATATTGATATATTGAGAGACAAGATCCAATCAGAACTAACTAAGGTATGTAAAATGGAGGGACAAGTTTGGAAGTGATCCAATCAGAGTTTAGATTCATACATTTGATCTGCCCACGCGCCGGAGTTGAGCTAACTCACATCATCTTCTCAAGAAAACGCAACAAAATGTCAACACTTTGGAGGAAGAAAGTAGACTTATGGACACATTTTACATATAATATCAAGGACAATTTGATGCTTTGTAAACCATGTGGAGCCACTTTCATGGGTAAAAACACAACAAACTTCTACATTTTACTTTTTCATTAACTAACTAACAACTAGCACTAGCCTCCAACTAAAGGAACTCAAAGAACTTAGATGCCTAATTTTTTTGTTAAAACAAAATTACGTTTTAGTTATTTAAAAATGTAACGTAGTGTAATTTAGCTGCAAATGTAATTGCAATGGAAGTTTGGGTATTTTGTGCAAAAGGAACTAAAATTCACGGTTTTTTTGTCAAGGTCACTGCTGTTCCTCCTGATTTTCTCTTGTGTATTACCAGAAGGTGGCTGTAGCCAAGCCTACAAAATCATAGTTTCATGGTTATAGCAAAAAAAGAAATGCCATAAATGCCATAACTAGGAAGCTACAACACGCCCCTACAGTATTCTGGCACTTCTCTATGTTTTAAGCCATAGAGCTTGACTATAAAGCACTTAAATCTGGAATATTTCCACATTTGTCTCAAGTTAAAGTATGACTTAAATGAGAAAACAACTCACTTCAATCCATAAAAAAAAGAAAATGTCAGCACTCTGAGAGTTGGTAGCTTCTGACTTTAGTCCTACTAAAAATGCAGTCGGATAAACACAAAAGCTGCTCTTTATGACAAAATCTCCTCAGCAGTGCTGCAATAATTCCAAGATGAGTTACGCACTTCTGAAAAAGAATGCAGTGATGGGGTTTTTGGCATATTTTATATTTTTGAAGGTGAAAAGTGAACGTTTTATTCTAACCTGTTATTTGTTGTATATTTTGTAGAACAAATACCACCTATCTAGCCCTTGAGTTCTAAGCTTTATCACAGTAAAAGCTCTTTACAGCAAAAAAAAAAGCTCTGGCAACCTGAAAAGGAGATTTCAAGGATCCGACATGGCTTATAATTCTCTCCTCAGACATGTGAAGTGTATGGAGGTCATACTTGTGGCTGAAAAACATGACTGAATGTGGTTTATTCAACCACTTATCCAAAGGCAGAGTAACATTACAGGACTGCATACGCCATTCCCTTTGACTGCATTGTGTTTTTCCTGCTACATTAACACCATGCAAATGAGCACATAGAGCTAACCTTTTCTGAGTTAGAGGCACCCAGTGACACAGCAGAACAGCCCGGTGAATTATTTCAATTCATAAACTTGCTCATGTCCAGATTTCATTAGCGGCACATTAGCTGCAGTTTATGCTTTATGTTTATTACAGGCCTGACATGATCTATAAATAACAAGTTAAGCGGGTGCGGACACTGGGGACGGCTGTGGCATAATGCTAAAGGGATCTATCACTACAGCTGACAATTGCTAATAGCCAGCCCTCTGGGTCAATCACTACAAATTACAGTAGCTCAATTACATGCCATCATTTCTGGGCATCCAGCGAGCGAGGTGTATGGCATAACACCCTGGGATAACCACAATGAGAGCATTTATGAAGCAGGGTAAATATCGGGGCAGGTATAATTCCACTCAGGAGTGTGATCTGTTAAAAACAACTTAATATTTTGGCTGGTAGTAGAACTTTTTTTTTTCAAAGGCTTAGCTACTCTTCCATGTGCTTTCTATTATCACCACACATAAACATGGCCACTTCTTTAACAATAAGTCAGGGTCAGAAGTTTTAATTTCCACCAACATTTTTGGGATTGGGCAGGGGTATAAATTAAAAAATATAACAGAATTCCTTCACAAATAAATTTGTGCAGTTTTCTTCCTATGTTTGAAAAAGAAGAGAGAGAAAAAGTAGATTCTTCTGCATTTCCTAAATATTTAAATTCACAACATTATGATCACAGGTTGGAGAGATATGCTGTATGAAACCTGTATGGAACCTCTGAGAGAGTCACTTTGCTATTGTGTTGGATGATAATGCGAAACGCTGCAGATTTTAAATCAAAAGCCAATTTGTGCAGGAATATTTTCCCCCATTAAAATAAACCAATCAAAGCACCAGCTGTGAAACACGGTGGTGGTTTGAGATACTGTCACCTTTTAGCCATTTATTTTCTATTGAATTGTGCCTCATTTTAAGGAGAATGGGACGTACGCAGCGGTTGTAACCTAGCTCTGTTTTTGTGTATTGTTGCCAAAATCAAAAGTTTAAAGATTTGTATTTGATGAATTTGTTTCATTAAATCTGATTCCTGGCAAAACGTGCCTATGGTATGTGTTTTCCCAGTTGTTTCTAGAATGTGCTGATTGTAAGCAGTTTGAGGGTCTTTTCGTTCCCTTAACAACATTTTTAAACGTTTTTCCTGTGTTAACATATTAAATTTTTCTTTTGAAAATGTTTTTAGTACTAATTATTATTTGCTGTTTCCTGACTATATATGCAGGCACTGTAGCTCCTCTTATGATTCATTGTGTGTCAGATGAAGACCATATTGGCTGTACTGTTAGGGGCCCAGCTCATATGGCGTAGAGCAGCTTCAAGTTAAAGACTAGTTATTTTCTTTGGTTTGATTCTTTTTCTTAGATTTGGTTTTTCATCAGTTTTCACCAAATTGATCTTCACTGTAAATATTGCATACTGGGCCACTGTTGTAAAAGAAAAGGGAAAAAATAGATTGTTCTACAGTTTAAACACTTCCAGTGTTTTTCATTTCTGCCTTCACTGCTCGGTCATCCCTCACCGGCTCTTTCTGCAGAGACGCAAATCACAGAGGAAAGGCATAAAAAAGAAAGAAATGGAGGGCTACGTAATGGAAAATCAAAAGAAAGCGCACTTGTATTTGGATTCATTTATGAGGGCTTTAAGCACTCAGTCTGGTCAAATAAAATTTACTCAATTGGTATACATTCAGTTTATACCAAGAATATTTTCCTCAATGAAGAATCATTTGAATTTTATTGATTCCTGTTGCACTTTAGTCAAAATTACACCTTCATTAGAGCAAAGTACATGAATGTTGCATGAAAGAGTAGCCTAAAACTTTTATCAATATCAGAGAATAGCAGAGAGTAAGCCAGAGCCTTCCCACTCAATGATCTTCATCTAAATATCACAGCCTACCTTAATGTTGTTGTTGACCATGTCCATCTCTTTGTGACGACAGTGTGCCATCCTTTGATGGTTGTCTCCAACAGGATAATGTCCCATGTCAAAAAGCTCAAATCATCTCAAGCTGATTTCTTGAACATCACAATGAGCTTACTGTACTCAAGTAGCCTCCATAGTCACTGCAACTCAATCCAATCGAACATCTTTGGGTAAGGATGTAACCAGAGATCCACATCATGAGTGTGCACAACTGTGTCATCCATTCATATCAGTATGAATGAAAATCTTTGAGGAATGTTTCCAGCACCTTGTTGAATCCATTCTGCAAAGAAATAAGGCACTTCTGAAGGCAAAGGGGGGTCCGACCTGGTAACAGCAAGGTGTACCTACTATAATTAAGTGTCTGGTGTCCACATAGAAATAAAGACATCTCGTGTTTGTGCAAAGCTAAACCTAAGCTGGACCGTAAACTCTGACTCTGCTTTGTGAAAGTCTCATTAAGAGAAACTGGTGTATGCTGTATGCTAACAGAAAACCTTTGATTCAGTGAGATGATTGACAGATGTTCTATCAAAATCATCGTCGAATGGAAGTTTCATGAGATGCACATTTCCTTGAACTTGCAGTAGAACAGCATCACTTTCTGTATGTTATCACTTTGATATTAAGGAATATAGAACACTTGCGATACGAGTCAATTTGCCCTGGAAAAAAATCATTACCTTCCTTCCAGCCTCAGTATAGCCTTAAATGTCTCATTGGGTATTTTTGCAATGTTCCCTGGGATGAAAGAACCCACAGATAAACAACCAAATCCCCCATTCAGCAACATTTGGCTACTAGCTTACGGTAATTTTATGCCGAGCTTATAATAAATGATATTTATCATTACACTTTGATACCATAAAGCAGCAGAATGTCATGGATTGGGATTGTCACATAAATCACTCTTCTATATTTTGACACATGATGTGTATAATGTGCAGATTATGAGCTTTCCATTTTCGCTTCCTCTGTGTCTTTGCCATCCGACAGAACAAACACCTTTAATAAAGTCACAATCACAAAAGTAAGGGGGCCAAATCCACTCCCACACACACACATATAAACCATCCCTAAACACACTGCCACACATGTATGCACACAGTCACTGGTGCTATTGTCATTGGAACCACATATAGAGTCAGCTTATGTGTGAACATGAGTAATCACTGGGCAAGCAACAGATATACACACCTTTAAAACACACACACGCACAGCAACAAAATGCTTGCATTGATGTGATTAACACTGTTTGCTTGAAAATGTGGCCAAGAATGAGCAGCTTCACCTCTCCACCTCCTGCCAAGGCTTCTAAAATACTCTAAAAATGACTTTAATCACAAACACCAGTGGAATGTCAGCGAAAGATTTCTGAGAGGTTAAATCGCTCTGAAGGCTGATATCAGAGCCAAAACAATAACCTTTAACTGAGTACGTGGCAAACTTGCCTGGCAAAAAAAAAAAATCGTTTAAATGAATACAATGTCTTTGATGTTGGTGTTGTGGACCACAGATAACTGTGCCTCCTGACATTCGACTGGTATGGCTAGTTTAAGAAAATGAATGGATAAAATAAGTAGAATTCCTCTTTACTAAGCTGAATGTTCAGCGACTTCAGAGGGATAAATAGATAAATTAACACATGATATCGCTGAGATTCAGCAAAACTTTATCTGGATGTGTTCATACTCAGGCTATAGGTCAGATAACTACTCTGTCCTGCCACTAGGTTTCACCAAAACATAGACCAAACAAACCTGCAGAAGTTCTGGACATTTTCATACATCAGTTTGAACTCATTAGCGACATAAAAAGTTTTGCATCATTGCTGGGTGTTATCATTTACAGGTTTTTCACCAATGAAACCTCCACGAAACATCTTAGTGTTTCTTCTTTTTCTTGTTTAGAAGCATCAGGACCAGCTCATCATCTCCTGATGTCGTTTTTTTGAGGACAAATTCTTTTACTAAATCGCAACATTTCTAGTGTGTATACACTAATGCTGTCAGTGTTAATCTCGTTAAAATGACGTTAACGCCATAACTCCATTAACGCGGCAAATCTCCGTTAGCCAGTTATCGGGGATCGCCCCGTACGCTGGATGGGGCTGGATGGCGCTAACGCGTTAACGCGTTAACGAGCTAACCACGCTAACGCGTTCAAAGTGTAAGTTTGCACCTGAAAGATTAAGAATTTTGTGTTATTTTTTCACATAGTGCTGGGTGTGTACTCTGCACAATCATTTGTGACTGGTAGTTGAATTGGACTGTAATGTCTACTCAGTGGAGAACTTTTAATACAGTTTAGTGTGAATTGGTTATATTTTTGTTCTTTAAAAAGTTCTTCAGCAATTTCAGTTTGTGCACTGAACTACAAAGGAGGCTGTCAGTATGTAGTTTAAAACAGTTTTGTTGGAATAAATTGGCTATAGTAAAGTTATTCTTTGCACAAGTGTTGTGGGAGTTTTGACTCTTCTAACCAAACATTAGAGAATACCTACATTAGAAAGACCGCATTTGAGGACTACACATCTTACCAACCATTTGTTGCTTCTCCAGATGCTAATTTAGAGATGAACTGGTAGAGCTTTGTCATGCAAAATACATGGAATGCTCCGTCGAGAAACTGAGTTGTTGTCTATCTCTCTCCAGTGTGCCTGCTAAATTGTTAAGCAGGCGTTTTCAGTAAGTTTAGTTCAACCTAAAAGTTTAGTTCAACCTAAACTTACTGGGGGGGCTGATAAGTTACGTAGAATTAATGATATGACAAAATGTCAAAGTGGAACATGATGAACCCACAGAAATGGTCTGAAACTTCCAGAGAGCAAGATGTAAAATGTTCCCAAGCTTGAGGGAAATGTGTAAAAACTGGATTGAATCAGGATGACAGATAAAGAGAGGGGGGAGAGATAGGAAGGGGTGACAGAAAGGTCAGAGATAAGCCAAGGTTTAAACTAACAGGGATTAATAACTCCGATGGAGATCTGTTTGAAATCGTTTTAGCCACCTCACCTCAGTACCTCCCCAACAACACTTCAACGTGATTGCTTCCTGCTAAATTTAAATAGCATTGACATGTTTACCTGCAAGCTTTTACAGCTCTGTACAGCGCGTATCTTGTCCTCCGTTAACATGAGGAAAGTAACCTATCAGGCCGCATTTGATGAAACTTGATGAAGATTTGAATACCAATGAACCCTTGAAGTTTGCTGCACATAGGCTTTGCCCTTGGCCAATGAGTATTATATTGTCTATAGTGCTATACAGAAGTGTGTTAAAGACTGGAGGCCTCATGCTCAATAAGTCCACAAATAGCCGAATTAGAAATGTAATGACAAAACCTAAATTCATGGGAAATATACATTGTCTGACAACAAATAAGACCAGGAAATTTTTAGCCCATATTGGATCATTGTGACATGCAAGAGCTGCAAAACCTCTGTAGGACTAACACTTAAAGCTTGTATGTCTTCAAATTAAACAAAAAAAAACATCTCATAGGAGACAATAGCTTCAAAGGGCTGCATTTGTGTGTTGTGTGTGTAGGTGGCAACTAATGGTAGCTATACCCCAGGGAACAGCAGGCCCTCAGGGTGCATGAACAGCTGGCCACTAAACCCAATCAGGAGCAGAAAGATGAGAAGACAGCCATTAGGAAAAATGACAATTTGTGGAAATGTGCAGGCTTGTCATGTCACATAGAGAAAGGCAACACTGAAATCATTCTTTGCTAACCCCAAGTGTAGGATAAATATATCCGATACTACAAATCTGCTTACATAGACTGGTATTTACATAGTACCTTTTAACTTACTTTTTACTGTACAATATAAAGCGCCTTGAGGTGACTTCTGTTGTGATTTGGTGCTATATAAATAAATAAAATTGAAATTGAATTGAACTTACTTGTCTTACTGCCCATTCTAAAGACACAAACACACTTTTTTTTAAGCACTGGGAGCAATTTGGAGGTTTAATATCTTGGCCAAGGAAACTTCAACACCAGTTTTAATTTTAACAGAAAATTTTGATTTAGTTGTCATAATTTAAGCATCTAATTTCTTTTATTCAACGAAATATGATTAGATTATAGTAGACTAAATCTAAAGTTGATTCAGCTGGCTAAAATGTAAAGTTAAAAAAAAAACTTTACTGGTCAAAGTTGCCCCACACAGTTACAGAGCATCCCTTTTTCCTTGTTGTGAAATGTGTCCGTATTTCTACTCTTTGCCTTCTCCAAATAGTTAATATTTTGTTGCTTTTTCATAAAAAACATTTCTCTAGAAAATTTTCATCTCATTTTTAATTGTTGGAGAAATGCATTTCATCAGGTTTTTTGCCTTCGTTCATTAGTTTTGTCTTGTTTTGATCAGGAAAAAAATGGTTGTTGATGAAAATCATTGGTCAATGAAATTAACACAAGGAGTGAATGTGACAGAGCTAGCTCCTGTGCTAGCTACAGTGCCACTGTGATGATTTCGAATATGCATGTGACCATAGATAGTCAATACTTTCCTGGTCATGTCTTAAAATTGTAGATGTTAAGTACCTATGGGCTAATTGTTTTTGCAACTCAGCAAAGCACAAAAATACATGATTCTTAATTTCAACATTTTTTATTTTATTTATCTTTTCTACCAACAAAATTGTGATGTATATAAACATAATACATATCTATCAGGATGTGATAAAATACAAACATGCCATTACAAGAAATATGTTTGTGTGATTCTGTGGGTGATTTCTGTGCTCTATAGCAGTGCGTGAACAATAAAAGAAGTGGCTAATGGTTTTTTTACGTGTTGGGCCTTTATACTGTCTTAAGAACTGCTTCATGGGGAAAAAAAACTCAGCATTGGAAAAAAAGCAGCATTGAAATTGGTTTTAAAGTCTGGTTTATTATTTCCGACATTTAGTTTTGTCCCTTAACCTAAATTAGCCAATCACAACCCAAGCCTAAATGTGAATGCATCACTCTTTTTGGCACAGATGAGTTAATCTATTGGACTGAGAAGCTGCAAGAGATAGCAGAAAGCTGCTTAAGGCATTTCAGCAGCAATTATATGGACATTTACCATGTCTAAGCATATGATAATACCACCAAAGCAGCACTGGTGTATAGTGTTTCTTCACTGCATCTACCATTACAATTACATTGTGTGTTATTGCATTATCTGTTGTTTGTTGATGTGAATAAAGTGGGATGAGACGTTGCTCTGTGACTACCAACACTACCTGTTAAATTGCTTGAGAGTATCAATAAAACTGATATGACTCAAATTTTATTGTATTCGGTAGTATGGGATAATAGCTTTACTGGTGAGCTGGGGATTTTCTCGACAACAACAACAAGCACCTCAATTCATTCTGCTCCATTCTTTGGCATGATTGTGCGAGGGATCCACGAGGGAATACAGGGTTCCTCTTTCATATACTTCTCAATATTTCAGACTAACGTCCATATGCCTCCGTTTAACAAGATCTTCCCTCTCACTTTGATCAGGAAAGAAGGGGGTTGGGGGGATTGATGTAATTAAATATGCATTAAGGCATGGCTGAATTTGGGACTGATTAAAAGTGCAACTGTTTTTTTCCCCCCGAAAGAGTTTAATGTCTTCTTTGGAAACTTTAATCATCACTTTCTTCACAGTCTTTGGACTACATTAAGTGCTACATTTATATTTTCATCTGACCCTGACCATCCCACTTACTGGGATGCACACAGGTATCGAGATGAAAGAAAATATTTAAACACAACTTTGATCATTTAATCTTGACTGTATGACATGCATATTATTGAAGGCCTGTCTAGTCTCAAGGTTAGATGAAAGGACAGTTTGGTTAATGTTCAGTTCTCTTTTTATATATACAATTTTCACCTGTTTGGAGCACACAAATGCTATAACCATTGAGAGAAAAAAAAGCTTCTAGTTTCTGAAAATTTCACTATTTAGCATGTGACTAAGTTGGTCACTGCTGACCAGGTGGAAATATTGTAGCACCTGGAAATCTTTCTTATGTTTCTGATTCAGAGGTGTGGTCTAAGGTCTGTCAGTGCACGCTGAAGTCACTGGGTGTGGTGTGGTTATTAGGCATTGATGCATTGCTGTCATCAGAGTGCGAAAAGAAGTTTTGTTTTAAACTACTGTATTTTTCAGACCATAACTCTCAAAATTGTTTAGTTGTAGCAAATAAAATACAGAACAATAAACTAACTTTTTCAATTCATTCCTTTTTCACAAATCTATCAAGTTCTTCATCTTTGCAGCTGCTCTATTCCCATGTCGTACTGCATGACTGACAGCCTTGAGTTTGAAATCTGCTTCGTAATCATGTCTCTTAACAGGTGTCATTTTGGAACCCTTATACACACAAAGTACGGTAATATTATGTTGAAGCTTTTTAAAAGCCGAGAAATGCGCCGTATTTGATAGCTTGCTGCGAGACCTCACATCGAGCACATCTACTGTTATCGGACCCGGAGTTAGCAACATCCCCCAAAAACCCGAAGAGGAGAGTCCTGGCCCCTAGCCCTGCCAGTGTAGCAGAAATGATGACGGATGATGATGGCAGCAGCAGCCGTTCTTCTCTGGGTCAGTAGCTTAATGTTGTTCGTGTGTAATTTACGTTGAGTAGGCTAACCACGTTATTAAATTAATGCACGTAAGGTGAACTAGCAAACACCGTCGTAGTTACATGAGGCTGTCTTCTTGTTTGATGGCAGGTACTCCCTTCACCCTGGCCAAAAAGGCTAAAATGACCAAAGAAAAAGTGGAAAACAGCTAAACATGAGAGGTTTTTGGACAAAGTTGGTGTTTTTTTTTTTTCCCATTGATTAAGCACTGCTTCCAGCCAAGAGTGATACCATAAATCCCCTATAGCTGCAGAAAACGCTAATATTGTTGTCTTTTTACACAAAAACAGCTAAACATGAGAGGTTTTTGGACAAAGTGTGTGTTCTCCATTCTTTAAGCACCGGCACCGTTTCAAAAGTACCGGTTTGGTACTGGTATCGGATAAAACCTAAACGATACCCATCCCTAAATATAAGACAGGAAATGAATTACTGAACATAAAAATAATTAGCTGCTAACTATAAAACTCCACCTACAACCTAATGCATCTGTGATAAAACAGTTAATACTATGTGACACTGACAGAGGGTATTCACTTAGCATAATGGGTGCTTTTGTTTTTCAATAGCTGAAGTGTATTTTGCTTTAAAATTGACCAGTATTTACAAAAGTAAATGTATTTATTGCTGGATCAGAGGATGTGAATCCTTCAGTCAAAAGTATGCAAGAAATTTACATTTCCAAGTGCTCTGCCACCTATTTCCATTTATAAAGTCTCCACCTTACCACCAACTGTGAATCATCCCAGCATGTACAAATTGTTTTTTCTTTTTAATGTAATGTGCATTTATCGTTGGTGAAATGATGTCTGTGCCTTTAAAGTTGTGGGAATTCTTAATGTCAATTTTACCCACTCCTCTAAAATGCACTCCACTTTTACTCATGCCGAATTGTAGTCTTTTGTCTCTTTTCAGACATTATTTAAATTGAGTAAGAGCCATTAAGAGAAAAAGCACCAATCAGCCTTTACAGTCGTTCGTCTTTATCAAACACAAGGGAGCTCAAACAAAAACCTACTCAGGTTGTAAATGGTCGAAATGTCAATTAGAAAAAAAAGTCATCATTAGGTTTATTACTCAAATTAACAGTTCCTCTCAACCATTTAAATCATTGTTGGTGCTCGCCGTTAAAAGGGAGCCGATTTTTTTCTTTTCTTTCAGTCTTAGTAGTCAGACACATCTCCCTTTGGACTCTGACGGAGTGATTTTGGAGGTATTATATTCATGAGGGGTTCCAGTAATTGGATTAAATTGGTTCCAGAATGTAGCAATTTATATTATAATATCCCATTACTTCTAATACTGTTCTTAATTAATTAGCCTGATTTTTTTTCTTGGTCCGTGTTCCTGATAAGTTAAGTTGGCTCAGGAGGAGATCCGTCCCTCTGTGACGTCTCGTGGAACTACATCAGTCACACACACCTGGACACAGCACACGAGGTGGAGGAAAATCCTGCCGAGAGAATGACTTTCATCTTCGCTGAAATGGAGGAAGTGGATTTGGATGGAGATTTGGATCATTGTACACACCTGAGACAATGTGTCCACTGATTTAGGAAACATTTTGTACAATTCGTGTGTGTGCTTATGTGTGTGTGTGTGTGTTTTTCCAGCAAGCCCCAACTGAACAAAGTTCAATATCATCACCTGTCACTCTCACAGCCTTTGTCTGATTTAGCTTTAATATGAGAAAGTAATTCTCCTTTGAATATAACAAATTAATATCATTTTCAAACAATTTCCATATGCAAATATGATTTAATCAAGTAAATGAAACTCTCAAATGCAGTGCCTGAGGGCTAAAAGTGAGCTGTGTGTGGGCGGGTGGGAGAAAGAAAGAGATTTTGTGTGTGTGTGTGTGTGTGTGTGCGTATGTGTGCATATGTGTGTGTGTGAAGTTAATCTAAAGTTTCAAGCACAATGCTTGAAGCTGTGTATGGCAAAGCAGTAAACAAGCTTCTAAATCACCTGCTTAAATAAAGTGCATGATTTGTGCACAGCATAATTTCTTGATAATGTCAACGCCTGATGATTCGTGCTCCATTTGGCCGTCGAGCCTTTATATTGTGCTGCCACAAACCCGCAAACACCCTCACTATTTGATAGATTGCAGCAGTGTCAACAAGAAGGAGAGGAGGGCACAAAAACAAGCGGGAACAGGCTTTATTAAAACTTGCACTCTAACACGATTCGTCACAGATTAATATAATGTTGGGTTAGACTAACCTGACCTTTGGCCTCCTTATTTGTGGTATCTTGAATTTTTCAGTGATTTAAGTTTATTTACTCTGTCTCTTTTAGAATTGCTATATCTGTCTAAGCTCATTTTCTTCCATAGACAGTGTAAAAGATGGACATAGCTACCATTATATCACTGGTTTTTGAGGTCTCATTATGAAGCCTGCAGATTAGTGTCTTTGTTGTCGACATCTTTGAATCCTAGTCCTAGTCTTTGAGTCCCACTTGCACTACCATAGAAGCCTATGGGAAAATACCTCTCTGCCCTAACCTCTGTAAAAACAAATAAAAGAAACTTTACAGATGGGTTTTGGTTCAGTCACTTGTTTCGGATTACACCTAATAAAAATAAAAAATTAAGCTATATTGTAATTTTGCTGATTCTAATTGTCAGAAGGGAGGATTATGCAGGATATAATCATTAGCTAATGGCTTGTGATTTACAAGTCATTAGCCAATCAGGGTCTGGTTTCACAGTTGCTTATTACAAGATGGCTAGGGCAAAAATGTCTATCAAAATAGGACTTCATTAACCAATGAGTGGCATCAGCTATGTCCACCTTTTATACCGCCTATGGTTCCCATTAGACACCACTTGGACAAATCATATGCAGCACTGTATAATTATTTGATATGTTCATGATTACATTTGCTAATTTAATTTCCACACCTAGGGTGTCCTGGTGTCCTAGGTCACAGGTCAATGATTGGACACTCCGGTGGGGTCAGTCAACTGTCAACAACAATATTTCTTCCCAAGTCCCCTATGTTAAAGTGGCTTTTAATGTAGGAGAGCATTCACATAGAGTCAAGTTTGTGTCCCGTGGTCACTCTCTTTAAGCTGTGGTTTGGTCTCCATCAGGGAAAACATTTTTCCTCATATTCTATATGCTGGGTGAGCTGCATGCTCCTGATACCTTAGCAAGGGAACCCTCATGAAATCTCATCCATAGTGCATATTGTGTTTGATCTTCTCACATATTGCCTCATAAGTCCAGTTTCAGGTAGGGTCTGTCAGGGTTCACACAGGCTGTGTGTTTTCCGTCTGATTTCCTCTACAGGTGGATTGGTGGGCAGTTTCTGCCTGGTTCCTGGCTTTGGGTAGAGCTGCTCACCCCAGATTGCTCTCCCCACACCTGATAATCAAATCTCAATGAAGGCTGCGTATTTAAGACCAGCTGTGACTAAGATTCTCAGCCAGTTCATTCTAGTCACTTCAGTGGTGAAACTGGCTTTCATGTTGTTTCCTGCATTTTGTCCTCACTTCTCAGTAATTTCTGTTTCCCATATCCTATTTGGCTCCTGCCTGTGCACCACCGGCAAATTCACCTGTTCTAATTGCTTACCTGGTCCCCTGGATTAAACTCTCCTTGTCCTCACAGCCAGCTGCCTCACTGGGGTAAATACCTCGCTTTGGATACCAGCCTGTCTGCCCACTCTCCATCGCAACCTCCTAGTTTCCTCTGGCTTACAGCCTGCCCACTGACAGTCCTCTCCCTCTCAAGTACTCGTCCCCAGACCTCAAGTAAGAGATTCACACCACACACGCCAGTTCTCACAGCTTCCTGCCATCCACTTTCACTAATAGTCTCTCTACATTTCCACAGACCCTCCCTGATCACCTGCCTAGCAATAGCTCCTGCTCAGTACTTCTTTGTTTGGCACAGTTTTTTTTCTTAGGAGAAACTAGTTCAACTGAAAGGTTTTTAATGTGCTGATAAAAGACATAAAGACCCATCAGTGTTGCTTCACACATTTGGAAATTGGATTTTACAGCATGCACTGTGCACATGTCACAGAGTCAGTCTTCAATAAGAGGTTTACATCCTTTGATCTGATCCCACCTCACGGCCTGCAGCAATGGACCCAGATACAGTCCCATTTTTTAACAGAGCTTGTCATACCGCACTATGAATTATTTGACGCTATTCTTGGGACTGTTCTATCGCTCTTTCGACCGGATACAGCAGTGTGAGGCATGTAGGCCATAAGGCGTCAAAGCCAGGCACCTGCTTTCACAGCTCATCTAGCACATTTTGCAATTTTGAATTTGTCTTGATTTACCGTGGTGTGGTAACAGAGAGATGAAAACGGCACCCTGATAGCAGGTGGTGGTATTACCTAAGCTGAAAGTAAAAGTGCTGAGCTACTAACCTCCAGAGGCAAGGTCTGTTTTATTTCTATTGTGCCAAATCACAGTTGCCCCAAGGTGCTTCATATTGTTAGGTTTATATTATAAAAACATTACTATAATAAAGAGAAAACCCCAGCAATCAGATGAGCAAGCACTTGGTGACAGTGGAGAGGAAAAACTCCCTCTTAATAGGAAGAAACCTCTGACAGAACCAGGCTCAGGGAGGGGCAGCCTGTAGGGTATGTCTATAAATTGCAACTTCAGTCTGCAGATGTATAACACTGAAAGAAATGAAGTGCGTAAAGAAAATAAACAAAACTAGAAAATATACTTCTGCATATGAACTTCACCAGTTATGTATTTAGATCATGAAGAAAACAAGATACTATATTAGTGATCGTTCAAATGATGAGCAGTATGTCATCGCAAAACATTTTTTAAAGAATTTATGAATTTTGTGAATATATTTCACCTTCTAGTGAAATCTTTGAGTTTTACATATGTAAATATATCTTATCATAAACTAGTGCTGTCAATAGATTAAAAAAATTAACTAATTAATCTCACAATTTTCTGTAATTAATCACAATTACTTGATCAATAGCCTGGTTGCAATTACTTTTTTTTTCCAACTTTATATTTAAGCTTGTAACTGACATTTATGCAATATAATGAAATAAATGCAGAATAAACACAAAGAATGCATGCTTAAATTCAAAGAGAATTTGAATAGTTTTCTTTAGCCTTTAAGCACAGGTTCTCTCCTTTCAAATACAACTTAAAAAAAATCTGTATACTAATAGTTAAGTATACACTAATATATATTAGTGCTGTCAAACAATTAGAATGTTTAATCTGATTCATCACAGGGTTACTACTGTGGATTAATTTTGATTAATCACGATTAAATATAATTCATTTTCTATATTCTATTATTATTATATTATATTCTATATTCTATATCAATCACATTTCATTTTGCATGAGCAAATAGACTCAAGAAAAAAGGGGAAATATACACACTTAAAATGTGTATTGAACATCTTGCCCATTCATGTTAACAAAAAACTCAACTCACTCGAAACATTTATCCACTCTCTCTGTCACTCTTGTGGAGGCACTTCAAGTCCTTAAAACGAGGAACCAAAGCTGTGTAAAGCGCACGTTCTCAACGATATTAATAGGTCTGCAGTTTGTTGCAATCCACTTGGCAATTGTGTCAGTCATTATGGCCGAGGTAGACTTACTGAGTCCCCGATGCTCCGTGAGTGGTTTGTCGCAAGCTGGGTGACGTGTTAGCCAAAGTGCTAGCAACATCCCCGACTAACGTATGCTTTGTGTCAATGTGATATTTTAAGGTGGAAGTGCTTCGGTAAAAAGAAAATTCCTTCTTGCACAATGTGCATAATACTTTATGTCAGTCGACTGTTCCGTCTTGTTATTCTTTTAATACTCAAATTTCACATCTAGAGGGCAAATGTCATCTCATCTTCCAAATTGAGTTCATTGCTTCAGCTGCCTGTCACTACCAGATCAACTGCCCATATGCGAAGGTAACTCTACTTGGACAAACTGCCCGAAATGCACTGACAGATACATTTCAGGGATTTTGAGTCATTCTGCACTCCAGATGCATTAAATGCATTAAAAAAATGTATCACGTTGACCGTGATGGCAGATTAATTTGCGTTAACGCATTAATTTTGACAGCACTATCATAAACCATTGCTTGTACAAAGGACAATTTTATAAGATTTTTAGATTTTCTTACCTTTTTATTTATTTTCATATAAGTATAAAAATCACCCTGGTTTATAAAATTCTAACTTAAACCAACTTAAACTTATGTAAACTTTGTTAACGCTGAACTGAATAATGATTTGGTAAACTGATTCTTATATAGCGCTTTTCTACTCTTCCAGAGCACGCGAAGTGCTTTATACAACATGCTACATTCACGCAAGCACTTTTTTTCCTTTGCTTATTAGCGCTTTCTAACTAACATTCACACAACACACATTCATACTCCGATGCATTGGAGAGCAACTTGGGGTTAGTATCTTGCCCAAGGATAATTGGCATGCAGACTCGGGAAGCCAGGAATTGAACCACCAACCTTTCGACCAGCAGATGACCTGCTTTACCTTCTGAGAACTCCAGAACACACAGTTTCAAATTGATATCATAGCTGTATCCATTAAAAATTTTTGAATCTCAGTGATCTCAAACTCAAGGTCAAAGGTCAACTTTTCTGAAAATTTTGTGAATGTGATAACTTGAGAACAAGATGACGTACGTTTTGATACCAAGCCGCATTTACTATGACACTGAGGGGTACCACTGGCTAATGCCAGTATTTTTAAGTGTATTGGCTAAAGCTGAAAATGAAACAAGAGGTAAAGTGAATAACTAATCAAGTTGCATAAATAATAAATACTTTCTGTCACTTTCAGTAATATACTGACACCAGAACTGGCTACATCAAACATTATGTGCTAAAACAGAAAACTGATGTTAAGATCAGTCTGACGGCTCTGTTTTGTGCCATGTGAACTGTTACGCAGGTCTCTTGAACCAAAGTGTCCTTTTCACACTGGTTAATCATACCTTCTGGCCAATGAAAGAACTTGCTGGATAGCACCAATTTGGACCAAGACAGAATCAAAGTCATCCATGACATGTATACTGCTTTTAGCCTTCCCACCAAGGGCCCGTGTACAACTAGCCTCCTTTACCTGCCTTCAAAAGTTAGAGAACAGATGTGAATATTTTTGTTTTAACAGTATAAACGTGTTAAGGGTGTCGAGATACTTTTTCTTCTTAAAGACAGAATGCTTGTATAGTTGCAAGAGTTTGCCTTGGCAGGTGTATCTCGAGGTCATACGTCAAGTTCCTATTGAATAATGACAATTTTAATAATAGCTTGAACACAAGACTGAGAGAAAAGGATTTAAAAACAACAAAAATCCACGGCAAGCTCCATGGCCACCTCCTGAGTAAAGAGGACGGCAAGCAGGAAACAAAAAAGGTAGCACCTCACCCACACAGGACCGCATGAACTGCGTTGCCTAGGAGAAGCTTATCTATTGTCACGCCAATGAGCAGCAGGAATGTAATTCGACATTACATGAGGTCGGACACTGGCGGCTTACTGGTGTGACATATCCGTGACATGCTTGGAATTAACATGCAATGGTGTCAATTAAAAGCATGAAATGCACTTAGGGGGGAAGCTGGAATGTTTTCCCTGCTCCGGAAGCAGCCTGACAAAGTGGGCAAGGACACATGACAGCTCTCTATCACACTGTTTACATGAAGTGTGTGCAGAAGTGACAATTAGCAGCAATTCTTAAGCAATTCACACACTGTGTGATGTCCACTTGAAATGGAACTGAAATAAAGTTGTAAAGAAAAAAAAATGCTCCAACTGTCTCAAACAAAACAAAACATAAAAAAAAAACAGCTGCACATTCAGTTTGATTACAGCCACCCACTTGTGTCCTGCCAGGAGTGGTAACACTTTGAAGTACAAGACAGGAGCGTGCACATTCGGTCAGCCTTCTCACTAGCATTTCAGTGTCACCACATGGCACAGATTTGCTCTTTCATCACACTAAACAGCAGTGATATTCTATCCCCCCCACCCAACATCCCCTTGTTGTTGTCTCGCTGCGTATCAGCTCACAACCGGGAATCGGATGAGTGTGGAATTGTGTCTCTGTTTGATGTGTTGAAAAGAAGAAAGAAAGAAAAGTAGTTCAAGGGATGGATAATGACGGACGGACAAGGAAGCGACATGTTTGCATGGGAAGGAGCGCGAGAGAGAATGTGAGGTGGTGCGTGCGCGCGCGTGTGTGTGTGTTCTCACCCCCTACGCTATGCACCGTCTCAACTTCTGCAGCTCATCGTCGGTGGTGTAATAACAATATCACTCATCTCATATCCTCGGCTTACTTTGCCTCCCCCCGCCGCCGCCGCCCCCTCGCTCCACATTTATCATATTCATTTGATATTCAGAAATAAATGTAGCAGAAAGAGAATAATGCACCTCCTGTACGCGCCGTTCATTACAGATACATTTACATGGGGGTTTGCCTTCATGGTTTCAAATGGAGCACTGTTCACTGGTGTTCCTCACATTTGTTGAGACGGGGTTGTGGTGGGGGGTGGGGGTGCTCTCTTCACATTAGCACTATCAGTGAGCGGTGATAAATGGGTCGATCTATCCATCTCTGCTGTCACATTCATAAAAGAAATTTGGCCTTCGTCAAGGGAACCAAGCACAGAGCTGTAATATCTGCAACACGTATCCATCAAGCCTAACTTGAGACGTATCGAAAACACTATAGCGAATATACCTGAGTGAATAATATTTCATTCATGATAATGCAGCAAATACCTGCTGGAAAAAAAAAGAGAGAGAAAAATATATCTGCATTTCTTCCTGTCTCAGCTGCAGAGGACCGCAGAGGAGGCGGGCTACTGATCATATTCAATCTGGAGGCGATCATGTAAATAGCCCTCCATCTTGGGAAGGCGATATGCAAAGCAGCCCGTCTCCCCTGTGTCAGGATCAGATTAATGGAAACCTAAAAGTGGGAATTACGGCCCTTATCCGGCGCTGCGTTCTGGGGAGGGGCTGGGATACGGGCCCTGGGGGGATCTGCCTGGTTCAAAGCCCATTCCTCTGGTTAAGGAACTCGCTAAGATCCATGCACCGAGGTGAAGGGTAATTTCCTTTGATATTCAGCAATGTATTACTGTATGTAGTGTGCACGCTGCATGCCCCACTGGCTCTGAGTGCATCTGTGTAACATGCAAATATATGCAAGGAAAAACAGCCACAGAGAGAAGCTGCAGCAGTAAACAGCATTATAAAGAGTGGACGCAGCACCGTGTGGCCGTGATATTACACTAAAACTGGCCCATCTGTGCCAAGACTCTTCACCTTGCCAGCCAAAGTGTAATCACCCTCTAATTTACGGCTGCATGACTATTGGTTGGAGGACAGACCCAAGCCTCGGTTACATCCAATTCATCAGGGATTTGATGGCAGTTCGCATGTTAGCCTTGGCCCACTTAAAACTACAGCAAAAACAGGATCAGTGAAAGCATTCATTAGCAAAAATGTTCAAACCTCGAGAGCAACAAAACCTCTCACACAAATCCAAACTGATAACCACACTGGAAACCCAACAGGACAGAGTTTGTGCTCCAAACTCATTTGACTAGTGTTATTGCTATATAACATGCTAGGGCATGATCTCTAAAATGTCCTGGCCCACTTAAAGGAGTGCAGTTCAGCTGAACTCCAGTGCGGCTGGCAGACCCAACCACAGAACTCCAGTGCTTGGTCAACAAAAGCTGTCTCTGTGAAGCAGAAGTAAACAAGTGCTTGTATGTGAAAGAGTGTGAGAGGAGAAAGAGTTGAGATGCCGAGACAATCTGAAGCACACATGGCAGGCCCAAATGAGTAAATGTGAGCTAAGGGTTCAGTTGTTCATGCCTGGTGTCAGTACAGCCTAAATTAATACCTTTACCTTAAACTGCACCTGTTTTTGAAGTTAAAGCCAATGTGAAAGTATCTTAAACTTGCATTATTCCTAGAAGCCACCAGGGGGCAATTCCCTTGATGCCATAGATTTCCACGGCATAGAAAGGAGATAAATAAACTATACATTATGTGTGCTATTTGCTAAACTAAGAAGCTCAGGTCGTATAAAGTGCATTTAACTTCAAATCAAAGCTGCTATATGTGTGCGTGTGCGTGTGTGAGCAGAGAGAGTGTGAGATCAACAAAAATAATGTAGAAGGGGTATTGGAATAACCAATATCAAAGGCCAACTTTGATATTGCATCATCTGGCTTGATCCTTGGGGTTGCAGGCTTTGCACGCTCTGTGTGGATATGACAACAAGCCCAAATCTATTACCTGGAGCCCGGCGTGTCTATCTTATCGAGGCTGCCCAAGGCGTGAGACTCTGCAATATGCGCTGCCATCTGACTTGCAGGTGCTCACTGAGGATGGGTAATATGGAATCAAACTGCTCGCACACACTCACGTAGACATTTACACAAACAAAGCTCACGAACACACTTCATACTCCGGTAAACTCCAAAGGCTTATGTAGAATAACAAAAGGAAAGGCAGCAGTTGGATTTCATTAGAGTTTGGATGAAGTATTACAAGAGGCTATTCAAACAACTCCTACGATGGCATGTATATACACACACACACTGTCTCCTGCCACCTCCCTCATGCTGTCTGTCTTCAGTTTCCTCCACCCTCTTTTCTTCCATCAGCCTCTTTACTATTTACTGGGATCCAGTTGAGTGTTTGGCACTCCTCCAGCTCATCCCCCCTGTTTCTTTTCCCTCCTTCAGCTCGCTTAAATTTGAATATCATCCAATTCAGAGGAGATCAGCACAAATACACATACCGTGCATTCATATATACATAAACAATCTGACCAGCTCACAAGTCCTCTTCAGTCCAGACTTTGGTTGCACATCTGCTCATTCTATATTGTGAAGAATTTATCAGCCAAGGCCAAGTGATTCTCCAAGATGCTTGCACATATTTCTTTTGCATTTTCCACGATAGGCATCTTTACATAGGTGTGTTTTCCCCCAGTATAAACACTTAAACTGTGTATCAGCGAACCTGTGTGTCTATCTGTGTGCGTTTGTGTGTGAGAGTGTGAGTGTAATGCAGTCAGAGCATCTGGCTCCTCTCTGCTCCACGACATTAGCGCAGACAAGAGAATCAGTGGACTATTGAATGCAATTACAGCGTGTGGGCCAGACAATAAAGATTGATAGTGCTTTCGCGTTTTATCACACACCAAACACAGCAGAGGTTAAAGCCTGCGAGCCTTGAGCTGCCAGCATTCTAATAATGATTGAAAATATGCAACCATTGAATTGGGAGGCATGCTTATATTTTTTTAAAAACGTATGCCTAAAAAAGAAGGGAGTTTTTTTTATTTTTTTGTTTGTTTGTTGTTATGAGATGATTGGATGATTTAACATCAGTCGGGGTGTTTTTATGTTTCCCAGACGTTTTTGTTTTTTTTTTAAATAAAACTCATAAAAAACATGATTTTTCCATGACAAGAGTTAAAGGGAAAATACTTTTCACCACAATGTTTTCACTCAACAATTAAACTAAAAATGTTTTAAAAAAAAACGCCACAAAAAACTTTGACAAACCTGCGTGCTGGTTCACGCTATAGCACTTGTATAAAAGGCTTTGAGATTTTATGTCTATGTTCTGCAATACTGTGTGGGGTGGAGTTGCGGGAAATAGGCATAGGCAGAAGTTTGGGGTACCACGCTGCTACTCCAGAAGAGGAGATGGTCTTTCCGTGTTAGTTCTGTTTTACCTCTACACGTAAGCTGTGTTCATGGTTACCATCCTTCACGGTGATGCTCCGAGTGTTAGGTTCATGACTGGAAACTGCTGTCAACACTGAGCATCTAGGTGGCAATAAAACAGCTGGCGGTGACAATCCAGCACAGTAGAAGCCTCTTGTCCTCCTTCCTGTATCCTGACCGATACACCATCTTGTTAGCTGCTGAACCTAAAAGAACTAGCCCTCACCAAGTACTCCTCAACAGCACTGGTACCAGTAAACAGAAGCAAAAGTTGGAAGTGCTTTAATTCCATAGTCGTTCACTGGTAACAATGAGAACATGTAACTTTAGTAGTTACCACTGTTTCACTGCAGTGGTAACAAATGTAACTACATTTCTTGCAGTTTCAAAATACAAAGTGTGAGAAGGAACTAATTGGTTGGACTTGTATGTTTGCTGTAGTTTTTCTTTGACTGATCCATTTGAGGTCAATACGTCTTTTGTAATGAATCCTTTCATGTGCAAACTTTACTTCTCCTACAGTTTTAAACATATCAGTTACTGCACTTCTTGTTGATTAATGAGTTCAAAGTAACTTCATGAGTTTGGTCAAACGACTGCATTTGGTTAAATGAACTTGAATCGTTAATGTTAGGATATTAAATGGAGCCAACATTTTAATCGTATGGATACTTGTTGCATACTGCTTCTCTGCTTACACCTCTTCAGTTTACTCTGGTCTTTGGTTAGGACGTGAACTGAAGCTTGACGTGGTCCTGTACCCTGTCAGCCCCAAAACCTGTTCACATGTGTCGAAATCGTTTCTCAGAGGCATCGAGGTTGATGCGTTTCATCGCAAGCGCGTCATTTATCCTGACGTATCGACGCCAATTCTTTTCATCCAGGTGTTCACAAGACACAAATGTGGCCGGGAACAAGGAAGATGCATTAAAATAGTTGGTTGCCAAAGACTTACAATGCATCATGATGAATGAATAATGGGTGACAGTGACCAAGGACAGATCTGAGAGAGGAATGAGGAAAAGAGCGAGACAGAACAGAGAGAAGAAAATGACAGGAAAAGGGAAAAAAAGGACAAAAGAGGATAAAGCACAAGATTTTTTTTATTTCTTTTTTTTAGTAGCAAGAATAGCAGAGGATGAGTGACAGGGTGATTGTTCTATTATGTGGCTGACTGGCCACAGCCCTCTAACATATGAACATGCATGTGTGATGGCTTTCTTCAAGCGCTGCTGTTGATTATTTTGCTTCTATTAGTGACATTCTCCTTCTGTCACTCTTCTGTTTCCTTTAGTCCGTGGCTGAGCAGAATAAATACACTTTACATTGCTGTTACATTGTTTGTTTCTTTAGTCCCGTTTGTGCTCTACAGAGAATGCTAATCAGGCCTCTTGTTTGGGTTTTTTTCCTATGAATATGATATTTAAACACACATGTGAAACACATCATTTCCTGTTCACCGGGGGGGGGGTGAACTATGTCACTTCACTTTATAAAGTTAAAGTGAACTGACAAAGTTTAATTCAACTGTAATCTTACAGTCAAAACATAAGCAGCTACAACAGTAAGTGCTCAGTGTTTGGAGCAATTACACGATTGTACATGGAGACGACAATTTCAGATTCAGTTGCATGCAAACACGTTCCTTTACTCCCTTCAGTGCATGCAAAAACAAGAAGACAAGCATATAGCCATGGTTTTTCAGGGAAGGGGTTTGATGAATGCATTAAATCGGCTGCGCATAAGTTTTAGATGTGAAGATTTCTGTCACGCAGACATCTGATCGTTCCTGCATAAAACACAGAGTTACGATCTCAGTAACATGGAGACATGGGAGTAGAGACTGAGACTGTGCTCTAGGTGCTTTACCAAATTCATTAGAGCACCTGTGACAAAAACAAGAAAACACATTTGTTTTAGAAATGTGTCAAAAACTTGTTTCAAATTAAAAAAAAAAAAACTTTGGCAAAAGAAAACTAAATTCAACTTTTAGTTTGAGCCTGCACCCTGGACTTCTCTGTAACAGTAAGATGTATTTGCTGTTTGATAACCTACCAGTCAATAATGGATTGCATTTATATAGCGCTTTTCGAGACCCTCAAAGCGCTTTACAATTCCACTATTCATTCAGTCTCACATTCACACACTGGTGGAGGCAGCTACAGTTGTAGCCAGAGCTGCCCTGGTGCAGACTGACAGAAGCGAGGCTGCCATATCACACCATCGGCCCCTCTGGCCAACACCAGTAGGAGGTAGGTGAAGTGTCTTGCCCAAGGACACAACGACCGAGACTGTCCGAGCCAGGGCTCGAACCAGCAACCTTCCAATTACAAGACAAACTGCCAACTCTTGAGCCACGATCGCCCCACAAGATCTGAGTATTAGTATTAGTATTAAACATTTCAAAATGTTCATGTAATTAGAAGTATTACCAGTATTAACATTAGGAAAATTTGAATTTTCCAAGTAAAACATACATTGTAATGTTGAAGCTGATGCTATTTCTTTGCTTGTCAGAAGCCATGAATCAGTTTTACTTTACTTTATTCACAGACATCAATATATTTATCACTATTAATATATTTCAGTATTCATCCCACGTATTCACATTCAAAGTCTTGTTCCACATAATCCATGATTCTTACTGTAAGTTTCATTCAATTTGTTCAAAGTTTTAATTTATCTTGATCTAATAATTTCCTTTGCAATGAAATGTGTAAGTATGCCTTTCAAAAATTAAAAAAAGGTTCCTATATGAAATAAAATAGTCTAGAAATAACCATTTATTTTGTTAATTGCACATTAACCCTGTATCCGAGGATCAAAAGGAGGGATCTGCACAAAAACAGTGCAGTCTTTTTTGCTCCCCTTCAGCTTAACTTCATAGATTTTCAATATTGTAAATATCTCACATGCAGCTGTAAAGAACCAGTGAATTGCATATCATTGTTCAAAGTCTGCATACCGTAAACGTCAGTTTAGTAACTTGCTCTGGAAATAAAAAGAAGCATGAAGCCTTTGTCCTTGCTGACCAGTGATTACAGGCTGATCCATAAACCCAAGGATAATTTGTTTGTGTTAGGTAAACACAAACACAACGAGCAGTCGACGCCTAATCAGTCCAACCGACAGAGGTTACAGTAGACATTTTGAAACAGGACGGTCACAGCAGTGTTTTCCTCTGTTTCCTAAACATATTTGCAAATGAACCGGCGTCCTCAGATAATTCTCCGAGAGATTTCAGCAGATTAGAAGAGGCTGGGATTAGTGTGTGGTGTTATGGCATGTTTCGATACGGTGTGATACGGGCGCACACTCCTAACCCGTGTTCCTTGCAGAGATAGAGGAAGCGGTAGGACGAGGGTTCACAGATTGCCCGATAGCAGTCAAATCCAGACACCTATTTAAAAGGCTGATATTTTAGTAGTAAACATGTAGGATTCCTTCATTATTTGACAACTTCTCCCATCTGTGTAGTTGTGAGCTTTCTGTTAAGATGCTTATCTGAAATGTCAAAAAGAATTATGCTGATAGCAGGCTGTATGAATAGGGCCTCAGCCGTCCCTGATAAGGACACGTGTGGACTCCGCTGCTCTTCTCACCAACACTGGATTTCCTGCACATCAAAAAAGGGTCTAATTCCACACTAATATGAATATGCCACCCGCACCACCAGCCCCCTTCACCACCTGATGGAAAGAATTATGGTCCCCGTGAACTGATCCTCGCTCTCCTTACCTCTGCCATGACAAAAATGCCACAGTAATGTCAGGGGAGATGTAACGATTTAGATTCTGATGATTGTCCCATGTCAGCCGCACATCCGTCGCCTTGGACGAGTTGATTAGAGTTGGGACATCAAAAGAGGCTCAGGTTGGAGATAAGAATGGGGAGTGTTTGGGGTTGGGGTTGGGAAGGGGGTTAACGTGATTCCCGTCAGGAATTAAGGCACAGGAGGAGATTCTTCCAAAGTTCTGTCTGTCTCGCCTCCTGCTATCTTGAAAGAGCTGGCAGTGACTCTGGCTTCTTTGCATAGGAGCCGAGATAATCTGAGGCTGTTTAGATCAATTAATGGAGAGATAGGGAGTACAGTAAGTAAACTGACGAGGGCATGCAAAAGTCAGCCGAGTGCTTGCGAGTGTGTGCTCTGCATTCGAGTTCTTCTGTACCAGCAAATGTCCACGCAAGGAAACTGAGGAGTGGAATTCATCGCAGTGATGCTATTCAGAAGCTTGCTTGCAAAGTGCAATGTTCAAGTTAGCAGTTGGGTGTGGTGGGGAGGGTTAAGCTGTTTGGGTACAATAGGTGCAATAGGAAAAAATACTTCATTTACACAGAGACAACACAAGGATCCAAAACTTTTTTTTTTCGTTACCAATAACAGATTTCTGGATGAACAGCTGTGTAAATAAAGTACATACATATAAGTCATATAAGTTCTCCTTTTTAATCTGTTAGTGTGAAAATTCTTTATTTAAAACTGAAGAACATTTTGAAGGTAATGAAATAAATAAGAGCCCTAAAACAATGAGGCAGTAACATCGTCCAAAAAATATAGTCGGCTGCTCCTTTACCAAATTTGATGAAGTTCAACAAATGTGTCATCCTTTTTACTCATACTACATAGTTAATGGTATTAAACAGCACTGTGCAACACAGTCGGTGAATCTTTAGTGCTGAAATGTTTCACTGAATAGATTAATTTTCAGAAAATGCTGATAGATTATGCAAAAATCTCTAAAACTAGCTTTTATTATTCTGAAATCGAAAATCTGTTTTGTGTGTGTGTGTGTGTGTGTGTGTGTGTGTGTGTGTGTGTGTGTGTGTGTGTGTGTGTGTGTGAAGATGTAAACTTACTGTAGAGTAAAAATTCAGGTTTCAGATGGCTCTGATTTGAGCTGTTTCTTTATGGGTTTTTTATGTTTGAATCTGTGAGAGCTGATATCTCCAATATGTTCATCACATACATAGGCAGCTCTGGTTTCTGATTACGAGGAACAGCCAGTTAAAAGAAATTTGGCTTAAAAGGAAGAAGAGTTATGACAACTTGATAATCTTGATATTATACTCACACTGTGCAAAATAGTTGATGGAGAGTATTGCAACTGTCTGTATTGAAAATCAAAACAACTTAAAGTTAGCAATTGCATGCAATCAGTTTGTGACAATATGACAACTGCATGTGATAAATTAGCAAAAATAGCAAAACTGTTACATACATACACAGATATTCACATTAACTGCTTATATTCAGAAGCCAGCCAGAACCTCATAGATTATAAAACTAAATCCAGAGATCCAAATATATAAGAGCTTTGATATAGGAATATTACCAGAATCCAGCCAGCTGAGACATGTCTCCCATTGCAATGAGTAGCATTGCAGATAAGTTGTACTCAGACTGAAAAAAGCATGTTGGCAATCTGGTTGTGTCTATAAATTAGACCGAAATTATTTCCAAACCTTTTCCAATCAGTCTGAAAGTAATTGTAGTCAGTCCAACATGGCTCATGACTGGTGACCTGTGCAGCTGCCTTGCAATTAAAAGTTGTTGCCTAGAGGTTGAGGGTTTGGACACTCAACACCTGGATGACCAGTTGGTCAACGCAGCTACTTGCAACTGGCCACCAAATGGGGGAAAAAAATCAGCGCAATTGCCGGACAACAACTGATTTTTCTGTTTCCTTAAAATTTATTTTCTTAAATTGCAAAATATCTCCCTGTTTTATTAGAACTCCTGTATTTCTGTGCATCTGTGAGCGCACTTTTCTTCCCTACAGTGTCTGCCCTTTACCAATTCCCATTCTCACTTCACCTTCAGTATCTCAGTTTAACACTGCAGCCCTTAGAGGTCAAAAAGACACCCTGGCGCCAGCTGTCCATCCTAAAGAGGATAGTGTGTGATAATATATGTAGGGGGAGAAAGGGGGAAGGAGGGGGTTGGGGCATTAATTATACATAGGCAGTATTTTGCATAACTCCCCTCCTATTCCTCCTTCACACCACTGTCAGGCTTTAGCAGGTTCAGAAGCAAGGGCTGCATCCGCTTAGTGATAACATCTCCAATAACAATTAAGGTGGAAACATGTAATTTGCCAAGGAGGGGAAAAAAACTGTCAATAGGCTCTTATTTCCTTTGCATACTAAACACAGAGGCTGGATCTGCTGCTGTGGTGGAGAGGCCTTTGGAGCTGTGATTTCAAGTTACAACCTCGATGCATTTTTTTGTGCTATGACCTTTAAGTCTGAAGATACAACTTAAAAACAAGCTGGTATATATATGTAATGCTAACCTAAACATCTACTGACCTCCTGGTTTTGATTAATGTCTACTTTAAATAAAATTGTCAACTATATGGAAGATCCAAAAGGAAAGCATATTCTGAAATAACAAAATGTCATTTTTCAGACTTTTTTTTAGCTCCTAAAGTTGCTCTTTTTTTAGCATCCTGGTGAAACTAAACCCTAATACCTGATCCTGTAACAATTAACCTGGTGGTTGTAAAGAGGTTAAATATACTAGTTTTTAACCTCTGTCGTCCAACAGTTCTTCTGTTATAAAAGTCTATATATACCATATATATGACCTTTTTACATAACCCTAAGTGTAAAAAGGTCACTAATGACTCAATGATTATTAAAAAGTTCATTAAGTCTACACAAGGCCGCCACCTTGTTGTAAAGGTAGAGAAATGATCAAAGTTTGAGAAAAACTGAAAAACTAAAGTTCAGATAAGTTGAGGCAACACAAGTACTTCACAGGTTTATAATAGAAGTACAAATAAAGTTAAACTCATTATTAATTAATATGTAAACCACATTATACCCCCAACTTAACAAAGAAATGTGTTTTTGTTTTTTTCATCTTGACTTTGATTCACACATTCCACATCGTAACGTGACAAATCAGTCTTACACATAATAGCCAGCACTTCAACCGTGTCATTCACATTGTTGAGTCGTAGCATGAAGGAAAAAACCAACACCAGAATAACTTCATTCATTCGTAGGTCATTGTCAAAGCCCTCGGCTTAGTTTTCTCCGAATACTGTTGAATACGTTTGTGTTTACATGTGGGGGCGTGTGGGGCAAGTACACATACAGATTGTGCCATTAAAAACTCAACTAAAGGCTACTGAGCTGAACTGAATGTAAAAGTCGAGTGGCCATTGCCTTTACAAAACTTTATGAATTGCAAACAGAGGCACAACTACAGGTCTTCATTCTTAGTTGTTTTGTATTTCATTGAATATAACTGAATCTAATGATGTCTGTCTTGTATAGCTATCTCCCTCAACACATCACAGAACAGCAAGTCCCAATGCAGGTTTAAGTGAATTCCTCATCTGGTATTTCGTTTTCTTCCACCCTGAAGAAAAGCCAAGGTACCTACTGTATATCTTTAAGAGTTTCATCTTCCCACCACTGGGGAAACACCCTGATCCTTTTAAGCATGTATTGAGGCTGACCCCATCCTTTCATCAAAAGTGATAAAAGCTTCCCCTTTAATTCTGATGCCACCTTCCTCCCTTAGCTTCCCACCTCCTTACCTACAGTCACTCCACGACTGCTACGGCAGAATCAAGAATGTAAATGGGGCTGGAGCCTCACAAAGCCTGGGGTGACCTATATTACAGCTAATGATGGGCCACAGTGTCGGAAGCAGAGCCAGAATGAAAGAGAATTTGAATGAAGCTGACCCACATACAAAGGCACGACCAGTCAGAAAGGCATGTTCCCTTTCCCACTAAGTAGGCCACAATGGGCTTCAGGATTATGCACAAGTTCTCCTTTTCTCAAATGGATGAAAACGGGAAAAGTGATGCGGAGCCCTTGGTAACAAGAGTCATTCCTTAGACATATTGGTAACAGGTTGGAGGTAAGGTGCAAGTCTCAACTCATTAAATGGGAATTTGTTTTCTTCCTCAAACAGGGCATGCAACTGACAAATATATATAGCTAGATAGATACCACAGAATGTCTTAATGATAGATTGAAAGCAAATATCTATTAACAACCAGATTAGTACATAAACACAACAGAAAACAGAACACATGAAGATTCTTGTGATTTCTATTGTTGAAAAAAACAAAAGAAATTATTTTTTCAGGGAAATAGTCTCGAGGTTCTAATGTGGTTAGGCTAACTTAGCACAATGATGAAGAGCAAGAAGAAACATCTTACATGGATCTGCACAATCTGAGGAAACAGACCTACTGGCATATTTATAGCTTCATATAGTTTATCCTCATTTTTAATCTATCCTATGTTAAGAAATTGGTTTTATAAGGATTTAAGAGTAAAAAAAAAGTTTTAAATATCTTTTCATAGGTGTGCTCTGACTCTGATCATTCTCTTAATTTCTGGCTTCCAAAATTCAATCAAATTTTATTTATATTGTGCCAAATCACAACAGTAGCCTCAAGGCACTTTATATTGTAATGTAAAAACCCTACAAAATAATTCCACAATCCAGTGATTATGGATTTGTCTGATGCATAGATGATACATTAAAAAAGTAGGTGGCCATCCACTGATTTGTGAGATCCAAACCTGAGTGTTGTTGTCACTGACTTCTTTATGTTTTAACAACCATACATGAAGAATGAGGGACATGGCACACTCATATGTTAGAAATTTGCCAGTCACAAGGTAGGCCTGTCCTAAAGAACAACCTGCTTTATTTTCCTTTTTGACTCTAACAAGAACCATTAGTTACAAAATTAATACCATACTGAATTGAATAAAACGGGAAACTAGTAACTGAAATCATAAACACACCAAAGCAGTGTTTACTGAAGTTACAGATTAAGAAGGCCAAGTGTCATTTTCTCAAAGAGCTCTATAACTGAATCTCCTTTTGCAACAAGAGCAGTCACCCCCTGCTGGTAATTAGTACGACTGCAGGTTTAAGTAATTTCTATCTTGGTTTTACTTTTCAAAACAAGAAGTTGTGTCAGTCTTGTACACAAAATCAAATAAAATGTGAAGAAGGAGTATCAAACACAATACAGCATTATTTTATTTGAAAATACAAAGAACTAAATGTAAATGATGCATCACATTTTTAAGGAAAACAATCAACTGCTGTAAACAGAACATTTAGGCATTTGACCGATATAACAAACATGGGCACCCCAGTATGAGTAAAACATCTTTGATTGTATGTGTGATGTTTTATCAGTTTGAGTATAGAGAGTGCTGGGGTTTCTCCATTATGAGAAACACAGATAGGATTTTTCCTTCCTGAGCTCATGTGGCAAGCAGGTAGTAATTGGTGTGTGTGTTAATCCTGGGATAACAAGTGTTTTCCAAGGAGAGTCAATGATCATCTTACAAGGTCAGTTTAGAACCGTACACTGCATGCATAATGGAGAATGCAAAGGCTAATAGGAACATAATCACATCAAACACAGGCAGAAACACACACACACACACACACACATATTTTGCTTTCATTCCCAAAACTAAGGTGATCTTTAACTGCCATCTTCCCTGGAAGCTTTTCAATCAAACAGGGCCACCCTGTGATCTAACCAATGCTTTAACATCATCTTAGTAGGGGACTCTTCCCCTCTAGCCAATGGGATTACAGTTGGGAGGTGGTGGCTGCCTCAGCGACCACGCACCATGACCCGTCCATTTTTTTACGACTTCATTATTTTCCCTCCCCGCCACGCTCGTTTTCATTTGCCAGAGCAGGGGTATAATGACTGCGCTATAAAAACGCTGCTTTAACGTTTGCATACTGTTCTCATTTGGTCCGGCCCTCAACCCTTCAGCTAGCATATGGCAGGTAATCAGGTCTGCAATCAGGGCTGCACGTTACGCAGGGCCCCGCTTTCAGCACCGGGGCCATTACCCATCTGTCTTATGACACACATGCGCACACACACACACACACACACACATGCAGATACACTTGTATTCGTACAAGCACGCAAACACACAAAAATGGTAGAAGTAGGTACTTGTACACAAATTCATTCTCCACGCAGATGCAAATGCTTACACACACTCCACAAGCACACAGCCTCATTCACATACACAAATGTATACCACTACCTCATCATCTCACCTCTAGAAAATTACCATATAAGAGACTCAGGCTAATGATATTTTCTATGAAATGTGCAGTAACTATAAGTCCCCTGGCTTTTCTAACCATATGTATCATTAATAGGAAAAAGACCTGTGATTCCACAGCTTTATAGCTGCATATGACAAAATGCCTTCACTAGTATGTGGAGCTTATTTAACAAAATCCTTTTGCCCCTCACCTCTACATACCCTGGAATTGTCATTGCACACACACACACACACACACATATATATATATGCAATAGCTCAGGCATATGGTTCCATCATCAAATATAAAGTGCATGCAAAGCCTATTAAAAACAAAAAAACAGGGAACCCTAATGGCATGACCCAGAGTAGTTTTTGGGGATTTTCTTTTCAAATGTCATCTAACTTGTTTAAAATGATCACATAAAAAAGAAAAAAAAAACCTATATGTTAAATTGTAATACAGCAGTCTAAGCTGGACTCCATCTCGAGTACACTCTGGGGGTTTTAAAGAAAGTTTAAAGGATTAGGTATGTATTCATGCTTGTCAGCACCTGTCGTACAAATGGAATTAACGTACTTGCCTACATACTTTGTGTGTACCTGGAGGACCACAAACTACGTTCTCTAGAAGCCAGTCAGCAAAGCCTTATCCCCGGGCAACAATCTTTCCCGGGAAGCTCAGAATTCCAGCAACACCTGTAGGATAAATAATAACTTTATTGTCCAGCCAGATTTGCCCTTGTGAAGAAATAATTGTATAAAATGAAGAGTATAAAATGTAGATGATATTATAATTGTATCATTATTTCATATTATAAAAACACACATTACAGAGTTCCCACACAGCATAAATAACTAAATAAAGACAGCTATTATGTCTTTGTCAGTGTGACACTCTAATCACACTACATTTTTCAGTAACAAAGTAATGGAAAGCATTATTGTACTATAGTCCTTACACCACAGTTACAGTTATGTTGTTTCTTGCATTATCAAAGTATCTTCAGTTATCTGCACGCAGCATACTTTTTTTCTTCCTGCACACTTGCACAATTCAGTTTGTGTAGAGGAGGAGGGATATGATGGAGTGGAGTGGAGATTTGGCATTGCTTGTTTTTTTATTACACAAAAAGACAAGAGCGTGATGACTGAGGACAGAAACTAACGCATTATGCTGCTAACACAGTGCTGATTCTTTGCAATCATCTACACACACAGCATGCTAACACAAAGCTAGCTAAAAGTCGAGAGCAAACATGAAGTTGAGTACATGCAGACCCCAACCCAGCAACCAGAGCCTCAACTTCAGTGGCTAACAAAAGCAGTGATGACTTTCTGTTTCTATTGTAGCGTCATTATGGTGATTGCTTTGAAGTCTCTTTGTGCTGGTTTTCATTTTTTCTTTTTAATTTGGCCTTTGGGTTCATACATAAATACTAACAGACAGATCATATGTGTGTCCTCATTAGTATTGAAGTGTGGGACTTTTATTGTTAACCAGTAATTACAAAACAGTGCGTTTCAGGACAGTTTACTGAGTAATAATAAAGTAATACAACGAGTACCGAAACAAATGACTTTCACTGGCGAATAATTAAGTAACGTATTGATGCATGCTCAACCATCCAGATAAGTAAATCTCCAAAAGTTGATTCTAAAACGCTACGCTTTTGGAGAATTAAGTTATGTACTGCATTACTTAAACGTAAAGGTAAAGTGTAATGCACTACTTTTTTTGACTAACAACGCCAACACTGGTCTTTGCGCAACATTCAAGTATCTATAATTACTATTGTAGCACAAAAGACCACAGCTATCTGTAGATAGAAACCATAATACTACACTAATAAGTGTAGGAAATTTGATACCATTATCAGTGGGTTTATTTGAATACCCTTACTAATTAGACATAATAAGACCTCAGTCTGATATTATATAACCACCCCAAATTAGATCCAGTGGCTCACTTATTATAAACCTGTGAAGATCTACTTTAGCCTTTCTCAGACTATCTGAAGAGTAACTTATGGTTCCAATTTAGTTTTTGGCCTCCCACCAGCAGATCAGAAGATATTGCCGTTGACACACATATTATGCCTGGCTGCCTGTTGTGTTTTAGGATGAAATAAGATGGCCTATGTGAAGCTCATGGGCTTAATGTGACTGGCGTACAGCTGTGCAGTCCAGAGGTCACAGTTACAGACAGGAGGGTAAAATGAAGAAGGTCTGTTTCCTTTGGCAGGCAAGGATGGAACTTCCAAAACTCCAGCCAAAGACAAAAGAGACATTTCAAGTCAGCATAAAATATTACGGAGCCAGTCCGTGGCCAGCCAAGACAAAAGATAAAACATGGTTGTCACTAAATACAACGGTGCTGACAGGACCAACCCAATCTGGCAACTTGGATGGAAACCATTACTTCTAACTGGACTGGAGCTTTGAAGATTGGAGGAATCTTGTGGTGGGAGTCCGCCCCCCCGCCCAACCAGCTAGGCACCTCAGCAGAATCCACCAGTACTCTGTCATTTGTACAGATGTCCAGCCAAATAGTATGCGCACATGTGTTTGTGAGTGTGTGTGTGTGTGTGTGTATGGGGCATCTTTCCTACGCACACAAATCCACAATGTACATACGCATTCTCTACCTCGGCTCCCATGTTTCATCCTCCCCGCTCTCCCCGTGTTGTGTTTGTTGAGCTCTCAGGCCCAAATCCATTATTACCTCCTGAAATGACAACTCATTTCCACAAATGTAATCCTTTCCCTTGCCTGCGTGAAGCTGTAAAGTAAACACAGTCTTCTCTCCAGAAAGCAGAGAGCAAGGAGGGTAGGGACACGCCACTTCAAATTTGCAAAAGGGAACTCAGAATGGTGAACGGCAGACCTGTGGAGTGAAGATGATAAAGACTAAGAGCATTTGAAGGGATTTATTCCAAAGCACCGCAGCGTCTACAGATATACTATATAAAGTACATACATAAAGCTTGTGGATAGTAGAATTTTCCACCTTGAAGTGTCCACTTTAACAAGAATATTGATCTATTTCAGAGTCTCTGTCATGGTCCCTGGGTCTTGGGCCCACGTTTTTGAAGTTTTTTGTGAGTTCATGGTATGATTTAAGAGTTTGTTTTCAGTCAGAGGGTCCCTCTGCTCCCTCTGTCCTTGTTCTGTCCGTCCATTAGTCACGTGAAAGTGTGTTTTTCTTTTCCTTCAGTGTGTGTGAAGTTAATCTTGCTCCCCTGTGTAGCTGTGGCTTACTTCCTGTTTTATTTTGGTAACAGCTGGTCTTTTCTGTCTTGTGTCTAATTTTACTTCCTTTGTCATTTTCTTAATTAGTTTCAGCTGTGTATTTTCGACCCTGGTGTGTCCATTGTATTTAATTACCTCTAGTGTATATAAAGCCTCAGACTCCCCTTCACTCACTGTCAGTGTCTGTTTCTCTTTTCTGTTTGCCATCCCTGTGTGTTTTAGGCTTCTATTAGAAACATTTTGGATTATGATGGTGGACTTTTGTTTCTTACCTAAAGTTGTGTACATGTGTTTGCGTCTTATTTCTACCAACCTTAGCCAAAATGTGGAACACATCTTGAATCTAATCCTATCTGTGTCCAGTGCAGAGCAACTGGTGTGAGACTCGTCGGCCTTTCTTCTCTTTTATCCAGAAAGGACCAATTATCCTAATGGACTGTATTATTCAAATTTAGGGCTGCAGAAATATTTCTAATAGTAAATTGTCATGGGGCACATCCTCAATTTGTCTAAACAACAGTTCAGACAGAAACCATCAAACGTCCCAGAGGAAAGAGGTTTTATTTTTTTTTTTAGCCAAATGCAGTGTTTCCTACAAAAATATTGTATTTTTGGTGGTAGCAGGTCAAGGGGCACACACAAATGTGCCCACACAACACCCACACTTTCTTAAACAAATTAATAAAGAGGCCAAATACTATATACTAGTACTTTGAGTCAATAAAATACAACAAATAAGCTGCACAGTGAAATTGCTAAACATACAGTAAAGCTCTACTGGAAAACAATGATTGCCATTACTCAAATCATTTTGTGGGAAGTATGTTGTGCTGTAGGACTTTCTCTTGCTTCATTTAGTTTTATTGCCATTGTAATACTAACAATTTTTGGAACACTTATTAAAACAATTGCAGGTAAAGCTGTAAAAAAAAAAGCTGCGTTCTGCCAGAAAATGCTCAGGATTTTCTATGAGTCTGTTGTGGCCAGTGCGATCCTCTATGCTGTTGCATGCTGGGGGAGCAGGCTGAGGGTCGCAGATGCCAACAGACTTAATAAACTAATCCGTAAGGCCAGTAATGTTCTGGGGATGGAGCTGGACTCCCTCAAGGTGGTGTCGGAGAGGCGGATGCTGTCCAAGATAAAGACAATGTTGGATAACACCTCCCACCCACTCCATGACATGCTGGTCAGTCACAGGAGCTCGTTCAGTGAGAGACTGAGATTACCGAAAAGCACCACTGAATGACACAGGAAATCTTTCCTGCCTGTGGCCATCTCCCTGTACAACGCATCCACTTAACACACTGGTTACTGCTACAACTACACATGTTTCTTTTCCAGCTATTTATTTATGAGTGACTTATGTATGTATATATATGTACATATTGTACTATTCTTAGTTAGCGTATTGTCTGTCTTGTCTTAATGTTGGTTTATAATGGAGCACTGTAACAAAAAAATAATTTCCCCCAGGGATTAATAAAGTATTCTGATTCTGATTCTGATTCTGAAAAGTAAAGTGATATTGAAACAGTCAGAACGTAGGTTTAAAAAAAATATGTTTTTCTAGCAAAATGTAATACGTTTTATGCCATTTATGTGGCATATTAACAATGAGGAAATAAATATACATTTTTAATCTATAGGCTGAAACTTCACCATCACAAAGAACAAATATATTAAGACAAAAAAACAAATTATACAATTGAAAGTGTCATAAAAATATTTGTAATTTGTCATCAAAAGTAAACCACCTGTTTACCCTTCTCCCACAGATATAGACCTTTTTTCAACATTGGTCTGTCCTCTGTGTTCAGACTGTAATTGTCATTTCAAACAACCTCTGAATATGGTTTGGATGGTTAGTTTGTCCTCTGCATGTTGCAAGATGCAATACGATCAACGACATTATAAAATTTTAGAGGGTGTAGTTTAATGCATAGTTCACTGGTTGGTTCATAAAACTCTGAACTCTGTTTATATTCCTTTCCTGATTTGGTGTGGTTTGTATGTGTTTCTTCAAACCTCCACACGGTAGATATGTATGCAGATATTTGGTAACAATACATTATGTGTAAAGGTTTTAGATTTGATGACATTATTGGTAATATGTAATATTGCTATAGTTTTAGACATGTTTGTTTTAGCATCATTGTATGAGCTTTGTAGTATAATATATGGTCATCACAGACTAAAATCAATGTTCATACACACTACTTCAAATAACTGACTTTGTTTTATTTGCCTGTTGCAAACTTTATGCAATAACTCCATTACAATTTATTAATGTCAAGCCATTTCTTTAAACCTTCTAAGTTGATAATAGTAATTGATAGGCAAACAATAATGACTTGAATTACATATATTTGTAATTCAAGAATTACATTTAAAAGTCAAAATTTATTATTTGCTTAGGCAGTAATTAATACATTAAACTTTGCCATCTATTTTTCATTTTGGCAAAGCCACATTCAGGGCGGTAGTGTTATCATCCAATTCTCCTGATGCTTGGTTCATTAGGAGCGCTGAACTATAGCTGTCTGGTGAGCTGCAGACATGCAGCAAGAACATGCACACTGTCGTGTGTGCCTGCAAAAAGCTTGTACTTTGTCAGCATATTGCAGTTTAACCCAATCTACTGTCAAATGCAGGAGCTTGTTTAAATTCCAACCTGATATTTTTCAGAACACAGCAGATCCATATACTGAGCCATGTGACCCAGTGAAAAGAGCCTAGTGACATGGTCCTTATCTCCAATAGCTATTGCAGGTCTTGGCCCGTTTGGCAGCCTCAGTGAACCTCAGTGTAGGGTAGAAGTGTAGTGTAGGTAGCCGCACATGAACCAGTTCTCACTCACTGCACGCAGTTGTTAAAGTCAGCTCTGCAGAGCTCCAGCATGAAATGGGATCGGAATTTAGGGAAAATTGATTCCATTATCAATATCACTTATCGATTCAATTCCTTATCAAGGGTTGACGTGCCAGTCTGTGTATGGAAATTAGCACCAACTAAATCAGCATCTGTTCCTTAAATGCCCACTATTTTACACATAACTGATGTAGCAAATTCTGACTTCCAACAAAAAAGAGGGTTTATGTCCTGTTTGGGAGGTTTGCTCACTGCTCTATGCTTCTTTTTGGCTAGGTTAAGGCTCTATTAACTCTACTTGGTCCGGCTTAAAATGTGAAAATATAGGCCAATATCCATAATATCGTTCTTTCCAGTGTTAACATTTCAGAATAAAAAAGAAAAAAAATAACCCTGAGAGGTTTTGACAAAGAGCCCTTTATGCAAAATTTATAATAAGACTGCCCTCAAACTTACTTGGACAGGTGCAACTTGGCACCAGCACCAAAGAACACGTTGAAACAAGAGCTGTACCTGTCACATTTCAGAATGGTAGAGGAAAAAGGCTAAATTAGACTAAATTAGAGATTTTAAGATTAAAGATAAATTGGCTTTGGCTGCCCAGACATATCCAATCAAACCTGTTCTGTATTATATAAAGAGACAATTAAAGGCAGCTTCAACTTATAGCTTCAACTAAAAGGCAGGCACGCGGGCGCGCACACACACACACAAGCTACATCAGATAAACAAAAAAAGAGAAAATCAGTCCTCCATCAGCGTGCCCACCAATCCATCCCTTACCCTCAGCCACATCATATGTGACTGGTTTAATCGCAGGCCAATCATTGCCAGGTCACAATTAATAAAAGCCACAACAGCCGCAAATAAACAAGTCCAAATTGCTGCCTTAATCGAATGATGCAAACATTGTTGAGTTACAAAAGTTCACTGCCGCCACTGACAATTTCCTAATTGTATTCACTCATTCATGGCAATTTTATTAACATGGAGCGGATGTCTTCTGCCCTTCCACTGTCACAGCACCAGGGATCTAATTTCATTATTTTCCACAAGATTTGCTTGACTACTGCCGCCATGCTAGTGGCGCACCACGGCCAGATGTTTATGCTATTTAAATGAGGAAGCAAAGCCTGTTGGGTAAACATAATTAAAGAAAGTTGAAGCTTTGTTTTTTTTTTTTAACTTCTCTTCCTTGCCCTCTCTTTGTCTCCCTATCTCTCCTCCAAAGTCTCTCTCTCTCTTTCTTTCCTAACTTTTACTTCATTAGACAAATTTCAATTAACATCAGAGCCACATGTTTCTCTGAGCAGGAGAACGAGAGCTGCACGGAAAGGTGGGCATGCAGACAAGTGTAACACAGTGGACAGTGGACACACAGTGTATGCACAGATGCTTTAGCCTACAATTAACATGCAAATATGCTAATTTTGTGCACAAAAACACAAACACAAGTGAGTGTTTTCTTCGCTGACCGCTTGTTAAAGCGAGCCTGGTGACTGGGATGCTCTTGAATCATTCACAACTCTATTCCTACCTGTGCACCTGATGAATCCAAACACGGTTGACCTGTGGCCACCTCTGCGGGTGTGTGTTTATTAAAATCATCACCCAGCACAGCTCAATCACACAGGCATTACTGCCCACGCCTGTTGCATGCTAAATAGGAGGAGAGACAGAGAGAGAGAAAGAGAGAGGGTAAATTAAATCACTCATGTCATGGTGCTAATAGGCCAGGCTTGCGCTCTGTGTAATTCCAGGCTGGAGCTACAAAAAATAAGTTGGGTTAAAAAAAAACACAGAGCAAGAACATTCTATTAGGGCCAATATCACAGACAGTGTGTTACAAGGGGTCATTACAAGATTATGTAAACCAAGAGAGCACATTTCCATGCCGTGGTCATTTACATGTGATTATTGCATCAGAGTTATGCAGCGATTATACGGGGCTCGCCTCAGACATGCCAAGCCATATACACACAGGCTCAGGCTGTGCACACACACACACACACACACACACACACACACACACACACACACACACTAAATTATGTCAAGATTACAGAAGGGGCTTGATCTTGAAAATAAAAGCAAACTCACAACAGCACCTGTCTGTGGCCTCTCTGTTTAGACTGAGGATTTATCCGCTGATGTCCCATGTTGCGGCATGAATCCAGGGACACCCTGCTCATAAAAGCCTTCATTTGAACTACCGTAAGCAGAAGAATTCATTTACCCCGTTTGATAGAAAACATCCTATCCGCCGCCTGCATTACTGCCCCAGTATTGCTGGGGCTTCATGGCTCAAAAATGCTTTGGCGCTCCAGTCATACAAGCACTTTTTAAGTATGCAGCACGCAGCACATTCGATACCCTTTAGTGCACACGAACTGAGTAGCTGTCAAAAATACAACAGGCATCTCAAGTAATTATGCAGATTTATGCAAAACATTAACAAGAAGAATTAAAGGCACAAATGAGGTGGCTACACTTGAATTGTTAAGATTATGAATAATTACCATGAATCTTTTTGCTCTTAATATAACTTGTTTTTGATAAACAAAGCCTTAATTATCGGAATACTTTGGAGGATTCTGGTGACCTTCATTAATCTTAGACAACAAGTCTCCGGTGAGACTTGAGATGAGGCCTGTGTACGTGCATGTGCACGAACACACGCATGTGCACACACATATAGGGTAAACACGCATGCATGGCGGCGCATATGCTAACTAGCCACTTCAGCCCTGGAGCAAGCAGACAGACAGGTACACCTCCTAGTTAAGCCAAGAGAGCTCCTCACACTCCCCGGTGTGTCCCAGTATGGTAAGCCAGGAGGACAGATGCACAGGCGCACACATGAAGCAGGTGACTCAGATGCTCCTTTGAGAATTGGCAGCACCAGGTCCTTCACTAATTACAATTACATCTCACTTCCCTCCCCTTTCCACTTTCCTCTAACTTTGGACATGAATATTCCAGCAGAGCCATTGTGCATTGGACACGCTGCTCAATATGTCCCATAATTAAAAGCATGATGTGCGAGATGAAAATACTAAGGGCGCCCAACTCTACTCACAGCTCGCTGTCACCGAGAGAACAGAGAGCAAGAGATTTTGATTTTTTTTTCAGTGCCTAAAATCATATGCTAGAAAATTTTTTTTTGTATTTTCAAATTATTTTGAATTATTTTACTGAAAAACTTGAAGCAACAGGAGGAAGACAAATTTATGTGCAGTGCTATGAAAAAGTGTGAAAATTTGCCCCATTACTGCTGTTTAAATTTCCTGCATATTTGTCACACTCACATGTTTCAGGGCATCAAGCAAACTTTAACATTAAACAAGGATGACCTGAGAAAAGACAATATATAGTTTTTAAATGATGATTTCATTTATTGGGGACCTACATGTTCCCATGTGAAAAAGTAATAGCTCCTAAAAATAATAACTGATTGTACCAACTTTTGCAGTTAAAAACTGCAATCAAGCATTTCCGATACCTGGCAGTAAGTCTTTCACATTGCTCATCCCACTCTTCTTTGCAGAGTTGTTTTAAAGGATGATCTGAAAGGTCGTGCCAACCTTTATTTTGTTTTTCTTTAGCCATTTACCATAAATGGTAAATGGACTGCTTCTTATATAGCACTCTATACAACTTTCCTCATTCAACCATTCACACAAGCACTTTTTTTCTATTCTCTATGTAAATGCTTCTGTCTACCATTCACACACTTTTATACTCTGATGGATGCATCACAGAGCAACTTGGGGTTAGTATCTTGCCCAAGGATATTGGGCATGCAGACCGGAGCAGACAACGATCATGCCACCAACCTTCCCATTAGTTGGTGACCTGCTCTACCACCTCGGCTACAGCCATCCCAAGCAAAGGCGGTGGGCTTGCTTACTGCATTTCAGGTCATTGCCCTGGTGCATAACCCAAATGTATCTGACCTTCAGGGAACACATTCTGATTCAATAATTTCTAGTAGATAGCAGAGTTCATGGTAACGTCAATTATAATAAGTCGTCCAGGCCCTGAAGCAGCACGTCAGCTCCAGACGATCACACTGCCACCACCATGTTGAAATGCTGTGTTAGTTTTATGTCAGATGTAACAGGAACAAACCTTCCAAAAGTTCACCTTTTAGAAGGTTTGTGTGCAAAACTACTCCACTGCTTTCCTCTGACATGTGAACAAGACCCCGAGACACTTTGATTTGTTTACTTACGGCAGCAGCTCATCCCCGAACAGGGACAACGTTTTTATACCCACCCCTTCACACGCTGCTGAAAACTGCCCCAGCGTGAGCTGAAGGCCTCCACCTAACAAAGCCAACAGACCCACAATATCTGGAAAAAGAGATGATATCTTGAGGCCAGCAAAGTGGAAACCTACAGCTACTTGGCTTTGCTTTGAAGTTCTTGGAAGCCACTTGGCTACACTTAGAATAAGTGACAAAGGCTTTCTTCACTTCTGGTGTCATGACATAGCTGTCATTGGTGGGAATTACCACCATTCACCTTGCATCTTCGGTGCTGCAAAGTTCTGCCAGCAATGGAAGATCTTAGACCAGGACCTCTGCTGGGTGCTCCCAGTGTATCATTATATATTGGGCGTGATGGGCCTCTTCAACATCCTCACCTAATCCAACCCACCACGAGGTGGTGATCGTTTAACAGCTCAGCTCCTCTCTTCAACCAAGTGTTCATGACACATGACCACAGATCTGATGATACAATTACAAAACCAACAGGCAACCGAAAGTATCCAAGTATCACATGCACTTATGGTCAAATATGATGTTTATGGACATACTGAGAATTCCAATGACAGAACAACACTCAGGTTCAGATCTTGCAGGCTGTTCCTTCCAGTAACACCACTCCACGTCTGATTCACATTGCCAACGTAAGTGTGGAAATCTCCCAGTAGGACAATGGAATCTCCTGATGGGGCACAACCAAACCCAATGATCAAAGGAGGCTGAAACCTCAAGTGTAAACGACAGTCGGGTAAAAAAAAACAAACAAACAAACAAAAACCCTGTCACGGGGAAGCAAACCTCAAACTCTGAGGATTGCATTGGCTCCAAACCCTGTTTCATCCTGGTTGTAGCCATGGTTCAATTGGGGTAAAGTCCAACCTTACCCCTAATCTGTTAGGGCCATAGTTAGGTTCATGTCAAAGATCAAGACATATGACACCTGTCCTACTCAGTGACCACTACAACATTATTTATTTCTTTATGAGTTCCTCAGAAAGGTTCTTTGTCCCTCTTGGAAAGTTTCTGACCAGGAAGCAAGAAGAGAAAGGCGATATAAGCCTAAAGTCATTTTACGTAGGGTTGGATACATTAACTAAGTTAGACAAATGCTAGATTTTAGCAAGTAGCATGATCCTGAGGTTCAGCTCTATCAAATTCCAGAACCACTAAAACTAAATATGTTACGGCACTGACAGTACAAAGACAGAAAACAATTATTTTTTTGTGCATGTTATAAATCACATTGTACCAACTTTGGGTTTGGCTTTAGAACTCTGCTAATGCTCCAATGAATATGTAATCATCAATAATGTAATCAGCATTTAATACTATGCATATCTAATAATATGAGATTAGGTTTGATTATCTCGTGTGTTAATCATAGCAAGTGATGACTCTGCAACTTCTGGTGCTTCAACAATTAGGTCTGATCCCAAGGGTGTCTGACACCCAGGGGTGCTGCCAATCAAATCTCTGTTGATTGTTTTGGTTTAGTATCTATATTGTTTCTATTTATTCCCATCTACCTAATGAAATGCACACACACATCTAAACACAAACACACACTTTCTCATAAGAAACCACAAAGAAAAGCTTGCTACACACACATGCTGTTTAAATATCATTTGGCCAAATTAAGCACAGAAAACTCTCATTCTCTTTCTGACCTATCACAGCTGACTTTGGGTAAGAGATGGGATACACTCTGAACAGGCTGCCTGACACAGCGCTAACAGAGGCTGAAAACAGATAGATGATGGATGAATCAATAAACCCCAGTTCTTTTTTGTCTGGTTGAGCTTTTCCAATGTTTTTTCTACAGAAAGTTTAACTTCCAGTTCAATGTTTTTAATTCTAAACAAACATAGTTTCAGACACTAGAAAATGTTAGATATCAAACCAGCTTTCCCAGAACCGTTCTGGCCATACAGTTCTTCTCATCTAAGAATTCCTTTTGGCTTGTCATACAGGCGATAATTCCATATAAGGAGGTAGATCCAAACTCTAAACAGGTTACTGACAACCTTGAGGACATTGAGAAGTTTACATCAGATCAATGTGGATGATGCACCTCCACATTACTACATGGAACAAATGTTTTTTCCATCCTTCTTTGTTTCTAATGCTAATTAAACAAATCAATGGCTTAAGTATCATGACCTGAAAACTACTGTTCATGTAATGATAGAGTCAGTGTACATTAATCCATACAGATTTTCAGAAAATGTTATTCAACTATCAACAGTTACTTTATAGTTTAGTTTAGTTCTCTGAATGGGATCTGAGACAAAATGAAAAGTTGAGAAATCCATCATATTTTCGTGTAAACATTCAAAGACACTTCTAGGGTAGACATCAAATTGAAACAGAATAGCTGTACTGCCAGTAGTAACACTCAAGTAGATCTCATCAACTCATTAGAGGCTTGATCGACTAAAGCTTGGGCCGTTATTCACCTGTTATGAATCTCCTGTACTCCCAGCATTGTTTTCTGAAGAGCTAAGATAACATTAAACCATCAAACTGTGTCTGCACTAAAGGTCAGGCAGACCAAAACGTTCGACTACCAATTACAACCGGACAGAGGCACAGTGTATAATGTGAAATATTACTGACGAAGTCCACAAAATCATGTTGCATGTTACTAGAACATCTGTTTTGTTTTTTAAAGCTAGTTTTGGGTTATTTCAGTAGGAGAACAATTTGGAGCTAAAACTATGTAGTTGTCTTTGGGTTAAACTGAGAAGTTGGGATTGACCTATTTCAGTATTGCCATAGAATCATGAAATGCTACCAAAGGCCACCTTTGGCTTAAAAATAAAAAACAAGCCGGAATGATAATTAGATGACCTTGGAGCGAGCACAGACTGCTTTTGGGAGGAGCTGTTACTTCCCTTTGTGTTTTAATTCGCATATAAAAGAAAAACACTTGTGAGAGGTAGAAAATGTAGCACCTGACCAAGTAACTCCTATTCATCATACAAGTTCAAACCTCTACAAATATGAAGGTTGATTTTTCTTACTATGTGGCTGCATTTTCATTAGATCTGAACTTTAAAACCCAGGCTTTTTAACCTCATCAACTTTGTGCCTAGGGATGGGTACCGGTATCCGGTGCCATGATGGCACCGGTTCTGACATAAACAGTAGTAACCAGACCGAAAAGCAACGCACATTTCGGTGCTTTATTTTCCTGAGCTGTGATACACTTTAGATTCTAGCCAATCATTTTACGTTTCCGAGGATAGCAGGCGGGGCCAGGTACGTACGTTCTTTTAGAGCAGAGCTACAGATTAAAAATGACCAAGGCAAAGCGGTCAAAAGTCTGGCTGTACTTCACAGCAAAATATGCAAACTCAGCAGCCTGCAACAAGTGCTTTAAGGTGATACTGTCAAAGGAGGTAACACCTCAAATCTGATGAAACACCTGGCGACGCATAGCGTTTTTTTTAAAAGCCGAGAAATGCGCCGTATTTGATAGCTTGCTGTGAGACCTCACACCGAGCACATCTACTGCGGGTGGGTTGCCTGTTATCGGACCCGGAGTTAGCAACATCCCCCAAAAACACGAAGAGGAGAGTCCTGGCCCCTAACCCTGCCAGTGTAGCAGAAATGATGACGGATGATGATGGCAGCAGCAGCCATTCTTCTCTGCGTGAGTAGCTTAATGTTGTTCGTGTGTAATTTACGTTGAGTAGGCTAACCACGTTATTAAATTAATGCATGTAAGGTGAACTAGCAAACATCATCGTAGCTACATGCGGCTGTCTTCTTGTTTGATGGCAGATACTCCCTTCACCCTGGCCAAAAAGGCTAAAATGACCAAAGAAAAAGTGGAAAACAGTTAAACATGAGAGGTTTTTGGACAAAGTTTGTGTTTTTTCCATTGTTTAAGCACTGCTTCCAGCCAAGAGTGATGCCATAAATCCCCTATAGCTGCAGAAAAGGCTAACATTGTTATCTTTTTACAAAAAAACAGCTGAACATGAGAGGTTTTTGGACCAATTTTGTGTTCTCCATTCTTTAAGCACCGGTTTAAGCACTGGCACCGTTTCAAAAGTACCGGTTTGGCACCGGTATCGGATAAAACCTAAACGATACCCATCCCTATTTGTGCCAAAGCTGAAAAGCAGTGGATCGCTCCGTTTCAGATTTGATCGTTCAGCTGATTGAAATGTTGATGTATTAAATCCACAGGGTCTCTGGAATCATAGTGTAAATCTCCTCATAATGGAGTTATTTGTCGAGATTGCTCCCCTCATGATCATCGTCAAATGGAGGTCACTCCTTCCCTGTCATTTTTATTTATAACAACATCACTGATATGTGATAATAAGCATATGGAGGCATGGAGCATGTTTGAAATATTTCATCTGAGCATATGTTTCCATAGGCACTGCTGCTGGACCGAGTCAGAATCGTTTCCTGGGATGTCTTATGAGATGATAGCTGCAGATGCCAGGTCTGTGTGACTGCTCTGCAGTAACTCTAACAGTAACTCAGGCCTGCTCTATTGATCATGAAAACAGAGCATCACTCATCTAGAGGAGAACAAAACAAGCCAATATAGCTTTCAAATGCTTTACTGCCCTCTAGAAAACATCAATGCTGGAATATTGGCCCAGTTTACATAAAAGAGCAAGGAGAGAGAGAGAGAGAGAGGAAAAAGAAGAAGAAAAGATGGCCGACGTTAAGCTGTTAGTCAAGAGAGCCAGATTTACCGTTTCTATTTCTACATTTTCCCTCTGCGGATCGATGGAGGAGTCAGTTCATTTTCTCTGACATCAATACTGCGGAGCCCGGTACAGTTCGCTCCCCTCCAACTGCCTTTCATCCTGGCCACACTGGAGCTTGTAGATGCTGTTAGGCCAACGCTCGAGGTGGCGGCTGCCCTCCCCAACACGGGATCAGCTCTGGCTCACCTTACAATGCTGTAACCTCAGCCGGGCGGAGGACAGAAACGAGGGAGAGAGGAGAATTTTTTGAAAAAAATAGCCGACCTCTCCTGAGTGGTTTGGGGTGATGTCTACCTCCTTTTGTAGTTAGTTACTGGAACTTTCCAAGACCTTTTTCTCACTTCCCGCTCAGCAGCAGGATGCTAAATGTTGGCCCGGCTACTGCATTTCCTGCCCTGGCATATGTTTGTGAAGGTATCTGGTGGGGGAGCTGGAGCTTTTCAGAACTCCTTTGGAAGTGTGTGTTGCCCTCGCTGGCAGCTCTCTACAGCCCCCCACCCCCTCTAACCCCAGCTCAAACCTTAAAGCAGCACAGGGAGAGGAGGCTGGCCTGAATCACAGCGCTAAGGGGCAGCCCCAACCTCCATCTCAGTACCCTGACCTCACCTCCCGCACGGGGGGGGGGGGACTTGGTCGTCAAGGAGGCCTGTGGAGGAATGGAGGGGGAGGATTTGGGGGGGGTGGTATTTGGCAGGCAACTTTAAAAATGCGGTACAAGGTGCTTAAAGGAACTCATGCCCCAGGACAGAAGCACTAAAGTCTGTTCATGTGACTTCTGCTTGATGATCATGTTCCCTTTTTTTTATTTTATTTTTCTTTCCCCCTTTTGCCTTGTTTGATTTTTTTTTTCTTTTTACAAAAACTGGGCACATGTGCACTCAGAGAAATCGGTGCATTTAATAGGTTTGAAGTTTCTCTTTGCTGACGGTACAGCAAAATCCAAGCATCCAAAATAAAAAGAAATCTTTTGTCTTTGTTACATTGGGAACAAATTGCTGTCATCAGAATTTAAAGTTGCCATACATGACACAGAGTGATCTCTATGGCCTGATTGGTCCCTGAAAAAGGGCCAAACCTGGCCTACTAGATGACAAAGTGTGTAAATAACAACAAAAACATGTATATATTTTAGTAGAAAAAAAGCTACTTCTAAATTGGTTTTAAGAGGTGATTTTTTTTAACCTTTTATTAAACTATAATTTTAATGATTTTGAGAACCTGCAATAGAACTGATCAAATTAAACTTAATTGCAGATAATTGTTTATTTTAAATTTATTTTTGGGGAACAAAAAACAATATTTATTAATGGGCCCAAAATGGTTTGTATGAAAAGAAGATCAGTACTATACTGTACAAAGATCCACTCAAGAAAGTCTTTGTTATAATCTTAGACCAGGACATGGCTAACTGGGGGACTTGGGGAGAAACTGATTGACTTTGAAATAATGTATCTGTCCATCTTTAAGCAGGCAATTAGCACGATTAGCAGAATGCTAAAAGATGTTATCAGCTGAAACAGTATCACTACAAATCAAAGTAAAAATAAAATGTGGGGTTTTTTTTGCAGTTCAGATGAATTATCATAGCTGTATTTGTGAAAACTAAAAAAGAAAATGATTATTTCAGCAGTTTAGCTAAAATTCATTAGTGGTTTTCTCACGAGCGCTCTCTGTTGCTCTTTTGGCTGAACTGCGGCAAAAACAATTTCAATGAAATTTAGAGGAAGCAAAACTGCTTTCCTAGATCAGCTCTGTTTACATGGGCAGAATCTGGAAGCTTGAATAAACACAGTGCACTTCATACAGAAAGTGAATCTAGACTCACAGTTTAAAAAATGTTTTCCACTTCATACTAACACATTTCTTCAGATTGCCTAACGTCACATGCAGAATCTCCTTTTAGGGTCTACATCTGTGCCTGAGCAATGCTCACGTATCCCATAATCCACTATGTAACCACAGAAGCTTATGTACAACATATTGCTGAGACTCTGACCCTGGCACCTCCTAATTAGGCCTAAGTGAAGTGTTGTTGTTGTCTTTGAGCCCTTCTGCCCTTGCCTGCAGTTACCTGCTCCGACATGGACTCCAGAAGGAACTGCCATTCAGTCTCCGGTGTGTTTGCGACACACAGACACACACACACGCTCTATAAGAGTCTGTCCCTACCTCCGGGCAAACAGATGGAGGCAGCGCGGATGTTCACAAAAAAATTGGAGTCCTCAGAGTGGCTGTGTTGTCACTGCAGCTCGTGATTTTTGTTCATATGACAGAAATGCGGTGTGCCGACTTTTACTACAAGGACACAGAATTAAAGTTTGGTTTTTTTTAAGCATAAATCTGACAGTGATACACCGGAGCCCATTCTCCTAATTTTCCCGACAACGTGGGGCTAGTATTAGCATGGACAACAAAAACAGAATTAGAAGAACATTTCCTCTGTCAAAACTTGAAAGACTGTTATGTTTTTTTTGTTTTTGTTATTTTTACTTTATGCACACTGCTGTCAGTGTGAGACAGAGGTTACATCCAAAAATAGACAGGAGTTTTTTTAGTAAGAAACAAATAATACAGCTTGTTCTTTTGCTAGAAAATAGAGTCAAAAAACATCAGAAATCATGTGCATCTATATTTAAATGGCCACATTTTCCCTGCCTTTCTGAGAGAGAGAGAGAGAGAGAGAGAGAGAGACTGCATGCAGTTCATTTGTAAGAGAGCCGCGACCTGACAAATGTATTCGGCTCCCAGCAGCACTGCCAAGCCCCAAAATTCATGTAAAACACCAGTAACTCCTGGTGCTTTTTAAAAAGGGATCGGCTGATACAGGATAATGATGGAGACTTCAGCTTGATTATAGGAAACCATCCCCATCAAATATTCCATTCCCTTTTTTTATATCCAGACTTTATGGTGAAAAAAAAGAACAAGAAAATCAAAACGATGTACCTGGAGCTGGAGGCATTCAGGCATGAGCAAAGCGTGGAAGAGCCAGAAAAAAGAAAGTGGGTGTGTGTGGAGGTAGAGAGGTTTATTGTAGTGAGAAAGGGGGAAATATGAAGTAGAGTCCTTTAATACAATAAGTCCACAAAATAATTTCTTCTCAAATACAGAATTCTAATCTTATTTTTAAAATGGATCAAATTCTTTAACCATATTTTCCAGTGTGCAAACCCATTTAGTTCTCTGTAATCGTTCTCATATAGCAACTGTTCAGCATGAGATAATTATAAAGTGGTCATATGGTCCCTTCAAATAAATCTTTAAATATCTGATACAAAGTATTCAATAACCTAAAATTCGAAGAAAAAAAAAAGAAGAAATGAGCAAATATTGTGCTCTGTGGCAAACAACAGAGCTGCATTTAAATATTGGATTAGGAAAGTGATCATCTACTAGTATGTAATGCCCTCATATGAGGGATTGGACAACTCTAGATAACATTTAACAACTTACAGAAACCTACATTTTAAAATTATTTTAAACCAATTTCAAATTTACCCATTTAATCTTAAATTAAAAGAACAAAACTGCAAATGATTTATAGTTTGCAGCCGACTCTGGACTTTGTTCTAGTCAAGATTTGAGTTCTGCGCTGATGCATGCCACTGGTCTTGCCTAGTTTGACTGTTAATCAAACACATCCTTTCTTTTGTAAAAGAAGACTTATTATCTTCAGAGACTCTTTTCATGTAGGGGTCAATTCTTGGCTCCATTTTATCTTTCTGTTTCCAGTGTGTCAGATCATTTCTAAACACAATAACACAATAATTTCCAGTGTTTTGGAACTTTATATTCCACTGACTGATAGTTACTTAAATACAATATCAAAAGTTGTGACTTGTACAATGTTAAATTTTGGAAGTCACAGAGTTTTACAATTAGTAATTTTACTTGCAATCTGAATGTGATCTTTGACTTCGAGCTTTGTTTTGATATACAAATCACCAAGGTTGGACACTCATAATTTTCCCACCGTTTTTAATATGTTTTGATGCCTGCGAAGCCCTTTGAACCTCCCCATGTGGCACTGGGCTATATAAAGACACTGAATTTCATTTAAGTGAACTAAGAAATACTGCATTTTGTTAAAAGCTCTGGCAGACCTTGAAAACCCATCCATGAAGAGGTTAAACACATTACAGAGTGAAAGTTACACAGCTTTTACAGGCATGTCAGCACGGGTAAACCTGGAAAAAAGCTACTAAGAATAAAGTCTAGACTATCTGAAGCCAAGAAAGGAAAAATAGCAAAAATGCTGACTGTGTAAGTCAAGATGGAAAACCACTGTAAAGAGATGCCTCAGCTCGGCAGATAACTGGAATAGGCTCAACTTTCTAATAAGAGCTGCTTATGACGTGGGAACAGCATGGGAAATCTACAGCACATCCTGTCATGATGCAAGATACTACTGTCTCTAGGATGCTAGGCTCAAGTCCTGGCTAAAGTGGCTGAAGTTCTCAAGAGATGCAGGGTAATGGCAAACTAATCTATATCGACAGCAAGACCTGCTTTGATGGTTTTGACATCCAAGCACATTTCCAAAGAAGGAAGGCCAGTCTGTCAGGTTGTCAAGATGATATTGATGGACCTCAGGAAGAAGCTAGTCTTCCCAATAGAGATGATAAAACCAGCCAGATATTGTCTTGTGGTCCATAGTAGAGTAAAGGATCCTCTTCAAGCTTACCATACATTGGGAGGAAGGAATGGCATTGGTATATGAGAAAAAAGATCTTAAATATGCTGAGTTGGCAGTGGAGTGCCAAGAGGCTTGCTGAAAAGCCAGGATTTACCCTTGGAGGTTGGCTGTCGGGGCTTTATAGGCCAAACAGTTCAGCCCAGCCACTCCGTGGTGCTGGAGCGACAGAAAGCCATGAAGGAGCTAGGAGAAGAAGCTGAGAAAACAAGTTTTTGATTGTGGGTTTGGAGAAAAGATGGCAACTGGGGGGCCATCCTGAAATTCAAGTTTTTATAGCTCCTTTGAGATGACCATAAAGAATATTAGATAAGATCGACCTTTATATGATGCTTTAATTTATGGTCCACCTGGTACCTCAGCATTTCTTTCCGTGGACTTTCAAAAGTTCTTATCTTCGACAATTAATTGAGGCAGGAATATTATTGTTGGGGACTTCAAATATAACTACTAAGGAGTTCCGAGCATCATGGAGTCTTTTAATTGCATTCAACATATATTGTGGCCTACTCACACTGTAGGACACACTGTAGGACATGCAGGTTCTTGCTACTAACTCTGGCTTTGCATTCCACTTGTTTTCTGTAAAGAAAACAATTATCTGATCTGATAAAGGTCCTGTCAGTTATCTGATAGGACCTTTTCTGTTAGGATAAACAAGTTCTCCTCTAATATGACCACCCTAACCTTTCACAATGGTCAGTCCTGAGTCTAAAATTCATTTCATTGTACTATGCTGATGACATTCAGTTGCATATGTCTTTTAACCCTCAATAGCTGAATAGGCTGTCCACCCAAGTCCCATTTTACCCAGATTAGCGAATGATTCTTTAGCAATTATCTCATCCTAAAAGTCACCAAGACTGTGACCACCATTATAGCACCTCCTGAATTACATCCTAAAATCAGTCAGACTCTTGCTTCTTTTTGTTCAACTGCATTTGAAATCTTGATGGAATATGTATGTAATATGAAAATTGCAACATATGCTCTCCTTGGTTGGACTGGAGAAAATTATTCAAGAATTTGTGTCATTGTGCTTAGATTGTAATGCCTGGTAATGTCCTCTTTGGATAAGTAAGTAAGTAAGTAAGTAAAATTTTATTTATATAGCACCTTCCTAGATAAAATGATCACAAAATGACAAAGTATAAAACAGAAACAGACAGAAACAGACAAAAGTTAACAACTTTTACATCATAGATATATCATCTCTTTCACATCTCCAAGTGATAAAATTTTTTACAGCCAGGCTATTAATGTATTCTAGTATGGAAGCTCATATTAACTCTATTTTATATTTTTTGTGTTGAGTTCCAGTAGATTTTAAGATTGAAAGTTCTTGCACTTATATACAGGGAACTAAATGGCCAAGCTCCAGACTACACTGGAATACAAAAAAATAAATACAAAATAATTGGCTCCTGGGAACTTCAGACCGGCACTTTATCTAGTGTCTTACATTGATTTAAGATATGAAATCCAATAAAACCTTGCAGGTCAGGTCAAGTGAGATACATTCTGTGTATCTTGACGTTTTGACTTATATTTGAATATCAATATAATATATCATCACAGTGCCTGGAAGTTTAACTGTTTCTACCAGAAATGTTTTGTGTTTATTCTGAAAACAGACTTAAAGGTGATAGCTGACACATCAAAGATATTATGTATGTTACATATTACATAGTTTAGCTAAAAATAAAATGAGATCAGCATGCTGAAAAATATTTGAAGCATGTGCCTTTGAACTTGGACTGCACATCTATTTCTCTTTGCAGGACCAACAGTAGTCAACAGTAGTTATTATTAGAACTTATTAGAGAGCTAAGTTAGTGGAAAACTAAGCCTGTTTTTCCAACTACTAGAACAGATTAACTCCAGTATGTTTTTTAATCCCAGCTCTAACATTCAAATTCTGGCTATGTTCACAGGAACATAGCCATTGGGTTTTAATTTCGGATTCATTGCTAAGTTTTGAGTTAAATTGCGTTTTGTCCTTCCATATGTAACCGTGGATACAAAGGTGCAAAACAAGGGGTGGAAAGAGGGGGGTAAGGAGAGGAGAAAGTAGAGGTCAACAGCAAATCAAGGTAACCATATCCTGTTATTTCCCTCTGAGCAATTTAGAGTGATGCAAATGTCTGCTTGGAGAACCTATTGGATTCATGTTGATAACCTATGAGATAAATATGCTAAAACACGTGTCTGCGAGAAGGAGAATGAAGGAAAACAAGGGAAGGGTGAGGGAGAAAGAAGGAGGTGCAACAGGCACACACATAATCAGAAGTTGCTGGTAATGTGCAGGCATTCACCCAGTGGACGAACATCTTTCACTTTATTAGCATGACAAAGAACACAATCATTTTGGATATGCCTGAATGCCGTTTTCATTAACTTCCCAATGATTTATTAACAAAAGTGTCAGAAATGGTCTGAAAGCTGTAGGCCTTGGCTTAGTCCCCCAAAAAAGAAAAGAAATTGAACAAGAAACAGAAAAAAATAACACAAACCAAATAAAGAAATGTCATGTTAGGAAATGAATAATGAGAGAGCAGAAAGGGTGAGCAGAGTAGGGGTTCAATGAGGGGTTAAAAGGTAGACAGTTTTATAAGAGATCAAATTCTAAATGGAAAATGTATCCAGTTAATTATGACATTCGTTATGTTTTAACACAGCACATTCAAACTGAGACTCCCAGCTGGGAAACGTTCTCCTGGCAGCTAATGGGGAATTCCATCAGCCGTGGCGGAGATTAAAACTGAGTTTATATTCTGTTTTACAGAGTCTGCTTATATGAAAGAACCCAACAAGACAAAAAAAAGACAATGTGGAATTTGCATAAAAAATAGCCACAGACCATCTCTTAGAGAAGATGAATTTAGACATCTTTTTTCAGTCAGGTTTTTCTTTATTGTAGTTTTATAACGGAAAACACCAAATTTATGAAATAACGGAATGTTATTTCTTCCAATGGGTTTATGGTCGCAATTCTTCTTAAAGTTTGGTTTCCAAAAGCCACCAAAATGCTCAAATCAAGGTTTCAAAACAAGACTTGTCACAGTGGCTGTGTCCATGTACAGATGGTGAAATTTCTCATCTCATTTCTCATCATCGTAAAACCTTCAAAGTCACAGAGGTAGTACTTTCTTTTAACCGTGTACTCTTGAGGATTACACTGAGGCACTGTTTTAAAAAAGTAACAAAGCACACTAAACATATTAACATGTTTACTGCTAAGGTCATTAAATTGCAAAAACTTACTTGTGGCAAAAAAAAAGAATTCAAATACTTTTGCATTTTCATAAATTCAGGACACTCACAAGAAATTGCACCCTGATGCCTACTCAAGTGTTAATACTTGTGAGCAATAAGTGATTTGTCAACTCAAGATGACAGCTGCCAATCTTAGTTCTGGAAATTTCAACCTTATTGATATATAATTAGAAAACAGGATAGATACAAATATCAGCTGTATTTTTACTAAACAATGCACTACAAGCAAAGACTTTTTTAAAGAATTTATTAAGATCATTATTTTAACAACAGATGTTTACTGTCAAAAGTTGGTTTCTGTTGAAACCTTTGCATGTGCAGCATATTTCAGTGAGGTTTAATTGTTTTTTACTACTATATTTGGCATTTTTCATTAAAAATAAATATGCATCCTAGTCAAAATTATAGCCTGGGTGACTACAATAAACTGTGAATATGATATGAATGTGAAACCAAGGCTCAGGCATGGTATCTCACTGGTACTAAGACGGACCTTTGCAGATGGTCTACATTTTGTACCTGTGCTGCCACTCAAGGGAATTATTAAAATTTTCTTAAACTGTACACTCAAAAACATAATTTATCATCCTCAAAAAACATAGAGAAATAATTTTAAAATGTATGAAATCAAAGGTTTATTTAAAAAAAGTAATTACACTAAGGCGCCACGAGTGGAGGAAAAATAAGAGTTGGAAAGAGTTGCTCTCCACTGTTACAGTTATCTGTGCTGCTGGTTTTTCTTTCTCTTGTGCTTCTTTTTCTTTGTATTGGACTGTGCTGTCATCATTGCCTTTCTAATTTTAGCCATCAGCATTCGTCCTCCACATAACATTAAAGCCCAAGGAAGACGGTCTATTCCTGGTGTTGTTAGCCTTAATGTTGACTTCATTTCTATAATCTTTCTCTTTGGACTATGCAAATGAACACCAGTGCAAGACTACAATCTTTAGTTGTTAATATGGACTCAGCTTCAAAAACATTCAGTCTATAATTCTCATAATATCACTTATTTGGTTTTACTAGAAGTTCTCAGGTAAATATTTGGATCTTTTAATAGCAAATCTGTCAGCTTCATCACTGTTTTAGCGAGCAAATGGAAGGTGCTGATCTGAACTTAAGATTCTTCGAGCAGCGACTAGTACAGCTTCATTCTGAAGACAAGTAAGTCGTGCTATTGAGTCACTGGGTAATCTGACACTGGACAAATTTACTCCCTCTAATAATACTGATGCGCTTTTCATTGAAATGTGAAAGCCTAGAGCACTTTACTGTCTGACAGGTGGTATTTGATCACAGTTAGCTTTTAAATTTTGCACTTACCATTTTGAATCTTTAAATAATAAGCTAATCAGGCACAACTTTAGCTAGGAGTTATAATACAGAAATTTTGCTGGTTGTGCTTGTGAACATTCCAGGCACCTATTGAATTGATAATCCTAGTGTGTAGTTACCATATGTGATTTAATAGTATGGCATCTGCATTCATCATCACTCATGTCAAAGCTGAGAGTAGTTTAACTTAATAATGGTTGTGGTTCCTACATTTTTCTTAGTTTCGAGTTGCTGGATGTGGTCAGTAAATATTTTTCTGGTTTATTGTTTGTATCTTGTACCATCCTAACATAATATAGCTAAAGTAGCTAACATCTTTTCCTTTGTGTGGTAGCTGGGTGTAACTGATTGATTGATTGATTGACTGATAATACTTTATTTGTCACGAGGGAAATCCTGCCTTAAAGCATGGTACTAACCATTTGCTAAGTTACTAACATGCTCCAATTAAAATCAAGTGATATCCCATCTTACTGTGTCCATTTTGAGCATAGGGTGTGAGATTGCTAAAAATGAACTTTTGCTACATTTTTTGATCATGTCGTTGTGTCACTTTGTTAAAGTTGAGTTCTATTTTGTTGAACTGAACCCCTGATTTTTGTAGAACAAGAGAAAAGAAAAAAACAATTTTTGTATCTGTAAATGGTTACAGCTTTATAAGTTTATAAGTTTTCAAAACAAGGCCTTAAAAGAGAATGCAGGAAGGGAATATGAGGTGAAAACTGGCGATTTCATGGCTTTCTGTCTGTCATAAAGTACAGTATAAGTAACTTTTGAGGAGGGGGTTCGTAAATGAGTCATAAACCTATTTTGGTTGGATCCGTTTCTGATCACTGTATGTTTTTACATGGACATTTTTCATTGGTGTTCTTGGCTGTGAGGCTGTGAGGTTGGTACAGCTAACATTTCTGATTCCAAAAGGTCTGCCTGACAGTCCCAGTATCACCACCTTCACCTACAAAAGAAAAGTAACAGTGGAAAGAGGGGAATCTGAATTCTTAGAGAATACATGTTGCAGGTTTTTTTGTTTTTGTTTTTTTAAGATCAAGCTTGTCATCGTTGATCTGATGAATAACTCTCATCCTTCCAGACCCTTTAAAAGAAAAAAAAATAACAGCCAAGAAAATAAGCTCAACTGTGCAATTTAGAGACCTTTATAAATCAGTCCTGGTGAGTACACATATTTCCGTGAGGGGAGAATTTATATGTTTAATTACCGAGCACAGGTGCCAGGCCCTGGCTTTACTCATTACAGTAAGATATATGAACAGCGGCGAGAGCCTGGATAGTGCAGGACAAAAAGGGAGGACAAAGTAATTAGCTGGCTCTTATTTAATGGGACCCTTCCTCAAGCCATTCATGGCTCCCGTTGCGGCTCCTCGTCCATATGCTTCAATTCAGAAATCATTTCATAAAGAACCACTGGTGGCAGGTAGCACAGCGGCAATTAACGCTGGCGGGAAATGGAATCGGCAGGGATTGAAAATGAAGTGTTAAACACTGCAATATTTGATCGTCCAGCTTTTCTTAACTCAAACCCTCTTTGCTCCCTCTCCCCCTCTTTTCCCTCTCAGATAGATTTTACCAAGAGAGATGGATAGCCAAACATTGGGATTCCCTACTGAGTGGGACTGTGCTCTAAATGCCTTTGGCCACAGAGTGGCTGAGGTTGGTTTTGGCTATGCACGTGTGTGTGTGTGTGTGTGTGTGTGTGTGTGTGTGTGTGTGTGTGTGTGTGTGTGTGTGTGCGTGTGTGTGTGTTTGGCCAAAGTGTGCGTTTATCCTCCCATGGCCTGTAAGTGGACTTGGCCGTAGATCCAGCTTTGGCTATCCTGAACCTGTGAAGCTATACCGTCTGTTTATGTGTGTTTAGACTAGTGGCACCTGGACTGCTTGCTGAGGCTAGGAGAGATGTTAGCCACTGCACAGCCAGTGCGCCAGTGTGCCATTTTACCTCAAGGAGTCTGGATGTGTACCAAGCAGAGCCATGCCAAAAAGAGGCAGTGACCACCCAGAGAGGATGGGTACTGGGACTGGGCCTCTTTCAGTTTCAGTCACATCTACACTGTGAGGATGTTCTCAATATTTGTTGAAAGAAAACAATAAAACAGTCAGAAAAAAATAGTTTCTGCATTATAAATAAATGGATAACTTATGTAACATATAATATAATAATCTACTGCAGTATATTAGTAGTCAGTCACTTTCTTTAAGGATATAAACCATTTGGGGTCAACATGAAGCAAACTATAATTGACATTTGCAAAGCAAAGCGTTTATTTTTGATAACACAAACGTATCTTTACCAGTTACTTTTTCTGAGTAGGTAACACTGTTATCTAGGAGAATACTTTTAAATGTTTGTAATTTCTGTAAGGTAACAAGTCACACACTGCTGGCATGTTTAAGGAGAAACATAATCAACCCAGAATTGTAATCAACATCTCTAAGCAGTAAACAGCAAAGCAAACCCACAGTGGACAGGCGTATTTCCTCACTCTGTCTACACAGAAACCAGTCATGTTGAGTCAGTCCAGCCAGCCTGGAGGCGTTGTTTGGCCAAGAGTAAACCAGGGTATCCCTCACTGGACACCACTTGGCTGCTCCTGAACTCTGCACACTAGCCGTCTGGCCACAGGCTTGTAGCAATTGGCAGGCCATGTTCTCCATGTTCTCTGGCAAATGTCCACTCTGAGTTCATAGCTTTTGACCTGTGTGTTGGAGGGATGCATTTGGCTCAGACTGAGCTATATAAACATCAGAGCGTGTAGCTGAGGGCCAGTTTGGCCCTAGCAGTCATGTTTAACACGCTGACACCGGTTGAATTTAAACACCTGATGTTCAGAGTCTGTCTGAGAGCCAGTTACAGCCACTGTCCTTTGGCAGTCTGGACGCCTGTTAGACATCATGTGATCTCATTAAATGAGAGCACTATACACTAAACACATTTATGAAAACAAGTAAATGCTGCTCAAAGGGGTGCCTCATTATCAACATAGCCATCTTTTAGCTAATAGCATTTACACAGTAGATATAACACTTAGGTTAGGTTCACATAAAAACAACTTTAAAAAGATTCTAATATTTTTCTTACTTTTTTCATCATTTTTTTCCTGAAAGAACCTTTTGCTTTCAGAACATATCTACAATAAAGCCAAAAAGAAAAGCAATTCACCAACTTTTATATGGAGTAGGTAAACAATGATTTACTCTGAGACAGACATTGTGTACACAACATGCAACTTTTGTTCCTTTCGGTCCTGTCAGGAGCAAGCATACTGGGGTTTTTTTTTGTTTTGTTTTATTTTGTTTTGCTTTTGTTGTTGTTTTTAGAAAAAAATGTTTCTGAAAATTTCTTAGCATAATGAACATTAACTTCAAAATATATATTTTTTATTCTGTAAAAATATTAAGTTGCGTCTTTATGGTGCCACTGTTGATTATCTCGTCCTTTTTAAATGTGTTGCTTAAAAAAATTATTGTGCAATTTATTTGGGTTTTTAAGGGGAAAAAAAATCACACTGATGGTGTAGAAGTCTCAAAACCTCAAAAGGATCTAATACTTCAGTTGTACTTTATGTTTTGTTAAAACAGCATGTCTTATGTGTATGCTTCCTGTTATGTTAAAATAACAAAGCTGTGACACCATGAGTGCAGTGGGTAGCTGTTTTATAGACGGTGTTATAGAATGAACGCTTAAATATGAGTAATTCCAGCATGGCAACTGAGCACCAGGGTCTACCTCGCTGACCACAGCCTGATCTCTATCATGCAAACAAGTGCTGAGCTTCATCCATAGGGTGTCTGGGCTCAACCTTTGAGACAGAGTGACCTCAGGCATTGAGCAGGGACTTGGTGTAGAGCTGCTACTCCTCCGCTTTGAGGAGGCTGTGTTTCAGGCATTTTCTACTAAGAGGAGACACTGGAAAGATTATGTCTCTTTGCTGGTTTGTGAACACCTCGGTGTTGCTGCATACGATCTAGACTAGACGGTGGCCAGGGACAAAACTGACTCTGAATCTCTACTTTGACCCCTGTGACCTGGACCCACATAGCAGCAGAAAATGGATGGAGGGATATTTCAATTCATAGCTTGCCTGAAAATCTATGCATTTTTAAGCTGTCTTCAGTCTATTGAAGTAACCCAGTGTATTTGCATTATAAACACAAACTGCTACTAGGTGAATCTTAAAAAAAGTTGATGATTAAAATAGCACATAGCCTGACATACACTGAGGTTATAAGCTCCATATCCGCTAACAAGAGATCTACTGTGTCATATTCACCACTGAAGCGGTGACAGATAAAGTAATGGAAACAAAGCTGTAAATCTTTACAGCAGGTAACAAACTCTGAATGTCAGCGAGCATGACGGCCACTGATTCAGACAGACGTACTGAGGGGGGCCGGGGGGTAGGGAGGCAGAGTTGGCATGGATTCCTACCTGTTTGAGAGCGGTTGGCGATCCTCCAGTCAACGTGCCACCCTGGCTGCTTTCTCTCCTCCCAGCACTCCCGCCATGCCTGCATGCCCCATTTCCACTCACACTGGGGACACAATCAGAAAAACACCAGGAACAGACATGAGTAAATCCAGTTACTAATCAGGTAGCCATGGTGGTATGACACAGTATCACAGCAGATATATTTTTCCAAGTGTGAGGGTGAAAAACTCACATATTTTGAGGCTAGGTGGGTAGTGAAGGTGTAATGACTACACATATCAATGAACACTGATCAAGTCTAACTGGGAACCCATTATTCGTACCTTTTCTTATGGATTACTCGTATTTCCTTTCACCTTTTACTTTAATTGTTATTCATTATCTAACTATTTAGTTAGATTTAGAAAAAGATAGTTAGGACTAAAATACAGCTGTCAGCTTTTCAAAGCTCTGTTTTCTTGGCTGCCAGGTCAAGAATTTGAGAATTCTTTAGAGAATTCTGAGAAACATATGTGGTGCAGAAAGCAAATTTTCTTCAAATTGAAAAATTATTTTCACTTTAAGGCTGACAATAAAATAAATTATAAAACATGGCAAAAAAAAAAAAAAAGAAAATTGGCATAAAACATCCTGGTCCAGGCTTTCAAGGTAGGTTTGAAAAACAGTAATAAAAGGACTTTAATGTAAAAAAACAAAACAAAAAAAAAAACAATCCTTATGCACTTACATCACGGTGTAGAGATACAAAGACACAAACAGAGAAACTGCACTGTAAATCATGTCCATGTACACAGACAATTTAAATACATGTCAATTTATTTGGCCATGAGACCAGACTAGGTTGAAATACACCACACTTCCTCCTATAATAAATACAAAAATACTTGAAAAATTGCTGCATTTTGGCTCCAGTTTCACTTTGTTACAAACTTAACATGTTTCCTTCATAAGAAGGTATGGTACTTCACATTAGAGCAGACATCTATTTTTGAGGAGTTCAGATATAGACATTAGTTTTATTTTATTTATTTTTTTCCCATGGAAGGACAAGAAGGGGACAGTAAAATACTGATTGTTCCCGGAACTGAAAAAACTATGTACTGCTCATTAACTTATATTTGTCATCAAAGATCCCATTTCATCTCCCACCACTTGGCCTTCAACATGCAGTCAAGCACATTCTCTGTGGAGATGGTTAAGAAGAGTTCTTGGGCTGGTTTTCACCAAAGTTGCTGTTGGTGTTGTGGTATTATCCCAACCCTAACCTCCAACCTAGGGTAAGGATTTATAACCAGGGCTGCACATAAGTGGTCCGCAGGTGCACATTCGCTATCAAAATAAAAGACGCGCACCAGATAAGAAGTTGCAACACGCGTTTGCGTACATAAGTTGTTCTGGAGGAGGACAGACATTTGTTCAGAACTCTTAAAGATGTCAAAGAAGCAAGCTCCGTAAGCAATTACTTTGGTGTTCCTCCACCGCAAAAGAAGCGTGTATTCCCAGACATTCCGAGAAATTGCAAGAATACGCGCGTCTTTTGTGGTGGAGGAACACCAAAGTAATTCCTCCATATTCCTTGATCAACTTTAAGTGGTATTAATGCAAACTGGAAATGTTCAGGAACCACAGGATAAGGTCAGTCACAACCTGACAGACCATAAAAGTTGCCTAGGGTCGCTCTGCTGACTCACTAACTCTAAAGTTTCAAACCTGTTCTGGCTTTAGGATGAGAACAGAAAACGTGCATCAGAAGCTCTATGGCATGGGTTTCTGGCAGCTCCTTTAGGTGTAATGTGTAGGTGGCCCAGTACTTTGGTTCATATAGTATATGTTCTCTAACTTGCGATAGTAAACTGACACAGTTGTGGAGACTTGCAAAAAGACCTTCAGTTGGGTTTTGAAGGAATTTGCACTTTACAAAAAGCATTAAAAAACAACCTCATAGCCCAAAACATTAGTGCAAGAAAGGGATACAGAAAAATAGAGTAGAAAGAAAACCTCAAACTTGATTAAATTCTCTTTCATCCTGACATTAATTTTGTGTAAAGCATCATAGCTGATTCAAAGCTGGGTCTCCTGCTATGACCATGCAGTTGACAGTTGAAGAGTCCACCCTTTCCAAGCCGGGAAACAGAGTTTCAGGCGCGGAGAGACACCAGGAGCATTCTGTCATTCAGAACTGACCACACGTGTAATATGTGCCAGACTACCATCCTGTGCCAGCACAGAGCGAGCTGAAAATTCTTTTTTTTTTCCCTGCACCAACACAAACTTTATTTCCAGCCTGCTGTACTTGTCATATTTGCCTTCTTGGGACCTTGTTCGGTTCCTAAAATGTAAATCAAGTTGAAGCGTCACCTTTTTCAGACACTGGAGCATTTCCAGAAACACATTGCAGAGGTACAAGTAACAAAGTACTTCTACAAAGTGATCAAAAAATAGCAGCCACCATGAAAATGTTCATGTATAGAAGTGTACAAGATGAGGCTCTTGAATGGGAAATCAAGATTTCCAAAGATTCTCAAAACCTTTTTTTTTTTACGCCTTGTAAATTGTCATCCATGCAACCTTGCAACCATCCATCCATCTATTGGGGTGATGGAGCCTATCTCAGCTGGTATAGGGTGAGAGACAGGGTAAACCCTGGCTAACACAGAAAGACAGACAACCATTGGTCCTCACATTTACACCTTGTACAACTGCTATAAGGAAAAACAACTTCTTAACATCGTTAATTCTAGCTTAGAACATTGTTTAGGATACGTAACATAAACCTACCCTAACCTTAAATCTTTTTATAGAATTTTCATCTGATTGAAACACCCAAACAGAAAGGATTTAACAGGAAAAACTGCAATGTCAAAATATAAGAGACTTCATTCGAAATGTTACATCTTCTAATTTCCCAAAATGTGATTATTTAGCATGTGTCTTAAACAAACCCCTCTGGATGCCCAGAGGTTAAAGCAAAGGAACAGAAAGTGAGGAAGACAAAGAGAAAGAGAGAAAAAGTAATAGGAGACAGAGTTGGGGGTAAAGCTCAGAAGGAGGGGCGATGAATTCCCAAATCTAATCTGAGTATAATCAGGGCACTGCCCCAGTGTTCTAACCCCATCTACACACACTTACACACACAAACCACAAGGCTGTTGCCTATCCATAACCCCCAGTGTGTGGGCTGCGATGTTCCCATGACCCACTTAACACATCTGGGTCAGCTGTATTCAACTACCAACTAATACATATACACACGTACACATCGTGCCAGGTACATTAAGACAAATGAACACACACGCATGCAGGTTCAGATAAGGCATGGTTTTTGGGGTTTTTTTTCAAACTCGTTTGAGTAAAAATGATTGCTTATCCACTCCTCATTACTGGAAAAAGCCCCATATATGTCTCATTATATTATAAACCGCAGCACTGTTCAACAACTATTCACTCCTCCAGAGTTCAGCAGCGGTTATTTTTCAGAGCATTTACTCTTCTAAAGGCCCAGCTCGAACTGGAGCAAAGGCCGAATGTGTGGCCCCACTTCACTGTATATAAAGAGCACTGTGAGACGAACACCTTTGAGAGCCAAAAGGTTGTCTCGCTAGTTGTAGAGCTGGATGTAAACTAGTAAGTTTTTCTGGCGCGTTGGGGCCTTTTTGCAGAGGCAGGAAGCAAGAGAAGGGCACATGAAGAGAGCGGTTAGGCTCTTTAAACGCAGGGGTAGTACTGGCTGCATCGCTTCCAAAAATAAAAAAGGAGAAAAGAAAAAAAAAAGAAAAAGAACTTTTGAAGTGTGTTTGTGTTTGAGGCGAGGGAGCAAAGGTGTGCTTTTGCGTTTGAGGCAAAAGCCAGGAGTATCTTCAGTGTGTGTGTGTGCGCGCGTGTGTGTGTGTGTAAGTCCCTCTTGCCAGTTTTAAAAACCATCCGTAGCCCAGGTAAATGGCATGCTGTCCTCTGCACATGCCCAGTGGCTTTCTCTTTCTCTTCACAGGAAAGAGTTCAGAGGGCCAGTTAGCACCGTTCACAGCGGACCCCGAGGCTTCACTCAAACACACAGCCCAAAACACACAAAACCAAATTCATGCACAGAGAATTCCTTAAGCACACACAGCGTACAGGAGGCCACAAACACATTCACACATGCTTGCAGGCTCGCGTAAATTCATGCGGCAGCAGTACATGCATACATACGCATGTGCATGCACACACATGCGCACACACAAGTTGGCCCATGGCTAGAGTGTTCAAACAGGCGTGATATTGAAATCCAGCAGTAGGGAGAACAGTGGTTTTTGCTGAGGTCCATAGCAGGTTATTGATCAAGGTTAGTTTACTGTGAAAACTCTGCCTGTGGCCAAGGGCCATTCATACCAGAGGTGTGTGTGTGTGTGTGTGTGTGTGTGTGTGTGTGTGTGTGTGTGTGTGTGTGTGTGTGTGTAGGCAAATGAGTAAGAAAAAGACTTAAATGTGTATTTTTGAACATACATGTATATTGAAAGTTAATGGACTGATTGGAGTCTAGCTGAGCTTTTATCAGCTAAGAGAGCTGTCTTTGTGCAGAAGCTTGTTCTATAGAGCCCCTAAAGGGTAACAGTGGGAATCATCATCTTTTTTCTCCACTAATTTTGCATTACCTTGCAACATTTTGCATTCACCCAATCCATAGACAGTGGCTGAGGTGTATAATGATATAGTATGCATTATGTTGTAACATTATGCATTGTGTTGTGGTCACTGATTGTGACCACAACTGGTGAGTGTACTCCAAACTATAGTCTGATGCACTGTAGTTAGAGAATTAGCTAAACACGTTAAAGTGGAGCTGAAACATGAATTAAGGCTAATTTCCACTACAGAGGCCTGGATTTACAAAAAAAAAAAAAACAGATGGATTAAAAGAAAGTTTTTAAAGTTATAGTTTTTAGAGCGTTAGCGCCATTGTGTGCCAGTACAAAACATGACATCACCACAATACCTGCCTTTTTGGAGTGCTCGAACCCTCCTCCTTCTCCTGCTCATTTCTTCTTCCAAAACCAACTTACTGTTTACCTGCTTCCTGATCTAATGCATTACTTATCAGGTAACTTTGTAATGGGATCATCTGTTTTATTTACTTCCTGTTGTGTATTTGGCATAGATGGAAAATACAACTCACAAATGTGCAGTATTTGCATTCAACTGTGTTTACTTTTGACACTGTGGCATTTTAAATGATATAGAACGAATTTGCATTTCCTACTGGCCTCTAATATATACAGTATCACATCGTAGGCTAACAGGATGTTTAAAGGACAAGAAAGATAATGATTCATGATCTTTAGGTTGTTTGCTTGCCACATGATCAAACCTGTCAGAGGTCTCTGTAATTTATTTCCAGAGGAAAAAAAGAGGGAAAAAAACATTTGACCCCAACATGGCAGAAAGGATCAGTGAATTCAAGATCAAATGAATAAAGGAATGACTACATTTTGAATAGCCATGCATTCATGGGTTCATAATGTTACAATGAGTGCCAGCAAAGTCTTTGTGGTAATGCCAGTCAACCTTTAGAGTTCTGAAGCTTTATGTTGTGGGACTACTCAGGCTTTTACATGTTCTGTGAAACTACCAAACTTGGCTGCCATTCTGTTAGTCTGTCTGACACACTATGCAGATATTCCAGAACACACATTCACATCCCCCTTTGTCTCGCACTAACAAAAGCAGTTGTTTGAGATGTGTCTGTTATTCTATTCAGGACCTCAGAGGCCTGCCAACAAATGACCTTCATATGGAAATTTAAACACCTATGCACACATGCGTAAATGAGTGTGGGGGAATTTCAGCATAACTTCACTCAATCAGACAAAATGTGGTAAATGTTAACCACAGACACACACAAAGAGAATCACTTTCAGGCAATATAGATACATAACCTCATGCATACACATGCATAACTTTCACGAAGCTTGAATGTAAGTGGGTTGGGTTTTTTTGTTTGTTTTTTTTCTATATCATGCCAGAAAGTTGTCCAAGCAGAAAGTTGTGATCCAATTCTTTGCTTTTTTTTCTCCCTTTTTCTTATCTCTAGCTCCCTGTCTTCACAACATCATCCATCCTTACTCTGTGGTACTGAGTCAAAGGGAACTGGATTTATCATGTAGGTGCTGAGAGGATTTATTCACTGACCTCAAAGTTCTTGCATACTTGATTTTGTGTTTGGAAGACTGAAGGGTGCATCAGATCTTAATTTTCAATTGGGGCCTGTTGACCAGCACCCCAAACATGTTTAATGTTCAGCTGCATCTTGCTGGAAATTAATTTGTAATGGTGTGTAAGAGTAATGATCGGAAAGAACGACAAGCTTGCATGGCACTGCTTGGTAGCCAGTGACAGGTCAGCTTCATGGACTAATATTTTGTGTCTGTGTATTTTTACTAACATGTTTAATATTGTTTATGCTTGATCTTGACACCAATATGCATGTAAACAGGTGATGGAAACTTTTTCTTTAGTTTAACGACTTTTTGTCAAACAAACTGGCAGGCCTACTGGTTATAAAATGTCTTCAAGCTATCTTACAGTTAATATGTTGTAAAACCTTTTATCTGCTTGAGTTCTCTTGCAGGTGTCCTCAGCTCAACAGTAATAACAGCAAAAGGAGGGCTTAAAAATGTGACATCAACGTACGCAATGCTGTTCCTTCACCTGTTAATTAACTGTATGTCTTGTAACTGCATTATAATACATGTCTTCAGATGGATTATAGATGTAACACTTTACATTGACTGGGCGATATGAGGAAATCTAATATCACAATAATTTCTGTTGTATCACAATACACGATATATATAAAAATATGTTTAAATAACCTCAATTTTTCCTACTTTGAATACAAAAAATCTGAATGAATTGAAATGTTTTATTTTAACCATTTTTAACTATCAGTTGCCCACAGAGGTTTTTCACTAATGACAATACTGTCACAGTAAATCTCCTTCTGTGGTCAACACTAGACCTTTAACAAACAAAAGATCATAGCAGCAAAAAAGTACATCAAGCAAGAATTCACGAGAAAAATAAAACCATCTAAATTAAAATGGTGCTTATAACATATAAAAATGGTAAAATAAAAAATGTGATGGCCTCAAATTACAGAAACAAAAGTCTAGATAGTGACTATTAAAACAACTGACCAAGAACATTCACAGGTATCACAGCTGGTTTATTTAATGTGGGTTTTTTTGCGGGGAAATGCTGACATGCAGAGTTTAAAACATTCTTCATTTTGCAGTGGATGATTATTCAGCTGGTGGGATAATTTCGTGGCACTGCTACCTTTAGCGACTATCCGATCTTTAAGTGATGACGTGATAACCCTGCTTCTGGGTCCAAACTACTCTGCGTTTATTAAGGCTGTTGTGTTTTTAACATGTTTTAATGCTTTGTATCTTTTTCTGTTTAATCTCAACAAGCCCCTAAAAACAGTCAGCGATCACTGTTGGCCTCTCTCAGTTTTTATTACCACTATTCATTTTAAAGCTCAGTTTTTAAAACCTTACGATGTAACTACAGCCTAGGCCATGCAGCAGTATATTAATGACTAACCTCGTATTGTGGATGGATTATCTCAGTTGTTCTCCAGACTGAAGTTTGGTCCGTTTAGAGCATCCTGCAACTGCTTTTGTCCCTAACCATCGGGAACATTTACATTAACTTTTATCGAGTGGAAACAAAGTTAGTGTTCATCCTCCTCCAGCTTCACTGTGCTAATGTGTTTATAGTATGCAAACCATAGCTGTGTAGCTAGCCACCACGTAGCACATCATCATATACCAGCTAGCCCAACTTCAGTAACCCTACAAATGTCATTACTGTTTAGTTTTCTGTCTTCATTAATGTCGGAAGCAATAGCAGAGCTATGCGTTTTAATTTTTCAACTCTCAGTGATGCCGCAGTGTTAATTTGACTTTGGGACCTGAAGCGGAGGTTGGACCTGAAAACGGCTTTAACAACTTAAAGACCAGATAGTTTCATGGCATGTTTTGCAAATTATGCATTTTGTTCAACGTCCTCCTTATGAAATTAAAACGACAGCGAGTTGTATTTCCTTGCTTGTCTAAAACGCCCGCTGTCGCCATATTTTTCCCTATCTGGGAAAAATATAAATAGTATTCTCAGCGCAATGTGCCAGGTAGAAAATTTTCCTTTTTTGGAGGTGGGATTAATGATGCAATCGCAGAAAAAACTCACAGTGAATACATGCAGACAGATTCATATTTACATGTCAATTTATACTTGATGGTTACAATAAAGTCATTTTAACCATCGTGCGTGGAAAAACTTGCGATACATCGAGTATATTCGATATATCGCCCACCCCTGTGAAATAGAAACAGCAACCAGCAATCCTTTCAACTTCTCCTTTATCATAAGGGGTCACCACAGCAGGTAGTTCTGCATGTTTGACTTGGAGTTTTATGGTGGATGCCTTTCCTGAGAAGATGCCAAATTTGTGTGTCCAGCTGAAAATGAACCACTGACCTTTCACCTGCCATTTAACTGTGCAAACCACTACACTTTCTTGTTTTTAGTTTGTTTCAAAGGAGCCAGTGAGTAGACTTGAGCAACAGATTTCAAGGATTTTTGAAAGCCTTCCATTCAAGCATAGAAACAGCACCTAACGCAAGGGATGTCCAGTAGCAAAAAACTAATCATTAACCAATATTCAATTCTATCTCAAACAATTTAAATCCACACAGCAAATCCAGCATGTCCAAATTAACACTGTCGGATTTGATTTCAACACTATTAAAGTGTCTATATGGGTCCACAAAAGAGAGTGTTAATTTAACTCTTTTTGGAGAGTTGGTACGTTAACTCTGATTTAGTGTTAAACACCAAATCTGTCTGGAGTTGATAATTTAACACTTGGTGTTAAGAGTTTATATATTAACTCTCAAAGAGTATTTTAGTTTAACTAAGTAGGAGTTATCTTCTAATTAATTCTAAAAAGCAGGAATTTTACTGTTCTGAACTTCTAGAAATTTCTTTTGGAAATAAACATTTACTAAAAAGACGCAATGGTTTTTGAAAAACATTTATTCTGAACTGTGCACCACAATTTCAAAACATTTTCTGAAAGATGTAACAGTGTACATGTTCTCACTTTCATTAGAATTTTGTTTATCAAAAGGTCTGACATAGGTGAGCTGGTAAATGCAAATAACAGCATTCTCATCACTTATTTCTTCAATACAATATGCATGTCCTTCATTCATCACTTTGTGGAACTTCAACGCACCTCTGCTCTCCCCCATATTCCATCTTCACAAGCATATCCTATGTGGAGATTGAATAAAAATTAGTTGACACTAATTAATGGCACAAATAATCCAGTAATCAATTGCAGCACAGTAAAAAAAAGGAATCCTCTTTGAGCCATTACTTGTGTAAAGTATTTTCCCAAAAGACAAGAACACAGGCAATAGGTAATACTGAACTAAATGTAAAACCTCAACCTTTTTCATTTTTACCTAAACCGTGTGCACAAAACTCTGGAGGGATCTAAATGCTAACGTAGAACCCAGTCAGGACATCTGCTACTGCTGTTTGCTCGTTTTTTTTTTATTTTTTTATGGGCGATCATTTTCAGGCTTCAAGTAGCACCATTATACCAACATTTCACATTCTAGACATTGTTTTAGGTGTATTTGACCAAAAGTTTGACTGAAAATTCACATGCAAGCTTTTTTTCCAAGGCTGTGGTATTTGCCCGCAAACAATACCTTTCAGCTAGCTAAAACAGAATATTATGCTATCACCGAGCAACATGGCTAATGCCTTTCACACAGCTTTGTCTCAACTCCAAAGAGCCACAGAAGTAAAAGCTAATAATAATAATTGAAACAATCTTTGAAAAAAATGACTTACCAAGCATGGTAAACAACTCAAATATGTAGAGCAAAATGTTCTGAAACGGCTTCACTTCAGCTTTGATTGGAGCCTATGGTGCTGGGGGCGGAGTCTGTGAATTTACTCTATTGGTGTCATAGCCCCTGTAGGAGTTCAGAGTTAAGAGGTCAAGAGTTAATGTTTCCATTGTAACACCTCCAGATTTGACATAGAAACACTCATTTTTAACACTCGATTTTAACTACTACCATTTTACACCTCAGAGTTACATTAAAAGAATGTGACTCTACTTAGAGTAAAATTAACTCTACTTTTGCAAGAAGACTATTAACACCAAAACATTTAACACTTTTGAATTTGCTGTGCATAAAAGCATGATTTGTTTGCATCTCTTTAGCTGAATCTATAAAAATGGCAAATATAACAGTCTGAAATGGTGTCACTGAAAGGGTGGCTTGGAAGCAGATGATTTGCTCCTAAACTCCTAAAGGGATCATGAAGGTTCAGGCTACATTAGAATGCACTGTTATGCAAGATGGTAAATTCTAGGAGGGGAAAGGGTTATCAGAGAGGGTTATGTTTTCTTTTCATTTTACTTAGCACTTTAGGTGACCCAAAGCACTTCTGGATTTCCTTAACCCCGAAATCAAACATCAAACTAGTTTTTGTGAAAATGATGTACAACCAAACTGTCCTCACTTTCCAAAAAGGGCCACCATCTGAAGGTCCAAAATTGAAAAAGGATAGTAGTGCAACAACAAACATACACAGTCTCCTCCATCCCCTCTATTTCTCCCTTCCTGTGTCCGGTCAGAGTAATGGATGGCATATCTGTTGCTTACTCATGCATACAGCTGACAAATTGTCCCTCTCTGATCACAGCCCCGCTGCTGTGTGATTTGTGAAAGACAGCACACGACAAGATGAGTCGGCAGCTCAGATTGAAAAAGGGCACTGGGGATACAGGCAAACTAGTCCAAAAAGGTGCATTTGAAGAAAATTATATATCTGAGGGCTTACGGGCCGCCGGAGTGCGGATGAGCTGCTTCTGTGGGTGAGTGCATGCACATGTGAGTAAGATTACAGATACGTGAGACATGTTTTTTTGCAATGACCTTGGTGTGGTGGAAAATTTTCATCTCAGTACATGTGTATGATGGTATACAAATTCACACAAAAAGCTTCCCAACAAGGGCAGAATCTCTAAGATGCACATAAACCATAATGCGTGACTTTTGGAGACTGGATTTACATGTAAGACAGGCCACATATTGTGCACCAGCCCCTATTTAAAGTGTATGATATGACCCAAATACAGTCCAGCAGTCCCTGCTTACAGTGTAATTTAACCCACATACTACTCGCTGCTCCCTGGACCTGGTATCATAATATAACCCACATTCTTGCAAGCACACTCTAATCCTGTCCCTGTTGCTGGCAGTTTTGTGCATACGCTAAACAAACTGCCCCAGGTTAAATCTTAAAAATCTAAATATTTCATAAAAGTTTAAGTTTGCATGAAAATAAAAGAGAATGCAACCATGTTAAAAGGCTACCACATTTATAAGATCAAGTAATTTAACTTCAATTAAAGGCTGCTAAATGAATCCTTTTGTCAAAAGTTTATCAAATCCTTCCTTCTGAATTTAAAAAGTTGTTGTTTTTTTGCTCTGCTTTGCTGAGTCTGCATCTTTAGTACAAAGAACACTGCTTAATTTTACTTGATCAGATCTAGAATTTTCCAGGGCAGCAGTTAAAGTTATATTGGTCCAATTGTCATAGAAATTTGGCCAAATCTGGCTGACTGGCAGCGTTGGCTCAGAGTCAAATAGGTGGAGTATCTTTCCTCAGCCCAGTGTAAAATCTCTGGGTCAGGGATGTCAAACTCATGTTATCTGTTTGATAAAATGTTCGATCTTAAGTGGCCTGAACCAGTGAAACTCCCCTTTCTGTTAGTGTAAAGAACTTTAACTACACATTTAACTGGGATATTTTAATACAATTTCAACAGTACATCAGTTTCTCTATAGAAAAATGCTGCTGTCAATAAAATAAATTTGTCAGAATATGACTCTTTGGGCTTAAAATTGTAAGAAATAAATGTGTAAAATTACAATTTTACAGAAAATGTTCTGCTAGCTCATTGCTCAGACTGAAAGACTGAAATGGAAAGTTTTTGTTAATTCACAGAAAATGTCCTTTTTTAAAGGAAAAAACATTCATTGTAAAAACAGAAAATTCTTTAGCAGATAGTGAGAAAACAGGAATTTCTAGGTCATTAAATGCTTTGGTGTAGTATGAATGACTGTGGGGAAGGTCTTTATCAGTAGGGAAACCTATAAAAATAAAAATACAGTTAAAAGTCCAAAATTGATTAACTTTTTCCAAAGCTGTCCAGAAGGACTCTTTGGTGAGACAATTCTGACCCTGGACCTTATGTTTGACACCCCTGCTTTATGTAATCTTTTCAGGCTGTACAGGCATTTTTCACTAGTAAACTAGTCCAGCATGTATGAAACTAGAGAGGGAAAAAGAAAATGCACCCAAGCAGGTACAGCTGCACACTGTGTGCAGCTGTGACTCAGACGTGTGCCTTTTTATTTATCAACTTGGATCTTCTCATGTGGAATGAAGTGACTGACTAGTATAAGAACAAGATTTTTGTCACACAACCTTTAACAGCAAAGGTAAGCTGATATTTTTGACACAATAAAGTCTCCAGTCATCACTCCAAAACAGTGGTCCCAGCTCTTAATGTGAAACACATTTGCTGGTCATAGAATTTCACTCACCAAAGTTGTAGGACAAACCTCTCAGAGGGGCTGTACCTCACAGTCAGCCATATTATTTCAGACAGTTCCATTTAAAAAATCCTACGAAAGACAACAAAAGGACAAATATGATCAAGAGGTCCAGTTTGGTCATGTGAATTAGCAGAGGCGATGCTTACCAGCCACCAATTTGGAGAACACCTGTCAATGAAAGCAGACACTGCACTAAATTCAATCCAAATGGATGTCTTATAACAAAATTCACAGTTGTTGCGTCGGGGGAAATTAGCTATAGAGACCAAATGTTTGTTTTTACCAGTCTTATTGCTTGGTGGAAAAAAGGTGTAAGAAAGATCCACTTCTTGGTAAAGGTTTATTTGGGACCAGTTGCAGAATACACACACAGAACCCTCTAATGTGCACCTGAAATGGTAGGAACATAAAAAAAATATGCTTTAAGGGTCCAACAGTGCACTTGGATGTTATATGGCCATTACATCACTGCATTTCTTCCAACCATTAGAACCTAACTGGTGGACTTGTGTTTCAAGGATTGAATGTTTAAGTACAAACTTCAACTTATAGTATTTACTAGCAACAAAAGGAATCATATATAGGTGTTTCAAGCATCTTTCAATCTTTAGAAACGAACGTGTCCTGTGTACTAAGTAAGTCAGCACAATACTGACCCAACGTTGTGAACATAATTACAGCCTAATCATCTGGCACAAAAGCCAAAAAGAAGCTTATGTTCCTAATGTGATCCTTAAAATCATAGGCCAATGCAGTCAAGCTTCCATAAATTAGCCTACTTTATGACGAGCCGTGAGCCATTAGGAGGAAGGGGGAAAAAAATCAAAGAGTGAAAGATAAAGAAAATAAAGGGGAGAAGGTACAAAGGGGCAGGAGTGGGGGTGAACGAGGCCTTTGCTAATTCAGAACACTAGTCGGAGCATTGTGCCAAGTCTGCCTCCCCTCTGAACCCCCCGCCTCCCTCCTTCCAACCTCTTCTCTTTCTTTCAAAGGGCCAAGGGGAGGCTGCAGCTTTCTAGTCATAAACATCTCTCGGGTAGGTCTGCACTGGGCCTTTGCCACTTTACATATTTGCTTATTTGAGAAAAAAAGCAGAACGAAAAAAGAAAGCTATTCTGGCTCAAAATCTGCTTCTCTCTCACCCTCCTTCATTCTCTGTCTGATCATTCCTCAAGGCCAGAGTTGAGGCTGTGATAGAGATTAGGACAGCAGCGCTACTGACAAGGCAGCTAAATCTACACCGGCTGACAAACCTGGCAGTCGCAGTGTTTGGAGAAGGGTTGTTAAAAAAGAATCAGAGGGGGGTTTTGACTAATAGCGAAAAGAGAGAAAAAGAAAGAGAGAGATGAGGGCCGAGTCAGGAAATGGAGCATTTTGAAGGGGGCCAAAATGGTTGATTAGGGAGACTGATCAGTCCTGATTTAAGGCAGATGTAGGGCTCTCGCACGGTTGATTTAGCTTTACTAAAAGAATGTGTGCATTCCTGCATGTGTGTATACATTAGCAGCAAGTACTGTACATCATGCATGTGTGGCTGTTTAAGGCTGACTAAACAATCTGTGTACACAAGAGGGTGTGAGTGGTGCGCAGCCCATAGGGACTCTCGCAGACAAACAGTCTACACTTGCAAAGTGCTGAATTCACAACACTTCAAGAGCTACCACTTTCCTGTGGTGAAACCACACGGCAGTAGTCGCCACTGTCGGACACAATATGGTGTCCATATGCCCATGATGACATCCAGATGACTTGATTCAAGGGAACTTCACGGCAAGGAGTCGTGTTGGGTCTGATTAAACCACTCGAGCAGGGCACATTTAAAGGACAAGTCCGCAGCTTTGTCTTGGAACAATAAGGTTTCCATATGTGGAAATGTAGGAATGTGATTCCAGTAACAGAGATGGCAGATCTTGACTTGTGACATGTACTACAGGAATACAGCAGAACGATGTAACTTATATATGTCGGCTAGTTTATCACAGCCTTTCCCAAAGTTGAGAGTGCAGCGGCGTCCTTAAAAGGAGACAAAAGATCCCACAGGCCCAATCTTAAATCTGCGCTCTAATCAAAGTACAAGAGAACTTCATGGATTTCCTTGAAATTCTTATTTAAAAAATGCAAATAACACAGGCTGCTGGCTATAAATTGCTAATGCGACCCAGTCAAATGCAAAGTGTTAAGGGCAACGTGTGACTTGCCTCTGGGACACAAACTTCAATAGAAGAGCAGTAAATTTTGGTCAGAGTATTGAGTAACATCACCAACTAACCAGGGTTTTACTTCACTTTTTATAGAAATAAATACATTTATTACATATGAAAACGTATAAATTTTTGATCACTTTCAAACTGAATTTGTGTTATTACTGGAGCCCACCTGCAGTACCTTCACAATCCTTAACTTAACGAAACATAAAAGCTCAGTCTTAGTGGTTGGGTTCGCATTATGTTAACACGCCACAGTTTTTCAGCATGCCGCTGAAACGAGACACAACCCTAACCTTAGATAGGTCGTCTTTCTTTTTAACACTCCACTCAGGCACCTGTCATGGTGACAAGCAGTGTTGGGCAAGTTACTTTGAAAAAGTAATTAATTATAGTTTCTAGTTACTTCTTCAAAAAAGTAAATGAGTTAGTAATGGAGTAATAAATTACTTGAAAAGTAACTATTGCGTTACTTTAAAAAAACAAACAAACAAAAAAAACATTGGCCATTTTTTACTATTTTTGATTTTACCCTTAAAAACTATTTACTTTGCCTGGTTTGGTATCATCCTTTTCAGCACAACCTCACGTGTCTGAATTAGAGATGGACCGATCTGATATTACATATCGGTATCGGTCCGATACTGACCTAAATTACTGGATCGGATATCGGAGAGAAATAAAAAATGTAATCCGATCCGTTAAATATCAAAAAAGCACCTCACAAAACTTGCGACACGGCGTAACTCGCCTCATAACCGCAGCACGTCAGAGCAGTATGCGTCACGTGATAGAGCCTATCGGTGGTCTGGTTGAGCATTTGGAGCCGACATTTCATCTTCGACAAAGTTATCCCCGAGAGAAGTAAAGCAAGTGTGTAAGTTCATCTCTGAATGTTTGTAAAGCATTCCCACGTTAAGCTTAACAACCGATATATGGAGCGACTGCCTCTTCTCTCTTCCTCCCTCTCCTGCTGCTACTTCAATCGTCAAACTGATCAATGATCAGCTGATCGGCTTTTCTGTCGCGAGGCCGTCTCTCTTCGTGCCAGAAAGAGGAAACCAGCGGCTGAACAACAGCAGCACGTTTAAGCTTGATAAGCTGTTGTTAGAATTTATTTAATATTACTTTCTACAACAGGATCTTTTTCTACGTAGCTGACGGCTGGTAACTGTGCAGGGGCGGATCTAGCAAAGTTTAGCCAGGGGGGCCGATAGGGCATTAACAGGGAAAAGGGGGCACAAAGACATACTTTTCTTTCTTATTCTCATTTAAAATGTCTAGCTTTTATTAAATAATTATCCGAATCTTACACCCAAAGTTTTAATCTGATGTAAAATGTATAGAAGTCCATTACTGTATATAGTAACTATTAGGTCTAATATACCCTAGTAAGCTATAGTACTTTTTCCATCTGTGCAGTCTGCAATTCTGTTGAAGAAAGATGTTGAATCTATTTAATTATTCTTGAAAAATAATTGAGTTCTGTGCATTTTTTCCCCACACTGCATCAAATTAAAGTTGATTACGTCGATTAAGCATCACGAGGTGGAGGGAGGGTGGTTCCCTATTTTTTTTTTAGAACCCTATTAGTTAGGTTGCTTAATATTTCTGCTAAGTACTCTTTAAAATACCAGAATAGGGAGGATGGAGTAGGTTTAAGTTTATTAGATTGATCAGTATTGCTGAACTATGAAATATTTTTGGTGCAGTGTATTTTTTGCATACAGGTTTAACAGAATAGCTTTAGTGTTTGTTTTTTTGTAACTTGAGTATGAACTTATACAAGCAAGATATTAAAAAAACATTTTTATTGATTAAAAAACACACTATATCGGATTCATATCGGTATCGGCAGATATCCAAATTTATGATATCGGTATCGGACATAAAAAAGTGGTATCGTGCCATCTCTAGTCTGAATTAACAGTTATGTTTTCATTTTGACATACTGTATTAACACAACTGATCTAAAATCAGACAAAAAACATAAAGTCCAAGTAGAAAAAGTTATAGTTTTTACTGTAACAACCACAAACATGTTTATTGAATCATATTTCATAACTTTAAATGCAAATATAAATGGTCAATTTTAAAATCATACGCACAAGTTTTGCAAACAACAAAGTTATTTGCAGCCATTTACCTTTTACCCTTTTTTTTAAATAACCATTTCAAACTGTTTATATAACAATCAGCTGTTCTGCATTCAATAAGATGCCACACAAATTATTTCTGCCACTCCAAAAAAATAATTTCTGTCCACTATAAAGGAGAACATCACAGCCTGATACCTGCAGGTCTGACAGCAGCAGGTGTATCACTGCTCCTGTTTTTTTTACCTTGCGACAGCAGTCGCCTCATTGTTCTGACACACAACACAAAACTATCCACAACACTACACACTAACTACACAAGAAAACACATTAACTACACACTCCAAACATGCTAAACGTCACAAATCTCTCACATCTCAAAATTTGCTCTCTCCTTTTCTGTTGTTTTTCTTTCTCTCTCTCGCTGTCACTCCTAAAACGTCCCCCTCTTCCCTAAACAATCAAATGTCATGTTACCATATCATTTTTGATTGGTCGACATGGTGCATTTTCCCACCAACACCAAAGGGCTGTTTTTTTTTTTGTTTGTTTGTTTTTTGGGGGGGTCATAAGAAGAGAGTGCTTGCTGCGCTGTCCTTAGACAGTAAACGTGACGAAATTATTGAGGAAAAAACGCTGCGCATATATTGTTTATCGTGACTCTGGTTTTACGTGGCCTATCAACACAATTTAAAAACTGGTATATATCACCTTGTTGCTTTGTCATCTTGAAGTGGTCATGTGATTGGCTTACCACGACTACTTTATTCTTCCTCAGTCAAACAGCAGCACTCATGCAACTGTTTTGCCCCCTTAGCTCCAGGTGTTGTGCCAAAAAGTGATCATCTGCCAGAAAGTGATTGCCGCCCACGGGAGCGCGCACAGCTGCTTAAAGCTGTAGCGCCCAGATTACTTACAGCTACTTCCATGCAACTGATATAAGATGCGGTAAGCTGAACACAGCTTCAACCGTCAGTTTGTTGAAAAATAGTAACGCGACCGCATTTTCTTGTTAGTAACGGTAACGGCGTTGTAATGATAGGAATAGTAATTAGTTAGATTACTCGTTACTGAAAAAAGTAACGCCGTTAGTAACGCCGTTACTTGTAATCCCGTTATTTCCATCACTGGTGACAAGGTACCCCATTCTCCCACCAGCTGTAATTTAACATGCTGTTAAACTAAATTCAGTAACTACATTACAGTTACAATTAGGTTCTTCAGTTATCTGCACACTAGTTGGATAGAAAGTTTAAAAAAAAAGTAAAAAAAAAAAAAATGCTTTCTTCCTGCATATTTGCGGAAGAGATGGAAAATGCTGGAGTGGTCTACAGCTGAGTTATGGACATTACTTTTATTTGAATTGCACAAAAGGACAAGAGCACAATGATAATTTGCAAACGGTGTCCAGAATAGAAACAAATACTGCTAACACAACATCAGCTCTGTGCAAACTTGCAGAGAGATCATGCTAACACAAAGCTAACCAAGAACCCAGAATGATTTTAAACTTGAGTCCATGCAGAACCCCAGCCCAGCAGCAAGAGCCTGATCTTCAGCAGGTAACAAAGGCACTATGAGGCTTGCAGCCTCTGTTTCTACCTGTTTATGTTCCTACAGTAGAATCACTGTAGCGATCTTTTTGAAATCTCTTTGAGCTGGTTTTCTACTTTGCTGTGTGTTATCCGGTTTGTGTTCCTGCATGAATGCAAAAAGAAAGATTGTTAAGTGTTAAATCTTGGTATGTGGAGTTGTAGCCTGATTATCACAATGCATTTCAGGTCATTTTACAGTGTTACAAGAAAGTAATTTAATAAATAGTGTAACTAATTGCTTTCTCCAACAAGTAATTAAGTAGTATCGGCTATTAGTTTTAAGGAAACTAATCAGTAATGTGTAATAGATATTACTCGTTAGTTTCTTTGAGTAATGACCCCAACACTGCCCACCACACAACAAAAACTGCTAAAGAAGGAACAGGATTAAGAGGCCAAGGCACTGTCCCAGCTCCAAATTTCCCAAGTCTCAGGCTGACTCAGCATCTCCCAAATGCGCCAAAATAAACCAATACACCTGAGGCTCTGCCCTTTAAAGCACATGACACAAAAAGTCTGCTGCCAAGATGCTGGTGCCAGACAAGTGGTACACCGCAAAATTCCCTTGGCCGAGCGCTGAGGTATTTAGGTGGAATGACACGAACAGGAAGGTTGTTTTAATGTTGTGGCCACATAGATGACAGTTCCCTAATATGCAGAAAATTATTGTTTCTTTGATGATACCTTAAAGTGGTTAATGCATCATTTATAGTCCTGGATTGTTATCCATTTGTATAGTTCTTTGCCATGCATGCACAGACATTCATTCAGAACGTACGGTGGTCCTCCTTGGGCTCTTGTGCTCTGGGGGGCTCTAGATGTCTGGGGCCTGGATCCCCTCCATGCCTGCTTCATGTCCTGCAGGGCTACGGCTCCCCACACCTACTATTAGATAGTTACATTGAGAAACCTTTTGAATACAAGCATGCTTACACACACAGGTGTCCACATGGGCATTCACCTGTTTGTACTCACAGACACACAGTATCTTGGTTGGCTACAGCCTCTAAACGTTCAGTGCGTTGTCGGTCTTGTGTGCTGCTCAGTAACATTCAATATTTAATATGTATTGTAACTTATGCTTATGTTGGTTGTTGCTGTGGTTTCCCTACTTTTTTCTTCTCTGTCTGGTGATCAAACAGATTTTTTGTGTCTTTTCTCTCTTTCTCTTCTTCTCCTCAGTTTTTCTTTCCCTCGCCTTCTGTTGAGTCTCTTCCCAACCCCTCTTTTTTTCATCTTTCTCTTTCCCGTCCACTGGTCCTGTCCATTCTGACTGTAATAACTTAAAAGTAAAATAAATTAATAAATAATAAAGATCGAACAAAATATGACAATCAAATGCATTTTTCTTGGCCTTTAGGCAATAATTCTGATTGCTACAGTGCCAGACAGGACAGGTAAAAAAAAAAAAAAAAAAGAAAGTCACCAGTATTTAGCCCAATAAAAATCCTTTTCGAATATTGAAAAAACACAAGTGTGTTTCACAGATAATGGCTGCAATGGGTAATTTTAAATGTTTCATTCGACTACCAAAAAGTTCTATATTTTGCACAACTTCTGTGTTGTCTGCAGGAGGTACTAAAATAAATGACGAACAAAAGCACAAATATAAGCAAGAGTAGCTGAAACAGATGATTTTCCAACACTGTATGCTGTGACAGAGTGTACCTAAAGCATGTAGATGTGGATCTGCAAATCACCATGCTGGCACTTTAATGTATTTCACTCAATTTGATGTTGTGAGAGCAAGGGTGTAGTGTGGTGGGTACTGCTGTTGCTTCATAGTAAGAAGGTACTGGGTTCAAATCCTGGCTGAGGCTTTTCCGTTTATACGTTCTCACTGTGGCCTTTGCTGTATACCTTCATTTCCAGGTGTGTTTCTGAATGTATCTTAGGCAAACTTTACTTGTATGTTTTTAAACTTATTTCACAGAGCTCATCCTCCAGTTGTAATCTCAGATCACCAATGACTTATCTGCTGTATGACCCCAGCATATTGACAGAAATGAGAAGAAAAGCTTTTGTGCGTTCTTTTCCACATACTTGGAACAGTTTGTAGAGGGAAATTAAATTAAAGACCTTGGTTTCCTTTACTCAATCTAGGCATTTGTAAACTCCACAGTAAATGACTTTTCACAGATTTTAGCTCAGTTTAGCTTTCTTAATACTGGCAGTTTTTCTGTGCCGTCTATTTTCTTGCAGCCTCCATACAATTACCTCTAATGCTGCTATGCAGGCCTGGCCTCCTGTAGGAAAAAAAGATTGATAACCTCACTGCTTAAAAGTGTTAAATTAGATTAAAAAATCTATATGAGGAACTATAACATTCGGATTGTCTACATTCAAAGGAACTACTTCCTCTTCCGCCTTTCATAGTCATGTGTGAAATACGGCTGTATAAATGTGTCGCAGCCCCTTGGCGTGCGCACTCACAACAATGGCTGAGCGTAATTGGAGTCATGTGCGGACGTATTTTACCTCCACAAATAGCTGAGACGTGGTTTGCGATACATGTGGCAAAAAAGTGAGGTGTTGTGGCCATACTAGGGAGACATTCAAAAGGGCTGTTTGGGGGGTAAATACATTTTACAGGGTTTATTTATTGGATAAAATATGTTAAATGTCACCGTTATTATTGGCCGGCCCAGAAACAGCGGGGGTGTCCAAATTCAGAGGCTGCATCCACCTGAGGACCCGGCCTTCGCGGTCTAAAGAAAGCCGGGTAGTAGTCATGAGCTCCCTCGGTGGAGTGAAACTCTGTCGTCTGCTCCTTGCTATCTAAAATATAACCCGGCGCTGACGTAAACTCTCGACCGTCTCACACTTTGTTTAATTAGTTTTCTGTTTGACGTTTATTCAGCTGTGTGAAAACCCCGGAGGAACCCTCCCGAGGGATTAATAAAGTTAAATTTAATTTAATCTAATCTAATAACTCAGCCAAACTGATTTACTCACGAACAAATAAAACACTGAAAAAGCCAAACAATAACATTTTTAAGTTATCAAAGTGACTTATATATCATGTTTAACCCGAGTAATGAAAGACCGCGGGGGGTTTGAAGACGATGTGTCGATCGTCTCAGATATTTGAAGTTTACACAGCTACATTCTCACCTGAAAATATGTTAAAAGTTTTTTTGCGACCCAGAAAGAGAAATAAGAGCAATATTAAAACTAAGTCGCTGCCGCCATTGGTGGAAACTGGAATTGGTTAGGCTGCGCTATGAATTCTGCAACATGGTTTTTCAATTTTGTTGTCCGGGTGGAAAATCGGGAGAAATTCGGGAGAATGGTGGCTCCGGGAGATTTTCGCGGGGGCACGGAAATTCGGGATTCTCCCGGAAAAATCGTGAGGGTTGGCATGTATGGTTGTGGCAACATCACTAACCTTGTCAAACACCTCAGAGTAAATCATATCACAGAATATGACAAGCATATGTTGAGGCGAACTGAAGAGGAGGAGAGGGACAGGTGCTGCTAGGGCGAGACAGACGTCTCTCATGGACAGTGTTGCCAACTCCTCAGTAAGGAAAATCGCTATTGGTTGTCCTAAAAGTCGCTAGAAGTCGCTAAATGACGTCATCGCCTAATTTGCATAATTGGTCATGCTAATCTAATTGTAACCTATGTTGTTGGAGAGAGAAATAACATCGTGGAAGAGACATAAAGTGAGTAAAAAACGTCCTAAATGCATTTAGAGTTTATTTAGAACTACAAATTAAATTTCTTTTAGCAATTATTGGTTTTTTTTAATGTCACAATTCCAACCCTGCTCCTTTACCCGGGCTTGGACCGGCAAAAGTGACCCGAAATAGGCACTCTGGTGGAGTTACTTTGTGTGTGTGTGTTTATAAGTAGTTTTAAACCTTGTGATCCACAAAACAGCATAAGAGTAAAAGAGTAAAAGAAGAACTGACTGCGTTACAGCACCCGCTGCTTGTTGAGAGTAAAAGCGATACGCACTTTCACGTCTTTTTTTAGCGACGTTTTTTAGAAAAAAAGTCACTAAGGGGTCTGAAAACTTGCTAAATATAGCGACAAAGTCGCTAAGTTGGCAACACTGCTCATGGATTCCTTTAGTGCTGCAGGCAGGCAAGGTGTTCAAATAGGCACAACTTCAGATTTTTTATTTCTATTTGATGAACTCTGCATTATTAAGTGATAAGAACAAGTAATCTGATGTCCTGTAATCATTATGACGCTATAATTTGAGATACAATAAATAAAATACGTTTTTGTACAAAGTATCGGTATCGGATCAGTATCGTCGATACCACCCTGGATATTACTTGGTATCAGATCGGAAAGGAAATCAGTGGTATCGCACATCACTAGTTTTGTTTTTTTTTTCACTGAAATATATTAAACCAAAAAAACCCTGATCTCCTGACTGCTTTTCTTGCAGTAATATAATGTTGGCAATGTTATCCTGTCCCCAGGTCTTAGCAATGAACTTGGCAAGTACAAGATTATCATTACTGCGGTGATAATAGTTAAGAGAAAGAAAGACCCACAGTGCATATGTTCAATCTTAACATTGGAAATAGTCTTTTGACTGACTTGCTAACAACTGTCTTACAAATCATTGGATAATAAGACAATGTTCAAAAACTCTGATTTTTAGGAGCTTTCTGTCAACAGACCTAGGCTCTAATAAACCAAAGTTATCCATATCACTTTAACACAATGAATGCTCATCAAAGGCAGTATTGCCACAACAATATGCAAAATGCTAGTCTGATGCGGTTTGCATTTATTATACAATAACATAGCAGCAATTTCTATGATAATGTAAAACAACAGAGGATTGTAGCCCACCAGATCATTCACAGGCAAAACCAAACCACTCTAATAAGTATAATTTGTGTGTTTGTGCATCTCTCTGTGTGCTTCTTCTCACCCTAGATTGTGTATTGTCAGTCTGTGCGTCTGTCTTTCTGCTTCTCTACACCCACTACCTCACAGTTGCAGATTAGGATGCTTAGCGCTCACCGCAGGGCGAGCTAATCACCAAGGAAAGCAAGCAGTTAAGGAGGGGAGGGGGTCGGAAAGAAAAGGAAAGGGGAGTGGTGCTTAAGTGCCCTCCACCCCGTCCTCCCCATCCAACCATCCGACCCTTGCCAATCCTGCCTCCATACTGCCCGCAGGGCATCGTCACGGTTGCAGCGATGTGAAAGTAATCTTCCAGTGACACTTTTCTGCTTTTCTTTTCTCCTTTTTTCTTTTTGTTTTTATTTTTTCATATGGGCTGGGATCGGGGTCACTGTCAACAGTCTCCTTCCTGAACCCCCCCCCACCACCACCACCACCACCTCTCTAAAACATGCAAACATGCCCCCAGAGAAGGCAACTCCAAGTGTTGTGTACAAACACAGCAGTGGCAAAATTCCTTCCATCCCTCGCCTCTAAAAATACTTCCCCACAATGCATCTGATAATAGGTTTATGCAACGATGCACCAGCACGTGGTAATGTTTCCAGCCCTACATCAGCTGATGGAGGAAAAAAATTACACATGCAAAACTGTTGAGCTGCAGCATGTAAAACACCTGAAATCTGGAGAAATATTGGGATTAATCGGGTTTTAGGGGATAAAGATGGTGCATGTCTATGACTTGCTGTCAACAGATAACAGGCATTCACATTTCTAACCCTCAACAGAGGGTCACTAACATGCAGCTTCATTAAACAGATGGACATTGTGGTCGTAGCAACTGTTACAGGTGCAGATACATACACAGCAAAAGTGTACGGTGACTAAGCAATTATTTTTTTTAGTTTTACTTTTGTTATTTTGAAAAGTATTTTCCATAGATGACATGTTTGTGTTTATGTCACCGGCTTTATGGTCTCAAATACAGGCAGCTTTTTATATATATTAGTTGGTTAATTCAGTTTAAGGCCAAAATGTCTAGTTATTAATAGACTTGTAAAGAAACTAGCACAATGTAAATGCTAAAAAAAATCTTTAATTTAAAATAGTTCATTTAAATCAGTTTTTTAGTTTTTTTGCAAGTTTATTTGTGTTACATTATGTCCACATACTGAGGGGCATAGCTGTGCATGTTTTTTCATCAGTAATTTGAATTATGGAAAACATCAATGGCAGATACTCACAGGACTATTATAATGACTCCTAGTCAGTGTTCATGTTCAGGTTACTATTAAAACGTTCAGTGTAACTAAGCCGTGTGTGAGGTAGAGCAATGCAACAGAAACAGGGATTTCTGTCTTATGACACATGTCATTATAAGTACTCCACAATTTCATAGTGAGATTTTCTCAAAGATGAGTTTGCATGAAATTAATTAACCAAAAGGAAACAAAATAAGTAAACCTGCATTAAGTTACTTCCATTCCTTAGGTTCAGCACACAAACAAATATATTTGTATCACGATGAATAAACTGGTCAGTTTTCATGTTCAAAATGTTGTTCAAATATTAAGCTGTACTTCCAATAGCAGTGCAGTGTAACCCATGATGTGCACATGTAGTTTTAACATTGTAAAAAAAAAAAGAATCCAGGCCAGTCAGAGCAATATTTTCTAAATTTATTCATCAGATTTGCTAAACTAAAACTGTATCATGAGCATTCCACTTCAAACAAGGCAGCGCTCTTTTGACTTTAATAAACTGAAAGTTCCAATGACTTTTTCTCTTTAACTACCGAACACTTCAATAAAAACCAAGTGCGTATGCATCATTGCTCTGAAGTTGTTTGAAGCAGCAACCTTCATCAGATTTCAGAGTGCAAAATTGAGTTCCTGATCACCAATGAAGTCAGCAGAATTTTGGATGCAATTAGTAATAATTTGTATTTACAATATATTTTAAATGTATCTACATAGAGCAAAAAAGGCAGCCCTGTGTTTATTGCCTAAATTGGCCCCACTGCTAAGGTTTTAATTGTGCACAAACATCCCAAAGATATGTTTTATGCACATTAGTTAAATTAACAAAAATTTTAAAATTAAACAAATGCTTATGTTATCCGATTAAGATGGCATCTGTGAACAATAATAAAGCAGTGTTAGAACATGTCACCCACAGCATGGCAGAGACAGCGTTGGACATATACACTCATTGTTGCTAATCTCAATTAATTGCTGCAGGTCACTTAGCGGTACGCACCGACGATAAGATGCTGAGCTTCACGGGGCGAAATGCAGCAAAGGAGAGAAAACAAACGAGAGAGAGGGGTCGCGGGGGAGCTCGACCTCTGGCCGCACGCTGCACTGAATAACAATGGCAAAACCACCTGTTTATTGTAAGTTATTCTCTGTGCTTGTTTGAATTGGCAGGTGGCTGAGAATTTATCTCCTCGCTGAGCACAATGAGGAGCAGTGTGTCTACGCATGTGTCGGTAAGCAGAAGGTAGCACTCCAGACAAAAGGAAAAGAGCCAGATTTAAGAGCAGTGTCGCTCAGTGTGCGCCAAGCGTCTCCATAAATCCTAATACACATTCCACATTCCCTGTGGAACTGAAAAAAAGAGAGAGGGGGGGGGCAAAGAAAGGGAGGGAATGAATGTGTTTTCTTCTTATCTATCTGTCTTTCACTCTCTTTTCCCGGTGAGAGAGACAGAAGGGAATAAATGGCTCCCCCTCTCCTCTCCTCTCTCCTCGGTGTGGGCTGACAGCGCAGCAGATGGTGGTTTAAGCAGTGAATTTATGAGCACCACAATCTTAATGTTGCAGAAAGAAAAGAAAAGGACTCGCATCAAACGCCACTGACAAATGCACTTGCTAATATTAATGCACTCCTCATTCATCCAATATGCTGCCTAATTGCCTTTCTGTACACAGTAATATGGCACCTGCTGCTCAAGTCCGGCGTCAGGAGAGGGGAGATCGAGGAGAGGGGGTGGCGTTGGTGGGGTGGGGTGGTGAAAGTGTCCCTCACTCTCTCTTTCCATCTTTCTCTCTCCCTTTTTTTTTCTGTGATGGATGCAAGGCTGTGGATCATGCGCCAGACCTGTCAGTGTTCCTAATTAAAATTTTATACTTACAGGCTCGGGAAGAAAAAAAAGGTGGAAAGCACTCAGTAAACAATCAGTTATGAGAAGAGAGGAAGAGAGAGGCCATCACAGACACATCCATGCAATGCGACACACACGGCAGCTTTAAATACAGCACAACACACTGAAAATCCTTGGACTTTATTACAAGCCGCCTCACCCACAGATCAAACCCGAAAGGCCTGAAAGAAGCCACCCACCTTTGCTCTAAGGTCTTTCATGAGCTCATGTGTGCCACCTTTCAAGCATCAGTATACCGAAACCTGAAGGGAAGTTAAAAAACAATCGTGTCCAGATTGGTAGATTTGTACCGCGTGTGGCGCTTGTGCTTGCTGGGTTCTCATCATTAAACATTCAAACTATTATTTCGATCAAAAGTCAATTGAAACCAATCGATACGGTGCGATTGCGCAGATATTATGAATTATTCAGAGCTGACATCTTTCACATTATCCCCGTCAGGTTGTAAAAATACAATCATTACTAGAAGCTCCCCCTTTTCCCGGTATCAACTTTCTTTTGTGTTGTTATTTTATTCCCTCTGTTCTCTCCTGGAATCATCTAAAATGTTTTGCTTTTTGTTTGGAAAGTCAGACAGACGAAAATCATCATTTTTTTTGTGCTTTGCATCATGTTTGGGGGACCCATCTGGGGCCTGTGTTAGCCCCCTATAGCCTCACCATTATCTGCCCTCCAGCTGCTGTTAAATGCACTAAATTGTAAAATAATGAGTTTGTAAATTGCACGCAATTACGGATGCAAATTGAATAAATCCTCCAAACTATAGATTGTCCTTTCTCCTCACATCAGCGCTTAATTGATGCACGTTTGATGGAGAGTAGCAGGTATTTCCTTGAGCGCTGGGGTGAGAAACTGAAAATGCATTTTTGCTGTGTGAGGCGTCGGAGTGCTGTGAAAAGATGAATTGTGATTTGATGGAACAGAGCGTGCCAGTTTGTGCAACGAGGAGTGCGGCGCGCAAAGCTGGTGGCTCGGTGAGTGATCAAGAAGGGCAGCAAATTAGATGTACTGTAAAGCGACAGGGGTCAGGCCCGTGGATGTAAAACTCAGATGAACGTTATTTCCACTCTAAATAAGGACACACATTGTTATGCTCTACAATAAATATATAAATAAAATTCTCTAAACAGTACTTAACAAAGACATCAAAAACATTCAATCAGGAGTCAAAGATCAAACAGTTTCAAGCAAACAAAAGGGAAAAATGTACCTCAGAGCTGGAGCTACTATTCATCTGTCATTGTAAGATGACATTATGTTCACTTTTTATTGATGACAAGTTAATGTAGGTGTCATGAACCAAAGTAATTTCACTCAAATTATGATATTGTGTCCTTGATGCACGTGGTAAATAATAGTGTAATAGTTTTCACACAATCTCACTCACTGCCTCCGACTTCTCCCGTTTTGAGTTTTATTCATTTGCCAAATGCAACAACAAAAAAAATATAAACAGAGTTGTGATGAATTTGACTCAAAGCATTATTGCCCTGTTTTCTGATTTCTTAAAAATATTAAGATAATATTGTTACCATGATGTTTTTTTTTACAAAAAAACCAAAAACAATGATAATCGTGATGTGATATCGTTGTGTTTAAGCAATGTCACGTAGTGCACTCATATTATCAGAAAATATGATTTGTGCAAAATATGATTAAAAAAAGAACATAAATGGAGCCAAAAGGAGGAAAATCACATCATAAACCTTCAAGGTTACAATCTCAAAAACCCAGGGTAACACAGGTGCCACGACGATGTTACATTTCAAATTTACCAGACGTTCTGAGTCTGACATAAATGTAAAACTATGTTTGGAAATGTGTGTGTCTGATTTGCATTCCTCATATTTTAGATTCAGGAGATCTCCACTTCAGCTCTTATAGCATAATATGATAAGGTTAATCATTCACGTACACTGTTTTTCATATAGTTGAACGTGGGTTTGACAAGCTTAGGTGACATGACAGTTATATGTTTTATTAATAGTAGTAGCAGTTATTTTCTTTTACTGTCATCCTTTCCCAGAAAAGGCTCAAACTGAATCATTCCAGCAATACAAACAAAAAACCCACCCTGGTCACGTCAACATTCTAGAGTTGTTTCACACTTTTGTTTGTTTTAAAGTTGCATATCTCAAACATACTGGCTTTAATAAGATTAAATGATGCTGTGAAATACCAAACCTGTATGTTGTCATAGATTATATCTACCTGCACATAGTAACTGCATCCTATTTCTCCACCATCACGTGCATATAATAGTAATCCAATATACTGTATTATACATGTGTCTGTTAACACATGTTAGCACCGTGCTAATTATAAACCTCCTTCCAAGAGAATTATACTCCGCTGGAACCTGATTTAAACGTCCTTTTTCTCAACTAAAGGAAGATCAACTATTAAACTGAAAAACAGCATATGTAAGTTGTAATAATGAGGCAGCAGCAGACACCGACACATCACACACACAGTCAATCACGCTAGATTCACTGAGCATGTGACACACACACACACACACACACACCTGCTCTTACCTCTCCTTTCTTCCCAGTGTGTCTGTGTATGTGGGCGGATGTTTTGCATGCATTTTCCTTGTCCCTGCTTATGTGTGTGCATGTGTGTATGTCTGCACAAACTAACTCTTTTATGCGTGAAATGGAGAACACTATGCACCTGAAGGCACACGTCAACATGCCAAGAACAGACATCAGCTCAGGACTTGAGTCATATCCAGCTGTTCACACACAAACACACACGGACACACACGGCCAAGACAAAAATGCTTTCTGCTGCATGCGTGCGCACACATAAAAACACATTTGACATTAGCAAAGCAATAAAAAATGATATTGTTCAGCGCTATTCCACCCACTCATTACAACTAACACAATCAACTGTGATTCCCCCCGTGAGACAAATAACTGGTATTAGTTTAATTATTTCTAACTCTAAACAGCACCATCATACATTTGGTTATATTAAAGAACTGTGTGGTTATAGTTACTGAAATTAGAGATTAAGCAGAAAGAAAAAAAAAAAAAGAAATATTCGCCGTATATTCAAGCCAGCGCTCTCCTCTCACCTACATGCAATGCAGAGGTCACCACTGCTCACTGTTTTTTTTGTTTTTTTCGAGAGTAAAGCACAATAAAGGAGTCTCTGAATTAATCACGAACGCATTTGCATGTTGTAGCAGTACCGGACTAGCGCCATCGTCACCATCTTCGCTGGAGATCCTTTTTTTCACAAGCTGACTAATTAGCCACAGAAAGGTCAAGTAAAGTCAGGGTGTGATTAGAGAGGGAAAGGGAGTGAGAGAGCATGTGGGTGGGGAGGAGGAGGAGAAGGGAGAGACAAGAAGTAGAAAAAAAGACATACATGTAGTTTTGGATGCATGCCAAGACATGCCTTTCTCTCCGTCTCTCTCATATATATGTTTTTTGTTTTGTTTTTTTCCCCACCTGAAACAGACAGGCTCAGAGCTGACCCATGAGGTAAGGCTTTTTAATCACCAGGAGGGTCATTTAAAAATGATCAGCCCTTTATAGGTGCAAAAGCACCGGCCTCCAGAATCATGCAGCAAAGACGAGCTTGTGCTTTTAGGGAAAGCCCGTGTGCAGTTTATGAATCATTTGTTGTCTTCTTACTCTGTTTTCTTTAGCATTTGTAGTCATCATCACTCTACTCTGCCTGAACCGGAGGTCATGGATACTGCTGTTTACCAGCCACTTTGTTTAACACTGGGCCTGTGTGTGTCTGCGCAGCAGTTCTGCTCCTGCGTGCATCTGAGTGCCAAACGAAAACATGGCGGGAGTTGCAGGGCCGCTGCTATTCCCAGTGAGCCCGGTACGGTGGTCTTGCCGCAGGCTTCTCCCCTGGCTCAGTGTTGAGTCAAAACATCTCCTGTGGTATGAAAAAAAAAAATACAACACAGGAGCACAGCAGAGTGCGTTTCCCTGTCAATAGAAAAAACACAGCCATGTGCTGGATGACAATGACACTGACACTGCACCTACTATGCACTGCCAGCCCTTGGGAATTCACTGGAGAGGAGAGCTGATGTTAAGTTAGCGCCACAGATCCAAATGATGTACAGTGTGTGTCATTCAGCGGGCTCTTCTAAAGCAGCATATGCTTTTCTACACACTAACACATGGCATTCTCTCTCCCTTTCTTTCTGTCTCTCTCTCTCACACACTCACACAGAAACAATGGCTGTACACTTGCCCTTCTACCTGAATTAGCCTGATCCCTGAGGGGAGTGGCGTTTTAAGACATTCAAATACACACTCATATACACACACATAGAGAAGCACGGTAAGTGGACCCGCAGCCTAATGGAGTTTAATTACTCCCAGCACATCCATCAGGGGCTCCAGTAGGGGAGTGGAGTATTTTATCACCACTTTTAAGGGGTTATTAGTACAAATACACTGTCACCCTGCATTACCACTGCAGCGCTTTAGGGTGCCATGCCCTCACCACATTCATTACAATCTCTATCAATATCTATCAGAACTAAACGTTCCCTCTTTCTCCCTCCACCTTCCTGCTTCTACGTCCTCTCCACACACACTTGCTGCCATTAAAAGATGAAGCTCAACTCAGCCAACTCTCCTCCTCCTCTTTGTGGCTCCGTCTCTCTTCACTTCCTTTGATTTGACTCACACGTTTTAAAGTTTCACTCCATTAATCGTCCGGAGCGCTTCTGGACCCCTGACTTGACGGAGTATGGCTGGAAAGGACACAGCATATAGTTTAAGATCCCAGTAGTCATTCCAAAAAAAAGGTGTGTGCGTGTGTGTGTGTCGGGGGGTGGGGCCTGGATCAGATGACTTCTTTTCAGGGTTCCTGAACACACATTATTCACTTCTCGCCATTACCGAGCGTGCTAAGGTGAGAGGATTAAGAGACCTTTACTTCTTCCGTCTTTTATTCTTGTGTAGAGTTACTAAAGGAAAGGGTCAGTGTGCAGCTTTTGGCGAGTGGAGGATCTCAATCAAGCTGTATTCGACACCTATGGAGTCCATTACTGACTGGCATTTTGAGTCATGTAAGGGGATGTTCTTTTTCGAGTCTTTTACCCAGTGTGAAACTGTGGTGTGTTAGTGTCCACATTAAAGTCAGTCCATTGGAACTTATCTAATTAGCTATAGATATTACAGGTATTAAGGTTGAGAAATGAATTTAAATAAGTGAATAGTCACTATATGTCAGTTATTCAGGATCAAATTTCACTAAAAGACTTTTTTTTTTAAAAGTCAGAAGTTCAGGTTTAGTAGGCCAATACTTTAATTTAGATAAACTTGTCTGAAAAAATTAGCATCTTTTTTATAAGCAGAATTACTAATACGCCCTGCTAAGCTTAGCTAGCCAGAATTAGCATTAACTTCTCCATCCCAAGTTCCACCTGCATATCCAGTGTAGTCCACCTGCCGATTAGCAGTCAGGTTCGAGAATATAATTGAAACCAGTAACAGCAAAAACATGCAATAGACACGCTGGCCCACTGTGTCAATTTCTCACTTTGCCTCTCTAAAACGTGAAATGGACACCCATGCAGAAGATCGGACCCATCCAAAGTAACAAGCTATGGAAAACTATATTCTCTAGTGATAGGTATCATTCATCCACCCGCCTCACTCCTAGACGCTGAAACAGTACTATCAAGAATACATATGCACTAAGTGACTAGCCCTCAGCAACTCTGCATTTCAAATATCTTGTGATGCCTTTTGGACTAATACCCATGCTATCTTTCAGGTCTTGGTCAATGATGTCCTGCAGGAGTGTTGCAACCAGTTTGTGTATGTTTATCTAGACAACATTCTTATCATTTCAAACGGCCTGGAGTAGCACCAACTACAAGTAAGGATGCTCAAAAATAAGTTGTTTGTCAAAACTGAGAAATGTGAATTCTATGCGTCTTTGTTAGTTTTCTTGAGTTCGTCATTGAAAGGAGGCAGGTCAAAGCAGATCTAGGAAAGTTAAGGGTAGAGTGGCCTCATCCTTTCAGTGGCAAGGGACTGCGGAGACTTCTGGAGTTCTGCAAACTTTTACCGCAAGTTAGTCAAAGACTATAGGAAATTTGAGTTACCTCAATCAGACTCACCTTGCACGAAGTCCCTTTCTCTACCAGTGCAACAAACCTTAATTTGGAGAGGAGACCTCTAGACTGGTTCCCGTCCACCCAGAGCCCTTGGTACGTTTTATCATTGAGGCATCATTGAAATGACGTACTTCTGACTACTACAATTGTTGATGATTTTTCTAAGCATTTTTCATTCTCTTAACTTACCTAAGATACCATCCGCTCTACAACCTGCAGATGCCACATGCTCCTGCTACGCAACATGCTGACTGAAATAGTCACAGATTTAGGACTTAATTTCACTTCCCAGGTATCGAAAGCTTTCTGTTCAGTGCTACGAGTACAAGAGTAAGTAAATTTATCCACAGGTTTCCATCCACAGACAAGTGGACAGAATGAATGTCTAAATCAGTGCAGTCTTCAATAGCCCATCTACTTGGAGTGCACACATGCCATGGGTAGTATGACCTCTTTGGCCACTGGTTTAACTCCATTTGAGGTCTCCTTAGGATACTCGTCACCCATGCTCCTAAATCTGGAAGATGATATTTCAGTACCTTCAATTTGCACTACTTAAAACACTGTGACAAGTTCTGTAAGGACACCAAAGAGGCCATGTTTTGAACAAATCAAAGTAAATGATTTGCTGATCAGCAGTGGACTGCACCCAGCAACCAACCAGGTCAGTCAGTTTGGTTATCTTCAAAAACCTTCCCTCTGAAAACTGACTTCTAGAAGCTCTCTCCCAGGTTAATTTGGCCAATTGAAATCAATCTAATCTTGGTTTGTGGCATCTTGAAACTATATATTAGCAAAATTATGTAATTGGTAGAATACTGTATTATTTATTTTACCTGCCCTTTTCTCCTCTTTGTTGCTGATGTCTAACTTTTATTAAAAAAAATTTGTTACTCCCATTCAGGATCAAAACAATGCTGTTAAATGATGATATGCTAGCTAATCATAACTTTAGCTGCTCACAATCATAGTGGAGTCATGATATAAAACTTGGTTGGATCTAACAAAAGGAACCAGCCTGCCCTCCCCAGTGGAGGGAATATTTCTGTTTCCTTGCATTATTAATATAAATATGTAAATCTATATTTATTGTTTTTGTTTTGTTTATTCCTTTGCCAAGTGGACACATCTCAAAAAAACTTTTCTCTGGAAAAGTTCTCTGAGCTAAACTTCATTATTGTTTCAACACCCTGTGGTACTGGTGGCAGGAGGAAAAAGAGGACGCTGTAAGAGAAACAAACAGAAGTGGAGAAAGACAATGACTGTTAAGGTCCACCAAACATTTGCTCCCAAGGGTCTGTAACTTCATAATGTGGGTATGTTTAAAATAATTAATATCGTCTAACTTTTTAGGATTAGGTGTAATAATTCGTTTACAAAATAGCACTAGCAATTTAGCTTATTGACTAGACTAACTTGAAGAGTTTTCATAAACATTAAAGCTAGCATGACAGTTTACGACTTTTAGACAGTGTATAACTGTTAAAGAGAAGTTGGCTACCCTGGAAGTAAAAGTGAAATTTATTGTTATTTGCTAACATCCTAGCTGGATACAAAGTTTAACCACCAAAACTTTTGTAAGTCAGTCAGATCATTTTTCCTTCAGAGCTTCTCTGCCTCAGAGAAATGTCATGTACAATATTATCCAGACAAGATGGAAGATTTGATCCTCACCATCTAAGGTACATTAAATACAGTGCTCTAAGTCCTGATACTACTACGTGGCAGCTGTTAGCTACAGAATCCAAGGCTGGGGAAGGTTATTTGGAGGTAAACCCACACAGCTTGGGCTTGCTAAGTGGCACAATTATCGTGCTTACACAGGGCTTACATCCATAGCACACACCTGGCACAATTGCCTTGGTGTCCATTAGTGTAAACCAACCTTTGGAAATGCATACAAAGCCCCAAACACCCCTTCATGAAAAATAAGAGGAGCGATTTAAGTTTGAGGTTGATATACAGCAGGTACCTTCAAAGGCCGTAAAAGAAGAGGGTTTTTTTTGTCTGTATGTACCCACACGTGTGAGTATGCAAATTTGCAGTCAAGCACATACACGACACGATCATTTAGAAGCAAACGCTACCATCTCATGAACTCCATATGCACACACCCCCTCCCAAATCCACACACACATTAGAAAAACCCAGCCACTTAGTCTTTTTTAAGCCCCTGTTTAAACTACCCATCTGACCAGGTAGCTGTTTATTTTCTCTTAATTATTTTCTTCATTTTTTTCCTCCCATGGATCAGAAAATAAAAAATGTATAATTGGACTCCCCAAGCTCTCGTTATCCAGTCACACATATTTCATAGTGAAATAAAAACGGTTGAGTAATGAACGCTGGAATTTGACCCCTACACTGTTGGGGCCAGGCAAAGGTCAGGGAAATTAATTTTGCCCACTCTTGCAGGAGAAAGATGGAGAAAAGGAATAGGAAATGGAGAGAAGCTGAAAGGTTATAAAAACAATAAGACATCCTGTGTAACTTGAACCTTTCAAACTGTGCTATTCAAAGCTGATGAGTTACTTCCACAATTCAAAACCTCGCATGTCCCTCGTTTACTGTCGTGCACGCATCATGAAACGTGAACTTGTACCCTTGCAGATCTGACCGTGTACATCCTTTCTGTTCTCTCCCTCTAAATTTAATCTACCTCTAAAAGAGCGGTTAAGTGTATGTGTGTGTGTGTGTGTGTGTGTTTGCGTGAAGCACCTCGAGCGCTGCTGTCATCCTTTTGAGAACAAAAGCACTGAGCATTACAAGCCGGTCCAAGCCGAGTTCTGCCCTGTTATTTATGGAAAACATGGAGTGTATGGATTAAACAGATGATGCCAAGACGAACAACAACAATATATAAAAAAAAAGAATGATTCATTTCCCAAACCATGGAAAAGGGCCAAAGGACAAACAAATCAATGGCAGTTTGTATGATATCTGGCCCCGAGCACTGACAGGCCCTGGAGTGTTTGGCATGAATGTAAATGTGAAAAGTGAAGTTTTCTTTATATGTAGTGAGTCAGGCCAAAGCTGGTATCTATATATATTTATATATATGTAGATATACTATTTTGTCCTGATTAAAGCTCATCAGTACGTGCATCTGAGGCAGCAGCAGGAGTAGTGTTCTAAATACATACATTTTCCTCATTTTGGCGGAACAGATTAAGCAGGAGAAGCGATGCTGATGATTGAGACAACAGCGAGATCCATCAAATTAGAAAGCAGCCAAAACAATAAAATAATGCACTGGATAAATGATGTCATACTGTAAGAAAAAAAATCTATGGCTTATTGTCTGGGCAGAGGGCCAATTCACATCGCTACACTGGTTATGCAAAGCGGCGGGGACGCTTGGAAACGTGAGGTAGTCGTTGGTGGAGCAACAGCGAGAGCGTCTCGCTGCCATTTTCCCGATGTAAATTTTAAAGACGTGTGTTTACGTTGTTAAAACGACCACATGTGAGGGGAGATGGAGGAAGACGAGAGGCGGAGGGAGGAAGGAGCGGCGGAGAGAGACGAGCCCTGGCCGGCTGCCACTCATCTGGGCACCTTCTCTAAGTAAGGCAGAAAATCAAACACGCCAGGAAAGATTTAAAGGAGGAAAAGAGAGCAAGGCAAAAGGAGACAGAGAGAGAGAGAGAGAGAGAAAAAAGGAGAAAAATGATTTTTCTTATAAATAGCAGGGCTTGCCAGAAGGCAGAGGAAATGAGAGCAAGTGAGTGCTGGAAAAGAAGGGCTTGAGCTTGACACGGGGCTTAAAATTGAGAGGGGGCGGAAAGAAGGGACCTACTGCGCGAAAATGTCTCCAACCAAAGCAAGGATTAGTGTTCCAACCTCCTCCACCGCAAAGATCCGCCAGTACAACTAATCACCTTCACAGCTCCTCTCTGTCTCCCTCTTCCCTCCATCCCTTTTTTTCACTTTTTTCATTCCCCTCTTCTTCTCTCTTTTCCCTCCACTCTCCTCTGCTCTTTAAAGTATCATTTTGCCCTTCTTGCCGTCATTATGGCTAAAATTAAAGCAGAGTGTGTTGTGGCGAGCACGATTAGCCGCCGCAGCCTAACTGGGCGCAATGAGGTGCTCTAGGTTTTCTTTGGAGGGGGGGTTGTTGTTGTTGTTTTGTGGGTTTTTTGGAGTGCGCTGCATTACCGGGTTCAGGAACATGCCGCAAACTTCAAAAGGCATCTACATATATGATGACAAGGGATGTCGCAGATAAACCTCCCCGCTCTCCATCCTCTCAGCGTCAAATCCCCCTCTGTCACTCTATCCCCTCGCTCTTTGATCCACCCTCCTCCTTTCCCACCTTCTCCACCTGTCAGTCCGTCCTTCCCCTCCTTCCCCCTCTTCTCCATCTATCCATCTGTCCATCTCTTCTCCTTCCCTAAGAGAGCTCCTCATCACAAAGATGGCGGCGACAACAAGAACGCCGGTGCGTAAACATAAACAAGTCAAATTGATCACACAGAAGATGAGCCAGGCGGCGGATATTTAAGGGGGTTTGTGATAGAGAAGGGTGCTGTGTGTGTGTGTGTGTGTGTGTGTGTGAAAGACAGAACAGACAAGAGCGATTAAGCTCCTTTCTCTCTTTTCCTCTTGTAGAAAGATTGGAGGGGACGGTTGGTGGAGGGGTGGGGGTACAGTTGCAGATCCAGAAAAGAGCCACTTCATAAGCAGATGCCTGGCATGCGATTGCAGCCGGGGGAGTGTGCGTGTGTGTGTGTGTGAATTCATTCTCCTCTATAAATACACGCCGCGTCTCTGTATAGGTGCGAGCGCAAAATGTAATTAGGCAGCGAGGCAGAAGAGCGAGCTGCCTTTTCCTCAATGTTTGCATATTTTGTCCACAAATAATGTACTACAAAGGCGAAGAGAGGAGAAATCTCTCCTGAATATTCATTTACAAAATAACGGTTTGCTGATAAGGCCGAGGCATGTGATAATCAATTAGCTAAATGTTCTACAAAAACCTGGCAAGAAGGGGGAGGTTTTTAAAAAAAGAGGAGGAAAAAAGGCAATAAAAATAAATATGCACGCGCATGTTAGTGATGTTGCGAAATGACGAGTTCAGCAGAAGTCTAAATATCGTACGGCATTAGCCTAGATAAAATATCGCCCCCCCAAAAAAGAGGGAGCAGGGTGTGTGTTTCTAATGAGTTAGTTTGTTTCCAGCATTCAGACAATATAAAGGAGCTTGTTTAACATGGAGGGAGCCTAAACGCACCTGCTGTTTCCCGTGCGGTGCACACGGGATTAGGGATCTTACAGGAGACTGTGTGTCTGTGTGTGTGTGGCAGTCAGGACCAGACCTGGTGTCGTTTTCACAAGTACGCCTGTTTTTGTGTCGTTTTTTTGGTTTTCAGGCTCACAGCGATGGAGAAACGTGTAGCATTTCAGCAATGTGCTGCGAGGCCTTTGCGAACATGCTGAAGGAAAGTTCAGCATGTTCGCTGAAGGAAAGTTCACTTTCCTTCAGCATGTTCACAAAGGCCTCGCAGCACATTTCCGGGGTGACGTCTGCAACGTTTTAGCTGTATAAAAATACAAATGGAATTATATAAAAGTTTTAAATCCATTTATTTATTCAGAGACGAGTGCTTCCGTGTGTTTGCTACAATTCCCTGTTGAGATCGACTGCGATCGAGAGCAGTGTTCTAAGTGCTCTACACTACAACATATTTCTCACATATTTTAAAATACAGTTTTCGTCTGTAGAGCACATTATTTACCTGGCAACCACCCCTAGAACAGGGGCATGTCCAGAGGGGAGGTATGGGTGGTCCCACAGTGGACCCAGTTCCAGTTGACTATAGTTCTCAACCTCAGTTGATAAGTGCATGGACAAAAGGTGGATGGTAACCTGATTTATTAATATTCAAGGACATTACTCGAGTAGATAAAACTACAGCGTTGGTGTTCCCTTGTTGCAGGAGAGTCCTAGGATCAAACCCAGGTAAGGCCTTTCTCTGAAGAGTTTGCAGGTTTTCTATAGGAGCTCTGGTTTCTCCTGTGATTGTTGGGTTAACACTGCCTATGTGAGCTCGAGGAACTCTTGTGTACTAAACCCTTATATGCTATACTTTATGCTGCTTTCTTTTCCTGCTCTAATATATTTTACACCACTACATCTATGCCCCACTTTGCATTTAATCATTACTTATTCTAAATCTCTGGCTCTGTTCCACAGTGTGTCTTTTGTCCTGTCTTCCTCCCCTCACTCCCAAACTGTTATGGCGGATTGCTGCCCCTCCCTGAGTCTGGTTCTTCCGGATGTTTCTCCTGTTAACCCTTTAAGACCTACCATAGAACCAAGTCCGCTAGAGCTTATCTTTACATTTTTACATGCTGTAGTGCCATTTTTGAGAGCATTTCAAGTTGCTATACATCAATACAACCATTATAGGCCAAATTTTAATAATATGTATGCATTAAGTCCATAGTAACTACATAAATTGCCAAAAAGTGCAATAAACTACAAAAAAATTGAAAATTGTTTGTTTTATTTACATATATTTCTAGTTAGAGACATTTATGTAAATACAAAAAAGTTGCACAAAATAGTTTCCAACAACAGGAAATTTCTTTTGAGTGTCTTCATAGTTTTATTTTTGAAATACACCAATTTTTATATATTTATATAATTTGCAAAAAAAACACAAAAAAAACAGCATGTGCATCAAAATAAACTATTTCCAGCAGTTCAATTTGAGTTCTAAGCATCCCAGAAACTATTCAGAGTCAAACATGAATTTTAAAAACACCAGTATAGGCTTATAAGGCCCTGAAGGTAAAAAACTACGTTTTCCGTGAAAATGCCGTCACTTCTGGTTTTGGCCAGGTAATGGCGGACATGCGATAGTTCGCGCTGACGTCTATTCCAACGCAGGAAGTGTTACAAACAGCTGATCAGATCGGCAAAGCGTGTTTCTGGAATATTATGTTTTTGTTTCTGCAAACGCTTTTTATGCAATTTTTGCAAAGCTATATGTGGAAGGAAACCGTTGTAAGTACAACTCCTCCGGTTTCATATGCAAAAAAAATTATAGCGCTAGCTTATGTGGTTCCGGTTCTACAGGGATTTAAAAATAGTTATGCAAAACGGAAGTGACCCCTCCGACCGGCTTTAAAGGGTTAAACGGGAGTTTTTCTTTCCCACTGTTGCTCATATGGGGTCGTCCAATTTTGGGGGTTTTCTTGGAATCATCACATTAAAATTGACTGAATTGATATTTAGTATCCAGTTATTGTTCTTTGTATGCCATGCCATTTAAAAAATGTTGCATATTTTGAAATATCAATGTACTTATATGTGAAATAAGATCATCTCCGCCTGAAACATTAAAGTGATAAATACATATAATAATAAATCATTAATCGTGATCTGATGATATAATATGTATACTCCTTTTATTTTAAGCATGATAAGTACATTGTGAGCTTTTGTACTCTTGCTTAAGTATGTTTAGACTTTCACTGAAGCCACGTTGCAAATCAGTGTTTCAATACAAAATTCTTACTTTTCATGTAATGCATCTGAGCCTGAAGGGCTGCACATGAGTATGAAACATACCTACATGTTTTCTAAGCCAGTTTTTACACTGTATCACCGTATTTACTTTTTAAAAATCAAATATTCTTTTTCACCTGGTTTCACCTGATTTCAAAGTTCTGGAAACACTCGTGATATAGAATTACAAATTAATATGCATGTTTTTGGACTATGGGTGGAAGCCAACATTTACACACGAGCTTAAACAATGAACCTCGTTGCTGTTAGATGACACCGCTGCTCTACCGTGGTGCCAAGCGCCCCTCTCCTGGTTTCTGTACAGTCTTTTTCAGCTGAGATGATAAAACAATGAAGACACAGTTGTGCACAGAAGACGACAAACAGGGATCCTGCAAACACAGACGCAACTCAATTCTCCTCGGTCCCCGCCGCCTCACCTACTGGCCCCTGAGCGGCTCCACTGGGGGTTAAACACCTTGCTAAAGAGTACCTCACTGCTGGTAATAAGGAAGACAAGAGCTGAAGCAGCGACATTAGAGCGGCGCGTCTAGTCCCAAATGCCACGTGAAATAAATGTTATTTTGCATTTTCTTATGCAATTAATCATTTATCATTTAGTTGATTTTCTGTCTGTTGACTAATCAATTATTCAGCTCTTTCACACCCAGATCTCTGTATCACATCAGATGTAATTGAATTCTACAGGCAGTACTGCAACATTATGTATTACAGTGCAGTGCTACTGCATGTAAAACCAATTAAAATACAAGCGATTAGACTGTTCTCTATTAATAACCGCTAACAAACACTGGTGTTAGATATAACAGTCCCTTTTAATGTGAACAATAAGTGTCAGCTCCTCCAGGCCCAGAGCCCTTGCTGCTGTGCAGGGCATGTCGTCCTCTACTGACCGCACAGTGAATTACAGCTGACCCTGCCTCCTGGAGCCAACCTGGCAGGGAACAAAGAGGCAGCGCTGTGCCAAAGAGGCCTATCACTCTCTCCTCTAGAGGGGAGGTAGAAGGGGGGCGCCTCCAGGAGAGGAAGAAGAAGGAGGAGGGGGTGTGCAGGGTTAAGGGAGTACTGCCATACTGGAGTAATGCAGCTGTGGACTCCCACCGAATCAGGGGCAAACTGTTTCAGGAGGAGGCTGGGGTACTGGGTACTGGCGGTGGTGGCTGCTGGCACCGACGGGGTGGGCTGGTAAGACATCTGTCATCCTATCATCAATGCTGTCACATCATAGAACAAATGGGCTGTGGGATTTTTACAGCCCCCCAAAAACAGGGAATGGCAAAAAAAGGTGTCAGTTAGCATGTGATCTATCGCTGCTCTTTTGTGCCTTTTTCAATAAACGTCGGCCACCGCGCTTCACCCCATCAAAGGCGGCGGGGAAACAGTTAGTAAGCGAGAGACAGAATGCAAATATGACAAAATCAAAACGAGCTTGGGATCAGGACAAAGTGCCACACGTGCTTGGCTGAGGGCCCAAACCACGTTTCGGGGTCTGAAGCGAGAGTAAGAAGAAGGGAAGAGCGTCATGCTTAATCCCCCCGTTTACCCCACCACCATCCCTGCTCTTTTTTTATTTCTTTAAAGTGGGGCTGCCGTACCTACGCCTCGACTGTGAAGAAGTTTATCCATGTGGCGCCCACGTGACAAGGCGGCCAGCTTTGTTGCCAAGAGAGCGAGGCAGAGCTTTGAGTGACGGTGCACCCAGCCACCTATACCCCCTCAGCGAAACTCTTCCCTGTGCACTGGCTTCGGGCTTGGCTGTGAAAGGAGGCAGCAGCGGTTGTAGTAGTAATGGTGGCGGCGATGGTGGTGGAGGGGGGGATAATTCTGACATCATGTTGCCCTCTTTTGGTCAGCACTTGCAACTGCACCCCACTGTCCTTTCACCTCAAAGGCAGCTCGTCTTCCTCACGATGCAGCGACACGATGAGATAAGAGCAAGGGAGGTCTAATTTATGGAACAGCCAGTGTGACGAAAAATCGTGGACATTGAACCCTTTTTTAAAAAAAATTAGACAATCTAAAGAATTTACCTAAGTCCAAGCTGGGTCAGATCTCTGCGAAAGAGCAAAAAAAATTTCAACCCATCGAATGTGTTTTCCCTCCATGATTATCATGCAGCTTCTCACATCTAACAGCTCCACATTTTCATACTTGTGAGTCAAGCCTGGATTAGAAATTTTTTTATTTTTATTTTTATTTTTTGGCAGTATCCTGTCTACCAGCTTTGAGAATCAACAAGGCCAGAGTTTGGTTTCCGTCCTCATCTTTCTCTCACGTTTCCTCTCTTTAACCAGGTAAAACACTAAAAGATAAAAAAAAAAAAAATTTAAATAAAAAATTAAGAAGCAGCAAGATGGAGTACAAACCAAAAAAACCTGCATGCGAGCATAAACTGGGATTAGTGTGAGTTTGAAAAAAGGCGACTAAAAACGAAGAAGCAATAAATCAAAAGGCGAGATGGTGGAGGTTTTTCTCTCTTTAAAATTGACAGGAATTACTCACAAGGTCTGCGCATTGTTTGCGGTGTAAAAATGACATGTTTAAGTGGATCTTTAGAAGACTGTGAGGATGCAAGACATATATAGGTGTGTATGTATTCGAGGAGGAGCAAGTCTCAAAGTGAGATTTGTGTGCAGGAGCGCGCAGTGACGGCCTCTCGGCGAGAACAAAAACCACAGATGGAATAAAATGTGAGACCTACTTCAATACTGATATTCTTTGTGTTAATTGTTTCAGGAATGTTGGAAAAGTAATAAATTAAAAGTTTAATTTAAACAGTACTTGTTCGATAGCTTTAAAAAAAAATTTAAAACAGAAGGAAAGGGTTCAAACACAGAGAAAGTTCACATCCAGCTAGGAGTGACTGCACCGGCCGGTGTCAGAGGTTACTTGAGGAGAAAACAAGCGCGAGTAGATAAGCGAGCTTAATCGCTGAGCACGGAGTGGCTTTTAAGTGTAAGTGATGCTGAGTGTGGATTGAGGGTTGAGCCTAGCGTTGTGCTGTCAAGAGCGCAGCACGCTGGTAGCGCCAGTCGCCAGGCAGAGCTCCAAGCCATTTCCCCTAGATGCATCTCGACTGAATCAATAGGACCCTCACAGCATATCATTAGACGTAAGTATTATAATTACTTGTGTTATTAATTTTGCCTTAATACCAGGGATGATATGATATGTAATTCAACCCTGTTGAGGAAGGAGAAAATAAGATAATCACAAATGCATCTCTTATGAAAATCAATGCTGAAATGGATATTCCAATAAAGCCAAACCACTGCCCCTGTGTGTTTTTTTTTTTCTTCTCCATGCATATCAGCCAATCATTTTACGCATTCGTGTGGAAAAAAATATATAAATATGTCCGACATATTTCACACGGGCCACCCCTGTCCGAGGCAAAACAATATGGATTTGTGTTGCCTCGCAAACAATTTTAATAAAAAGCTATTGATTGGGGATCGAGCGGGTAGCCTGTGGGCGCTGAGCACCAGACCCCAGTGGGTCCAGATCATTAATGTCCTCAACTGCTGGCTTCACTGGCGCAAATTTGTTCAATAAGGGTCTGGCACGCATGCTTCGGGGGTTTGATTTTGATACAGACACGTCAAGCTGTTTGCCCCCCCCCCAGCACAGGCCACAAAACTAAATACAAAAAAACCTGAAGGAAGCCTGTTTTCTTTTTTTTCTGTGTGAATATCACAAAAAAAATCTAAATGGTGCACATGACTTCAAAAATAAATACGTTTTAACACGCTCACTCCTGCTCAGCTGAAGTGCTCGCTGCAAACATTGCCTGCGTCTCCAGAGAGAGAGACACGGCGCACGGCAATCCACACCATGCAGCGCGTCATCAGGCATCCTCCTGACAGACGGGGTAAAAAGTGTAAAACACACTCTCACATCCTCTGCTGTGTGCCACCTAAATGTATGCAGCCACAATATGTACATCCAAGCAAGAAGCATGTGCGCGCACACACACTCATTTGCACATACACTCGCGTATACTTTTGTTGAGCAGGTATCAAAGCCTCGGTGTGGCGAGACAGTTTTAATTACCAGGTACTTTCCTTATGCTTATGATTTCAATTTCTCTCTGCAAAGCTGGTAATGATATTCAAAAAGCCTGCTGGCAACTCCGACTCCTTCTTCTCCCCCTGTCTTTCCTTCCCACTAAAATGTGAATACCCTAGTTTATGGGCTTATTTGTCCTCCAGTCACTTTCTAAAATCTTTATTCTGTCGAACATGTCTTTTCTTTCTTTCTTTCTTTCTTTTTTTAATGTGAGCCTCACTGGAAGGAATGGCAATAAAGGTTTTTTAGGGGGGGGGAAGAGAGGAGCGGAGTAGGGAATGGGGTAGGGTTGGGTGGGAGGGGGATCAATGTAGAATGTATTATCCTGCACTACTGAGACCTACTTCAATAATAAAAGAATTGATCCTTTAAAGTGAAGCTTTATTCCGGGCCTGGCATAGTGAAGGAGGATGGTCCATTCCAACACTGCACAGGCCAGATGGAGACTCACAGCAGGCAATTTCACCACCCACCCAAAGTTTTTCACATTGTATTTTAAATCTGTGTTAGAATCAGTTGCAAAATCACAGAGGAATTCTTGCTGAAATGCATGCATTATAGAGAAGCATGTCCAATAACGCAGCATATGTTATAACATATTCTGCTGGTGGTACTCCGGCAAAGCCAAGCTCAAAAGAGCTTTTTTTGGAGGCTTGAGGGATTAATACATAGGATAACTTAATCTAATATTTTATAGCTTGTTAGTCATAGAATCTCATTAATGTCTACATTAATCTACAGTGATTTCATAAATTTAATTTATAACGCTCTGACGTCTCAGTCATCATCAATAAAAACCCTAACCCTTTTTTAAAAATTGTTTACGGTTAGGGTTGGGGTTACCACACATGATAACTTAGGGACAAGCAACCTCCCCGGGGTTAGGGTTCAACATTTTTTTTTTGCAGCTATCAGTTAAAAAGGCAAATTTTCAAAAACTACAAGATGGCACATTTTGGCATTATTGTTTTCGACATTTTCTTAAAAAAGGCAAACCAAACCATAACTCTAACCCTGAATATGTCGATGGCAAACTGCTGGATGATGATAACAGGTATAAATATCGTGCTGTCAAAACAGGAGCTGGACACATCAGATCCCAGCAGTGCTTCTGTACACAGCCGCCAGTCGTAAAGCGCCAGCAGTAATCAAACATGAGGGGTGTATATGTAACAAGCACACTTCACAGTATGCCTTAACAAGCACACTCCACACGCTAATCAGCTCAAGTGGACTTGCATCCATGGCTTTGGTTTCCACCCGGCTCAGATGATGAAACTATCTGGATGGTATCAACAGACATCACCGATTCGCGCAAAGGTTCGTCGTGGTGCAGCTGGGAGGGATGATGCCTGTGGTGCCCGGTGATTAAAACAAAGCGTTGGATGCAAAGAGAGGGTCAGAACTAATCAGAGAGAAATAACACACATACACAGGGCGTGCTTTTTCTCAGCAATCTTAAATGCTACCTGCATCGATTCTCCCGCAGGCCTCCAAAGACTTCTCTTCTTGCAGGACAGACGAATCGACACAGCGTCACACTGGGAGCTCCGCAGTATCCACAACTGCGCGGCAGCAAAGGCCACAAACAGCATTGTGAAGTTCACCTGACCACTCAGCAGTTATGGGACTGATCTCCCCTTGGCAAGAAGGAGGCCTTACAGGAAGGAGTTACCACTCTGGAACAGCAGCCAGCAACAACCACCTCTCCCTAAAGAGCTGTGGATTATACAAGGGGTGGGGGGGGCTTCACCTCCTAATAGCCTTCAACAGCACAGTGGTGGAGCAAAATGGACAATTTAGAATACCTGGAGTCCCTATTCACAAGGACTTCAGAAGGGCTAGTTACACTCCAATGTAGAAAGAAAGAAAGAAACCCAGCAAAATTGTACCTGTGTGTCCTTAAGTGCATAAAGACATTTGGCTTGAATCTTTAAATCTGCAGGGACTTCTACCAAAGACAGCCGTCTGACGGACTGCTTTACTGCCCGATATGTCAACTACATCAGCAAGGACCGTGAGGCTCCACAGAGGGTGGTGCATTGCTCAGCACATCATTGGGTGCAAGCTGCGCAAGTCTGCGAGAGCCGTAAACCCAGCAGTGCCTCAAGAGGTCCCCGAGAGTCATAAAGGACACAACACAACAGCCTGTTGTTCCTTTATACACCACGCAGTAGCAGACCGAGGAACAGCTTTCTTTCACAAGCAATAAGACTACTGGATTAACACAAGTGCGATCCAGCCTCTGTGCACTGCCATTTTTATATGTAGTATGTATTTGTTCTTACAACTTAAAATACTGAACCTCTTAATATCAACAAATATTATTATTAGCAACTCATCTATATTCAGGGTTTGATTAACTTTTACTTGTTTTTATAGATTTTAACAGAAATAAGCTAACATGTATGCGGCTTTGCTGATGTGTGACATTTTTTAGTTTCTTATCATTTTGTCAACCTAACTCTAATCCTACACTTATTTTACTTTATTAATTATTTCTTATTTTCCAAGAATCATGCACAAAAATACTGATTTTATAATAGAGAAAATGAATTTTAGCAGATTTAGCTACTAACTAATTTGCATACACAATCCCTGAGCAGGTATTCACAGTATTAGAGTAATATAATAAAATAAAAACACACAGCTTAAAATGCCAAAAATCACATGCACTGTGAAACCATTACACACACCCCGATTCAATAACCACACTATGCAAACACTACATACACACAGTATAGAAATCGGCATCATTTTTAAGCATTTAATCATTGTTATTATTATTTATGTATTACTATGGAACCTCCCAGCCTTAATATTTCACAATTATGTGAAAAGAAAAATTATACTGATGTGTAACTAAAGTGTCACCAGTGAGCTCAACGTGACTTCTTTCAATGTCTTTTTTTCCCCTTCTAATGAATATGATGATATCATAATATACAAAACGAAAAGCAGCAAGTCCTCCTGTGTGACAGGCTGCAAACAGCACTGATGTTGCTCGTCATAGCACGGATGGGTGAAACAACTGACACCGATAACTGAGCCTTAGAAACGATGCGCTGCTGTTTCAGCGCCTGTGCAGCGGCTTGAAGCCTGACAAACAAAAATATTTCCAACACTAAAAACAAATTTTTTAAAGTTAGAAGGGTAAAATTCAGATCTGGAAACCTGATCTACAGACTTGTATTCCTTTTGCACCAGGGCGCACAGCGTGAAAAGTAATAACAAATTGCACATTAAGTCACATAAAATATCTGGTTTTTGCAGCCTTAATTAAAAAATATGTATATATTAAAACTTCCCTAACAACACACACACATACACACACAAACGGTGAACCCAAATTCCACCCATAGATTGGTGGTGGTGAGGGTGCGTTTGTGAAGAGACGGGACAGATGCCCGCCTCCTGTAATCCCATCAACTCATGTCAGACAGCAGTCTGGATACAAGCCTATCTGTGAGGCCTGTAATCCACGGGCTAAGACTTCACACGCAGCACTTATCGGTCCACACACGCAGACACACACTCTTACGAGATATTTGGGGGAGAAAAGTGATAGTAGATGGGTCCCCCACTCAGTTTGTGTGTGGGAAAGGAGAATCTGCATGTAAGCAAGGTTAAAAACATCTTTTAAGATTCCAAATCCTGTAAAATAATCACAAGTAAATGGATCAGATGAGCTTTAAAAACTAGTTGAAATGGATCTTAAAATACAAACAGAAAAGCAAACAAAAAAAAGATTTTTACTGAGGATGGGAAAAAAGAACAGAAATTTGATTACACTGTGAACAAAATCTATCTGGCTTTGATGGAACTGAGAGTGCCGAGCGTGTTGGTGCTGACATATTACATGCAGAATAATAAAATAAAGAAAAGATGCTTTGTATAATTTGTACATTAGAATCTGACTAGTGGAAGAAAAAGAAGAAGCAAAGAAAAAAACAAGTCTTGAGATAGGAACGAGAATAAAAGCCACAAACACTCCCACTGCGCTTAAAAATCGCAGAATATGCTATTCAGATAAAAAAAAACATTACACATTCATTCAAACGGTGCTCAAAAAGGACAAAAACACAAGATAATCTACAAGCGGGCATGCACAAATTCCGTAATGCCGTCAACACAGTTTTTTTCTTTTTTCTTTTTTTTTGCTGTCAACCCATTCAATCAATCAGCGGTCCAGAGAACAATATGTTCCATTATCATTCAGATACATGCAAAACGCCACGGAGAGAGAGAGAGGAGGGAGAGAGGGGGGGAAAAAAGAAGAAGAACGAGAGAGATAAAAAAGGCAAGTCGGACAAGGCACCCCTGCTCATGTCTTCCTTCAAAGAGAGGGAGAGGGAGGGAGGGAGAGAGAGAGAGAGAGAGAGAGAGAGAGACTCAGGGTGCAGGACCCACACGGTGTAGTTCCAGCCAATTGCGTTCCAGAGAAGTGACCATGGCCAGTGATAAACAAAGCACCATAGATCATTCTTCTCCCAGACGGAGCCCGGCGCTGGAGGCAGCGGAAGGGAGAGAGCGGTCAGACAGACAAGAGAGCAAGACAGAGAGAGAGGAGACAGAGAAGACCACAGAGAGCTCACCGCCTATATTGCCCCTCTGCTATCCTCAGATGCTACATTTTGACGCCCTTTTTTTTTTTGCAACTGGAATGCCATTAAAGCCGGCCGTGTCGCACGCCTGCAGAATTTGTCTCTGTGACAAGAAGGAGAGAGCGAGCCAAGAGAGAAAGACAGAGAAAGAGGGAGGGAAGCTGCTTCTGCTGCTGCTTCCTTCTCCCACTGCCACTGTGCCGATGCATCATATTTAAAAAAGAAAGAGAAAAAAAGCAACAACAGCCTTAAATTGTTCCCACTTCCCTAAGAGAACTGAAAAAAGGGCATTCAAACACTTACCCACTCCCAGATACAAGACTCAGAGTCAGTGTTCATTTGAGCCCAATGTGCGTCAAAACAGAAACCTCAGATATTCCTCAAAAAAAACCAAAAAAAAAAAAACAGACGTGCAAAGAGGAGCAGTGAGGTTCTCCCTCTTTTGTTTGTGAGCTTGCCTGCCTAGGTTTCTCTATTTGCATCAGCCGGCTTTTTTTTTTACAGCTTTGAAGCAGGTGGATGACAAAAACATCAATCTCTCCAGGCACATTGTGTGGCATGCACGCTTTGACACACTCCCCTCACCAGCTCTATACTGTATAATCACACTTTCCCATTCTCTGCTCGCAGCACCGCAAATGAATACGGGACTCAAAAGGAAACCGAAGGACAAGTGCGCATTGTCGGGGAGCACTTCTGTAGTAATCATGTTGTCATTGGATTAGAATAGGAATTTGCTGGATCTCTAGAGTTTCATTTGCCATATGTTGAGGTGATTTTACTGGTTGCTGTTTAAGGGGAGACACTGGTGGATTTAATATACGGAGAAAAGTGTTCTTTAAGAGCCCCCTACAGAATTATTTGTGTTTTTATGGATGGAAAATGGACTGATTCCTATATAGTGCTTTTCTTCTCTACTTGAGCACTCAACGTACTTTATACAACACGCCTCATTCACCAATACAAACACTTTCTTCTATGCCTTAATGGTTTCTAACTAACATTCACACACATTCACACTTCACATCGAAGAGCAACTTGGGATTCAGTGTCTTGCCCAAGGATACTTTGGCTAATGGTACGGTTGGTGGTCGGAGCAGTCAACCACCAACCGTAAGATTAGCAGATGACCTGCTTTACTTCCTGAGCCATTCTGTAAAAACACAAACCTGCTAAAGAGTAATGGTAAGGTGGTGTCAAATTTAAGGAAAACCAAATTTAAATGGTGGCTCAAGCTTGACCTTAAAGTTCCATTAACTTTACAGAAAATGATCAACATCTCTGCTTTTAGTGGTAAATACACTACCAGTCAAAAGTTTGGACATACCTTCTCATTTATTTTATTTTTTTTCTATTTTTATAACGTTCTACAATGTAGATACACACTGAAGAGATCAAATGTATGAAGCAAGATATATGGAATTATGTACCAAATTGAAAAATAACTTCAAATGTGTCATATTTTTTAGAATCCTGAAAGTAGGTACCCTTTGGCTTGTTGACTGCGCTGCAAACCCTTGGCCTTCTCTCAGTGAGCTTAATGATGTAGTCACCTAGAATGGTTTTCACTTCACAGGTGTGCCTTGTCAGGGTTCATTTGTGGAATTTCTTGTCTTCTTAAAGGGGTTGGGACCATCAGTTGTGTTGTGCAGAAGTTAGCTTGGTACACAGCTGACAGCCCTATTTGACAACTGTTAGAATTCATATTGTAGCAAGAACCAATCAGCTAAGTAAAGAGAAACGACAGTCCATCATTACTTTAAGAAGTGAAGGTGAGTCAGTCTGGAAAATTGCTAAAACTTCGAATGTATCCCCAATTGCACTCGCAAAAACCATCAAGTGCTGCGACGAAACTGGCTCACATGAGGACCGTCCCAGGAAAGGAAGACCAAGAGTCACCTCTGCTGCTGAGGATAAATTCATCCGAGTCACCAGCCTCAGAAATCACAAGATAACAGCACGTCAGATTAGAGCCCAGTTAAATGCCACACAGACTTCCAGTAGCACATCTCTAAATCAGCTGTTCAGAGGAGACTTTATGGTCAAATAGCTGCTGCGCCATGGCCTGGCCTCCACAGTCACCTGACCTAAACCCAATCAAGATGGTTTGGGATGAGATGGACCGTAGGGTGAAGGCAAAAGGGTCAACAAGGGCTCAGCATGGGAACTCCTTTAAGACTGTTGGAAAACCATTTGAGGCAACTACCTCATGAAGTTCATTGATAGGATGCCAAGAGTGTGCAAAGCACTAATCAAATCAAAGATATAAAAAAATATAAGACATGTTTTGAGTAATTTTACACTTTTTTGTATACTAGAGCAGATACTAAGCCATAGCTATCTGTTGGTCATGTGTCGATCAAAGTAGCCATGCGGCCACGTTATTAAAGAACCCCCCCCCAAAAAAAATAAAAAATAAAAAAATTAGTCACTATGAGAGGTAAAGTATTCACCAAAAAAAACATTTTAATAGAACAATTTAGATCCACTCTCAAGTGGCCATTGGAGTAACTGTAGTTTTTAGGACTTGGCTGCATTTCTCAGTCCCACAGCATTGCCTCTATTTTATTTTTAGTTGTCTTCCTTTTCCATGTCTTTCCTTTGAATGCGTCTTATGTTATCTGCATTGATTGTCCATCTTTCATGGTACTTCCTGTTTTGTTTTGAAGGTCAGGCTTTCTGTGTTTTTACTCCCCTATGTTGCTCTTGTTAGTTTCTGACTAAGTTTGTCTGTTCTTTGTTACTCTTCTTTCTTTGGTGTGTTTTTTTTTGTCTGCATCTGTACAATACAATAAAATACCAGAGAGTATATATAACACCAGGATGTACTGACTTCCACAGTTGAAAATTTGAGTCATTTTAACTGTGCATTTTAAGCTTCTTGATCTGAAAAATGATGCCAATGTGAGGTGCCTCCAGTCACTGGTGTGTGACCTTTGTGGTTCCAAATAGACTTTCATTGGATAGGACTCTGAGGGAAAATAGAGCTGTTAAAATGGCTAGCAAGTTAGCCTTTAGCTTCACAGTCAGATCCACCCCTTGCTTATCACCTCTGTTTCCAAAATACCAAAATACTGACATCTAAAATACTTAGCTTGGAGTAGAGCAGGGCGATATGACCAAAAATATTTATCACGATATACATTTGAAAATCTGCGATAACGATATAACTGACGATATAATTGACACTAGACAAAATACTTTACAACTCCACAACTTTATTAGTGCAAAAAAAAAACCATCAATGTATTTTCACTTAAACAAAGCAGCTGTTTTTTTTATGTGCATTACAGTTATATAAAAATGTAACAGTGCAAATGCAAATTCCTCGCTGACAGTTTAACCAAAAGGCATTTCCAGTGGAAATTGGCCGACATATCCTGAGCACAACCATGTATAATATCCACAAAACTTAAAAAGAGGTTATACACACACAATACGGTAATATTATGTTGAAGCACAGTACGTATCACTCCGCGAGGCTCCTGCCTACGATAGCCGTAATGCTCCAACAATCCATCAAGCGGTGTGGGTTTGTAGTTTAGCAAAGTCGTACTAAAACATTTGACAGATTTTCGAGGTCAGTAAACACAACCAGAATTCATACATAAGGCACAGGGATTATAAAAGACACTGTCGATTTTCAGAAAAATCAAAGGATTGATTTTAAGTGTGCCGTATTTTCCAAAAAACACGGTAATAACGACGGCCCGCTAGCATGCTCTACCAAAAATAATGCTTTGTTGTGTATCTGACGGTTGAAAGCTAAACCAGTTCCACACCACTGAAGTTGCAGCATTTTTACAAACCAATTCTGGTTCATCCGTTTCATTCAACGATCCGCTTTCGCCCTCCTCATTCTCCGTCGCCGCCGGCACGCTTTTTCTGCCATGTGTGTATGAAAACAAAGGCACGGCGCATGCGCGTTTTACCCATATTCTATTGCGATATTTCATTTTCTTATCGTTGCCCAACATTATACCGGTATTACCGTGAACGGTATGATATGGCCCAGCCCTAGCTTGGAGTTTACAAACCAGCGGGTAATGGTAAAAGGACTGGTTCTTATGTAGCACTTTTTTTCTCTGCTTTTGAGCTACTACAGCCCACCAACCTTCATCTGTTGTTCTACAAGCTATTGACTTCACAGGACTACATAGAGTCCTATGAAAACTTTATTTTTCACATAATTGTATCTAGTAATTAGCAATAATAAACTAATAGCATACCAAGAAAACATTAGTAACTGATTCACTAAAACTGAAGCACAAATTTCTTGAATGGGCTTTAAGACACAGCAAGCCATATTTTTGACAGATAATTACATTATAAAAGCTCCACAGCAGGAAGATCCATTTCAGTGGCTGTAATTAGCAGATCTGAAGCAAAGAAGAAAATGAGGAGGTAAAGCTGACTGTGTGAAAATACCTGTCAATCAAATAGGCACGTATCCAGAATGATGGATTAAAAAAAAGAAATTGTATCCCTATAGAGTTGTTATGAAGTGGTGAATATCCATAGTCTAAAACAGATTTTTCTACCAGGCTATAAAATATACTTTTTAATATTGTATTATTTGACACTCCGCTCCTGAATCTAAATCTGTAATTGGTCTTAGTGATGAGGGGGTTCGGGCATATGCAGAACAGCAATGAGGACAGTGCATCAACTTGGTATATTCCACACTTGATGGCATCTTGTGCGATTGCCTTGGAGTAGGCCTCCGGTGTAGTCTTCCACAGTCTCAATGAGTTGCTAATAAATGTTAGCACACTATCAACCTTGTACAGTGTCAAGCACTCCCGTATCCATGATTGGTCTGCCTGGTCTTAGAGATCTCGTGTACTGCTCTGTCAACCTGCTTTGGTCCTCTGGTGTTATTTCCAAAGATTTTTTTAAACTGTGCTTACGTATTGACACCTGTGCCTACTCACCATGGTGTTTCATAATGCCTGAGTGTCCCTTAAAGGGATTTTTTTATGATGGGTCTGGATGGATCAGTCTGGATGAGTACCTCATTGGGTGCTGTTAGGTTCTTCAGCCAGTAGGTGCAGATGATGTCAGGTCATTGTGCTGTTCAGCTCTTCATTTTGGAAACTTCTTGGATGTCTTCCTTTGTGATGTTGACTGGCTATGCTCTGGGAGACTGCTGTGGTCTGCTCTTAGGTCCACTAGGCACTTGGCAGTGGTGTCAACTCTTTCTCTTAGACTCTTAGATTTTTGTCCAGCATTATTAAGTTTCAGTGTTGGGTGGGTTTGCCCTTGTGCTACTGTTCCCTTGTAGATAAGAATACGTCCTAGATGGATCTTTGGAGAACAGACCATGTATTCTCCTGGCCTCTGTGTTTCTGGTATATCGCTTCAGTTTAGTGGCAAGAGTTATGAGCCTTTGTTTGGCAGCTTGTAAAATGTCAGTAATCAACATCTCGTTGTATCTCTTTTTCATCCAGGACCTGTCTCTCATGACACTTTTGTGTATGAATAAGTATGAAAAAAACTGTTATGAATAAGTGTGGAATATGTGTGGCCAAATGGCTGTAAAGTGAGAGAAGGTGACCTACCAGGAGGCAGAACAGCAGTTATAGGGGATAGCTACAAGTGTCTGGGTATTCCACAGGTCAACTAGAACCATGATAAAGATGCACAAAGGTCAGCCACAGCCAAATACATTCCAGAAAATAAGACAGGTGCTGAGAAGTCAGCTGAATTGTTGGAATTAAATCCAAGCCATCAATACATATGCCCTTCTGATCATCAGATGCTCAGCTGGAATAATAAATTGGCCACAGAAGTAGACACATGCCACTGATGTCAAGACACAATGCACGGTGTCCATCTGAAGTCCAGCACTTTTTCTATGGTTCTTTGAGCAACATAGAGCGATGGAGGGCAAGGAGAAGTGCAGGTCAGAGTCACAATCCAGGATGAAACACAGAGCATCTGCCAAATAGGGATGGCTATCGTTTAGGTTTTATCCAATACTGGTGCCAAACCGGTACTTTTGAAACTGAGAATCTGAGCATAGCAGTACAAGAACAAACCCTAAGCACCAGATCCATAGAGACAGTGCAGAGGAACATCTGGGCCACATATGGACTAGAAGTCCCCAAGTCCTAATGGGAGACACCACCACAAGTGGTTAAGAACAACAGGGACAGGTTCTAGACCAGGGGTGTTGGACTCCAGTCCTTGAGGGCCGGTATCCTGAAACATCCTTTACATGTGTCCCTGCTGCAACACACCTGAATAAAAATTTGTAGGTCATTAGCAAGTCTTGACTACATGCAGAGGTGGCAACTGCTAACCCTACTCAAGTAAAATTAAATAAAAGGTAAATAAAAGTACTTCTAAAACTGCTTTTATTGCACCATGTTCATTCACTCTTGAGCTGCTGTAACATGAATCACCTCAGCATGCAGTTCACTTCTGTGGACCTACTAAATTTTATTCAGGTGTGTTGCAGAAGGGAGACATGTAAAGTTTCAGGACATCGGCCCTCGAGGACTGGAGTTTGACACCTGTATTCTAGGCCATCCAATCACATGTAGTGGCGGTTGACAAAGTAGTGATAGATATGACAATCCCAGTGGAAAGCAACTACTGGAAGAAGGAGCACACAAAATAGAGAAGCATCATGGGGTGAAAAAACAACAGTGGAAGGATAAGTCAAAAGTGGTCTCAGTGGTAATAGGAGCATTAGGAGTTGTTACCCCAAAAGTGGAAGAATGGCTTTACCAAATTCCAGGCACAATTTCGGAGGGCTCTGTCCACAAGAGCGTAGTCCTAGAAACAGGACCCTCAAATTCAAGGCTGTCTGGTAGAAGACCTGAGCTTGAGAAACACACCAACCCTCAGGGGATGAGAGCAAGATTATATATAAAATAAAAAATTATGTTTCTGTCAATTAGACGCAATTACATAATGGGCAATAATGTCGGTAATTTTCAGTAATTTCAACAGTTAAACCTTCCGTACAGACCGGCAGTTAATCAGTAAAATCATCAACACACTAACGTTTAAACGTCACACCAACGACTGTCAAGAAACTTCAGAATTACGATACTTTTTGTAAGTCTTTGAAAGCAACTGGATGACGTCGACTGTTTGGGATTTAATGGCGGGATGCAGGGGTTGCGATTGATTCTCCTGTCAACGCACCTCTTGCTAATTCTACGTTTAACAGCTTTAACTTGAATTTCTCAGGTTTGGTTCAAGTCAGCGACTAATCAGAAAGTGCCAGTCTCTACGGTCCAACTCAAGCTAGGAAGTAGCCACCCTGCTTTGCGAGCGGAAACTTAGGCGTAAAAGGTCATAGAAAGTTTTATGGAGAAATCACTGGTAAACGATAACCCGTTGCTTGTACCTTTCAACAAGCAGCAGACAGTCTACGATGGATTTATCACTGTTCAGGTAAAATGATGCGTTTGTGTGTTGTTTTTTGTTGGACGTATGTCAGTGTCATATTGAAAAAAACGATTAATTTAAAGATTTTTTGCTTTGGATGCAAATACTTGTCTGGAAACCATATATTTAGACATTAACTGATTTATAGAAACTTCTGGTAAATTCGTCCTGTTTCTTTAAGCAGCTTACATTAGTATCGGTAGCAGAACCGTAATTGTATTAGCGCATGAAACGACTTCATAAGCTGGTATATAATCTTGAAAGCAGTTACTTACTACGAGTGTCATGCCGTATTAAAGCGATGAAAAAAAGTTGAAAACGTGGTATAAAGTAAATTTCTATTATTTATGTGTCTCTTGAAACACCCAAAGAAACGTAATATTATCCAATTCCTTAACGAAGGTTGGTCGGTCACGTGTTCTTCATTAGCGCGTTAGTTGTAGAAGGTATTAACCTCTGTAGTACACTGATCGCAGAGCTAGTAATCTGATAATGCTTTGTCTGGTCTTCCCCCCCAGGAAAGAGACTTCAGGATGAGAATAGTACTCCCACCAGATCGACAGCTCAAGGAGGCCAAGTACAAGCATCCCCTTGCATTCTCTGTCCAAATGTTTTAAATGTGATACGGGATAAGGTCTAATAAGGGAGTTGTAATAAAGTGCTGCTATAATGTAGTAGTTAACAGATTTGCTTAGTAAACTAAAAGCTGATTCCAGCCAAAGACTCAAAGAACCTTTGGGGTTGCATCAGGAAGGGCATGCTGGGTAAAACTGTGCCAAACAGAAATACCTTAAAAATATATAATTTTCATGAAAATGACTTATAAAAGCTTTAAAATCATTAGCTTTTCTTATGAGACATAAAGGGTCAAATTCCAGTGTGCTTTTACATCAGTGCTTCCAAAGAATAAAAAGAAAATAAGATTTATATGAAATGGCTTAACTTTCCCACATGTAGTTATGACCAACATCATCAAGCAAAGGCTCTTTTCAGGCAGAATCAACTTCATTATAAGGAAGTAACAGTATTTTAGTGTATCTTAATTTGTGAGAGCTAACTTAACAGTATTGTTTAGTAACAACATTAAACTGCGTTGTTTGGTTCCTAAGACATATCCTCAGCTTTCTGCTGCTTCCCCTTAAACCAAAACTGAATTTCTGTTGCTGCTATTTCTCCTGATTCGCGTCTGTCCCTGCTCAATTTTACGCCCCACAGGTTATTAATTATAAGACTGTGGTCTGTCTTGTGTATTCCATTCAGTTTTATTGATATAGCACCAATTTACAACAACAGCCACCTCTGGGCACTTTATATTATAGACCTTACAATAATAAAAAGAAAACACCAAAAATCAGATGGTGACAGCGGGGAGAAAGAACTCCCTTTTAAAAGTAAGAAGCCTCCAACAGTACCAGGCTCAGGGAGGGGGAGCTGATATACAGAGTATCTTGAACCAAAACATTCTACAGGGTGCGCCATTTATATGGATACACCATAATAACATGGGAATGGTTGGTGATATTAAAGTCCTGTTTGTGGCACATTAGTATATGTGAGGGGGCAAACTCCTCAAGATGGGTGGTGACCAATGGTGTGCTTGGTTTCAACGTAACTTTATTCTTTCATGAGATATTTACAAGTTTCTTTGTTCACAGCCATTGACATGTCGAAGAGGCTAACACGTGAGGAGCGGATCGAAATTGTGTTGATATCTGGTGAACGCAGTAACCGGGTCATTGCAGCAGATTTCAATCCAACACTGAACCAGTTTCACGAAACTTAGCAAGCAGTTTGCTAACTGTAGCATGGGAGATGGGTGGTCTCGTAGGGTGTCTTGCAATAAGTTTGATGTGTCACATGGCCGCCTTCCTATTGAAAAGAACAAAAGTTGTATCCAAGATGGCCGATTTCTAAATGGCCACCATGGTCACCACCCATCTTGAGGAGTTTGCCCCCTCACATATACTAATGTGCCACAAACAGGACTTTAATATCACCAACCATTCCCATGTTATTACGGTGTATCCATATTAATGGCCCACCCTGTACTTTTAGCCACAAGTAAGTCTGCAGTGTGAGAGTGAAGTTATCTGTTGATATAATATGATATTATATGGTCTTTAAGATATAACAGAGCGTGATTTTTCTGGACTTTATATGCAAGGAGGAGGATTTTAAATTCAGTGCTGGATTTAACAGGGAACCGATGAAGGTTTAGGGGAAATCGGATCTCTGCGTCATGTACATTTGCTGTATGTATTCGTATGATTGCATCTCACCCTATCCTGAGCATCTTAAGGATTCACTAGATTTCTAAATGTTGTCTATGGTCTTCCTCTTCCTCATACATTTCAACTCCACATTTGGCATCCTTTGTCCAGTCTACATACAGTTACTAGCTTTGTTAAATAAAATGTAACAACAAATACATGCAGAGTTATAAATTTACTGAATTGGTATTTAAGTAAAATAATTCATGACAACAAGATGGAAATTCTTGTTCTGGACACCTTCTCTACTTTTAAGATTAGGCTTAAAACTTTCCTTTTTGATAAAGCATATAGTTAGGGCTGGATCGGGTGACCCTGAATCCTTCCTTAGTTACTCTGCAATAGGTGTAGGCTGCTCCGATCAGTGTTTCTTCTTTACTTACCTGTTTTTCACTTTCTATGTGTTTATACACCCCTATGCAATCACTCGTTAGTTATTATATTTTCTGGTTTATAAAAAACATAAGGCACCACTAAAAAAGCATTTTGACCTTTAATCAAGGTTAAATTATGGCCTGCACTAACAGGAAAATGTATGGATTACTCTTAGGGTAAGGTAACTTGGCCAATCAGCGATACGTGTGTACGCACCATTGAAAGCACATTTTGAGCCAGAAAAGATGTTCTTGAAACTTGTGCCTGGCCACAGAAGATGTCCTCAGTAACCCATTCACAACTTTGTCCTTACAGGCTGCACTGCTGCTGGCAGTTGAAGCACCTGTTGCGTGGATATGAGCGCATAGTGAAGCAGGTAAATGTGCCGCATGTTGGTATTTAGTGATATGTTGTCTCAGTCTATGAGAGCACGCTGTTTTGTGCTGCGTGCTTTGTATTTGGCTCCTTTGTGTCGCTCCTGCTCCCTCTGTCACCCATCAGGCTCGCCTCACTCACAGGCAGAGAAAAAATATTTTTCACTGTTTAATTAACATCGCCTGGAAAATGTCCCTATTTGTTATGTGGCCCCTCAGGGTTATTTGGATGAGATTGATATTTCACCCCGGGCTGCAAAGTTCATTATTTTCACAGCCTTTAAGCTATCATTAATTATTAAAGCTGGTGGCAGCCCCCATTAATCACAAACACTGTTTGATTTGAATGGCTGGCTAGAGGAAAAAAATAGACACTGTCACTTCATTATCCCTCCATTCAAGGATGTCTTTTCTCTCGTGTTTGACTCCTTACAGAGGCTGCAGCAGTCGGCTGATCTTGTCGGTTTCATTCTGGAGCTGAAGACTGTCTTGGTAAGGAGGAGAATGACATGGCGGCTCGCACGGTCACTTTGACATTGTAGCTTCATGAATAGCAACTAAATGGGAACCTCCAGGCATTATCAATAGCCTTGCTTGAGAGGCATATGCATGTGCATGTGTATTTTGTGCCATAAAAATAAAGAAAACAGTCATCACGGCCCTGATTCATCTTGCTCTGTAGAAAGATTGCTCCTGAGAGTAAGTTGTGATATGATGTGCATAGTAATCTGGGCTTAAAATAAGAAGAGCTCTGTGTGTGTTGTTGCAGGAAGTGGTGCTGAAGAGCCGCCCCGAGTGCCGCTCCATCCCGCCTCCGCAGTATTACTCTCAGCTCATCTCTGAGATGGAGACCGTCGGGTGGGACAAGTAAGTGGGCCTGCAAGAGTACCAACACATGCTCCGGAACCAGGGCTTTATTGGCGCGTCAGTCATTAAGCTGTGAAATGTCTGTCAGCATGTTTGCCAGCTCTGAACGGCACTTTTACTGGTGGTTTTGTCTGAGTCGCAGCTTAGGTTTGTGTCTGCTGATTATAGGACACCACAACATCATACAACAGCATTCATCTCAAGGCACTTTATAATGTAAGGTAAAGACCCTTCATTATTGGACAGAAAACCCCAAGAGTCAGACAATCCCCTGTGAGCAGCACTTGGAGACGGAAGTATTTCCTTTCAATAGGCAGAAATCTCTGACAGAAGCAGGCTCTGAAATTATCTGCTTAGGCAACAACACTGATCGTGTTATTACAATGCAGTCCTCTGGAAATATCCTACAGGCCTGCTTATGGTGCATGCTACTGTTTGTAGGGGGAAAATACTTTACTTGCCAAGAATGTTGTGACAAACGGATAACAGAGTTACCTTTTTTCAGTGGAATGAAAGATTATCTATACTTACCTGGCCCTATGTGGAAAACAATAAAACCTAATAACTGATTGCTGTTCTTGGTAACAAAAGTGGCACAATCAGACATTTTTGCTCTTTTCTGAGTTAGTCTGAGATGGACCTGCTGTTTGTTTTGTTTGTTTTGTCCTCCTGGATCAGTGCTTTTGAATTTCAGAGCTCAAACTGAAGGCTGGACATTCTCCTTCAAGATTTTCTGGTACTGACTAGAATTCATGGTTCCCTCAGTTATGGCAACTCATCCAAGTCCTGAAGCAGCAAAATAGCGCCAGACCATCATACTACCACCACCATGTTTGACTGTTGATATGATGTTCTGTTTTTTACACTAGATATAACATAGCCTTCCAGAAAGTTCAGATTTTGTCTGGTCAGTCCACACGACATTTCCCCCAAAGTCTTGGGGATCATCAAAATATTGTTTGGCAAATGAGAAACTTTGTGTTCCTTTTAGTCAGCAGTGGTTTGTGCCTTGGTACTCTCCCAAGGATGCCATTTTTGACCTTTCTCTTTCTTATTGTTAAATTATGAACACTGAACTTAACATAGGCAGTGAGGCCTGAAGTTCTTTAGATGTTGTTCTGGGTTCTTTTGTGTTCTTTTGTCTCCTGGATGAGTCGTCAATGCTCTCTTGGAGTAATTTTGGTAGACTGGCCATTGCTGTGAAGGTTCACCGGTGTTCCATGGTTTGCTGGAGGCCCAAATCCTTTAACCTCCTAAGACCCGAACTCTTCCACAGCATGTATTTTTAATTTCTCTTTGATATTTGGGCTGATTGGGGCCTGATAAATGTAAAAACAAAGAATTAGCAGATTTTTTTTTTTTTACCTAATTTTAGTTTCTAAGAAAAATGAGAGCCATATATGAGGATATTCATTTAAAATTTTGATAGAACAGTAGCAGTATAATGTCCTCGTAAGTGGATATCAGGCCCTTGTAGAGCAAAATTGAGTATTTTGGTCTAAATAACCCAAAATGTGATGTCCACATATGTGGACGCCAGGTCCTAGGAGGTTAAATTGGCTTTGTAACCCTTTCCAGACCAACGGAGGTCAATGACTTTGTTTCCCCGTTTCTTTAGATCCTGGCATGTGTTTCTTTGTGAGATGTTTTAGTCTGCTTCACTTTATCGGACAGTTTTTATTTAAGCGATTTCTTGATTCAACAGGTCTGGCAGTAATCAGGCCTGGGTGTAGCAAGTGGAAGTGAACTCAGCTTTCCAAAAAGTGTGGTTAATCACTGTTAATTCATCATTTAACAATGGTGGGGAAATTACTTTTTCCACACAGGGCCAGTTAGGTTTGGATAGCTGTTTTTCTTTTCCTGTAATAATCACGTAAAACTGCATTTTGTATTTTTCTTACTTTATCTTTGACTAATATAATTTGTTTGATCTGAAAGATTGAAGTGAAAGAAATGTGCAAAAAAACTAAGGAACTAGGAAGAGGCAAAATACTTTTTCATTGCACTGCAACTGTTTTCTTACCAAGACATCACGCCTTTACATGTCACTGTTACCTCTCATCTGTGTATATTCTAATAGTTAGTATGCGTTTCTTCATACTCGCTGAAACAATTATCATTCTTTCTCATATCTTAAAATTTAGAAGAAACTGACATTTAGTTAGTTGTTACCTCATCATCAGTCTAACCAGAACCAGCCAGTTACTGTAGTTACACGTTCTTACAAGTTTAAAAAGGCGTACTTTATTAAAGCAATGAAAATGAGTCTAATCCAAATAAGCACTTGCTGTGAAATGCATCCAGCCTTATGGTCAGGCTCAGCTTCTCTCTCTGATCGCCCGCTCTCTGTCTCGCACAGACTTTTGCACAGCACAAAGAGGTTTGTGGTTTATGAATTTTATGGTTTATTTATTGGCTATTTTTACTGCACACTGTCCTCCCATGACTTATAGGTTTATTAATTACTTAACAGTTGTTTTCACAAGCAGTCTTAGTCGTAGAAGCACTGCAGTCACACCGCCTCATTTAATGGAACCATTCCTGGACCCACATCTAAAAGTGGTTCAGGGCACTGTATGCTTAAGTGTGCCCTGTGAGTTTATGCAGTGGTCCCGCTAGTCTGAGGAGAACTGGATTTTGGAGGTCAGGCTTGCTCAGGCACAGTCATGTTCATACGCTGGGAGTAAACCCTCTGACACTTTTAGCATTTGCAATCAGGATGACCTCCATGAGATTGATCAGATAATGTTATGGAAGTCTGTAGGTGCATGTGGTGATCCTAAAGCTGTGGGTGTGATCATCAAGTTAAAATAGTGCAGATTCAATCCCCACGCAATGTTGAAATTAGCTTTGAGAATATCAAGCCATAATCAAACAAGTTATTTTCTCTTAATGAACAATGTAGTAACATGGTTCCATTCCCCACTTACATGGTCCCAGGATACTGTGGTAGTAATTTGCCTGTGGAATTGCTTGCTGATGGAGCTCCACGTATCAACTCGGTGGCTCTCCTGTTCCTCTGTCAAAGCTTTGATATATGTATTTTTAGTTTTCTGTGTTTTCCCCAGGGGCAGGATTAACTTATTGTGGTGCATATATGAGCAGAAACCCCCACTGCTTTAAAAGGCTGTATAGAGCACCCCCCCCCTTTCTTCAGCAGCGTAAACTGATTGGAGAGCCTACAACAACACAGTTCTACATTAACAAATGGCTCTTAATGACTTCCTTATTTTTAGTTATTGAGTTATAGTTAAATCCAGGTCACATTTAATAACACTCAGCCCACGTGCGCTGACGGGTCTGGCTAATACCGTTTTCTCCGCTCATCAGGAGAGAACGAGGAGGAGGAGGAGGTGGCGGCGGCGGTTAGGAGAAAGATATCTATTCTCCCCCAGCTCGGATTAAGCCTTGACTACTACACTCATTTTCTACTTTCCTATTAATGACCGGAGCTACAATTATGATATTAGCGAAATGCAAATGGCTCTAATTGAAGACTCTCAGGTTTTAATAGGAGTGGGGGGGGTGAAGGTATGCTTTATGCTGAAATGGGACCAACATCATTTTCAGTGTCGTGTTACGGTTAGGAGGCATTATACACAGTGGGCCTCAATCTCCAAAGCACTCGAGATTCGCTTAGCGTCTTAATTGGTACGGGCCGTGCTAATAGCCACCAGGGGTTTTCAGCTGTAATTCTGTCTGCTGATTGGGCCAGGTAAGTGAGCAGCTCTGTCTCTCTCCATGTGTCTCCATTTGTGCATTTTGAGAGTGTGGTCATCTTAATTGGCTGGAGATGGCAAACCATGTGTTAATTAATGGAAAATGAGGTCAAGTAGGTCAGCTGCCATCACTCGGAGGCCTCGAAACGTGGCCCTAGAAGCTGCAGGGCTCATTATGGGCACAGCTGGCACTCGATGTTCACAGCCTCTTGGTGGATGTGCAGAGCGCCGTCTCTTCTTATCTCAGTATTATCGTGCGGTCCCACTGCGTTGCTGCTCTTCTGAGGCCAGATACATCGGCAAGCTTCTGATGGGCTGGAGCTGGGGGGGGGCGCACGGTTTCATCTCTGTTTTTGTTACATTATCAGGCCAGCTAATAAAGTGCATGTAAAATCCTGTTCTGTAAAATTACACAATGTTGTTATCTGGGGTTGCTGTAAGTAATGAGAATGTCCTGAATAGCACAGTTAAAGTGTAAAGCAGGTAGTGGCTTCTATCTTATTAAAGTTGGTGTATTTATTATTATTAGTAGTATTTATTTATTTTTGCACGGCTTACATCGTTCTCTATCCATTCTTGTGCATGCCATCGTTTTGCATGTGTGTTTCTGATGCAGTGCACACAAGCATTACATATGTGTTGATCTCACCATTCATGAATCACTTTGTCAACACGCACTCCCATATTTAAAAAAAAAATAAAAAATCAGACACATGCGCACACACTGATGTGCGTGGTGTGCGCTGTCTGGAAGTGTGGAGTTGCAAATGGGATGCTCTCATCAGTCTTCCCAGCAGGACATCTGACTGTCACGCTGTTTCCATCATGGCCAAGTAGGGGCGGCAGCTAGTCCCTGCTATACGGGGTGTGAAACCCCAGAGGAGAGGAGCTGGAAATGTGTTTTAGCAATGCACCAATGATTTTTTTTCTCCCTCCTGATATTCTTTGTCAAGAAACCAAAATTACAAGTTCTTTTTCTTATACTGTATACTGGTCAGATTTGTTCTGTCTAGATCAGGGGTGTCAAACTCAAATACACAGTGGGCCAAAATTCAAAACTGGAACAAAGTCGTGGGCTAACGTTAATATTTATTGAAATATATTTATTCCTCTAGATATAAGAATGAATCTTTTCTCATGGACTCAAACACGTTTTGCTGAAAAACGGAATATGGAACAAGCAAAGCTTAATACTAAACAATATATATATTAGCTGTATAATACCAGTAGCCCAGCTCTAATAGTAATTTGGTATGGCTTTGCGGGCCAAATGTAATTAGGCCAAATTTGGCCCGTGGGCCAGAGTTTGACACCTATGGTCTAGATTATCTCTGTACATTCTGCCAGATTTATACAGCAAAAGTCAACTTTAGCAATAATCTTTGATGTTTTTTGAATTTCTGTTTTACAGCTTAAATATCCAATGGCAAATTTGCTGCTGTGCCAGCCTTACTTCTTTCTCATAACTCTTTGCATGCACCACATCAGAGAAAACATACTTCAGTGGTTTCTCATGAATACTATGTACTTGCATTGCACACTACTAGAACTTGTGAAGAAGTAGATTTTGAAGTAGAGTGGTTTGCCAACATTCTTGAATAAGCATTAAATTAAAAAACAAACACAAACAGATATTTAGTAGTTAAGTATTTCTTGCTTTAATTTTTTTTTCCTCTGTCTTTAAAAATTGTATAGTGTGATATTCCAAAGTTCTTCTTTGGATGTTAGCTGCGTTCAACACTATTGCACAAATGTTGAGGTTCTACCTTTGGGGAGGCCAGACTGATGTTTTTCTATCCAGGTGTGCTTTTGCTGTGTGCTTTGGATTGTGGTCTGCTGCCAAACATGTGCTCTGTAGATTGTATTGCATTGTGGATCAAAATCTGACATTACTTTTCTGGGTTATTCCATCGGATAATTCCAGCAGTTTTGACAACATTCCCAGACCACTGCCTGAAATGTAGTTCCACACCATGACACAGCCTGTTTTAGAGGCTGCAGACACTCACAGTTGTACCTCTTCTGACCTCCTCCCCATAACCTGATAGTGATTTGAACCAGAAATGTCAAATTTGGATTCATAACTCCATACGACCTGTCACCACTCGTTTCCAGTTTAGTTCTTTTGTAATTCGGTACACAGTCAGCCTTTTTTTCTTTGTCCCTTCTTTAAGAACTGCTACTTGACCGAGTGAAGGTTCAGTAAATAGTAGATGGATAAACAGAAGGGCCAGATGTGTCTGTCAGGTCCTGTATCAGGTCTCTGCTGGTAGGTTTATTTTTTGTTTCTTAAGGATATGACTTTCAGATGCTGTTCATCTATTGTTTTAGGACTGCTGCGTAATTCATTTTTATTTTATTTTATCCCTGGATGTACCATTTTTCTTGTACTTGAATGATTCCTAGTTCAGTGGTCAGGTACTTGGCTAAAAATGGGTGAAAAAGCAGCCAAAGACTGGAGGACTCAAGGTGACTTAAAAAAAACATGGCTGGCATTTTGTGAGATATTAAAAAAAAGGAAGGCTGACCAAGACTTTTGCACAGTACTGTAGATGTAGATAGTTGTACAGGTAAAACAATAAAATGTAAAAGATTCATTTTAATTCAAGGTGCCTATAATGGTTGTTATGTTGAGTTCCATCAAGCCTGAGGACTGAGAGCTGTAGAAAGGGATCGATCGTGGGTTACTCTGATATCAAAAGTAAAAACATTGAGAGGTTTTCCTTTTTCACAGACGGTCATTCTTTTGTTCATGCCTTCTGTAACTCACTGGAACTTGATTTTAATGATTCCACTTGTTATCCATTGAATTGTTCTTTCGGACACCGGTCACTTTCATCACCTGAATAGGTTTGGTAACTTGTCATTATTGTGTCTTTATTGCTGTGAGCAGCAATCGGTATTTTATGACTGTCCTTTTGGTAAAAGTGCAGGATATGAAATAGTCAGAGTAGTGCCTTTTCAAGAAATTCAATACTTTGGCTAGATTGTTTCAGCAGGTAGCACCAATTTTTGGTTCACACAAAACCAAAATTGTGGCTTTGTCAGACTAGCTCGATGGTGACATTGTGTGCCTGTATGCATAGATGTTAGTGAGCATATTGCAATAAAGCACGGACGCCCTACTCCGGCGTTTGATTGAAAGTGAGTGAGCAAGCAGACGCTTTTATGAGTCGGGCCCATCGGACACCGTCTCCCATCATTCCATCACTTCCCTAAGTGTGTGTGTGTGCGCGCGTGTCATTCCCTGAGCACAATGTTCACATCAGTCCTCTCTAACACACTCCATAAATCCTCAGCTGATATACAGCCATGTCAGCCTCAGCATAGAGCGCCCGTCGTAATGTACTGTAAATCTGGAGGAGGACTGTTCAAATCCTTTGTCTCGGATCAGTCTTTTATCTTTGGGTCTCAGTAGACTGGAGTTGGTCTGGCGAGGGGGAGGAACTGACTCCTTTACAGTGTGCTGGAGCAGCAGAAGGAGCAGTAAATCTGACAGCAGTGTTGGCGAATGCTCCAGCCACATCAGTGTTGTGTCCTTAACCTCAATAGGTTATAATTAGCTCAGGGAGGAGAAGGTCTGATTTACAAGTTGATTCAGGCTGAAAAACATCTCAGCCTAAGGTCATCCAGAGACGCATTGTTTTCTGAGAGCTTCCTCCCACTGCTGTAACTGCTAAAGCCACGCTAATGTTAGCGTCATGTTATTCCTCTGGACAAACTGGTGTTGGCTGAGGTTTGTTTCTGTCAGCTAATGAACTCAAAGAATTTTTATTAACATTATTCATATAATAACTAAAACATTAATTAATAAATGTTGTCTCTGTCTTAATTACCTGCATATTTTTATTAAATACTAAAGTATATACGAACATTATTAACTTTATTTATGGGATAATTACTATAAATTATTCGTTCAATAAAAATAATGTGTTCGTGCATAAGACTGAGAATGTGCAACATAATTGTTATGTAATGTATTTTTTGTCTTGTATGTTTCTTTTTAGCTCACTAACCTACTGCTAATATAAAACTACCTTCTTTGCTAACGCTGGTTGATAGGTGGGTCTGGGACTAGCAGGACTCAGCTAAATTTCATTCTTTTTTTTTTTACTTTATTTTTGGGAACTTTTACAAAGAGAAAATAAAATGACAAAAAATAATGGAAATGGCCATCAGTTGCATTTTAAGATTCATCCCATGTCAAAGATACCATCAGAAACCATGAATGGATGGATCATATACCTGTGCAAAAGGGGTCACAGTTCATTTTTGCCCACCATCTATTTTGTCTTCCTTGTTTTGTTTTTTTTTAATACCCAGAAGTTCCTCATAAATCATATCCATAGATGGAATTCTCCAAGAGGCAGGGAGACCCAATATTCTTATCCAGCAGATGCAGTTACCAGGTTCTGTGCTGAAACAAACTGTGTTTCGTTTGTTTTTACTGGCAAAAACCCACCAGACAGACAGGTTTTGCCAAGCTAGTGGCACTTAAAAAATTATTTTCATTCTGTATTTAGTGGTTAATACAAATATATGTGAACATCATTATGGTAAGATGACTAGTCAACTGTTTATTAACAGGGTGAATTGGCAAAATAACTTACAGGATGGCACACTAAGGTATGGGCCAGGACTTTATGTGTCATGTCAGGTTACTGTGGCCACAGTTTGCTGCAGAGGACCACAGATTAGCAGAAAATGATCCATAGTTGTAGGCCATGACTCCAGAGTTGCAGTCTGATGTAATGTCACTGTGTTGGTACCCAGAGTGATAAATCTCAAGGTAGAGTTTATGTCTCAATATTGCTCTCTGCAGCTGTGATTAATGACGGATGATGGCTGCTGTCAGGTTACAGTGTTGCGTGTGCCCTTCTCTATGAATAGAGGTTGATTTATGGCGTGTGCTTTGTGCGTGTCCATCTTCAGGCTGCTCTTCATTGACACCGAGTTCCGAATGTTGAGACTGAAAGCGGAGGACTCCGCTGGAAGGCAGCACATCCTCACTGTTAAACTCAAGTCTAAGGTAAGGCGCACTCTCATTGTGCACACTGAGAAACACACAGTTTACCGTAAGGACTGGATCATTTTCCACACTAAAAAAATTATTCATCATCAAATGGAATACTCTACAACTTGATGTTGACCTACAGCCAATCCAAATCCAAACAGGCCAACTTCACCAAATGCATGTGGGGTTGTTCACTTTGCTGATGGCAAATCAGTGATTTACATCTGTGCCCCTAAATCTGGGTCAAACTGGAGAGGGTGTGGAGAGACACGATAACCCGCTGTGACTGAGACGTAGCACAGATAAAATATCTCCACATAACCCCAGCGTGATGGAAAACCTTCTTCTATGCATAGAGAAAATCAGTACACCCACACTCATCTGCATAGCTGCTGTCTCTGCTCTGCTATTGAAAGAGATACACAAAACCTCTGCCCAGTGTAGGTTAACCTAAACGCAGGCTGTGGAAGGCTGTGGCTGTGGAATTTCCATATAAAACGACACTTAATGACATTTCGTTACAGGTACATGTGATGATTCTGGTTGATTGTAAGCTTTACAGTAGTAAGGCTGCATTCTTGATTTCTGATCATGGAAATGTTCTTTTCGTTTCACTTGTAGCTTCCTGTGATTGACTCTGAGTTTGCTGTGACTGCTCGAGCAGAAAAGCCTCACTATCTGAAAGCATGATTTGTGATATCTTAGTCCCAGACTAATGAACTACTTGCAGAAATGAGACGTGCAGTTCTCCTCTGCTCGTCCAGTAAGATTGATCTTTCTGGTAAAGTTGGTGAGATCTGGTTTTAAAACGCTAAACTTTTAAAAAAACAAGTTGAACTTTGAAAAATAATGAGACAATTTATTTTTCAAATCAGGATAAAGGATAAATTTAAATGTCATCATGCATCGCTAAAGTGTAAATTTAAACGAGCGCTGCATAGGTTGCATCTGTAAATTAATTAAAGTCAGCACAGTGCTGCTCACTAGTGTAGGGTTGGGCAATATGTAAAAATTTTCCAACCAGAAATCGTCAGTCCAACAATCATAGATGGCCGATATATTCGTGGATGCGCAGACTTTTTGATGGGCAGAGCAATGTAATCATGCACGGACTGATTTGCTTGTTCACAACACAGAAGTCCAAACATGGACGAACTAATCCCCCCCCCCCCCCCCCCCCCCCCCCCCCACACACACACACACACACACACACACACAAAAAGAAGCTGTCAGCATTAACGCGGCTTAAACGTGGTCATCACAATTAACGCGGTTAAAATTTTTAATGCGCTCAAACCATCTGGAGCGCAGAATGAACAAACTTTGGACAAACTGCCCGAAAAACGTTGACAGAGACGTTTCAAGGATTTTGACTCAGTCCGCGCTCCAGATGGGTTAATTGTAAATCGCGTTAACAATTAATCCATGTCAGTATGTCATCGGTTCAGTGATGACGGCACGTTAACGCTGACAGCACTAAAAAATATAAAGTCGCCAATTTGGGATTTCTTTGGCTTTAAACCAGATGAAAGAGGTAAACCTAAGGATGCAACCAAAGCGGTGTGCCACTTGTGCAGACGCAGATTTTGTTTTTGCTTTACATTACAATTTATAATTCAGACACTGGCAACAAAAAATATTTCATCCTTTAAAAACAGGTTACATAATGCATACTTGAAGAAGTGAGCTCTGCAGCTCATTTTCCACACATAGAATAAGGGTTGTTTTTGTTATTTTAATTGTTTAATTTTGAGATTTTGACAGCAGAATTACTTAAAACTTTTCAAGTGAATGTTTTACTTTTTGTAAGTCAGAGTGGGGAAGCATATTCTGGGCATGGTGGGTGGATATCATGGTGAGCTGGTGCTTAGCTAAGCCCAGATGACATCCACCAGGGACAAAGGAGGGTGGTGGTACCCCACTCTGTGCCCACCTGCCTACCTGGCCCTCCTCAACTTTTTGGCACTGTAAAAAAACAGCTCCAAGTCCTCCCTGTGTTCCAGCTGCCTCCGCCAAATCCAGCGCCAGGTCATCCCTCACCAGGCACAGCCAGGGAGGAGGCAGCACTGGCACGGACGCATGGAGGCTTGGAAGGCAGGGGAGTGAGAGAGGATGAGGACAGAGTAGTATGATGCTGAAGGTGAACAGGGAAAAAAAAAGAGCTGCTCATATATATTGACCAAAATGTATTTTTCAGCTCTTTAGAAAGTTGAGCCAATAAAGTCTTAGTAACAAGACTGTTTTAAATAAATACAGGGTGGCTGTTAATGTTAATTATAAGAGGCTATTGACCTATTATAGCAGACTTTCCTAGCATGTTGAGAAATCCCAGTTTAAGCCTAATTGCTAAACTATGATGCCCAACTTCCTGATGCACATTTTTTAATCAGAATTCGGAGATCACTTTGCTTTTTTATTTAAATGAAGTCTTAATATATGCCACAGTTTTACCCCATCTTCTTAACACACAGCATCCTGCAGAGACTCCTGAATGCTCAGCTGACCTGCCAGTGCCACTAGCTATAAACTGGACAGCACAGGTAAGTGAATATACACAGCTGCACACACTGTCTGTCTAAAGAGGTTTTACTTCTGTTCAGTGAATGTCAAATGCTACTAGGTTGCTATATGTCACACTTTCGACCTTTGTTTCAGAAACATATCATCTAGAAGATTTAACTCACAAAAAATATCTGACACATCAAAAAAAAAAAAAAACTCCCAATATTTTAAATGTATGAAGTCAGTGAAAGCTGACTTAAAAAGCAATACCGCAAGAATTCATACTGACATCAGATTAAACCTTAAAATGCTAGTTTGAGGGTCAAATATTAAAGTTTGTTTTAAAATAAAAACCCATCTTAAATGAATTCTCAATACATTTCACACATTCTAACATTCTCGTGATTTCAGGCAAGATGAACTAGGATTAAATCTCTGCTAAGGATACACCATAATGCATTAAAAATGTTTGATTAAACTTCAGGGTGTAATGTTGTTGTTTTTTTGTTTTTTTTAATTTCATGCTTTTTATTTAATTTTAGTATAATTTATCCACCCATTCTTACTTTGTGGCAAAAGATCTTGAAGTTTGCAGTTCATTATGACAGATTCTAAAATTACTGAAGATTTACATTCACAGTAAAAGATGGTGAAATCCCAGACTACTGCGCACCCACTACTGGATTAGAATAAACGTGCGGATGACACATCCCCAATTTTTTTTCATGTAAAAAATAATTCTAATAAAACCCAGGAACTGTGTAACGTCTGTAAATGTGCACAGATAAATTAAGCCAGTCAAACTCAATGTGCAAACACTAAGGCTACGTTCACACTGCAGGCGAAAGCGCATCAAATCCGATTTTTTTTTTTGACCCTATGCGACCCATATCTGATCATGGTATCACAGTGTGAACGGCACAAATCCGATATTTTCAAATCCGATCTGGGTCACTTTCGTATGTGGTACTGAATCCGATACATATCCAATGTTTTAGAAAGCGACTGCTGTTTGAATGGTCATGTCGCATTAAATCCGTCTTTTACGTCACTGACACAAGACAGGCACTAATTATCAGCTCCGGAGAAGCGCCCGAGAAGACATCGCGAACGCTTCCTGGCCATCCCGTGTAGATGTCAGTGAAACTGTTGGGAAGACAACGTTGGAGAAACGTGAACATTTTATTTGTACTGTATAATCTGCAGATTCTGACAGAAATCTGCAGCTATCCTTTGAAGCACCGCTCCTCTCTTAAACAGCAATAAGGATAATTATAAGGTTATTTACATTATTATGTAAATAACAAAATAACTTAAAGCAAAAATTGGGAAACGTAAAGTCCGAAGTCTTTATATTAACGGCCATCTGTCAAACAATACTGTTTGCTCTGGGTCTAAACAGAGCGCGTTGTGTGTGAAGTCTTCTTTTGCGCATGCGGGCCGCTTTGAGCGTTCACACTAGAGAGCGTTTGCTGTCGCATTTTATTTGTAGTGTGAACAAGCAGACAAAAAAATCGGATTTGATCAAAAAATCGGAATTGAGCAATAAGACCTGCAGTGTGAACGTAGCCTAAGTAATATGCCCTATTTATTAAACCAATGTATAACTAACTGTTAAAAATGAATATAAAAAAAACAACCAAGTGAACTTTCTTCGGATTTTGCTGCCCCCTCATTGTTATGCTTTCTAAAACTCAAGTGCAGTATTATTCGTGCATGAATCCATATAACAGTCACATTTAGTTTTACGATAGTAAGGTTTCGCTGACAGTGGACTGAGCATGCACTTGTAGAAGTAGTGCTGGAACCGTGAACCAGGCATTAAAGCCTGTAACAAACATCCAGTTGTTTTTATATTTTAAAAACAGTTTTTCACAAGATGCAGTCCTGAGGAAAAACTAAGCACACCTTTACTGCTTTCATAGAAATTAAGAGGGTGAGTAGCAGCCAGGTGTTTCTAATCAATGCTCAATTAATTGATCATCAGCAAGTATTGGCCACCTTTATAGAAACAGAACTTTTGATACATTCGTGATCTTCCCAGGATTTACCTGAAAGTCACATCAGGCAGTGGTCAGAGAAATTGTAAAAACAAAACTCGAGATAGACCTCAGACTCTGAGGCCTCATTTAACGTGTTAAAATTAATGACAGTACTGTTAGGAAAAGTCAGAACAAGATTGGCTTGTTGGGAGGGTTGCCAAGAGAACTCTTTTCTAATTCTTTGTAAAATAAATTCTTTGTAAAAAAAACAAACAAAAAAACCCCAAAACAAATAAACAATAACCCTAAGCAACATTGCTTAGGGTTGCAAATTTGCATCTGAACAAAGTAGAGACCTCTGAAACAGTGGTCTCTGGACATTGGAAGACATTAAAGAGGAGATGTTTGTTCATAATGCACAGCGCCATGTTTGTGCTCATATGCTGTTTGGTTTTGGTGGTGGTTGAGTAGTTGATGATTTGGGTTCATTTTGCAGCCACTGCACCTGAGCACCTTCTCATTTTTGAGTAAATTATGAACTGTATATCTCTAAGGATTTTAGATTCAAATGTGTGACTGACAGCTAAAGTTTGGCTAAGATTCAGTCATGCAACAGGGAAATGATCCCAAACACAGCAGTACATCTACAACAGAATGGCTGAAGAAGAAAAGTATCAAGCTGTTGCAATGATTTTGCAATGGTGAAAGTCCAGACTTACACTCAACTTATCTTAAAGGAGTCGTGCATTCATATCCACAAACCTCCATGAACTGAAGAAATGCGGTAAGCATAAGTAGGACAAAATTATTTTACAGCAATGTGAGAGGTTGATAAAGTCATACAGAAAATGTTAATGCTGCTTTACCCTGTCGAGGATACTTGGGTGCATGGGAGTTTGTCCAAGCAGTCTACATGTGTTTGGTGTACAACCATTGCAAGAGCTTGGGCCACATAGCCACAATAAGTTGGACTTGTTCCCGGTCGGTGTTAGACTCCACCAGGGCTCCCCTTTGTCACCGATTCTGTTGATAATTTTTATGGAAGCAAAGCTCTTGATTTACCGGTTGATGTATGTGGAAATGAGCTTTCTCCAAAGGGTGGCTGACCTCTCCCTTAGAGATGAGGTGAGGAAGTTGGGCCATCCGAGAGGGGCTCAGGATAGACATCGATAGGAGCCAGTTGAGGTGGTTCCGGCATGTAACAAGGATGCCCCTGGGCGCGGTATTCTGGGCATTTCACACTGGGAGAAGGGCCCTGGAGCAAACCCAGGACACGTGTGAGAGATTATATCTCTCGGCTGGCCTGGGAATGCCTTGGTGCCCCCCTGGATAAACTGGAGGAGGTGGCCGTTGAGAAGGAGGTTTGGGCTTCTGTTCTTAGACTGCTGTCCCCACGACCCGCCCCAGAAAAAATGGATGGATTGATGAATCGATATTGGTATTAAATTGGTTCTATTAGCTATTGAATTATGTGGTCTACTTAGTTTTTTACAGGGATGCATAGAGTCCTGTGAATAACTTATGTGACTGTGTAATGTCACAAGAATCGGGCTTTTACATGGCGTGTGTGTGTGTGTCAGTGTTTTTGTAATTGATATTTTAGAAATTCTTTATTGTTGTCAGAGTTTTGTACTGTAATGTATTGAGGCTCTCGGAGACTCAAACTCTGATTAAGGACTACACTGATCCACTTGACTCATCTTCGGCTGCATATTGCATAATTTGACAAAACACATCTCCACCTGCTCTATTAAGACATTTTCTTTCAGCCCCTCAAATTTAGTCCACTATAATTGGCATAAAAGTGCTTTGATGTAAAACCAGCTGTGGACTCTTTGTATTTCTTTGGCTCCTCATTATTGTTGTTTGCCGTCTTTCTTCTTTCACTCTGGTGCTGCTTTTTATCTCCGTCACTGCCTCGGAGTCGGATGTTGCTCATTCTCTCCTTCTCACTCACACACACACACACACACACGTTTTGATTTATGTATTTATTTTTACGCAAACAGTCACTTAATCCATCGTTAAAAAA